>NC_133324.1:155161616-155896616 GCF_042186555.1 Aquarana catesbeiana | reverse complement strand
AATTTTGAACATTTTTAACGTGTTTAGCTCCAGCCAAAAAATCTTTTCTAAGCTTTTTGGAAAACATAGGGAAGGGTTATCACCCCTGTGACATTTGTTTTGCTGTCTTTCCTCCTCTTCAGAAGATTTCACCTCACTTTTTTGTCCCAATGAAAAATGTTTTTTGAAAATTTGGGTTTTTTTGTGGAACAAGGATTGGAAAGCATCAGTGGAAAGGAGAAATTGTTTTCCCATATTAACTCTTACAGGAGAGAATTTCCCTTCCCAGGGGTAGATTTCATCTCACTTCCTGTTGTCTCCTTCCGTTTGCAAGTAGGAGTCGTTTGTAAGTTAGATGTTTGAAAGTAGGGTCCTGCCCTATATACTCAGCAGAAATTTGGGCCTTAAGTGTTGCTGTGGCCACAACACTGTAAGCCCTCACAGGGCCCTGCTGTGAAATATTAGATCAAGAATTGTAATTACATGCCCCTGTTGAACAGGAGCTGAAAAATTAGGCCTTAGGCACTGGTGCTGGTGCCACAACACTGCAACCCCTCACAGACACTCTAGTTGGAACGCAGGAACGAGCCCTGCTGCAAAGTATTGCTTCAAAAATTGTAATTACACGCCCCTGTCATCTGGCACCCCATGTAGTGGCCTTGCCTTCATATATTAAGGACACCATTCATCTTCTGCGTATACTTGATGGTCAAACCTTACCAACCAACACGTGGTTGGTAGCTTTAGACGTGGAAAGTCTGTACAACATCATTCCTCACAATAGAGGAATCTCAGTAATCAAAAAATTAATCCGGGAGAGAGGCCCTCAATATGACACATACGGTGACTTTGTCCTTGACCTGCTGAGATTTGTATTAACTCGGAATTACTTTATGTTCGGTTCCTCCCACTTCCTCTAGGTACAAGGTGTGGCCATGGGGACCAAGTGTGCCCCTGCTTATGCCAACCTCTACCTGGGGGGGTGGGAGAGGGAACTATTTGATCCGGCCCATTCTAATCCTTACCGGTCCAGGGTGATATCCTGGTACAGATATATAGACGACATATTGCTGTTTTGGTCAGGTACCAAGGAAGAACTTGTCTCGTTTGTCCAATATCTCACCCTGAACACGTTCAATCTCAGGTTTACCATGGAGTGCAGCCAGTCACAGATCCACTTTCTGGACCTTGTGATCGGCCTGCAACCCAATGGCCAAATTTACACCGCCCTCTACCGCAAGCCCTCTTCGGGCAACACGATATTGCATGCCCAGAGTGCCCACCCTGAGCCTCTCCTTAGAAGCATCCCGTTCAGCCAATATCTGAGGATAAAACGCAATTGTACCCGAGAGGAAGATTTCCTCAGGGCAGCACAGGAACTGTATGACAGACTCCTGGATCGAGGCTACAGCCATTCCCTGTTAAAAAAAGCCTATAACAAGGCAAAGAAACTCAACAGAAAAGACTTGGTCTTTTCTGACAAACTACCTGATCCCAAACAACCGATACGACTCATCACCCAATTTTCGAATCAACATACCCAAGTAAAGGGTATTCTTAATCAATTTTGGCCCCTACTTACATCAGATCCTATCATTGCCAAATACATCAACACATACCCTGACATCACATATCGTCGACCCCCTTCACTTCGTGATCGACTTATTCACAGCCACCATGCGATTGACACTGCACACATGCCCACTGCCACAGGTACATACCAATGTGGCAGATGTGACATATGTGCATTTGTCACCAACTCACAATTGGTGAACCTGCCTAATGGAAACACCCATGCCATTAGACATCGTGTCACCTGTGCCACCGTAGGTGTCGTATATTTGGCTCAATGCCAATGCGGCTCATACTATGTTGGCAAAACTAAACGTCCATTCCAGATCCGTATTCGTGATCATATCAAACCGTTATACAAAAATATCACTACCACTGCCATCAACAGGCACATTGCTGCCCAGCATAATTCTGATCCCCATGTGATTTTGTTTTCCGCACTCGAACATGTCCCTTTACACGTTAGAGGCGGCAGTATTGACAATAAGTTATTACGACTTGAAACAAAATGGATCCATACATTAAATGCCACCAATTTTCCAGGACTTAATGAAAACATCAGTTTTAAACCCTTTCTTTAACATCCATCTTTGGGTGTTTCATACTTGCAATGTATCATACACCTCTTTTTCTTATGCCCACCTCTCAGTCAGCGTCGTCTGGATTTTCTACCTGCCTTCGCTTTCACTTACCTGTCCTTTCTTGCTCCATTCTTCTTCGCCTCGTCTTCCATTTCCCTTGCTTCCCAGTCTCTTTGCCATGGCTGCACCTGTGGTTCCCCTTACAGCTCTTTTAATACATCTATACCACCGTGACATTGCTATTAGCTACAAATATACTTTTTCCTCTCAGTAATATTTTTTATTTACTATTTATTTTTCAAGCCTTGTTTAACCTCGATACCTTTTTGTATTTTCAGATATGTTAAACTTTTTGATATTATATTAACATTAAAAACATGTCTTTGACCCATTGGTTCCTTTGATGTCAGCTTATGTCACACAGTATTTCTCTTTTGTTTTTTCATAGGCTCTACTTTGTAACTAGGACCCCGTGGTCCTCTATGCATGATTGTCAATTTGTGGCTGGATATTGCGGGCTGACATACAGGCATCTTCCGGCATCCTCATGGACCCTTGTGGATTGCCATGTAAGGGTAGGCTTAGCTCCCTCACCCTGTGTCTCCGCCCACTCCTCCACATGCACTTGACGTGCCCCACCACCGGATTGTATCGTATCTCCGTCCTCCCAGCGCCTTGGTGTGATGGTCGTGGCGCTGGCTCCCCTTCGGGAGGTGCACCACCAGCGCTGTTCGTGCTTGTACGGACGCCCAGGGCAGAATCCTGTCTGCCCATGGTGTCCGCGCCGCACTCGGACTCTCTGGTCCTTTTGTTTCCATCGGCCGGTGGGAGAGGGATGCGCCTTGGTACCTCCCATTCCACTGCGTCTCGCTCTCCTATTCGCCACCTGGCCCGCTAGCTCCGAGCATGCGCGCGCGATGCATGATGGAACGTGTAGTTCCACGGCACCGCATTGTGCGCAGGCGCGGATGCCTCCCATTCGCGTCCGCACACCTGATCAGTATCTGATCAGATGTGGGGGGTATATCAGCAACCGGCCAGTTCCTCAGTCCCTCTGTTGGACGAGGGACGTGCCTGCTTCCACTCCACACACAGCATCCTGGTAATCCCCTTCTCTGATGATACTTTGCAATGATTCCTTTCTTGTGTACTACTTATAGTGCCCTCTATCATTACTTATAGGAGCTACCTTGGACTCATAACCTACTTTCTTGGCCAATGCTGCTCTCCTCCGAGTGACACTACATGCCATAGGGCTTATTAGGTAAGATACTCTCTGTCCTCTTATTAATTCCACCTGCCCAATAGAGTCCATGTTGCCCTAAAACTTCCCTCTCGCATTTACTCTATCTAGGTAGGCACCGTAATTGCAGCCTTATTTCAAAGACTACCTAATTAAAAAACCTCCAAGCCAGACACCTCATATGTGTCACTGTATCACCATTACATCTTTAGTTGGTAGCTGATTACATTAAGTAAGTACCCTTTTGATGACTCGTGCCTAGTCAAATTTAAAGTAATCATTAATATTATCTTTCAAGCAATTCATTCTTTCACTCAGGCTCTTTTCCAATCGATCGCCGATTTGGCTTACTCCATCGACTGTCTTGCTGTGTAAGTGTGTATCCACCTGCAGGCACTCTGTGTCCTCTCTATTCTACCTGCTTTTAGAGAAAAACGTGAGTTTATATCTTTTCAATGAGATTCAGTTACACTACTCATACACTTATACACATTTTAGCTTTATGCAACCGACATGTAACTATCTCCTGCCCTTTATATGCTAAACTCAACAATTACTTATACAATGTCAATACACTCTATTGCCAGGTTTGCTGCTTACCCCCTGCAGGCACAATTTACGGCGCGGCCTGCTCACTCCCCTGTGGTGACGCCTCCGTGTGGCCTCCCCTTGGCACTGACGCCGTAGGTACGTTTGCATTGCCAGGATCGGTGGGTTCCTTGGGTTGCATGTTTATCCAGCCACAATATTGACTTTTTTGAATGTATACGATGTACTGTATTGATAAATAATTGTTGATTATATGATGTCTTCTATATTTTCATATACAGAACCCCCTTTATATATCCACTTTTTGAGCTCTTGTTCCCTGAAGAAGCCAATGTCTTGGCGAAACATGTAGGAAATTGAGCCCCCTCTCTGTCGGCCACTTCCATCTGGCCGGCTCCATCATACTATGGGTCATATACAGTATACGTATTGATTTTAATGTGTTTATTGTTCTAAGTGTAATTTTTGATTTTTGTATTACCATTAATAAACTTTGTAACTTTTGTCTTTTATAAATTTTCCTTTCTCGTGCTTTTCTTCTACATACCCCTTGACCTGAGCACCGTTATAATCCCCCGTCCACATACCCAAATAGTTATTTGCATCAAAAATTGTAATTACACGCCCCTGTTAGACAGGGGCAGAAAAATTGGGCCTTAGGCACTGGTGCTGGTGCCACCACACTGCAACCCCTCACAGACACTCTAGTTGGAACGCAGGAACGAGCCCTGCTGCAAAGTATTGCATCAAAAATTGTAATTACACGCCCCTGTTAGACAGGGGCAGAAAAATTGGGCCTTAGGCACTGGTGCTGGTGCCACAACACTGCAACCCCTCACAGACACTCTAGTTGGAACGCAGGAACGAGCCCTGCTGCAAAGTATTGCATCAAAAATTGTAATTACACGCCCCTGTTAGACAGGGGCAGAAAAATTGGGCCCTAGGCACTGGTGCTGGTGCCACAACACTGCAACCCCTCACAGACACTCTAGTTGGAATGCAGGAACAAGCCCTGCTGCAAAGTATTACATCAAAAATTGTAATTACACGACCCTGTTAAACAGGGGCTGAAAAATTGTGCCTTAGGCACTGGTGGTGGCGCCCAGAACCAAAAATGTTCTTACAAGCTATCAGCGTGATGATTGAGGAGGAAGAGGATAATTACTCAGGGATAGTCACTCAGCATCAGCATAGGCAGTCTTTGAAGGGATCTGAGATTTCAAAAAAAATTATTCGGTTACATCAGCATCAGGTGCTTGGTAGCTGGTGGTGATCCAAGACTCATTCATTTTTATGAAGGTCAGCCGATCGACCGAGTCGGTGGACAGACGCACCCTGTGATCGGTTACCACGCCTCCAGCAGCACTGAATGTGCGTTCCGAAAGAACGCTGGATGCAGGACAGGCCAGTAGCTCAATTGCATACTGTGCAAGCTCTGGCCAGTGATTCATCCTCAAGACCCAGTAACCCAGAGGATTTTCGGTGGGAAAGGTGTCCAAGTCTGATCTTGCCCCTAGGTATTCCTGCACCATGTAAAACAGACGCTGGCGATGGTTGCTGGAACCGATCATACCTTGGGGCTGCGGACCAAAAAATTGTCTGAACGCATCGGTCAGACGGCCACCTTCTCCACCGCTCCTTCTTTGACTGACCGAAGCCTCAGCAACACGTTGTCCAGAAACAGGAGTTTGTAACCTCCCAGTCTCTGGGAACGCGTTGCACAGACCTTTCTGCAAGGCCTCCCGAAGATGTTTCATCCTCTGCTCCCTCTGCGATGGCAAGATAAGGTCCGCAACCTTACCCTTGTAACGTGGATCAAGGAGGGTTGCCAGCCAGTATTGGTCCTTCTCCTTGATACCACGAATACGAGGATCCTTACGCAGGCTTTGCAGGATCAGGGAGGCCATGCAGCGTAGGTTTGCTGAGGCATTCGGTCCGGAGTCCTCTGGGTCACTAAGAACGACATGGTCCGCAGCCACCTCCTCCCAGCCACGTACAAGTCCATGTGTTTCTTGGGACTGATCCCTTAAAGACTGCTGCTGATGCTGAGTGCCAGGCTCCACCTCCATACTGACACAATCTTCCTCCTCCTCCTCTTCCTCCTCGTCCTCTTCCTGTGTGATCGGCGGGCACGCAGGAACACTGTCTGGATAAAGGGGGCCTTGAGAGCTAAGGAAGTCCTCCTCTTCCTGCCTCTGTTCTGCCTCAAGTGCCCTGTCCATTATTCCACGCAGCGTGTGCTCCAACAGGTGGACAAGGGGGACAGTGTCACTGATGCATGCACTGTCACTGCTCACCATCCTCGTGGCCTCCTCGAATGGTGACAGGACAGTGCATGCATCCCTGATCATGGCCCACTGGCGTGGGGAAAAAAAACCAAGCTCCCCTGACCCTGTCCTGGTGCCATAGTCGCACAGGTACTCATTGATGGCCCTCTGCTGCGTGTGCAGCCGCTGCAGCATGGCCAACGTTGAGTTCCACCTGGTGGGCATGTCACAGATTAGGCGGTTCTTGGGCAGGTTAAACTCCTTTTGGAGGTCCGTCAGCCGAGCACTGGCATTATATGACCGGCGGAAATGCACACAGACTTTCCTGGCCTGCCTCAGGACATCCTGTAAGCCCGGGTACCTGCCCAAGAACCGCTGCACCACCAAGTTAAGGACGTGAGCCAAACAGGGCACATGGGTCATTTGTCCCTGTCGGAGGGCAGAGAGGAGGTTGGTGCCATTGTCGCAAACCACCATTCCTGCCTTAAGTTGGCGTGGCGTCAACCACCTCTGAACCTGCCCCTGCAGAGCTGACAGAACCTCTGCCCCAGTGTGGCTCCTGTCCCCCAAGCACACCAGCTCAAGCACCGCATGGCATCTTTTGGCCTGCGTACTTGCGTAGCCCCTTGAACGCCTACGGAGCACCGCTGGTTCCGAGGAAGAGGCCATGGAGGAAGAAGAAGAGGAGGGGGTGGAGGAGAGAGGTGTGTCAAAATCAGCATTTTGGAGGCGTGGTGGCGGAACAACCGCCAACACTACTGCACCTTGTCCTGCATCCTTCCCAGCTGCCAGCAGAGTCACCCAATGCGCCGTGAAACTTAGGTAACGTCCCTGTCCATGCCTGCTGGACCATGAGTCAGCGGTAATATGCACCTTACCGCTGACCGCCCTGTCCAGCGAGGCATGGACATTGCCTTCCACATGCCGGTAGAGAGCCGGAATCGCCTTCCGTGAGAAAAAGTGGCGTTTGGGTACCTGCCACTGAGGAACCGCACATTCCACAAACTCACGGAAGGGGGCAGAGTCTACCAACTGAAAAGGCAGCAGTTGAAGTGCTAGCAATTTTGCCAAGCTAGCATTCAACCGCTGGGCATGTGGATGGCTGGGAGCAAACTTCTTTCGGCGGTGCAGCAGCTGGGGCAGGGAAATTTGCCTGGTACAATCTGACGTCGGTGTACCAAAAGCAGATTGCCCACAAGTACTTGGCTGTGACACACCTAATTCTACACCTTCATTCCTCTCACTGCAGGTCTCAGAGAGGACTGAAGGTCTAGTGGGGTTGGAAATCTCAGCTGATGAGGAGCAAGGAGAGATCCTCTTTGTTCTTTGGTGTGGGTCTTTTAGATACGCTTGCCAACGAACTGCATGGCAGGTCAACATATGTCTGGTCAAGCATGTGGTACCCAAGCGGGAGATGTTTTGGCCACGCGAGATACGCTTGAGACATATGTTGCAAATAGCAGCGGTGCGATCTGATGCACTCGTCTCAAAAAAGGCCCACACCAAAAGAACTTTTTGAATAACGCGCAGAGACTGCAGCGCCCTGCACATGTGGAGCTTTGGGGTGTGATGCAGTCAATGTGCTGCCCTTAGGCTGGCCCCTGGAGGGCATCCTGCCTCGTTGGTGATGTGCTGCCGCCTCCTCCTCCTCCTCCTCCTCTCTCCTATCAGGCACCCACGTTGAGTCAGTGACCTCATCATCCCCTCCCTCCTCATCACTGGAGCAAACCTGGCAGTATGCTGCAGCAGGGGGAGCATGACTGCCAGATTGCTGTCCTTCTTGGGCACCCCCATTGTCCGTGCTCATGTTACTGCCTTCATCGAGCTCAGTATCGTCATCAGAGCCTTCCAAACGCTGGGCATCCTCCTGGAGCATGTACCCAACACTGTGGTCAAACAGTTCGAGGGAATCCTCATGAGGACATGGTGGAGCTAGGGAAGGAGTCACTGATGACATTGAGCTGAGGGAAGAGGCCGCTGCTTTGCCAGACAAAGCACCCTGGGCAGGGGTGAGAGAGGATGAGGAGGATGAGGACGGCTTGGTCATCCACTCGACCAAGTCTTCCGCATGTTGCGGCTCAACACGGCCAGCTGCCGAAAAAAAGGCCAAGCGTGTCCCATGGCCACGTGCTGATGAGGATGCACCGTCTCCACGACCAGCACTAGACACAGAGCCTGCTTGCCCTCTCTTATTGGCTTGTGACTGTCTGCCTCTCCTTCTTGGCCTTCCAGACATACTAATGGCCTGTAGCTGCACTAAGCTGGGATAGAACACCTGTAATTTTCTTCAAGTAGCTTTATATACTGTAACCAGACAAGCCTGCCTGTCAGTAGGAAGATAACAGGAACGGATCTAGCTGAACACTGTGAACAGGACGCACTGTACTAAATGTAAATAGTCTAGCTGCCTGACCGTGGTACTAATAGGATCAAATAGAACACCTGTAATTTTCTTCAGGTAGCTTTATATACTGTAACCAGACAAGCCTGCCTGTCAGTAGGAAGATAACAGGAACGGATCTAGCTGTACACTGTGAGCAGGACGCACTGTACTAAATGTAAATAGTCTAGCTGCCTGACCGTGGTACTAATAGGATCAAATAGAACACCTGTAATTTTCTTCAAGTAGCTTTATATACTGTAACCAGACAAGCCTGCCTGTCAGTAGGAAGATAACAGGAACGGATCTAGCTGTACACTGTGAGCAGGACGCACTGTACTAAATGTAAATAGTCTAGCTGCCTGACCGTGGTACTAATAGGATCAAATAGAACACCTGTAATTTTCTTCAAGTAGCTTTATATACTGTAACCAGACAAGCCTGCCTGTCAGTAGGAAGATAACAGGAACGGATCTAGCTGAACACTGTGAGCAGGACGCACTGTACTAAATGTAAATAGTCTAGCTGCCTGACCGTGGTACTAATAGGATCAAATAGAACACCTGTAATTTTCTTCAGGTAGCTTTATATACTGTAACCAGACAAGCCTGCCTGTCAGTAGGAAGATAACAGGAACGGATCTAGCTGTACACTGTGAGCAGGACGCACTGTACTAAATGTAAATAGTCTAGCTGCCTGACCGTGGTACTAATAGGATCAAATAGAACACCTGTAATTTTCTTCAGGTAGCTTTATATACTGTAACCAGACAAGCCTGCCTGTCAGTAGGAAGATAACAGGAACGGATCTAGCTGAACACTGTGAGCAGGACGCACTGTACTAAATGTAAATAGTCTAGCTGCCTGACCGTGGTACTAATAGGATCAAATAGAACACCTGTAATTTTCTTCAGGTAGCTTTATATACTGTAACCAGACAAGCCTGCCTGTCAGTAGGAATTTAACAGGAACGGATCTAGCTGAACACTGTGAGCAGGACGCACTGCACTAAATGTAAATAGTCTAGAAGATAACAGGAACGGATCTAGCTGAACACTGTGAGCAGGACGCACTGCACTAAATGTAAATAGTCTAGAAGATAACAGGAACGGATCTAGCTGAACACTGTGAGCAGGACGCACTGCACTAAATGTAAATAGTCTAGAAGATAACAGGAACGGATCTAGCTGAACACTGTGAGCAGGACGCACTGCACTAAATGTAAATAGTCTAGAAGATAACAGGAACGGATCTAGCTGAACACTGTGAGCAGGACGCACTGCACTAAATGTAAATAGTCTAGAAGATAACAGAAACGGATCTAGCTGAACACTGTGAGCAGGACGCACTGCACTAAATGTAAATAGCAGGAACGGCTCTAGCTGAACACTGTGAGCAGGACGCACTGCACTAAATGTAAATAGCAGGAACGGATCTAGCTGAACACTGTGAGCAGGACGCACTGCACTAAATGTAAATAACAGGAACGGATCTAGCTGAACACTGTGAGCAGGACGCACTGCACTAAATGTAAATAGTCTAGAAGATAACAGGAACAGATCTAGCTGAACACTGTGAGCAGGACGCACTGCACTAAATGTAAATAGCAGGAACGGATCTAGCTGAACACTGTGAGCAGGACGCACTGCACTAAATGTAAATAGCAGGAACGGATCTAGCTGAACACTGTGAGCAGGACGCACTGCACTAAATGTAAATAGCAGGAACGGATCTAGCTGAACACTGTGAGCAGGTTGCACTGCACTAAATGTAAATAGCAGGAACGGATCTAGCTGAACACTGTGAGCAGGACGCACTGCACTAAATGTAAATAACAGGAACGGATCTAGCTGAACACTGTGAGCAGGACGCACTGCACTAAATGTAAATAGCAGGAACGGATCTAGCTGAACACTGTGAGCAGGACGCACTGCACTAAATGTAAATAGCAGGAACGGATCTAGCTGAACACTGTGAGCAGGACGCACTGCACTAAATGTAAATTGCAGGAACGGATCTAGCTGAACACTGTGAGCAGGACGCACTGCACTAAATGTAAATAGCAGGAACGGATCTAGCTGAACACTGTGAGCAGGACGCACTGCATTAAATGTAAATAGTCTAGATAGAAGATAACAGGAACGGATCTAGCTAAACTGAATACAGTGTATATATATATATGCAACACCTGGGATGCATATATATACACAATACACTGTAAGTGCAGCTAACTGACTGACTGTTCTGCCTAATCTATCTAACTCAAATCAAATGACACTGTCTCTCTCTATCTCTCAGCACACCGGAACACACACTACACAGGGCCGCCGTGCAGGCGGCCTTATATAGTGTGGGGTGTGTACTAAATCCCCTGAGCCATAATTGGCCAAAGCCACCCTGGCTTTGGCCAATTACAGCTCTCTCTACTGACGGCGCTGTGATTGGCCAAGCATGCGGGTCATAGTGCATGCTTGGCCAATCATCAGCCAGCAATGCACTGCGATGCCGCAGTGAATTATGGGCCGTGACGCGCCACACGAATTTAGCGCGAACGGCCCATAACGTTCGCAATTCGGCGAACGATCGAACAGCCGATGTTCGAGTCGAACATGGGTTCGACTCGAACACGAAGCTCATCCCTAGCTGTGAGTGACAGAGTTCCGGGTACACAGGAGATCACGGCTCTATGTAATTCAGCGGCACTTGCTCCTCTTCCCTCAGAGACAGCAGGGATTGGTGTGTAACATGCACCCACGATTTCCCCCTGATTTTAAGGGGAAAAAAGTGCATTTTATACGCCGATAAATACGGTAATTGTTTTAAGTAAGGAAGTGTATTACATGTGTTATACTAAGATATAAAAAAGATGTTGTTAGTGTTTTTGTTTTAAAGTGTTACTGAAGGACCTTGCATTCACTATATCTGGATCCCCACAGTACACAGACCATGGAAATGCAATTATTTTAGTAAATATAAACTGCTAAATACCTTTTCTCATCAGCAGTATATAGCAGTCTTGTGACTTCTATCAGTGTCTGGTTAAAGCTTGTAGGAGGAGTTTTTATTCTCATCTGACTGTCCTATGAGACTGCAGGATCCCTGACCCTCTGTCTGGACAGTGCTGATTGGCCCTGTGCTGATCACATGCACCCTCCCAAGAAAAGAAACTCTCTAGCAACACACATCAAACTGAGCATGTGCAGAGTAATTGTTCTATCAGGAAATGGATTGGGGACAGTGGAAGAAGGGGAGGATCAGAGAAAACAGAATCAAACAGCCTTTTTTACACAATGCAGAAGATTAACCCCTTAGGTTCCACAGTGAGTATAAAAAGCATGCTTTACTGCATATATTGACTGATTTTACTGTTGTGGGTTTAGTAACACTTTAAATAATACTAGTTAGTGGGATTTCATAAAATTGAGTTTTTAGGACTGAATCGAGATCAAAGGAATAGAGTGTTCTATCTTTTACTACTTAGCTTAGCTACCCTGAGCATCCTACACTGCATTGCCAATACAATCTACCTAAGGTTGGCCATAATACACTATAATAGCAGTTTACAATTGGTTTATTGTAAGGGCCACATCATATAGTTTATAAATATGCAGAAATGTTTAGGGTCCTTTCAAACCATACTGCTCATAAAAATACACTGAAAACACGTGTTTAGTAACACACATTTGCTTGCATTTGTATAGATGTTGCATTGCATTTGTTTATATTAATGTGTGTTGTAGTGTAAACGAGGCACATAGAAAACCATTGTTTTCTATGTCCCTATGCAGTCAGTTGCATTTATCCAGTAAAGGAAAAATGCAGGTCATTGGATTTGGTGTGAAAGAGCCCTTTTTGGGGCATGCTTAGAGCTGCATGTGCAGTCCCTGCATCACTGTTCACAGCGACTAGTCAGAATAGCATCACAAATCTGAGATTCTTAGATTGTTGCACCAGGTCTAATTGTCTCTTCATTTACATGAATTTTGATAGTTAATGTTTTTTTTTAATGCTGCACACACATTTTAGATTCTCCAGACTGGTAGAATGAGCACAACAGCGTGGAAGGAAGTGATATAAACACCAAAAAATAAAAATACATATAAACATAAATACATAAAAATACCAATAAAAATAAAATACATAAATTTATAATAAATAGTGACATTTAAATTATGAATAATATTGAAAGGGAAACAACAGGCTCACCCTTATGTCTTAGACAAAGTTTACAGTCAAGCACATAAATGCCTATATACTCAAATTGAACTCTAACATAATTCATCCAGAGGTAAAAAGTAATGACAATAGGCCCATCTCTACGTCACACACCACCTTTAAACAGATGCTCATCACAAATTGTCGATGAACGCATTAACATCGGTGTCTATATTGAGCCCATAAGGGGCATAGGATTTCAAATGGTGAATCCATGCCATTTCAAGCTTGGATATCTCCCTCACCAATGAACTCCCTCTCCAAAAAGGCTTGAATTTGTCGATACCAAGGAAAAGGGTCTTAGACGGATCTTTATTATGGGTAAGTAAATAGTGCTTAGAAACTGAATGATTCTTAAAACCAATTTTTATTTTTGTGATATGCTCATTCAGGCGGACCTGAAGTGGACGTTTGGTTCGCCCTACATATTGAAGCCCGCATGGGCATTGCAACATGTATACCACTCCCACTGTGGAACACGTGATGCATGATGCTTTCCTGTGGCAGTAGACATAAAGCTGGTGGTACGTCTATGAGTACATGAATTAACAGAACACACCCTACACCTCCCACATTTATAAAATCTTGACAGTTGGTCAAAAAAACCTCTACTGGTGGTGGGTGGATCCAAAACATTGGGTACCACCCGGGTCCTCAATGAAGGAACACCCCTAAATATAACACGTGGCTTGTCTGTTAATACACCCTTTAATACCGCATCGTTATTTACAATATGCCAATGTTTGTTAACCAGTTGTTTAAAACTCCTATGCTTTAAGGAATAAGAGGTCACGAAGGGCACGTCCATATTAAAACCCCTATCCACCCGTGGTTCTCTCTCTTCCAGCAGATCTGCTCTATTCCTGGTCTTAACACTGTTCAAAGTGTCCACCAGAAAAGGGATATTTAATTTAAGTTCCAAAGTTCTAACTGAATCTGAGCAACTCATTTTTATGGATGTCAATAAATTTGTTAGGAAACGCAATGTTAAGCGGTATATGATTGGTAACCCTCTTACTAGCAATAGTTCGGTGGCTGCACATTTTGTCCATTCTGGATTGGATTAGCCTCCCTTTTTAACCCCCCTGGAGCCCTTGCACCATCATTAGGGGTGTTTAGGGATGTGGTATTAAGGGATCTGGACCTATTAGAGGTTAAGAAGGCTAGAATGAACAAAACTTTACAAGATGGCTTGGATTCTTTATGTAACAATAAAGATCTTGTCATAAGGCCTTCGGATAAAGAGGGAGCCATCATGGTACTTGATAGAGCAGATTATATGGCGGAAATGCATAGAATTGTTGATGATCGTAACACCTACACTGTGTTGCCCTCTGATCCGAAAGTTCAATATTCCAGGGATTTGGAGGTATTAGTAGCTAGTGGTCATGAAGCAGGTATCCTTAATCTTAAGGAAAGTCTTTATTTGATACCTAGGGCTCCACGTACCCCTATCATTTACTATCTGCCTAAACTCCATAAAAATCCTGTCTGCCCCCGGGACGCCCCACTGTTAGTGGGATTTACATCCTGGGTGGGCAGATATATTGATTTTTATCTACAGCTTCTTGTACACAAAATGCCTTCTTTTGTTAAAGACTCTAGGCATATTATAAACCTACTCACAGATATTCCTGCCAAATCAGGTAAATGGATGGTGACCGCTGATGTCACCTTCTTATACATTATCATTTCCCATGAATCGGGGTTTGAGGCAGTTAAGTTGTATTTGGACTGTGATTCTGGGCTTCATGAGAGTCAGGTGACTTTTCTGATGGCATTATTACAATCTGCGGCCTCCCACAATTACTTTTGGTTTGATACCCAGTTTTACAGACAAGACATGGGAGTTGCCATGGGGGCCAAGTATGCCCCCAGCTTGGCCAACCTTTTTATGGCCAAGTGGGAGGAGGATGTCATCTATACCAAGGACATACCACAATTGGTCCTGTGGGCCAGGTACATTGATAAGAGAAAAAATGGAATGATTCGCGCTATGTGAAAGAGTGAATGTGTGGCTAGATAGTCACATCAAAGCCACTAAATGCAACCTGTGTAAGAAAATATATAAACCATATGTGCAATGATAATTGACAATCAGTGCAAAATATAAATAAATAAATAAAAATGAAGTCCAAACAGAATAAATCTGTTAGAAAATCGTTTTCACATAAAATCTCTTGTGAGTGATTAAAAGTAATCCATAAAAAGAACCCAAAGAATGGTGAAATGGCAATCACAGGTTTTTCAACTGCATGGAGCCTCAAATGTATGGAACCAATCAGTGCAAACAAATCACAATCAGTGCAAACAAATATAAAAATAAAGTCCAAACAAAATGAATCTATTAGAAAATCATTGTGAATAATTAAAAATAGTCCATAAAAAGAACCCGAAAATAGTGAGATAGCAATCACGGGTTTTTCAACCGCATGTGGCCTCAGTTGTATAGAACCATCACCGACAGTAAGAGCCTGGCCGCTTACCAGAACTCCATGACCCCCCGTTACAGAGGGTCTAGGAGGGCTTTTATGATCCTAGTGGTCCGAACTTTCCAGGAGCGAAGATGGAAATGGAAACTGGAAGGGGCATCAGGTGTTGGAATGGAGATGGATGGGTCCACAAGAAGGGGGCTCAACCCTCAGCAAAGCAATGTCATCATAGAAGAAAAGAAGAGGAGGGCTCCCATAGTGTAAAATCCGATAGCAATTTATTTTAAAAATATAAACACTTACATGTAAAATAGGACAATCAGCATCATCAGATGAAAGAACAAACTGTGGCACCGGCCGGATGACCACAGATAGCTCGTCCTGTTAGATGTACAGCGACAGTGGGAGGTGGCGCGATAATACCGCTCAGCCCTACGCTGCGTTTCGCAAAAAAATGCGTCTGCCCCTGGAGGTGGCGTCTGCCCCTGGAGGTGGCGCGATAATACCGCTCAGCCCTACGCTGCGTTTCGCAAAAAAATGCGTCTGCCCCTGGCAGACGCATTTTTTTGCGAAACGCAGCGTAGGGCTGAGCGGTATTATCGCGCCACCTCCCACTGTCGCTGTACATCTAACAGGACGAGCTATCTGTGGTCATCCGGCCGGTGCCACAGTTTGTTCTTTCATCTGATGATGCTGATTGTCCTATTTTACATGTAAGTGTTTATATTTTTAAAATAAATTGCTATCGGATTTTACACTATGGGAGCCCTCCTCTTCTTTTCTTCTATGATGACATTGCTTTGCTGAGGGTTGAGCCCCCTTCTTGTGGACCCATCCATCTCCATTCCAACACCTGATGCCCCTTCCAGTTTCCATTTCCATCTTCGCTCCTGGAAAGTTCGGACCACTAGGATCATAAAAGCCCTCCTAGACCCTCTGTAACGGGGGGTCATGGAGTTCTGGTAAGCGGCCAGGCTCTTACTGTCGGTGATGGTTCTATACAACTGAGGCCACATGCGGTTGAAAAACCCGTGATTGCTATCTCACCATTTTCAGGTTCTTTTTATGGACTGTTTTTAATTATTCACAATGATTTTCTAATAGATTCATTTTGTTTGGACTTTATTTTTATATTTGTTTGCACTGATTGTGATTTGTTTGCACTGATTGGTTCCATACATTTGAGGCTCCATGCAGTTGAAAAACCTGTGATTGCCATTTCACCATTCTTTGGGTTCTTTTTATGGATTACTTTTAATCACTCACAAGAGATTTTATGTGAAAACGATTTTCTAACAGATTTATTCTGTTTGGACTTCATTTTTATTTATTTATTTATATTTTGCACTGATTGTCAATTATCATTGCACATATGGTTTATATATTTTCTTACACAGGTTGCATTTAGTGGCTTTGATGTGACTATCTAGCCACACATTCACTCTTTCACATAGCGCGAATCATTCCATTTTTTCTCTTACTTATGTTTTGTGTTTGTGTCACATTTTAGATATCGCTGCTTTTTCATCACATTTAGATTTTTTGTAGCGCAATTATTTTTCTTCTTTTTCCAGGTACATTGATGACATCCTCCTCCTATGGGATGGCCAATGCTGTGATCTCCTTGAGTTCATTGGGTCCCTTAATGCCAATCAGAGGGGCACACAGCTTAATTGTGTGATGAACCAGGTGGAGATCAACTTTTTGGATCTCCCAATTACCATCAGCGATAACAAGTTTGTTACCTCTACCTTTTTCAAGGAGACGGATAGGAACTTGTTTATCCCCACTGATAGCTGTCATTTCAGTCCCTGGCTCAGATCAGTTCCCAAGAGCCAGTACATGAGACTCATGAGGAACTGTTCTGACCCAGTTGAGTTTCTTGTCCAAGATGAGATCCTCACCATCAGATTCTTGGGAAAAGGATACCAGCGAGATTTTCTGGTAGACACTTTGAACAGTGTTAAGACCATGAATAGAGCAGATCTGCTGGTAGAGAGAGAACCACGGGTGGATAGGGGGTTTTAACAGGGATGTGCCCTTCGTGACCTCTTATTCCTTACAGCATAGGAATATTAAACAACTGGTTAACAAACATTGGCATATTGTAAATAACGATGCGGTATTAAAGGGTGTATTACCAGACAAGCCATGTGTTATATTTAGGGGTGTTCCCTCATTAAGGACCCGGGTGGCACCCAATGTTTTGGATCCACTCACCACCAGTAGAGGTTTTTTTGACCAACTGTCAGGATTTTATAAATGTGGGAGGTGTAGGGTGTGTTCTGTTAGTTCATGTACTCATAGACATACCACCACCTTTATCTCTACTGCCACAGGAAAGCATCATACAATTAAGCCATGCATCATGTGTTCCACAGTGGGAGTGGTATACACGTTGCAATGCCCATGCAGGCTTCAATATGTAGGCCGAACCAAACGTCCACTTCATTTTTCTTGGCTCATCGTACGTGTTGTATGTCACCGCGTTCTTGACGTTTGGAATTTCCGACCAACTTTGTGTGACCATGTGTATGCAAGACAAGTTTGAGCCAACATCCGTCGGAAAAAATCCGATGGATTTTGCTGTCGGAATGTGCGATCGTGTGTACAGGGCATAAGGATTGGTAAGCTGCAATATGATAAATGTTTGCTTTTGGGTATAATACCGCATTAATAAATGATCGTCGCCAGAAATAACAACTTTCAACAGCACATTACATCACTTACAGAGATTTCAAGCTCTCCATTATATTACTGCTATGCCACTTTAGAATTGTCCCAGCTATGCTTCTGCTGTTGTTCCTCTAAAAAAGGTTGAGCAGCTATGGTTGGAATCAAAAGAGTAATGTATGAAATATGTTGTCACTTGAGCAAATCTCCCAATTTTCTGAGATGAGAAAAAGGGATACCTTTCAGTAAAAATTATCCAGGAAAAGGACAAACCCCCTGCTATGCTCCCTACTATCAGTCCCGTCATGCGATCCCCCTGTGTCAGCCAGCGGCGGCTGCAGGGGAGAGGAGAGATCACTCTGACAATGGCTAGTACTGTACAATGACACATTGACACAGAGTAAGATTTAGACCTTGGGGGGCCCGGGGGAACTTCAGGTTCAGGGGGGGGGCCCTTATACACAGAGTTGGAATACATTTTCAATGGCAGTCACACATTTTTTTTTAATGCATGACACAACGTCATTCTGAGGTTACACATACCCAGCCGCCAAAATTCATTTTTGAAAAAGGATACAATATACCAGTCCAGAGTTTTATAGATGATGGCCGGCAAAATATTACTTCCCAAGATACATTTAATAAGAGAAAGTAAGTGTTTTATTAAACAATTTATATTATATCATTATTTATTATTTTATATATAATTGTTTTATATAATTTTCTGTATAGGGGGACCTTCTGTCAGGGGGGCCCTGCCCCTTTAGCCCCCTTATAAATCCAGCCCTTTGTTGACGCCACTCATAGGCTTCAATGGCTTATCCATTGTCGGCGTTCCCCCCTGCAGCTGAGCTGGCTGACACAGGGGAGCAGGATCATGTGACTGGACCAGAGCATCCTGAAAATAGGTAAGTATATACACATCTTTCGTACACAGGTTAGTTAGTTAGTATAGGTATAGGTGTTAGGAGAAGGGGGGGGGGGGGTAGTTTAAGACTAGTCATCTGTAAGCTGGAATTCCAATATAACGTTAAGCCCACAAGTACTTTTTCACCATGAATTTAATTAACTGGCTTTTCAAAATGACAAAGCAATAGTTTAGATCAGCCTTTTTCACCTGGGGTCCCTTGAGGTTTCTTCAGGGGTGTCTTTGCAAAATGCCTAAAACTTGTATACAAGTCAGTAGGTGGATCAAGCCTGCCTTTAAGTTACACAAAGCAATGGGTTCTCATTGTGCACCATTTCAACCTTCCAGCCACTGGCATCCTAACAACCAGTGATGTCATCAGTGTTGATTGCCTGCACAGCATCCTTGTTTGACCTTCCCCTGACCGTCTCCATCAGGACTGGGGTCACAATATCTGAGTGATGGAGAGAGACTGAGGGAGAGGAGAAACACTGAAATAGTCAGTACCAGTGCCAGTGTGCAAAAGTGTATTTGCTTTGGAAGAATAAATCACCTCTAATGTTGGATGTCCTGTCGCATTATGTAAAACTATTAGAACTGTTTTTTACATTTTAGAATGGGGTGCCTTGAGACTGTCCATAATTTTAAAGGGTGTCTTGACTGAAAAAAGGTTGAGAAACACTGGTTTAGATGTTGGATGAAAGGTCTAGTGTAGAAAAACATTCTTGGCACGTAACTAATACAGTATTTTATTGAGGTCGAACACAAACATCAGAACAAAAAGAGGGACAACTGAAGAGCAAGGAGGGATAGAGGGATTTGGCTCCAAAAGAAGGACAGTCCCTCTCAATAAGGGAAAGTTGGGAGGCATGCTTGTGTAATAAACCTGATTATTATTTATTAGTGCTCTCCTTTGTTTCAGTTGGAGAGCTCTCCCCAGTGGTCACGCAAGCTCTAAGAGCTGAGTTACCTAAGAGGGATCCCACCTCTTCTATTTCCCCCAGATTGGTCACCCAGGTACAAACCTTAAGAAAGGGTTCCCAGTTACTCTGCTCCAAGTAAGCTCTGCAATAATACATCTGTAGCACCCTCTAGGTAGGTAGGTGCTAGAGATAGGATTTTTGTGGACAGGTAAATTTAGGCAGGCCTGGCTGGCAGTCAGGCCTGTTTGGTTTTATTCTGGGCTGGGAGTGGTTTGGGGTAGCAGCTGGTGACTCACAGGCAGCATCACCAAGACCTCCCTCTTCTTTCCAGAAGATTCTGGAAAGAGAGGAGGAGAGGAGAGGTGGAGCTGTCTGGGGTATTCTAAGGAGCCTTAACCAATCCCCAACTTGGATTGGCAGGGGGCAGGCCTCCTTAAATACCCAGGATCAACCCAGCTGGGGAGGAGTTGTCGGTTAGAAGAGCTGGAGTGAGAGAGTGTGGAGGCTGTCGGGGGCCTTTGAGGGAGTTCCCCAGTCTGGGGGGAGGGGTTGACCTTGGGCCTGGGCTCAGGTGCAGTCGGGACCACCTTCAAGAATGCATGAAGTAGTCCTGGACTGGAGGCACAAGAGAGAGCAAAGAGAGGACAGCGGGAGAGAACACTACTAAGAGACTCCAGGGAGGACAACTGGTCACAGCCAGGAGGGCTGGTGAGTGGGGCACAGTTGGAAGGACTGGGGGGCACGCCTGGGAGGACTGGGAGCTTGCAGTCTGAGATGGGTGGATTGTGGTGAAGGTGGCAGTGGAGAGAGGCAGCTGCAGCCATGTTGGCTGGCAGGGCCTGAAGATGGCTTACTGGGCTCAGAAGCCACGTGTTGGACAGCTAGCACCAGAGACTTTCTATTTTGCTACACTATAGGGGCCTTCCTGTAAAGGGCAATTGCTAAAGGCCTGGCCGAGCCAGTGTCAGGCCTAACCACTTTGTGCTAGCTGTGCCTGAAGATTAGAGAGGAAGTGATGTGCTGGAGGAGAAAGACCTGGAGATTAGAGAGGAAGTGATGTGCAGGGGGAGAAATGGAGTGTATATACTTGACTGTATATAGTTGTCCCAAGCAAGTATTACAACTTTTACTGGGTATCCCATATTTCCCTTACCTCATCCAAGTTCAATCCCCTCAATAAAACAAAAAAAACATAGCATATGGACTGTTCTATGTCTCTGAGTGTCTGAGAGGTGAATGCCGTGCTGGGCAGGGAGACAGGTAATCCAACATTTCAGCAGCCCCTACGGGGATACCGGTACACATACCAGAATTGGATCTTTCTAGCAGTTTTTACAAACAGTCAATGAAAAATATGCTGTATAATGTAATACGTTGTGTATGTTGATAATGACAAAGACGTGGGACACTGCAGATACTGCTGAGCAGGAAAAGCAGAGGATGCTGCGAAGAATGATAAAACTTATCCAACAAGCAGCTTGTTTCTCTATGCAAGCTTTTGCTTTGACAGCACAGCCCAAATAGAATTATCCAAGTAGGTAGACAGATGCAGTCTCTAACTGCTCTACCCTTGGGCTGCTTAGTGCAGCTTTCTAAAATCTAAAATCTTTTTTATTACATCAGCTCCAAGGTGCAAGTAAATCCACTGAGAGTAATAAAAAGAGTATGGCCCAGAAGCAGGTGACCCCCAAATCAAATGTTTTTAAAGATGAGTTCCGACTATGGAGTTTATAGCATAGTTACATTGGTGTAGTAGTGGTCTCTGTTACCACAGTGATCCTGCTATCTTCCGGGTCCTGTGCTGAGCAGCTGGTCTGCTTCATATAAGCCACAGGGGGTCATCCACTTGGAACGGGCACCATTAAGAGAATGCCCAGCATTTTGCTCAATGAATGAAATATATTTTTGATTGATGAGGCTTGAAGAGGTGGGATGGTTACAACTCTCTCTAGTGTAGTCAAATTCCTTAGCAAATTCTTATGTACATTGCAAGTAAATAAAAAAAATGTATGAAAAGGAAAAATGCTGCAAGTAAGCACTTAAAATACTTGATTTTTGTGCTTTTACCTGCATTATTTGCAAGTTGGTGACAGGCCCTCTTTAAAGAATAACTGTGAATTGTGTGTTTACTCTGCTCTGCAGTCTTTGAAAAAGACAAAAGGATATGGTAAAATTTCTGAAGATATTTCAAACAGAACAGCTGGCAGCCAATAAAACTGACTATTGCTAGCTAGGATAGGAGTATAAAGTTGAAACATGGCAACAGAAGGCCAAAATCTTAGTTACCCTTATTGCTTATATTTGCAGACACCACATGTAGGTGGGGCCAAATTAGTGTACCCAAGGATTAAGGGGAATTACCACATAGAGTTAGGCCCCTTCCACACGGGAGCGGGCTCCTTTGGAGTCCATCTGCTTGGCGGGGAATCTGTTCACTAAACCCCGCTTATGCAGAGTGGACACAGACACAGCCCAATCTCCTCTATGGGCGGTCGGATGTAAACCTGCCGCTCCATAGAGGAGACACGAGAGTCTGATCGGGTCTGCTTGAAAAACTTACAGGTGGATCCAATCGGTCCGCCAATGTGCAAGGGCCCTTATTTGAATGTTGTTTATATTATAGAATTTGAAAAGGTATAAACAAAGCAGTTATATAAATGGTACAACATATGTTACAGATCGTACAGTTCTACAGGCAAAGTAAGTAATGTTTAACAGCAAGGAGAAGTTGTTGTGTTACTGTGTTAATCCTCGTACACACGCTTTGATTTTCGGATGAGAAAACGTCGAAAGTGAAGAGGTTACTAACAATACGAGAATTTTTGTTTGACAGAATACAACGTCAGAAGTGACATAACTTGTTGAATAGTTTTGTATGTATTCTTTCGTTTCTGAGCATGCGCAGTCTTGCTCGTACGATTTTTTTCGTATGAAAACTGCACTAATGAAACGAAAATCAGATGTTGAGTTCACATCTGACAAAAATTTTATAGTCTGCACATCCAGCTTTTGTCTGACGAAAAAGTGAAATCGGCTGTTGAAAGCACCATACTAACGGTAAGATTAGCGGACAATCAGTCGTCACCACACACTTGACATCCGAAAATTAAAGTGTGTGTACGGCACTTTTAGATCCCATACACACTTATAGACTTTCTGCAGATTTTTGTCTTCAGATTTACCAAAGCCATATAATATGAGGTCAAACCTTAATTGCCCATACATACGATCAGAAGTTCTGCCAGCAAAAGTCGGATGTGAGCTTTTGGTCAGAAATTCCAACCGCGTGTATGCTCCATTGGACTTTTGCTGGCAGAATTCCAGCCAGCAAAAGATTGAGAGCAGGTTCTCTATTTTTCGGTCGGAAAAAGTTCCTATCCGAAAATGCGTTTGTCTGTATGCAAGTCAGGCACGCAAAAAATCACGCATGCTCGGAAACAATTCGACGCAAGCTCGGAAGCATTGCACTTAATTTTCTCGGCTCGTCCTAGTGTTGTACGTCACCGTGTACTTGACAGTCGAAAGTTCAGAGAACTTTTGTGTGACCGTGTGTATGCAAGGCAAGCTTGAGCGGAATTCCATCGGAAAAAACCATCCAAGTTTTTTCTGAGTGAAATTCCGCTCGTGTGTACGCGGCATAAGAGTTTCAATTTGTAGGCAATCAGGCAGGCCCTTGCACTATGTGTTTTGGTATATCTGAAGAAAAAATCTGCAGAAAATCTAATAGTGTGTATGGGGTCTAACACTGCAATACGCAAAAGTTCCTGCAGATATCTGGCTGTCAGTGGGAGACAGTTTTGAAAAGCTGATAGAGGGGAAACCACCTCAACAGGTACCTCTCCCTAATGCCACTCCTACTTTCTCCCTGTCCAGCAGGAGCTCTGTAGCTATCTTACTCCAACACTGTGGGCACCACAAATGGCCCAACATTTCCAATTTAGGAATACTGTGCCAAGATGGTTGCTCAAATCTCGCAGGATTTTGTTATCCAATAAAATATGCTGTCCTCTCCAAGATGGCCATCTGGAGCCCAAAGCAAAGGAAAAATGTATCCTCAATGGCCTCCTGCCAGCCTTAAGAAATGGCAATAGTGCTGCCTTCAAGTTGGTGGATATAGCGCAGCCTAACACTTGCCTACACACAGATCTACATAGATGTAAATACAGGAAGTGAAATGTAGGAGGAGAGACTAGTCAAATCTGTACCCCAGCAGGGGGGGGGGGCGTGACATGAACAGACACGATGATTGAGGGTGCCGCGATCCCCGGGCTCTAGCAAGACAGGCAGCAGTAGCGTGGCAGGCTCCTGGCAGACAGAGACATGTCCACATGCCACCGCACAGCTGCACATCCGCTCAGCGGTGGAAAGAGCCAGGTAAACGGGCTCAGAGCCTACCTCACTGCGCAGAGCATAGACCCCGGGTGTACGGCAAAAAGGACACCTCTCCAGGAGGGAAAGAAGCACAGCTCCCCTGACTTTAAGGGAGGACCAAGGATGGCCGGATATGATCCCTCCGCACAGGGCCGAGGAGCGGCTGGCCCTGTGCGGACATTTACCCCTAAGCCTAAAGCAAAGCCTTTCAATCCCGGAGGTGGATCTACTGGGAGAGGGTGGGGGTCCCATGGCCCACGCTTGGGAGGCTGCTGATTCGGATGGGGAACATGCAGGAGCAGATCTGGGTCTTCATGAGGTGGAAGGAACCCCAGGAGGGGTAGCTGAATCTGTGGAAAGTGCGTGTCTGGGAGGAAAAAATGGAATTACAGAGCCCAGCAGTGAACGTGCACTGACTGGTGGAGGAATTGTGACTAAATCAGGGATAGCCTCTGCAGGGAAGGTGCAGTATGCTAACTCTTTGAATTGTGACCCTAATGCTGACCCAATTATACCTCAACCAGAGTTTATAGTGGATTGGGATTTAAGAGAACACTTAAGAGCACTCCCAATAAAAAATTATATTCAGTTACTTATAACTGCGGTTGAAACATCATGTAAACAGCCTGTGGAGGGGTTAAGGGAGGATATAGGCGCACTGGGACACAGGGTGGAAGAAATGGAGACGGGTCAGGAGGATATTAGACAGGCAGTGGTCCATATTCAAGATATGCCAAAAAATCACGAAGAAGTATTGAACTCTCTGTTGGATCAGATGGATAATCATGAAAATAGAGACAGTAGGCAGAATATACGTATAAGGGGCCTGCCTGAAATAAAACAACATACTGAACTGCTCCCTAAAGTGATCAGTCTTTTCCAGTCAATTCTGGGGACATCTGCACCGGATAAGATTGAAATAGACAAAGTGCACCGTGCTCTTCTCCCAACCCCCCAAAATGCAGAGAGACCAAGAGATGTCATTTTTAAAATGCACAGATATCCAGTAAAAGAAGCTCTTATGAAAGCAGTCTGTAATAGACCCATGGTTGATTTTGAGGGTGCACAAATAGCTTTGTTCTCAGATCTATCACATAGCACACTTATGCAACGAAGAATGATTAAAACTCTGCTGGAAGCATTACGGGCAGTTGATGTCAAATATCATTGGGGGTATTCCTTTAAGGTTTTAGCAACATGGAATGGGAAAACAGCAACACTTCAAACTAAAGATGATCTGCGGCATTTCATAGAAGTGCTGGAGCTACCTCAGGTGGATTTTCTAGACTGGAGATTGAATAACTGTAAATCATCATTACAACAACCTGAACAATGGCAACAGGTGCCAGTTAAAGGCCGACGGAAAAATTATTAGGACAGATAGGATTATAACTTAGCCCTAGAGGGACATACCTGAATAGGATATGGGGTCAGTGTGAGGTTAAAAGGAAAGGAGCTAACTGCCTAGAGTAAGAATGGGAAGAAGGAATTATGTAGATTGTAAAGATATGGATGGGGAGGGGGGGGGGGGGGTAATGCTATAGGATTATAAATGGAAGTCTGGGGAGCACAAGGTGCTCTGTTCATGTTTTTAATCATTTCTCCCCCAATAGGTCAGTCCCGAGACAAGGGACTTTGCTTTCTGCCAAGGGGCAGAAGGGAGGGGGACTCCGGGCAGGGGTAGTACACCCCTGCCCGGACTCGTCTTCCCCTTAGGGGGTGTTTCATATACAGTTGTATACTATGTTATTTGTTGTGGAAGCCTTTTGTCGTGGTTTGTGGGGTGTTTTTTTTTTTTTTTTTCTCTTTTCCTCTCATCAGATGCACCCAAGGGAGAAAATTCAGAGGGTTGGTACAAACATCAACCGAGTTCAACAGCACAATAATAGACTCATGGAACTATATGTATAGAGATAATGACAGGTAGAATAAAGATTGTATCATATAAGGTGAGAGGGCTTTGTTCATCTGGCCGTCTCTGGCAGGAACAGCGTCATATGAAGGCAGAGATAGTGTTTCTGCAGGAGACGCACTTCGTGACAGGGTTGGATCCCTGTATGCCTCTTTTTTCATATAATCAATGGTTCCATGCACCAACACCAGTTCCAAGGGCTAGAGGAGTTACAATAGCTATCCATAAATCATGCCCCTTGGTACCCACAGAAATACAAATATACCCTGAGGGTCGCTTTCTCTTTGTTAAGAATGAGATCCAAGGCCAGTGTTACACCTTTGCTACTATATATGCTCCCGATAATCATACTGTTAAGTTTCAAAAAAATCGAAAACTTTAGATATTTTGAGGAAGTTTAGGGAAGGTTTTTTGGTTGTGGGAGGGGACTTTAATATTACTTTGGATCCCAGTTTGGATACCTCCTCTGGGAAAACCTTTTTGTCCCATAGAGCCTTAAGGCATATCAAGCAGCGCCTTCGCTTTCTGCATTTGGTGGACATTTGGAGGGTGCTGCATGAGCGAGACAGGGATTTCAGTTATTATTCCAAAACACATAATGCATATTCAAGGATTGACTTGTTGATGGTAGATCAGTATTACATGAATTATGTGTACTCATCGACTATCGAGTCAATCACTATATGAGACCATGCTCCAATAAGCTTAACGATTTGTTCGACATCTGTTGGTAGTATGGAACGAATATGGCGTTTGAATGAATCTATTTTGGATGATAAGCAGAATGCGTAGTTCCTGTCTCGCACATTAGCATTCTATTTTGAAATTAATACATCTGAAGAGGTATCTGATCTAGTGGTATGGGAAGCCCATAAGGCGGTTATTAGAGGGGAATTGATTTTAATGAGTACGCGTATTAGAAAAGAGAGACAGAGGGAAATGGTAGAGCTTTTGGAGGAAATACATAAACTTGAAATTAAACATAAGGTCCATTTAAATCCCGGGGATGTGCAGAGACTGGAGAAATTGCAGGTCGACCTGAAGCAGTTTCTTGATCAGAAAGTTCAATATAAGCGTAGGTATTTCGCCCACTGCTTTTATGAACAGGGGAATAAGGGTGGGAAGTTACTGGCCAGACAATTAAAGAAGCAACAAGACTTACGCCATGTTCACACTTTAAAGGAATGCGACAAGCAATAGCTGCTGAATTCCACAGCTTTTATATGTCTTTGTATAATATAGATCCAGTTTCTACAGGAGCTGCAAAGGATGGATGTACAGATAGAATTCAGGAATATCTTAAGGCCTCAAATCTGCAGTCCATCCCGTCTGCAGCCCTGGAAGAAATGGAAAGAGCAATCCCTATGGAGGAGCTGGGTAGAGTGATTGCTGCTTTGCCAATGGGTAAAAGCCCGGGACCAGATGGTTTCACAAATATGTACTACAAAAAGTTTTCCTCAATTTTACTGGCCCCTCTTTGTAGGTACCTTAATAGGTACCTTAATTCCATTTCAGTTTCAAATCCATTGCTCCCAGAGGCATTGATGGCCCATGTGACGGTTCTCCTGAAACCGGGGAAGGACCCTCAGCTTTGTGCCAGCTATAGACCCATTTCCCTCCATAACTCTGACACTAAGCTCCTGGCTAAGATTCTTGCTCTTAGATTACAAGATCATATAGTAAAACTGTTTTATCCAGATCAAACAGGCTTCATGAAAAGTCGAGAGGCTAGAGATAACACTATCTGAGCCTTGCATGTATTGCACTGGATGCATAATGGACCGAATCAGACCCTGAGTGTAGTAATTTCAATGGATGCTGAAAAAGCATTCGATAGGGTAGGGTGGGAGTTTATGGTTGGAGTTTTGAGGGAGATGGGCCTGAGAGAATGGATGATGGGTTGGGTGATGGCACCATACGCGGGTCCCAGAGCAAGGGTAAAAATTAATGTTAGATTTTCAGATTATTTTGAGATACGGAACGTGACTAGGCAGGGGTTCCCATTATCCCCATTATTATTCGCTATGGTGCTGAAGCCATTTCTGCGAACGATTGGGGGAAATAGGAAGATCAGAGGGATCTGTATTGGATCAATGGAACACAAGATCTCAGCTTACGCTGATGATTTATTGTTATATTTTTCCTCCCCTCAAGAATCCCTTTGAATTGATGTTAGAAATAAGTAAGTTTGGTTTTGTATCTAACTTTAAAAAAACATTGAGAAGTCGGTACTGATGCCGAGCCATGTCCCTTCAGGAATGACAGCCACTCTGCAACAATCCTTCCCTTTTGTTTGGCGTTTTAATCCTATATCCTCTTTGGGGGTTTATATCTCTCCGAATGCAAAACGCCTATATCACCTAAACTATAGACCCATGGTGGTATCTATATTAAATGACTTGCAGAGATGGAAAAGTTATTATGAACTGGTGTCATGATTCTGTCAGCAAACTTTGGGTGCCTTTGGAAAAGACATTAGCAGGTAGGAACCTGGCGGAAGCCCCATAGATCCCGGATTCCTATAGGGGTTTATCGGAATGGGTATCACCACTAACAAGAACAACACTATCCATATAGGATAGAATTAATAATTCTGGAAAGTTTGCCCCCCTCCAATATCCCCTATGGCGCCATTGGAGGGATTCCCATGGTTTCCCCCAGGGGAGGAGAAGAGAAGTTTAGATCAACGGGGAATGGGTGGAAAGGGCAATTGTGCAGGAGTGGCCCCACAGGGCAAACTGTTACCCTTGGCAGAGTTAATTTTGACCCTAGGAGAAATTCCAATAGCCATTTGGAAATACCGTCAAATGAAAGATTTGTTTAATAAGTGGAAGCATCAGATAAGGCCAGCGAACTCGCTTATTACTTTTGAATTATGGTGTACCAATTTACCAGAGTCAGGTCAAATGTTGTATAAATGAGTTCTGAGTGCCCAGTGTACAACAATTCCCTACTTTATTGAAGAATGGGAAAGAGAGATGGGCCATAATTTTACATCTGAACAAATTCAAAGATTGATTAGGGCAACACACCAGACATCAGTAAGTTCCCATATACAGGAAATGTCATATACATTTTTGACAAGATGGTACCATACACCAGTTAGGCTGGCACAGATGTATTCATCGGCAGATGCTAATTGCTGGAGGGGATGTAACCAAACGGGTGAATTTCTTCATTTATGGTGATTTTGCCCAAAGATTAAAGCATTCTGGGAATAGCTGTCCTTGCGTCGTTTTTGGTCCGTCGGAATAGCATACAGACAAGCGGTTTTCCCAATAAGAACTGATTCCGTCGGAAAGATTTGAAACATGTTCTATTTCTAGGTCCGCCAGAATTTTAGAAAGAAAAAGTCAGATGAAGCCCACACACGATCGGATTGTCCGACGTAATGATTCTGTCAGACCTTTTCTGCCGGAAAGACCATTAGACCTATAGAATTCTCCCCATTATACTTTCTCTTCCATGGGATGCCATCATCAGCTAGGTTCTATAGTGTTACACCACATTTGCTAAATGCAGCTAAAATACTGATACCCAGATTTTGCAAACAGTCCAGATGTCCCACTATAATGGATTGGAAGAGGGAGGTGGAAAAAACAATGGAAGCAGAGAGATGGGTACATATAGTTAAAGACCAACAGAATAAATTTAAAGTTATGCCCCGTACACACGGTCGGACATTGATCGGACATTCCGACAACAAAATCCTAGGATTTTTTCCGACGGATGTTGGCTCAAACTTGTCTTGCATACACACGGTCACACGAAGTTGTCGGAAAATCCGATTGTTCTGAACGCGGTGACGTAAAACACGTACGTCGGGACTAGAAACGGGGCAGTAGCCAATAGCTTTCATCTCTCTTATTTATTCTGAGCATGTTTGCGCTTTGTGCGTCGGATTTGTGTACACACGATCGGAAATTCCGACAACAGATTTTGTTGTCGGAAAATTTTATATCCTGCTCTCAAACTTTGTGTGTCGGAAAATCTGATGGAAAATGTGTGATGGAGCCTACACACGGTCGGAATTTCCGACAACAAGGTCCTATCACACATTTTCTGTCGGAAAATCCAACCGTGTGTACGGTACAATACATGGGCAGGATGGCTGTACTACTCCTCAGAAATAGGGGAGGATTAAACCCTACGGGGGGTAGTGCTGGTGAGGGGAAACTGGGGAGGGTGGGTTTTTTTTTTTTTGGGAAACGCAGTGGAGAGATGATTGATGTCATTAACCAGTTGCTGACCGCCGCACGACGATGTACATCGGCAGAATGGCATGGGCAGGCAAAAGGACTTACAGGTACGTCCTTGCCTGCCCGCGGGTGGGGGGGTCCGATCGGACCCCCCCCGGTGCCTGCGGCGGTCGGCAAATCCTCCCCGGCGATCGGTGGTGAGGGGGAGGCCATCCATTCATGGCCCCCCCTCGCGATCGCTCCTGGCCAATCAAATCATTTCCCTGCCTCTGTATTGTACACAGAGGCAGAGGAAATGATGTCATCTCTCCTCGGCTCTGCATTTTCCGTTCCGGCGCCGAGGAGAGAAGACTGTAATGTGAGTGCACAACACACACACACATACAGTAGAACATGCCAGGCATACATTACACCCCGATCCCCCCCGATCCCCCCCGATTACCCCCCGATCACCCCTCCCCCCTGTCACACTGACACCAAGCAGTTTTTTTTTTCTGATTACTGTATGGTGTCAGTTTGTGACAGTTAGTGTGTTAGGGCAGTTAGTGTTAGCCCCCTTTAGGTCTAGGGTACCCCCTAAACCCCCAATAAAGTTTTAACCCCTTGATCACCCCCCGTCGCCTTTGTCGCTAAGCAATCATTTTTCTGATCGCTGTATTAGTGTCGCTGGTGACGCTAGTTAGGGAGGTAAATATTTAGGTTCGCCGTCAGCGTTTTATAGCGTCAGGGACCCCCATATACTACCTAATAAATGTTTTAACCCCTTGATTGCCCCCTAGTTAACCCTTTCACCACTGATCACCGTATAACTGTTACGGGTGACGCTGGTTAGTTCGTTTATTTTTTATAGTGTCAGGGCACCCGCCGTTTATTACCGAATAAAGGTTTAGCCCCCTGATCCCCGGCGGTGATATGCATCACCCCAGGCAGCGTCAGGTTAGTGCCAGTACCGCTAACACCCACGCACGCAGCATACGCCTCCCTTAGTGGTATAGCATCTGATCGGATCAATATCTGTCCCCAGCAGTTTAGGGTTCCCAAAAACGCATTGTTAGCGGGATCAGCCCAGTTACCTGCTAGCACCTGCGTTTTGCCCCTCCGCCCGGCCCAGCCCACCCAAGTGCAGTATCGATCGATCACTGTCACTTACAAAACACTAAATGCATAACTGCAGCATTCGCAGAGTCAGGCCTGATCCCTGCGATCGCTAACAGTTTTTTGGTAGCGTTTTGGTGAACTGGCAAGCACCAGCCCCAGGCAGCGTCAGGTTAGTGCCAGTACCGCTAACACCCACGCACGCAGCATACGCTTCTCTTAGTGGTATAGTATCTGAACGGATCAATATCTGATCTGATCAGATCTATACTAGCGTCCCCAGCAGTTTAGGGTTCCCAAAAACTCAGTGTTAGCGGGATCAGCCCAGATACCTGCTAGCACCTGCGTTTTGCCCCCTGGGCCCAGCCCAGCCCACCCAAGTGCAGTATCGATCGATCACTGTCACTTACAAAACACTAAACACATAACTGCAGCATTCGCAGAGTCAGGCCTGATCCCTGCGATCGCTAACAGTTTTTTTGGTAGCGTTTTGGTGAACTGGCAAGCACCAGTGGCCTAGTACACCCCGGTCGTAGTCAAACCAGCACTGCAGTAACACTTGGTGACGTGGCGAGTCCCATAAGTGCAGTTCAAGCTGGTGAGGTGGCAAGCACAAGTAGTTTCCCGCTGCCACCAAGAAGACAAACACAGGCCCGTCGTGCCCATAGTGCCCTTCCTGCAGCATTCGCCAATCCTAATTAGGAACCCACCACTTCTGCAGCGCCCGTACTTCCCCCATTCACATCCCCAACCAAATGCAGTCGGCTGCATGAGAGGCATTTTCTTTATGTCCTCCCGAGTACCCCTACCCAACGAACCCCCCCAAAAAAGATGTTGTGTCTGCAGCAAGCGTGGATATAGGCGTGACACCCACTATTATTGTCCCTCCTGTCCTGACAATCCTGGTCTTTGCATTGGTGAATGTTTTGAACGCTACCATGCACTAGTTGAGTATTAGCGTAGGGTACAGCATTGCACAGACTAGGCACACTTTCACAGGGTCTCCCAAGATGCCATCGCATTTTGAGAGACCCGAACCTGGAACCGGTTACAGTTATAAAAGTTAGTTACAAAAAAAAGTGTAAAAAAAAAAATATATATATATATATATAAAATTAAAAAAAATAGTTGTTGTTTTATTGTTCTCTCTCTCTCTATTCTCTCTCTATTGTTCTGCTCTTTTTTACTGTATTCTATTCTGCAATGTTTTATTGTTATCATGTTTTATCATGTTTGCTTTTCAGGTATGCAATTTTTTATACTTTACCGTTTACTGTGTTTTATTGTTAACAATTTTTATGTCTTCAGGTACGCCATTCACGACTTTGAGTGGTTATACCAGAATGATGCCTGCAGGTTTAGGTATCATCTTGGTATCATTCTTTTCAGCCAGCGGTCAACTTTCATGTAAAAGCAATCCTAGCGGCTAATTAGCCTCTAGACTGCTTTTACAAGCAGTGGGAGGGAATGCCCCCCCCCACCGTCTTCCGTGTTTTTCTCTGGCTCTCCTGTCTCAACAGGGAACCTGAGAATGCAGCCGGTGATTCAGCCAGCTGACCATAGAGCTGATCAGAGACCAGAATGGCTCCAAACATCTCTATGGCCTAAGAAACCGGAAGCTACAAGCATTTCATGACTTAGATTTCGGCGGATATAAACAGCGCCATTGGGAAATTGGGAAAGCATTTTATCCCACCTTTCTTGGTGTGGTCAGATGCTTTGAGGGCAGAGGAGAGATCTAAGGTCTAATAGACCCCAATTTTTTCAAAAAAGAGTACCTGTCACTACCTATTGCTATCATAGGGGATATCTACATTCCCTGAGATAACAATAAAAATGATTTAAAAAAAAAAAATGAAAGGAACAGTTTAAAAATAAGATAAAAAAGCAAAAAAATAATAAAGAAAAAAAAAAAAAAAAGCACCCCTGTCTCCCCCTGCTCTTGCGCTAAGGCGAACGCAAGCGTTGGTTTGGCGTCAAATGTAAACAGCAATTGCACCATGCATGTGAGGTATCACCACGAAGGTCAGATCGAGAGCAGTAATTTTAGCAGTAGACCTCCTCTGTAAATGTAAAGTGGTAACCTGTAAAGGCTTTTATAGGCTTTTAAAAATGTATTTATTTTGTTACCACTGCACATTTGTGCACAATTTTAAAGCATGTCATGTTTGGTATCCATGTACTCGGCCTAAGATCATCTTTTTTATTTCATCAAACATTTGGGCAATATAGTGTGTTTTAGTGCATTAAAATATAAAAAAGTGTGTTTTTTCCCCAAAAAATGCGTTTGAAAAATCGCTGCGCAAATACTGTGTGAAAAAAAAAATGAAACACCCACCATTTTAATCTGTAGGGCATTTGCTTTAAAAAAATATATAATGTTTGGAGGTTCAAAGTAATTTTCTTGCAAAAAAAAATAATTTTTTCATGTAAACAAAAAGTGTCAGAAAGGACTTTGTCTTCAAGTGGTTAGAAGAGTGGGTGATCAGTGACATAAGCTTCTAAATGTTGTGCATAAAATGCCAGGAGAGTTCAAACTCCCCCCAAATGACCCCATTTTGGAAAGTAGACACCCCAAGCTATTTGCTGAGAGGCATGTCGAGTCCATGGAATATTTTATATTGTGACACAAGTTGCGGGAAAGAGACAATTTTTTTTTTTTGCACAAAGTTGTCACTAAATGATATATTGCTCAAACATGCCATGGGAATATGTGAAATTACACCCCAAAATACATTCTGTTGCTTCTCCTGAGAACGGGGATACCACATGTGTGAGACTTTTTGGGAGCCTACCGCGTACGGGACCCCGAAAACCAAGCACTGCCTTCAGGCTTTCTAAGGGCGTAAATTTTTGATTTCACTCTTCACAGCCTATCACAGTTTCGGAGGCAATGGAATGCCCAGGTGACACAACCCCCCCCCCCCCCCCCAAATGACCCCATTTTGGAAAGTAGACACCACAAGCTATTTGCTGAGAGGTATTGTGAGTATTTTGCAAACCTCACTTTTTGTCACAAAGTTTTGAAAATTGAAAAAAGAAAGAAAAAAAAATTTTTTTCTTGTCTTTCTTCATTTTCAAAAACAAATGAGAGCTGCAAAATACTCACCATGCCTCTCAGCAAATAGCTTGGGGTGTCTACTTTCCAAAATGGGGTCATTTGGGGGGGGGGGTTTGTGCCACCTGGGCATTCCATGGCCTCTGAAACTGTGATAAGCAGTGAAGAGTGAAATCAAAAATTTACACCCTTAGAAATCCTAGAATTCCACATATACCCATGGCCTGTGTGAGCAATATATCATTTAGTGACAACTTTGTGCAAAAAAAAAAAAAAATTGTCACGTTCCCGCAACTTGTGTCAAAATATAAAATATTCCATGGACTCAACATGCCTCTCAGCAAATAGCTTGGGGTGTCTACTTTCCAAAATGGGGTCATGGGGGGGGGGGGGGTTGTGCCATCTGGGCATTTTATGGCCTTCAAAACTGTGATAGGTAGTGAAGAGTGAAATCAAAAATTTATGCCCTTAGAAATTATGAAGGCGGTGTTTGGTTTTCGGGGCCCCGTACGCGGATAGGCTCCCAAAAAGTCCCACACATGTGGTATCCCCGTACTCAGGAGAAGCAGCTGAATGTATTTTGGGGTGCAATTCCACATATGCCCATGGCCTGTGTGCGCAATATATCATTTAGTGACAACTTTTTGTAATTTTTTTTTTTGTCATTATTCAATTACTTGGGACAAAAAAAATTAATATTCAATGAGCTCAACATGCCTCTCAGCAATTTCCTTTGGGTGTCTACTTTCCAAAATGCGGTCATTTGGGGCGGGGGGGTTTGTACTGCCCTGCCATTTTAGCACCTCAAGAAATGACATAGGCAGTCATAAACTAAAAGCTGTGTAAATTCCAGAAAATGTACCCTAGCTTGTAGACGCTATAACTTTTGCGCAAACCAATAAATATACACTTATTGACTTTTTTTACCAAAGACATGTGGCCGAATACATTTTGGCCTAAATGCATGACTAAAATTGAGCTTATTGGATTTTTTTTTATAACAAAAAGTAGAAAATATCATTTTTTTTCAAAATGTTCGGTCTTTTTCCGTTTATAGCGCAAAAAATAAAAATGGCAGAGGTGATCAAATACCATCAAAAGAAAGCTCTATTTGTGGGAAGAAAAGGACGCAAATTTAGTTTGGGTACAGCATTGCATGACCGCGCAATTAGCAGTTAAAGCGACGCAGTGCCAAATTGTAAAAAGTGCTCTGATCAGGAACGGGGTAAATCCTTCCGGGGCTGAAGTGGTTAAAGGAAGACAATAATTTATAGCAGGGCATTTTTTCAGCGGGAACGCAGACAAACGCAGTTACGGCACCTCCAGCACTGAATGTATGTAATGGCAAGGGGTGCTGGGGTGGGCTGGAGGGTCTATTGTTGCTGGTATATAAACAAAAAAGTCAGTGCTACTACCCATACATCACATAGAAAGCAGAGATCCTGGGTGCTCGATCCACAGTCACTGGCTGAGTAGGGAAGTGAGGAAAAGATGATCCGCACTCCGGTGATTGCTCTTAAAAAGTGTAATATTTATTGACAAGCCACAGTGACCAAACGCAAATGAGAACAGTTGACGCGTTTCAGCCTATAAGGCCTTAGTCATAACCACCATCTATTGTTGCTGGGGCGGATCTATTTTTGAGTGGCGGTCTATTGTTGCTGGTGGGTCAATTATTGCTGGAAGAGATCTACTATTGATGGAGGGGATCTATTGTTGCTGGCTGCTGGATAGTCTATTGATGCTGGCTGCTGGGAGATCTGTTGTTGCTACTGGGTGGTATTTTGTTGTGGGGGTCTATTGTTGCTGGGGGGTCTATTGTTTTTGAGTGAATCTATTGTTGCTGGGGGGGGGTCTATTGCTGCTGGCTGTGGGGATTCTATTTTACTACTTTTCTTGCTATCATTAACAAATTTCATACAAATTCCTTAGCACCACACCTTTATACTTGGCTCTGTACTCTCTAAAAGGGGCAGTACTGAGAGGTGGGTAGGGGATAAAACCAAGCAACAGTGCTCAGAGGTGGGTAGGGGGCTGTGATAAGAAATTACTCAGAAGGGTGCAGTTCCTGCACCTATTCTCTGAGAAAAAAAGCCCTGATTTATAGTAATAAATTAGGCATGGGACAGGTAACACTTAATTAAAGCACATAAAGAAGGGTGGATTGAAATATTGAAATGAAAAGAAGGGAGGAATAAATATTTTATTTTAAGAAGTAGAAGAGAGAGGTTACATTGAATAAAAGCACTAAATATTATAGAACATGATAATATTAATTAAAAATTATTTTTTTCCCCCCCTTCATTTGTTTTTTGTTGTTGTTTGACACATGTAATAGGGCGCTGTAAAGCCTCCATAGAACACCTTTCCTCTAGTGCTTAACCAAAAGAATATCACATAATTTTCGAATGCACAAAGCTATTCACTGACAGCAGAGGATTGTGGGACATGTAGTCTGGTCACCTGAACTTACCATAGACTGTGTACTGTTTGAAACTACAAGCTCCAGAGTGCTGAAAGACTAAAGGAATCCTGGGTAAGCAGCTAAATTGGACTATCCTGGGCGGGCTTGCGCTCTTGGGACACGGGCTTCAAAGCTGCAAGAGCCAGAGGCTGTTGCTCCGGGTGCTGCTGGCGGGCACCATGGCCTAGGCAGGGCTGGGACCTCTCGCTTTGGAGACTGCATCGCTGGACGCAGGTTGGCTGTCACTGCCACGACACCCGCTGCAGTGCTGTTCCGATACACAAAAATCATCAATTGCAGCCACTGTGCCATCAAACACAGCCACTGTGCACAACAAACACTGCCACTGTGCCATCAAACAGTGCCACTGTGCCCATCAAACGCTGCCGCTGTGCCCTCAAACGCTGCCACTGTGCCCTCAAACGCTGCCACTGTGCCCATCAAATGCTGCCAATGTGCAATGAAACGCTGCCACTGTGCCATCAAATGCTGCCACTGTGCCCTCAAATGCTGCCACTGTGCCATCAATTGTAGCCACTGTGCCCATCAAATGCTACCACTGTGCCCATCAAACGCTGCCACTGTGCCCATCAAACGCTGCCACTGTGCCATCAAATGCTGCCACTGTGCCATCAATTGTAGCCACTGTGCCCATCAGACGCTACCACTGTGCCCAAACGCTGCCACTGTGCATATCAAACGCTGCCACTGTGCCATCAAACGCTGCCACTGTGCCCTCAAATGCTGCCACTGTGCCATCAATTGCAGCCACTGTGCCAAAAGCTGCCACTGTGCCCATTAAACGCTGCCACTGTGCTCATTAAACGCTGCTACTGTGCCCATTAAATGCTGCCACTGTGCCCTCAAATGCTGCCACTGTGCCATCAATTGCAGCGACTGTGCCCATTAAACGCTGCCACTGTGCCCATTAAATGCTTCTACTGTGCCATGAAACACTGCTACTGTGCCATCAAATGCTGCCACTGTGCCCATTAAACGTTGCCACTGTGCCCATTAAACGCTGATACTGTGCCATCAAATGCTGCCACTGTGCCCATCAAACGCAGCCACTGTGCCAAATGCTGCCACTATGCCCATCAAATGCTGCCACTGTGCCATCAAACCCTGCCAGTGTGCCCATAAAATGCTGCCAGTGTGCCCTTCATATGCTGCCAGTGTGCTCATCATATGCTGCCAGTGTGCCCCCAGTGTGACCCCCCCGCCCGCTCCCCGTCTCTCCGGCACTTACCCTATCTTGGTGGGGCAGCAGGTGACAGGGACGAGTGGGGTCCTTCGTGTGTCTCTTGCCATCTTCATCTCCCGTCCTCTCCTCTTGATAGGCGTCCAATAGGGGTGCCTGACATGTAACAGACCCAAGCACCTGATTGGCGGAGAGGCGGTTTAGTGTTAAGAAAGCGAATATTCATTTGCTTTTCTAACACAGCTGAGTGACCTGGGAGCGCCCAGCATGGCGCTCCCAGGTCACTTTTTTTGACGCCTATTAGAGCCTATGGCTCTAATAAGGTGCTTCAAAAACACCCCTCCGCCACTGTAATTCAGGCCCACTGTAATTCAGGCGCCTGGTGCCTGAAAAGGGGCCGGGCGCCTGAATAGGGGATGGCAGAGGTGGCCATAGATAGATTCGTGCAATTCATGAATCGATCTATTGGTGCAAGAGGGGGTGGCAGGAGAGATTGGGCGGCGCCCATGCACCCTTATGGACGCACCGCCACTGTCTTAATGCAATCCTTCTGCCTTTACAACTCCTCCTTTAAGTCACCTTCACCATGCCTAAATTACTGACTTGATATGGAGAACAGATATTGTATTAGGGGAACCTCTGTTATTCAAGCACAAACACAAAACATTAGATGAATGCCTAAAAGTAAACGTAAAGATGGGCTTAGTTTCCCTTTGTATGTACCTAGCAAGGGTAGTGATATGGTGGAGGAGAAAAGCAATATTTTTTGCCCTTGTGTGAATTATAAGCATTAAAAAAAATTGGCAGTTGCTCTTGTTCCTTAGGCGCTTCAAAAAAATCCAAACCGCAAAGAAATTCTCAAAATTGGAGCAGAGTTTTGTCAGATTTAGAGAGGGAGATGAATGAAAAATAGCCTCCCATACCAGTCCAGGCAATTTTGAATATTTGGTGATGTCCTTAGGACTTTGAAATGTGACATTTACATCTTCGTTGAATGTTATTGATCATTTCTTTGCCGTATAGGTAGAAGTCTTGATCTTCCCTCCTTTTCTTGAGAAAAGAAGGCGAGAGAATATGTGAAGAAGGTCTTTGGTCAGCGATTCACTGTGAAGCCGGAGCTTGTGCTATTAAAAAACCAAGTTAACAATGGCAGGCTCCAGATTTTTCTCAGAACAGAGTTTCTTTAGTTGGGTTTTCAGATCTCTACAGAGGCTGGATGGTGACAGATTTGTATAGACATAGCCGGGTCATAGCAATGGAGCAAAAAAAAATAAATCACTAAATGGAGCAAAAAAAAAAAAAATCATTAAGCCCTCCACTTAAAAGAGTAAATTTGGGACTTCTTAAAACAGAATACATTCACGTTCACCACAAATCTAAAAAACAAGAGGCTTATTCCTTATTTAAAGACAGAATGCAGACCCATACCAATCAGTTAAATGTCCTAATAAGAAAAAGCAAAATGTACCAAGAGCTTTTCTACCATAATCATCCCTCTCACTCAGTTTACTAAGTGAAACTGTAGGTTTTCAACTACAGATGCCAAAGAAGTATTTGACAAACTAAAATATTTATTGACTATCTGTTGTTGAACAGGCTTATCCCTCCTTGCCCCTTTTCCTAGCGGTTGACACCTTGAATGTTCTTTGGCAGCAGAATCATACTAAAAGGTGTCCATTTATTAACCAGCAATCTGGCCTGCATTTACACATCACAGGTATTTACTGTGTATAAAGAGAGCATGTTGATAGCCCAACTCCAGGATAAAAGTAAAGTAAACTCTCGCGAGATCATCAGCAGAAATACGCCTCAATGAAAATTAAAATATAAGATGGAAAAAAAAAACAGCTAAAAATATAATTAACGTTAATAAAATTCCAATTGGAGGGGGACCATGTCAAAAACTGTCTGCTGTCTTTATTCACACTAGTCATTTTTTGGTAAATGATAAGGAGTATTATGTACCCCATCAGTGGTGGCTAGTACTCAATTTTCTTATGGGGAATGGCCCGTGGCTCCCCCAGCCAGCCAGTCACCCCCCCCAGCCAACCAACCAACCACAAAAAACAAACAACCCCCCTGTGCTCGCTCCATCAAAAGCTGTATCCCCATCACTCCAACGATCGTCTGTTGCCCGCCAGGCCCCCCGCCATCCCCGCACTTACCCCATACAGATGGCGGCTTTCCCCCCCGCTTCTCCTTCCGAGTCCTGGCGGTCGCTTCTCCTTATCAGGAGTTAGGACTCGCGGGCTAATCGGGTCTTAGGATTCCCGGTCAATCATGTCTCAGGACCCGCTTCCTGATTGGCCGGGAGAAACAGGAAGACATTAGCGAATATTAATTTGCTAATGTCACACAACTGGGTGGGCTCGGGGCGCAGTGCTCTGTCTCTGGCACTAATCATGTTCTTCTAAAAAAACCCAAAAAAACAAAAAACATTGGAATCCATGCATCCAGCGCCCTGCATGTAGATTAGGGGCCGGACGCATAGATTAGGGGGGCGGCGCCCCTAATGGACGGCTGCCACTGTACCCCATACTCATTCACAGGGGAGCATGAGATCCATGGGGGGCTTGCATATTCCAAAGAGTCACCTCCCTGCACCCAGACAAACACCAAGCCAGGGTTGTGGGGAAGAACCCCTTGCCCCCAACATGGGGCAAGGTGCTTTGGGGGGGGAGGGAGATCCATGACGAAGGCACTTTGATAGGGCCTGGGGGGATGGGGCAAATGCTCATATGCCCTCTTTTTTGACCTCCTGGTCTGCATGCTCGGGTAAGGGTCTGCCATGGATTGTGGGGGGGGGGATTCTCATGCCATCTCATGCACATAATTATTATTTTTTGGCTCTTTTCTTTACATTCCACAAGTCACTGGTAAGGACACCGGGTGCCGGCTCCATAACAACCAGCTAGTATTCATTAAATAGCATCTGGCTAGACCATCACTTACCATTAGTGAGACAGTTTGGAGCCTGTCAGCTGCATGTCATAATACCAGGAGACTTGTATCACACCTTTCTGATTGTTTATACACGGTATATATATATATATATATATATATATATATATATATATATATATATATATATACACAGGGCCATGCTCAATATACAGTGGGTATAGAAAAAGAATCACCCCCCCTTTAAAATAATCACATTTTTTTGCTTTACAGTCTGAAATAAAAACAGACACAGCTTTTGTTTTATCCAGCTGTATTTACTCAGTGCAACTTATAACATCCAAGTGAAAGATATAATGCCAACATGTCAGAAACAAAACAAAACATAAACACCGAGTTGGAAAAAGCATCACTCCCTCCTAAGAATGACTCGAAAACTCAATCAGGTCACAAAGCCATTTCATGTTTCATCTGTGATTAGCTGTGGTCATTTTAATCAGCTCAGCATGAAAATAGCTTTCCTGGAGCATTTCAGTCCCTGGTAGTGCAACTAAAGCTGTAGGCAGACACAAGTCAGGAGATGGATACAAAAAAATTAAAGGCTTTATCAATGCCTAGAAGCACAATGAAGTCTATTATTAAGAAGTGGAAGGTATTTGGTACAACATAGACCCTCCCTGGATCAGGACGTTGCTCCAAACTGGATGAAAGAGTCAGGAGGAAACTGATCAGAGAGGCTACCGAGAGGCCTACAGCAACTCTGAAGCAGTTGCAAGATTTTATGACAGAGTGGTAAGTGTGTGCATGTGACAACAATATCCCATTCCGCACAAATGTGGCTTGTATGGGGGGGTTTGCAAGAAAAAAATCCACTCCTCTAGAAAGGCAACATGCAGTCACGATTTGGAGCTGGTGAATGCAGGCTCTTCCTCTCCAGCTCCGGCGTGGGGAGGGTGCACGTGATGGAGCTGCTGATTTAGGTCTGCCTGAGGGGGGCCTGGAAAGCGTTGAAGCCTGAAGCTGAGGCCTGGTACTGCTGATCTTTACAGAAGGCAGGATAGGGTCCCATAGAGGCTGGCTGACTCTCCTGCAGAAAATCTGCCTCAGGACAGAGACCCAGAGTAGGAATCCCCTGGCGGGTTCAGCAGGGCTTGTACCCTGGAACCTCAGGTGTGGGAGCTGGGTGCCTCTCCTGGAAGTAAATTTTTGCTGATCACGTGGTTAACAGAAGGAAGGGAAACCACAGGAGTGATGGATTCGACTTAAAGGCCCTTCTTCCTGTTCTGCTTCAAGTCTGAGCATCTGCAACCCTAACCCTCTCTCCCATTGACTGTGAGTATTCAATCATTTTATGTTTTCACCTACAAGTGACTGGTGCCCATCTTCCTACATGTCCCACTATGCCTAAGTATTCTACCTCTGAGGTAAATGTCAGCCCACTCTATCTCTGGGGGTATAGCCATGCTTCTGGAGGGTCAGGGGGGTGCTACATACCCTAAGGTATTTTTATACTGTATGTATTTCTGATAAATATGGGATTTGTTCTACTTAAGGTGGATGTAAACCTGATTCATGAAATTTGAGCTAGGCATATATATCTGTAGTGTTTTCTTATCTCTCTTCAAAGCCCTCAGTCCCGTTTCTTTCTCCTGCTCCATTCTTCTGTTATCAGCATGATAATCTCTGACACGTTCTCAGTCAACTGAGATAAAACCACCCTGAATTTTGTGTCAGGGTGGGTGCTATAGATGAGCAGAGAGCTGATCTATTTACAGCTCTGCAAGTCTCTGCCTATGTGGAGGGGGGTGTGTGCCTTTCCTCCAATCAGCTGTCTCACAGTGTATGGCAAATATCCACACCCACAGGTGAATCAGGAAGAGGAAATTATAACAGGACGTGCACTTGTATATACAATATATAAAGCTGAAGACAGCAGATATACAAGTAAAACTTATGTAGGAGGATTTTTTTCATCTCTGTGTATCATCGGAGGCTTTTCACTCATTATATGACAGGGTTTACATCTACTTTAAGGGGAAACACCACAATGAACTATATTTCAATCAATTGACGCCCTTCCAACTATTCCAAGATTATGTTATGATTCTCATCATTTGCAAATCCCCTTAACGTTTTTCAAGTCATTTGTAATAAGCTATTCAATGACAATACAAGACAAAGGCAATTGCACGATTGAAGATTAATGCATTAATGTATTATGTTATGTTATGTTATGTATTATTGTATGTCAGGAAAGGGGAGGCATTGCTGTTTGGTTTACAGACCACCGAAAAAATTAAAAAACTTAGACCCATTACTTGAAAATTATAGTTGAAAGGCTTACAAGTAGGGATGAGCTTCGAGTTCGAGTCGAACTCATGTTCGACTCGAACATTGGCTGTTCGCAAGTTCACCGAACAGCGAACAATTTGGGGTGTTCGCGGCAAATTCGAATGCCGCGGAACACCCTTTAAAAGTCTATGGGAGAAATCAAAAGTGCTAATTTTAAAGGCTAATATGCAAGTTATTGTCATAAAAAGTGTTTGGGGACCTGGGTCCTGCCCCAGGGGACATGGATCAATGCAAAAAAAAGTTTTAAAAACGGCCGTTTTTTCAGGAGCAGTGATTTTAATAATACTTAAAGTCAATCAATAAAAGTGTAATATCCCTTTAAATTTCGTACCTGGGGGGTGTCTATAGTGTGCCTGTAAAGGGGCGCATGTTTCCTGTGTTTAGAACAGTCTGACAGCAAAATGACATTTTGAAGGAAAAAACTCATTTAAAACTACCCGCGGCTATTGCATTGCCGACAATACACATAGAAGTTCATTGATAAAAACGGCATGGGAATTCCCCAAAGGGGAACCCCGAACCAAAATTAAAAAAAAAAAATGACGTGGGGGTCCCCCTAAATTCCATACCAGGCCCTTCAGGTCTGGTATGGATATTAAGGGGAACCCCGGCCAAAATTTAAAAAAAAAATGACGTGGGGTTCCCCCTAAATTCCATACCAGACCCTTCAGGTCTGGTATGGATTTTAAGGGGAACCCCGCGCCAAAAAAAAAAAAAAAAAACGGCGTGGGGTCCCCCCAAAAATCCATACCAGACCCTTATCCGAGCACGCAACCTGGCAGGCCGCAGGAAAAGAGGGGGGGACAAGAGTGCGGCCCCCCCTCCCTCCTGAACCGTACCAGGCCACATGCCCTCAACATTGGGAGGGTGCTTTGGGGTAGCCCCCCAAAACACCTTGTCCCCATGTTGATGAGGACAAGGGCCTCATCCCCACAACCCTGGCCGGTGGTTGTGGGGGTCTGCGGGCGGGGGGCTTATCGGAATCTGGAAGCCCCCTTTAACAAGGTGACCCCCAGATCCCGGCCCCCCCCCTGTGTGAAATGGTAAGGGGGTACATAAGTACCCCTACCATTTCACGAAAAAAGTGTCAAAAATGTTAAAAATGACAAGAGACAGTTTTTGACAATTCCTTTATTTAAATGCTTCTTCTTTCTTCTATCTTGCTTCATCTTCTGGTTCTTCTGGCTCTTCTGGTTCTTCTGGTTCTTCCTCCGGCGTTCTCGTCCAGCATCTCCTCCGCGGCGTCTTCTGTCTTCTTCTCCTCGGGCCGCTCCGCACCCATGGCATGGGGGGGAGGCTCCCGCTCTTCTCTTCTTCTCTTCTTTTCTTCTTTTCTTCTCTTCTTCTTCATTTTCTTCTCCGGGCCGCTCCGCAATCCATGCTGGCATGGAGGGAGGCTCCCGCTGTGTGACGGCGCTCCTCGTCTGACAGTTCTTAAATAACAGAGGGGGGCGGGGCCACCCGGTGACCCCGCCCCCCTCTGACGCACGGTGACTTGACGGGACTTCCCTGTGGCATTCCCCGTGACGTCACAGGGAAGTCCCGTCAAGTCACCGTGCGTCAGAGGGGGGCGGGGTCACCGGGTGGCCCCGCCCCCCTCTGTTATTTAAGAACTGTCAGACGAGGAGCGCCGTCACACAGCGGGAGCCTCCCTCCATGCCAGCATGGATTGCGGAGCGGCCCGGAGAAGAAAATGAAGAAGAAGAGAAGAAAAGAAGAAAAGAAGAAGAGAAGAAGAGAAGAAGAGAAGAAGAGAAGAAGAGAAGAGCGGGAGCCTCCCCCCCATGCCATGGGTGCGGAGCGGCCCGAGGAGAAGAAGACAGAAGACGCCGCGGAGGAGATGCTGGACGAGAACGCCGGAGGAAGAACCAGAAGAACCAGAAGAGCCAGAAGAACCAGAAGATGAAGCAAGATAGAAGAAAGAAGAAGCATTTAAATAAAGGAATTGTCAAAAACTGTCTCTTGTCATTTTTAACATTTTTGACACTTTTTTCGTGAAATGGTAGGGGTACTTATGTACCCCCTTACCATTTCACACAGGGGGGGGGCCGGGATCTGGGGGTCACCTTGTTAAAGGGGGCTTCCAGATTCCGATAAGCCCCCCGCCCGCAGACCCCCACAACCACCGGCCAGGGTTGTGGGGATGAGGCCCTTGTCCTCATCAACATGGGGACAAGGTGTTTTGGGGGGCTACCCCAAAGCACCCTCCCAATGTTGAGGGCATGTGGCCTGGTACGGTTCAGGAGGGAGGGGGGGCCGCACTCTCGTCCCCCCCTCTTTTCCTGCGGCCTGCCAGGTTGCGTGCTCGGATAAGGGTCTGGTATGGATTTTTGGGGGGACCCCACGCCGTTTTTTTTTTTTTTTTTGGCGCGGGGTTCCCCTTAAAATCCATACCAGACCTGAAGGGTCTGGTATGGAATTTAGGGGGAACCCCACGTCATTTTTTTTTTTAATTTTGGCTGGGGTTCCCCTTAATATCCATACCAGACCTGAAGGGCCTGGTATGGAATTTAGGGGGACCCCCACGTCATTTTTTTTTTTTAATTTTGGTTCGGGGTTCCCCTTTGGGGAATTCCCATGCCGTTTTTTATCAATGAACTTCTATGTGTATTGTCGGCAATGCAATAGCCGCGGGTAGTTTTAAATGAGTTTTTTCCTTCAAAATGTCATTTTGCTGTCAGACTGTTCTAAACACAGGAAACATGCGCCCCTTTACAGGCACACTATAGACACCCCCCAGGTACGAAATTTAAAGGGATATTACACTTTTATTGTTTGACTTTAAGCATTATTAAAATCACTGCTCCTGAAAAAACGGCCGTTTTTAAAACTTTTTTTTGCATTGATCCATGTCCCCTGGGGCAGGACCCAGGTCCCCAAACACTTTTTATGACAATAACTTGCATATAAGCCTTGAAAATTAGCACTTTTGATTATTCATGTTCGTGTCCCATAGACTTTAACGGTGTTCGCATGTTCGAACGAACTTTTTTCCTGTTCGCATGTTCTGGTGCGAACCGAACAGGGGGGTGTTCGGCTCATCCCTACTTACAAGGTAAGGAAAAAATATAAGTGGACTTGAAGAAAAAGGACAAACTATGCTAATTCATTTACCTGGTAAAATAGTATAATATTTATACTGAATTTATTGTTTACAATTTATCTGTCGCAAAGACTATGCTGTAAAGGGCAAATCTATACCTATCTATCAAGAGTGAATGGCAGAGCAACATTAAGGGGGTGATTGTTGTGAGAATCCCCTTTATAACCTATGTAAATGTGATCGAAATAACAAGCATTGGATTCTTGCGATAGCTAAGAAAAAAAAGCCAAGAACAATAGCTTCTCATTAGTTTCACAGTCAGTGCAATTAGTATGTATAAGATCCTAAATTCTCAACTTTTGATGCAGCACAATGTGACTATTGGTAATAGCTCTATTATATCAGGCATTTGCATTGTATATTTTTTAGCACCCTTAATGTCTTCTAAACCACGTTGTTAAACATAGAAAGAAGGTCGTAGAAGGTTAAAGGTTTACAATGAGGACAGGACATTCAAGGCAAGGAATGAGTACTGGGGAATATAAAATGCTATGGCAGAAAATGCTCTGTATAATTCATGAGCTTTTTCTCTCTTCCGCTTGTCATCTTGTCATTCCTTTACTGACTTCCTCATAAATTATATAGTTTATGGGAATATGACACACTACTTCTGTAAAAGAAATGTGATGACTTCACCAACATTAGCCATTTACTTCAAGTTTACTAGTAAGCACCAGTAAAAATTGAACTTGATGACCTTTTCTTGGCATAACGTAGAGTAGTTAAGGGGAATTTCTATCAAGGACTATATAAAAGCTTTCCTGTTTAAAACGGTTGAGTAAGCAAAATATAAGAACTCTCATTATGATCAGAGATCTGTATAAACGTTTAAACACACACGCATCAGGTGCCATAATGTGCTTGGCCGGTGGCGCTCAGAGCTTTTCCCTAGATTGAAGTTGCCCTCTTCGTACAGAAATAAGAAGGCTGCAGATGATGTAGCACACAATGGAGTTGATTTACTAAAGGCAAATAAGCTGTTTTCTTTGCAAGGAATTTTGCCCTAGAGCTTAGTGAATTTGGTGAAATTTCACTTTGCAAAGAATACCCAAGTAAAATAAAAATAAAATGCATTTTCACTTGCACATGATTGAATGGTGAAAGAGCTTTACCTCATTTTCTAAGCTCTATGGAAATTTTGCCTAGCATAGTGAACAGTCTATTTGTCTTTAGCAAATCAATCCCATTGTTATTTGGAGAGGAGCTGCATGCAGCAAAGCAGTATTTTGTTGAGAGCAAATGTATATGAAGTCATTTGGTTCAATACATTCTTTTAGAGAGAGAATGCTCAGTAGGAGTTATAAATGTTTAGTTAATTAGTGTGATAGTTGCAAAGTTTACATATCGACCCACACCTGATAGTGTTTGACCTTACATCCTGCAGTGTTTGCCATAGGCAAAGACAGATTGTAGATTAACAAAAAAAATAAACAATAAAATAAAAATGGCAACCATTAGACAGACAGTAGTAAAACAACATGCAGAGAACATACAGAGAACAGCCAATGGAGAGAAGAGAGCCAAACAAAGGTGTTCAGTTTACAGATTTTTCAATGTGGGTTTAGCGTGGCTTGGACAAGAGAAGGGGGGCAGGAGGGACGGCAGCGCCGGGCACAGTGATAGCAGATGGGGGGGGGGGATACTCTGTGTGGATTCAGGCCCCGGACTGCAACAGTCGCCATCTCTCCTCACTGGCTGCCCTTAAAAGTAGTAAACTGCAGAGGCAAGGGAAGCTTTCCTTAGTCTCCTCCTCAGCTCTGATGTATCAAAATGGGGAGGAGCCTGGGAAGAAAGACATTATTTCGCTTCATCTATGGTCTGTAAGTTTCAGTGAGGGAAAGGGGTATTGTACTGGGGACACAATGGGGGATGGGAGTAGCAAAGATTAATGGTTTGGTGTTGAGTTATTCGCTTTTGGGTCATTACAGAGGACAAGGGACACTCTTTACATCTGGAGGAAAAGAGATTTAACCTCCACATACACAAAGGCTTCTTCACAGTAAGAGCGTGCAAACAAAAAACACATAAATGAAAATAGATAACTAATTCTGTATATAAAGGTTTTGTGTCAAGCATCTACAGCCTCGTTTTCAATGCATTTCGTCCCCAGGTGCACGTCATCAGGAAAATGATCAGGAAAACGATTTCCTGATGATATGCGCCTGGGCACGAAATGTATTGAAAACAAGGCAGTAGATGTTTGACACAGGAACTATCTCTTCCACCCTTAGCTGAGACGCATGCCGCGCTTCCCTGTTTCACATTCTAGTGACGGACTGGCCCCTGCCTCATCCCACAGCTGAGCTGCTATCTGCTGTACGTCTAAGGCATGTAAGTACTTTCACAATAAAGACAGTACTACACTATATTGCCGTTTTTTGTCTCATTCTTGGGAGAGACAATCTTTGCAGACTTAAGATAAGGATAACAAGTGTTTGGGATTTGCACTGTGAGTGTAATTATCAGAGGATTACCATCCACCATCTATGATTGCATGAGGTTTGATCAATATTGGAGATGCTCGATTGAAGTTCAAATTGGCTTGGAGGATCATGGCTTACCGAGGAAGCTTTCCATACTTTATGCCTGGTGGTCACTTTGTGGCCAGAGATATCTGTAACTTTCACAATAAAGACAGTACTACACTATATTGCTGTTTTTTGTCTCGTTCTTGGGAGAGACAATCTTTGCAGATCCAAGATAAGGATAACAAGCGTTTGGGATTTGCACTGTGAGTGTAATTATCAGAGGATTAACATCTATGATTGTATGAGGTTTGATCAATATTGGAGATGCTCGATTGAAGTTCAAATAGGCTTGGAGGATCATGGCTTACCGAGGAAATACACTCATTCATCTTATTTATTTCACAATTTTTTTCTATATTGGACTGATTTTGTATTTTATGGTATATGTGCTGACTATTTTGTCACACCTATGTAGGTTTAGATGACATTCATATGTATATATGGTTTTGCGTCCAATTTTTAAATATTTTTGCTATATTAGGTTCACTTTTTTGGTGCAGCATCACTCTATTTTTAATACTGTTTATATTATCTGGCGCCGTTTCTCATTCCTTTTATTCTATAAATAATTCTGTGCATACAAAATAATACAAACTTCGTAGTGCCAAAGCTTATAAAGAAAAAAATCCTTCAATGTGAAAATTAAAAAATATATGAAAAATGTGTTAGACCATAAAAAGTCTATAAACAAATGTATTAAACCATAAACCATAAAAAGTCCATATGTTAATCTCTGAGTTCCAAAGCAGCATCTGTTCTTCAATGAATAGAGTGTTCCAACATTCTGATATAAGATGTAAAGTCACAAACTGCTTACCAGATTTGAAGGATCTCATATGATAGAGATCAAAAGCGCTTGTGCATCAGTCTGCCGGTGTTCTGCTGAGAAAGTTCCGCTCGGCGGATAAGGACCCCCCTCTACTGCGCAGGCGCTGCGCCTGCGCAGTAGGATCTGGCGGAATTAGCCGAAGGTGAAAAGGGGAAAACAGCTGTACACGGCGCCTGTAAGAGGGCCCCTCGTGGGCTTGCTTCGCTCGCCACGCTTCGGGCACGGCCTCGCTTTGCTCGGCTCTTTTTTATTCCCCCTCCAGGTCCACTTGGATGGTGGGGAAGGAACCTGGACCCAGGGCGCAGGCTGATTGAACATTTTGAGATTCGGCTATCTCCGGCGGCTGATAGTAGTAGTAGTTCGTACTGCGCAGGCGCTGCGCCTGCGCAGTACAGGGGGGGGTCCTTATCCGCCGAGGGAACTTTCTCGGCAAGACACCGGCAAGCTCACTATCCACCTGTGATGTTCTTACAAGAAGGAATATTCCCGACACCCGCTCGGGAAGTGATGTTCTGCTCTACGAGAAGCCATAAAAGGGCAATCTGCGTGTGCAGGGAGCGGGATGAGGATGGGGAGTACAGACTTTTTAGAGTCCTTTAAATCTGTAAGCGATCTCTGGAGTGAGTTTTCCCTTCTGATGTTCCGTCTGCAGCGGGTGGTGCAGCTTTGGCACTACGAAGTTTGTATTATTTTGTATGCACAGAATTATTTATATATTTTCATTCATGTGTTTTTTGTTTGTGCGCTCTTTTTTATTTTTCAATTTATCCTGAGCTTTTGGTATTTAAGCTATCAGAGCTGCTGCATACAGTCACGTCACTTTTTATTTTTCTTAGGTTAGCGCAAATATCCTCTCTTTTATACATTTTCTTCACAGTAAGAGCTGTGAAAATGTGGAATAGAATCCCTTAAAAAGGAGCTCGAGCCCCCCCCCCAAAAAAATTAAAAGTCAGCAGCTACAAAAACTGCTGACTTTTAATATAAGGGCACTTACCTGTCCAGGGATCCAGCGATGTCCTCACCCGAACCGATTTTTCATTTAGCTGTGGGGGCATCTCAAGTAAGGGAAACAGGCAGTGAAGCTTCCTACTGTGCATGCGTGAGCCATGCTGCACCTTGTGAAAGTTCCCGTAGTTTTCTGGGACCTGTGATGTGTCCCAGAAGATTGCGGGGTAAGGAGGGGGGCCAAACTTCCAGCGCTTCTGACCGGAAGTGGGAGTGGGAACCTATCAAAGCCAGGTACCCGCTCCCCCACAAAAATTGTCAAATGTGGCAGTGGAGGGGAAGAGGATGCAAACAAGCAGGACTTCCACTTTTTGGGTAAAGTTCCACTTTAAAAACTAGTTCTGGCCAGCTCAGTAGATTTCAACCCCTTGATTACTGGGCACCTAAACCCCCCTCCTGCCCAGACCAATTTTCAGCTTTTAGCGCTGTCACTCTTTGAATGACAATTGCGCGGTCATACAACACTGTACCCAAATGAAATTTTTATAATTTTTTCCCACAAATAGAGCTTTCTTTTGCTGGTATTTGATCACCTCTGGGTTTTTTTATTTCATTGTTAAAAACATTTAAAAAGACCGATTTAAAAAAAAAAAAATATATAAAACTGTTTTATATTTTGTTAATAAATTTTGCAAACAGGTCATTTTTCTCCTCTATTGATGTATGCTGATGAGGCTACACTGATGGGCACTGATAGACTGCACTGATGGGTGCTAATAAGGCAACACTGATGGGCACTGATAGGCTGCATTGATGGGCACTGATAAGGCAACACTGATGGGCACAGGGCCGGTGCTACCACTAGGCAGACCAGGCAGCCGTCTAGGGCGCACTCCCGCCTAGGGCGCTGCCACGACTGCTGGTTTCCCTACTCTCTGCTGGAAGGAGACTGCGCGGGAGCTTGTCAGTGCCTTGTTTTCCGTAGTCCGGGTTGCGGGAGGAAGGTGTCAGTCTCCTCTCCTCCAGACATCGCGCCAGCTGGCTTTCCCCCAACACCAGCTTCTTCTTCTCCAGGGTCAGGGAGCTCCAGTACACCATCTTCCTCTGGGAGGGGGGAGGGGCCAGCAGATACATGTCCCGGCATGGGGGAAGGGGACATGGCACAGGTCTTGGTGCAGAAGGAAGGAGCATGCCGTGCCAGACTGCCAGTTAGCTTCACCCCTTCTCTGCGCCTGTCAGCACCCGAGCTGTACCCCAAGAACCAAGCCGGGGATGGCTCCGATGTGAGTGGCATGAGGAGCCAGGAGAGCAGTGAGCGTAACCCGCAGGAGACCTGAAGACTGACACTAAATAGAGGCAGCCACCCAGAGACTGGGAGGGAGAGGAGACACCGAGGAGGCAGGGCCGTCTTAACGCATGGGCAAGGGCCCGAGGTGCATGGAGAGCCTGAACTTTCACCCCACAGACTGTAAACATGGGGGGAGCTGCCTGTCAGTAATAATGACAGCTCCCCTTGGCGCTGGCAAATACAAACTGCACGTGCACAGTTTAACATCCAGCCATTCTTCATCAGCTGAGCTTGGAGTGGGGCATGCTTAGAGTGCCGCCTGATGACACTCCGGGGCGGACCCTGTGTTTAAACATCTCTGGAGCCTGGCATTTTCCCGCTGCCCCATGCAGCTCAAAGTGCAGTGCACGCAGAGAGGGGTCAACTCCCCACACTGCCTGCAAAGAACATACCGGCCAGGGTGAGCTTGCCCCGTACTGTGTAAAGAAATGCCTACATACAGGCCACTGATAGGCTGTGAGAGATATTTATGACAGGGGAGCAGAGTGTACATGGAGGGGCATGGCATAAAAAAGGGTGGGAACAGCTCCCCATTATCTGTCCACCATCCATCCCCATTCTACTGCACCAAGTACAGCAGGAGCCTTCCCCACTCTTCCCATATGAATGTCTATATAGCACCAACATCTTCTACAGCGCAGTACAAGGACATTTGTCCTTCCAGCGACACTATCAATGCAGAGACATTTATTTTTTTAGTGACACCACATATGCAGTTGCATTTCTACCTAAGACCCTGACCCCACACTGTAGTGGCCTGTATTTTAAAAATGTATTTTTTTTTTGGGGGGGGCGGCAAGTAGCTGGTCTTGCCTAGGGTGCAAATTAGTCTAGCACCAGCCCTGGATGGGCACTGATAAGGCGGCACTGATGGGAACTAATAGGCGGCACTGGTGGGCACTGATGGGTAGCACTGATGGACGACACTGATGGGCATTGATAGGTGGCACTGAAGGGCACTAATAGGTGGCACTGATAGCTGGCACTGATGGGCACTGGTAGGTGACACTAATAGGCAGCACTGCTAGGTGGCACTGACTGGCACCACTTGTGGGCATTGATAGGTGGCACTCGTGGGCATTGATAGGTGGCACTGATGTACTGGTGGACACTGTGGGCACTGATTGGTGGGCACTGTGGGCACTGATTCATGGGCACTGGCAGGCAGTTTTTGATCGCTCAGTTCTTAGTCTTAGAGCCAGCAGGAGACAGATACAGTATCAGACCGATGCTGCATCCACCTATAATTATAATTCTTAAAAAGTATCATTCTAAAAAAAAATCCTGAACTTCTCTTTTAAAATAACATGTCAAAGTCAACATGTCCGAATCCTCCCCTTCTAGGGTTCCCTGCTGGCACCCTGGGCTACTGTATCTGACACCTAATCTTTTTACAACTAACTTTTCCCTAAACTAATCTGCTGGTCATATTGATAAACAAAAACAGGCCTTAAAACCCAGCTATTTTTGGGAGGTCAGTACTCCTATTTTTTAGATGAGATTTCATCTAAGGAAGGCATAGTTTCCAAAATTGTGAAAAAATTTATAAAAAAAATTTGTCTGTAGCCGGAGTCTTAATATAATGAGGGGGCAGGACATTTGTTTGTAGGTGAGGTGTAGCGGGGAAAGGAAAAATGCGGGTTTATACAAAATATTGGGCGTGGTTTAAAGGGCACGTGGCTCAAAGGGGGTGTGGTTCGAGTCTGAGATGAATGAGGGATGGAGGGAGAAATAAAGAAAGAAATAGGGAGGGAAGGAGACAGAAGGAAGGAAAGAAAGAGGGATGAAGGGACAGCAGGCCCAGATCCTGCACCACAATAGAAATATGTGTATTCCAGAAAGTTTAACAATCAGCAGATAAAGATACTCCAAACACCTGGTGTTAGCGCTTTAATCATCACGGCACCATGGTTGTTATGGTGTCAGGATGATTGAAGCGCATTATTTCTAATATTACATGGTAATGTAAAATTAAATCGTTCAACTCACCATAATGCTGAATCAGTGGGAGACCTGAGCATGTCACTTGCCATGTCGCCTGCCACCAGATGCCATCAGGTGTCCCCAGCAGAGTCCCTCCTTACACCAGGCATTCCCAGCAGAGTCCCTTGTTACACCAGGCATTCCCAGCAGAATCCCTTCTTACACCAGGCATTCCCAGCAGAGTCCCTCCTTACACCAGGCATTCCCAGCAGAGTCCCTCCTTACATCAAGTGCCCCCAGCGGAGTCCCTCATTACATCAGGTGTCCCCAGCAGGGTTCCTCCTTACATCAGGTGTCCCCAGTGGAGTCCCTCCCTACATCAGGTGCCCGCAGAGGATTCCCCTCTTACATCAGGTGCCCCAGCAGGGTTCTTCCTTACATCAGGTGTTCCCAGCGGAGTCTCTGCCTACATCAGGTGCCGGCAGCGGAGTCCCTCCTTACATCAGGTGCCCCAGCAGAGTCCCTCCTTACATCAGGTGCCCCCAGCAGAGTCCCTCCTTACATCAGGTGTCCCCAGCGGAGTCCCTCCTTACATCAGGTGAGAAGGAAGTGTCACCAGCACACCAGGATCTCCAAAATTGGGTCCAAAATTTTAATCAGATAGTATCAAAAAATAAATAGAAGTGATGTTTCGGAGCCATGCAGGACCCCTTCATCAGTCATGTGCCCCAGCGGAGTTCCTCCTTACATCAGGTGTCCCAAGCAGAGTCCCTCCTTACATCAGGTGTCCCCAGCGGAGTCCCTCCTTACATCAGGTGTCTCCCGCAGAGTTCCTCCTTACATCAGGTGTCCCCAGCAGAATCCCTCATTACACCAGGTGTTCCCAGCAGAGTCCCTCATTACACCAGGCGTTCACTGAGTCCCTCGTTACACCAGGCGTTCCCAGCAGAGTCCCTCGTTACACCAGGCATTCCCAGCAGAGTCCCTCATTACACCAGGCATTCCCAGCGGAGACCCTCCTTACATCAGGTGCCCCCAGCAGAGTCCCTCCTTACATCAGGTGCCCCCAGCGGAGTCCCTCCTTACATCAGGTACTCCCCAGCAGAGTTCCTCCTTATATCAGGTACCCCCCAGCAGAGTCCCTCCTTACATCAGGTGCCCCCAGCGGAGTCCCTCCTTACATCAGGTACCCCCCAGCAGAGTTCCTCCTTATATCAGGTACCCCCCAGCAGAGTCCCTCCCTACATCAGGTGTCCCCAGCGGAGTCCCTCCTTACATCAGGTGTCCCCAGCGGAGTCCCTCCTTACATCTCAGGTGCCCCCAGCGGAGTCCCTCCTTACATCTCAGGTGCCCTTAGTAGAGTCCCTTGGCTCTGCCTCTTGTCGGACACAGAGCAGCAGCAGGCCACAGGATGGAGGGTTGGCGGCAGCTCCATGTGTCTTTGCAGGTCTCTTCCCCGTGTGTTCAGTGGAAAGGGGAGGGACCCCCGAACTGTGCAGCTAACTGGCATCAGTGTACAACAGAATTGTCTACTTGTACACTGAAGGGAGAAGCCGATTCGCTGCACGGATCGGAGGCCCCTTCCCTCTCCACTGAACACAGAGGGAAAGAGACCTGCTAGCCGGAAAAAGATCTTGCGGCGGCCATATTTTCGGAACCAGAAGCCAGTGCCAAAAACAGTCCCAATTCCCGGTACTGTTGGCAAGTATGGGAAGGTGTTCTGGCAAGCTGAAACATTAGACATTTTTGAGACCTCACTCCTCCCTGGGCCTGGATGCTGTACAGTGAAGGTAATCTGCACATTGACTTACTTTGTAATTGATTATCTTTTGTAAATGTATGCACTGATTGAGTAATTGTATTTACACTATAAACGTTCTATGATGAACTACATATTAAAGTACTATAAATGCGTATCTTTTGTTTATAATGTGCTAGTACTTTGCATTGTTTTTCCTTCGATTACTAACTTTGTGGCAAATAGGAGAAGCCCTTTTTTGAGGATTTTAGCACTTGAATGCCCCGTACACACGGTCGGATTTTCGGACGGAAAATGTTCGATGGGAGCTTGTTGTCGGAAATTCCGACCATGTGTAGGCTCCATCGGACATTTTCCATCGGAATTTCCATCACACAAAATTTGAGATCTGGATTCTGTGAGAACAAAATCCGTTGTTGTAAATTCGGATTGTGTGTACACAATTCCGACGCACAAAGTTCCACGCATGCTCGGAATCAAGCAGAAGAGCCGCACTGGCTATTGAACTTCCTTTTTGTCGGCTCGTCGTACGTGTTGTACATCACCGCGTTCTTGATGTTTGGAATTTCCGACAAAATTTGTGTGACCTTGTGTAAGCAAGAAATACTGCATCAAGTTTCAGATTAATTCCAGGTCCCAGATCTGCCACAGCGGAGACCAAGCAAAACAACAACTCAGTCTAAAAGGTGCTTGGGAACAAGCAATCCCCTGAAGCTCTCTGGACCTTCCCTGATGGGGAAAAAGCACAAGGCTCCAGCCTATTTACCACCTCCCAGACCACCGTCTGAGCACATCTCCCCAGGGCTGGGCCAAGGCATAGTAAATATTCAGGCCAGCGCTTTGAATTTCCCACTCTAAGCTCTGGAAGCTTGTCTTAGAGGCAGGGGGGAAACAATCAAACTCCCAGCCTGTGAAACCATGAGCAAACAATTACTACTCCATACAGATGGAGCCAAAAAGTAGGTTCACCTAAAATCTTACACTAGGAGGGTGCTACGCCTGGAAACAGTAACAAATAATCTAGGGATCTATCATTAGTTGGTGGTAGCACTACTGCCACACTATCGTTACTTCTACCACTGTGCAAGTTACACACATTGTTTAAATATTGTGTACTGTTCCTTAAAAAGGCATAGGGGTTCTTTAAAATGTATAGAAGACCCTTACCCAGGCATGCAGTCTTTGTAGACAATAGGATGGTGTCTTGCAAGGGGGAGGGGGCAACAAACCCCCTTCCCTTCCCCCTTTGCAAGGCACCTTTTTCTTTTGTTGATGGAGACATAGGCCTCATACCCTCATCATGTCCCTCAAAAGTGATGTGCGGTCTCTGGGGGATCCCCCCCTCTTCAGTTGGGCTGTATGTCACCCGGTTGTTTTCTGCTTCTTGGACGGCCAGAGCAGACGTATCCATCAAAACCATCTAAAGGGTAGCATCATGGTCATCCCAACATGCGTTTACGCAGAGTTACAGAGTAGACCAGGTAGCGTTCTCATCTGTAGAAAAAATTAAGCAACAAATGCAGTGCTCGATGGGACCAGTACCAAAATAACTTTAGCAATGATAGTGCTCAATATAGTTTGTTTATTGGATGCACAATTAGATTAAAAAACAACTGTCAGATGAAAATGATGTAGTTAAAATCAGACAAAATAAAAATAAATATAAAAATCATTTTCATAGTTGAAGTACTCCGAAATATAATATATGCAATACCGCCACACCTCCTAGTAACAAGGGGTTAACATCAATAGGTACACTCCATTGTCCAGATAATGACCGGATAGCTGGAAAGCTCAATGTGTAGGGAAAAAGCCAGAGTGGAGAGACACAGTTCTCTTGAGTACAACTACTGGTTAATGACAGGTGTCAAACTCACTGTGCTGTGGAAGGTGTATTATAGTCCACGCTGCTGGGTGTTGACAAACAGACAGGCTAATCCAGCGAGCTACAATCTGACATCCTAGATGGCATTCTGAGTGACGTGCACTAGCTCCAAGGACCCGGAAACGAAGTTCACAGCCGGAAGCAAGGAGTGTCCTGGTGTTGGGGCGGATCGCAGACTCGTTGTTGCTGTGGTGACTGTGACTTCCATGTTTCACCCCTTGCGCTTTATCAAAGTCACGGGAGCCACAGCAACAAGGGATTATATAGGTATATAGATGTGGGTGGGGTAGGATGTCAATTCTAATGATGTTAACCCCCTGTATACACCACACAAATACGATGATAACTACATACACAGAGAACAGCACAAAAAATGCAAAAATACATGCAACAAGGTTAGCAATATAGGATGGTAAAATAAATACATATTTTACCATCCCATGGTCAGTCTGCAATGCTCACCCACTCTCGTCCGTAGGGTGCGTATTGTACGACCCACGTACAACAGGCCACATAAGCATGGTAGAACATAGACAACAAACTCAGTGGAACACGTGATAAATTGTTTAATTTGGAAGGACTTCCCTCCAGACCAGTACTGAAACCAAAGGGATTATCTCACATTGTTACCAAATGCTATTGACACATCACTTAAAAGCTCACCCAACTAAGGCACCGTCCCTATGGGAGAAAGATGTAGGTCCACTCACAGGAGACCAATGGGAGGAAGTCCTGCAATCGATTACTATCTGTTCTTTAAATGTGGCCCAAAAGGTTTCCCAACTATACATAGTACTTAGGGTGCACTACACCCCACTTAGATTGCATAAGATGGGCAGGCGGACAGATTCCCTGTGTAGCACATACGGGCGACATCAAGGTGATCTCATCCACCTACTCTGGAGATGCCCAAAACTCCATAGGTATTGGAGCGAGGTGCTTGGGACACTTAATCAAGTGTTCCAGACAACCGTACCCTTAGACCCAATTCATTGCATACTAGGGGTGCTGGAGGACGTGGTCCCAAAGCAGATGACTAGAATAGCATTCTCTAGGGCATTGTTCCAAGCGCGCAAGCTCATTTTGATTGGCTGGAAATCGGTCTCCCCACCCTTGGTAGCCTCCTGGATAACACATATGGGAAATACCTTGGTTATGGAAAAATATATCTACCAACATAGGGGCAGCCCTGGCACATTAGAAAGAATTTGGGCACCATGGTTAGATACCCCTGGACTAAGTCCCAGGGAATTGATGATGTCCAGATTTTTGCAATGCCCTGCGGGAGGACCATAACGGGTTAATGATGGATAACACCAGATGTACGATATATATCAACGTGCTGTAAACCTCTTAGGTTTGAAGATAAGATAAATATGGCGGACGCTTGGAGGACTGTACATTGTGCATGTAAATGTATTAATATATGCTGTCTGTGCATTGGAAATTGTTTGAACTTGTTCAATAAACACCTTTTTGATTAAAAAAAAAAAAGGATCTTTGGCCCATCTCTTGCTGTCACAGCAGAGATTGCCACCAGCTGTACCTTTAAATTGCTTAATCCTAATCCTAAATAAAGGTCTGCTTGCAGGAAGTCAAGGAGTTGGGAGGAAGAGGGTACATCAGGATTGAAGTTTTGCCGTTTGCGAAAGATCTAAACTTATTCCAAACCTTGTCACACGTATTGTTCATTGAAGGCTCCTGTGCTTTGAGCGTTGAAACAACTCTGGAGGAACATCCTAATGATTAAAGCCTCTGTTTTTACATTCATGTGAAGGTTCAGTCTGTGAGGATTCTGATGGGTGTGATGCCTCCAGCCAGAAGAAAGTGTATCAGAAGAATATTTACCGGAGGCTGGACACTAAGATGTATTGCCCTAGGGAATCATGGGTCTCCCTGCAAATATGGCAGGACTGTTATCAACGTTTATTGTTGATATTGCAAGTCTCGAGTTTCCTTGCTTCTGTCCAAGGGAGAGGTAGATGTGAAATAAACCTCTGCAGCTTGATATTGTTTGCTGTAGCAAAATGATGCAGTTCAGGAAAGGTCCACTGGCCCACAATCCAACTGAATAATTTTGGTTGTATGGACCATTTGTTGTAATCCAGGAATCCTTGGGAGAGGTGACTGGCATCTGTGTTTAAGTGGGCTGGAAGATAGACTATCCTTAGGTCCTTCAGATTCCCCTCTGCCCAAATGAAGATAGGTTCCACCTCCCTTAGTAAGGAACTGTTGTTGGTTCCGCCTTGCAGCTCTATTGTCTATCCAAATCAGAACTGATTTGTCCTTGATCTGAGAGAGCAAATGCTGTCAATGCGAGATAAACCACCTGGATTTCCAGGATATTTGCAATGATGTTTGCTGCATTGAACCAACATCTGGTTGCAATGTGCCTCCTGGTCTATTGCATTGGCGTCCGTGGTAATTGTGGTCCAGAAGACATGCCTTAATTGATGTGGCTTTACAGGCATCTCCCTCTTTCTCCACTAGTGCAGACTCCTGTGCATCAAACTTTGATATATGGATTGGGATAGACGGTTCAATCCATTGCTTCAGGAATTCTAGCTAAAAGGTGCCTGAGGTATCCATGTGTCCATGGGACCATCTGGATACAAAAAGACAAAAATCCCTATTAAATTGAGTTAGCTTGAGGCTGTTATGCTTTCTGAATGATTGCCCACACTTTCTGAGATGGCAGGGATGTTGAATAAGGTGCCTAAACTGGAGAAAAAATGACTCGTTTGATGATTTACCATCCAACAGTATCTTGATAGTGTAGGCCCCAGCATCCACCTTTGTTCCACTAGCTGGGCTGGATCTTTTGATAAAAGGAGGATAACATCTGGTTAGTGATGAGAGTTGAGACTGTCACCTACCTTACAGCGGAGCCCGAAATGATGAGGGTGACCTCTTGCACGGTTCCGGTCCAAGCACCCCTGGTGGTGGGTACAGGGAGTGCGAGGGCAACGAAAGGGTGCAGGTGCCTGCAGGCAGGAGGCTAGAACTTGGAGATACAGGAACCTCTGCTGAGGAGATGTGGGAACTGATCACCAAACTTGTTCAGCGGGAGCCAGATCAGGATTAACTGCAGAATCAGACACAGGCAGAGGTTGGCAACGGACGGGCAGAGGGGTACAGAATCAGGAGGCAGAGCCATAATCATAAGTTCAAGCCAAGGTCAGTATTGCAGGTAGAGGCAGGTTCAGCAGGCAGGGGAGATCCAAGAGAATGGTCAGAAGATAGCCGGGTTTTCAGGAACAAGGTCAATCAGACAGAGTAACAACAGGAACACAGGAACAAGCTGAAGACAATCCAGCACTGATGCTAGGCAGACTCTCTGTTTATATAGGGTGCTGTGTACCAGGATTCGCGCCAGCGTACGTGCGTGCGTGCATGCGCATTAGCACATTAGCACCTTAGCACATTGGCGCATGCGCTTTAGCACATTAGCGCTTTTGCACTCGCAGGTGCGCGTTAGCACGCGCGTTCACATAGAGGTGCCATTGTGCATGCCCACTCTGGATCTCATTTGTCTCTGACTACGGTTCCGTGCATACACATTGGCATTAGCAGAACGAGGATTGGCAGCTGCTGCACGGAGATGGGTGCTTGCTGTGTGAGTTCTCTGACAGAGACCCAGTTCTCATAAAGAAGCTTGGATAGTGATCCGAGCCCTTGTGAGCGCTCTGAAGGAAGTGCAGGGTCCGAAGGGGAGACTCTGGAATTGTAGATGGGCCTGGTTGACCAAAAACCTCAGATACTTCTGTAACAGTTGTAGTATGGGTGTGTACAAATAAGCATCTCTGAATCCCCGGGTACATCTAATTCTGCAGTTCCGGAGAATCAAGACAAAGTGACTTTCCTCCTGTGATGATGGAAATGGCTTTCTGACACTGTCACTGTGACACTGTGCAAAAAGTGAATAACCATCAAATAAAGGGTATTGATACTAATTTTGTTTTGACACAGTGTCAGCTGCCCGTAGTTCTGACCACAATACCCATATGGCTATCACAATCAGTGACATTGATCTTGCAAAGTAATGAATTGTATGCATCGCCGTCTCACCAGTGAAGTCTGCTGAAAGCCATAATTCATCCAAAGCCTTGACTATATTTTCCCTAGGAACATTTTGATGAATCACTGTTTCCATGTTTTCGGTCCATGTCCACAGAGCTTTGGATACAGATAAGGCAATTGCTGACTTCCAGGCTTTTACCCGCCATTTGGTAAGCTCCTTTAAGTTGGGGTCTATTCATCTGTCTAAAGGATCCTCAATTGAGGCTGAATTATCAATTGGTGAGATGAAATTCTTTGTTATAAGAACCACTGCTGCGTCTACCTCCGGCGGACCGTCTGGCATTGCAGAATCTTGTTCCGACCGTGGATAAAGTTTTCCTGGGCAATTGAGAGGAGAAAACATTATTTATTTAGGTAGTTATTAATTTTTTTCCTTTCCTCTTCAACAATGTCTCCGATATCATCCATCAGAGTAAGCCTATGTTTCTACTATTGCGACCTGAAAGTTGCACGATTTTGCCACAATTTTGATGCAACTTGAAACAATGTCTCTGTATTCTTGAGGTCTATGGACCTCAAGTTGCATTAAAGTGGGACCAAAGTAGTGCAGCAACTACTCTGAAGTCACTGCTACTTGAAATCGCTCAAAAAACGGTACTTATTGGAAATCAAGGGGTACTACTTGTCATGCGACTTTGCAGTCCCAAGTCGAATGACAAGTTGCACTAGTGGAAACCGAGCCGAAAGAAGGAAACCTGCTTCTTTAGAAATGGTAAGTACATCTTTTGACTACTCAGATGTAGTGTCGGCTTTCTCCCAGCAAATAGCTGGCTTTACAGCCTGGACATAGGGCTGAACTAGGAAAAAGTTGAAGTCCGAGGGCCGAGCTCTTCTGATGAATCCTCAGATGGCTCTCCATCATCCAGATGTCTAGGAAAAGGTGACAGATTTTTAAAATGAAATCCGGGGACATATTTTTTTTATTGCCAAATGGTAAATTTTTTATTGCCAATGCCATATTTTCCTCAATTTACATATGCAGTGTTTGTATTATGTGTTTATGGAATGATTTATGATTTATACGTTATTTCTCATATTTCGTCCATGAGATAAAAAGGTTGGGGCAGTACAGTGACAGTATACGGCAGGTTAGGGCAGTATATAGTGACAGTATACGGCAGATTAGGGCAGTCTACAGTGACAGTGTACGGCAGATTAGGGCAGTATATAGTGACAATATATGGCAGATTAGTGCAGTATATAGTGACAATATATGGCAGATTTGGGCAGTATATAGTGACAGTATATGGCAGGTTAGGGCAGCATGTAGTGACAGTATACAGCAGGTTAGGGCAGTATGTAGTGACAGTATACAACAGGTTAGGGCAGTATGTAGTGACAGTATACAGCAGGTTAGGGCAGTATGTAGTGACAGTATACAGCAGGTTAGGACAGTATATAGTGACAATATAGGGCAGATTAGGGCAGTATATAGTGACAATATACGGTAGGTTAGGGCAGTATGTAGTGACAGTATACAGCAGGTTAGGGCAGTATGTAGTGACAGTATACGGCAGGTTAGGACAGTATATAGTGACAGAATACGGCAGGTTAGGGCAGTATATAGTGACTGTAGATGTCAGGTTAGGGCGGTATATAGTTACAGTATACAGCAGGTTAGGGTAGTATATAGTGACAGTATACAGCATGTTAGGGCAGTATATAGTGACAGTATACAGCAGGTTAGGGCAGTATATAGTGACAGTATACGGCAGGTTAGGGCAGCATTTAGTGAGAGTATACGGCAGGTTAGGGCAGTATATAGTGACAGTATTAATTATTGTGTGTGAATGCGCTACTCCCATGTATACGCTCTTTTCAGTATTAACATACCCTACCTTCCTTTGTGAAAAAATACCTAACCTAAACAATGTGAACATAGATTAAATCATATACATGTAAAATTCACCAAATTAAACCAGAACCATGTATCAAAACAGAAAGCTGACATATATCATATATGTTACAGAGTCCCCAAGTAAATGCATCCAAATCTTCTATCAATTGCCGTGATTGGCGTGCTCCTGTGTTCCTTCAATATGCATAAGTGACTGTGTGACACACCACCACCTGTAAGATTGGCCACTCACCAGATACTTCTCACATAATGCACCTTTGGTTCATTCATGGGATAACCACTCCACCTTAGTAACCCTCTTCAACGGCTATACTTGGACCTTAGTATTCCTCATATGAAAATATATGAACAAAACGATCATCGCGCAATGCGTTTAAAACTATTTATTGTATATAATCCAAAGAAGAAGTGTACACTCACATTTAAAAGTGCCCTCGAGCCGGCACAAAGCTACTCCAGCAGTTAGGGACGGGTGTAGGAACTATTGCATGGTTCGCCTGTATGAAGTATGCGACCTCCATGTTCCGCTTGCGTTCCACTCCTCGTTCCCGTTTGCGTCCTCACCAGCCACGGCCGTATCCGATCACGTGAGCAAAAAATCCCCCAGCAGCCTCTACGCGTTTCGCATCATAGTATGCGTCACCAGGAAGCTGCCGTCTGATTGGTTTGTATTCTATTTATATTGCGTATGGGCAGAAATGGATGTACCGCCATCTTGACTATGGGTTTTCTCTTACTATCTCCTCTGTGGCTTCCCTCTTTATAGCGCCATTTTGACTGTGGGCACTAGCCCACTTTATATTTACTGAATGCGCATACCCCCTTCTTTTCATTACCACTACTTATCCTTACTCCATTCTTTTTAAATTATATGTATATTCTAAAATCTAACCCATCTGTATCTGCTGAAGAGGCTTTTACATATTGGTAAGCATTTTAACCTTTAAACATATTGACATTCCAAACATATTAGACATATTTCCGTTCCGCAGCAAAGTACTACAAAACCTGTAATATGAAACAGCAAAAACTTTCTTTTACTATATCCATTTACTTATTTACAAAGAAATAAACATAGACCCCTATTTATCCTTATGACGTCCCAAAATCAATCTTTATTGTACAACCAATACTAAAAATAAAAATTAAAATAAAAATAAAAATAATAATATAAATAAAACAAAAAAAATAAATAAAATTAAAATAAAAATAAAAAATAAAAAAATAAATATAAATAAAACTAAAAAGTAAAAATAAAAATAATAAAAATAAAAATAAAACAAAAAATATATAAAAATATATAAAAATAAAACAAAAAACGAAAAATATAAATAAAAATAAAAATAAAAATAAAAATATAAAATAAAAAATGACAATAAAAATAAAAATAAAAATGGTAAATTTTAGTAATCTTCCAAATAGCAATTGATGTCGAGCTCCACGTTCAACCCCTTTGGCCTCATCGTGTCCATTTTGAATATCCAATGGGTTTCATTCCAACCCATTGGATATTCAAAATGGACACGATGGTTTGGGCAGTATATAGTGACAGTATATGGCAGGTTAGGGCAGTATATAGTGACAGTATACGGCAGGTTTGGGCAGTATATAGTGACAGTATATGGCAGGTTAGGGCAGTATATAGTGACAGTATACGGCAGATTTGGGCAGTATATAGTGACAGTATATGGCAGGTTAGGGCAGTATATAGTGACAGTATACGGCAGGTTTGGGCAGTATATAGTGACAGTATATGGCAGGTTAGAGCAGTATATAGTGACAGTATATGGCAGGTTTGGGCAGTATATAGTGACAGTATATGGCAGGTTAGGGCAGTATATAGTGACAGTATACGGCAGGTTAGGGCAGCATGTAGTGACAGTATACGGCAGGTTAGGGCAGTGTAGGGTGAAATAGTGACAGGCTAGGTCAGTATGTAGTGACAGTGTGCTCAGTCACTTACAGCATGTCATGTAATGGAGATTCCCAGGCTGCAGTGCTCTCTCCGCCTCTTTCTTCTTTAGATACAGCATCAGCCTGAGGGGACGAGTCTGTAGGAGGAGTGGAGGATGCAGCCACACCCCAACCCCGCCCACCAACTTCGGCTGCCTCGGGAGATAGTAAACATCCCCGAGGGACAGCCTAAGCTGATTAGACAACAGGGGAGTGTTACAGACAGCCTCCCCCACACTGCTGGACTCTCTGCTATTCCGACCGACTTTTTACAAATTGCAAGGACAGTGAAGGTGCAGCCCCCCCCCCCCATGGACCTGGTGCCCGCTCATTAAGGGTATTGTACTGACTTAAACGTAGCCCTGACTGACACCACTCCCTCAATCTGGGGACAAATTTGTTCCGTTGAGAGTGTCCTCAGTCCAGGGACTGTCCCCAGAAATCGGGCACGTCTGGTCACCCTAGTCTAGGAGAGATACTTGCTGTGTGGTGAGAGGATTCTCTCAAGGATGGGCCAAGAAGAGTTAACTACTCTGGAGGAGATTGAGCTAATTGCTACAATGGAACTGCTGTTGCTCATTCCACTATGTATCCCCTGCCCATCTTTTGAGTAGGACAGCTTACCTGTTAACCCTCTGACTCTCTGTCTGCTGCATAGACTCTAAAACAGCGTTTGCAGACCAATTGACTGGTAATGGGATGACCCCGAATGCTCAGCATTTAGGGGTTTGAAAGTGAATGTGAAGAACTATGTATTTTCAAAGATGAACCCTTGCCGCTTGCATGGTATCCTGATCTGGTTGGGCCTTCATAGGTTTGTTTATGTCGCCTTGATGTTCGCTTGGACTTCTTCTGGCTGAAATACATAAAAGTACCAGCATAAGTGCTCTCTTTTTTTTCTTTTTTTTACTCACCTTTTTTACTCACCTGGCCGACGGTCCCTACCTTAAATGTTGGAGAGGGTCTTGTTCAGTGGTGTACTGCTTATTTTAGGCAACAGACAGAAAAAGCAGCTAGAGAAAGATAAAGGAGTTAGCAACTGCTATTTCAACTAGATCAAGGAAACGATATTCCTGAGTAAAGGAAAAGAAAGAAATTACATTTCCCGCAAAAAACAGTGTCCCCTCCAGGAGCTCCACGCATAGGCATCCTTCTCGGATGACAACAGGCTGCCATGGTGAAAGCCCCCAGTAATAAACAATGGAGAGGGGAGGGACATCTGTGGAAGATACAACCCTTTAAAAAATTATTATAACAAACAAGGGCAAAAAATGTAAAATTTGCCCCTATTCAAGATGGCCACCACGACCTCAGGCCAGACCGCGCATGCGCAGCCGGCGGCACTAGGTCCCACCCAACTCAGCCTGGCCCAGCCCGGCCCACCGAGCCGGCTCCTAATGTCCGCGTATGCACAGAGTGGGCAGGAAGGCGCTGAGGGACTCAGAAAAGCCGGCACGAGATGCGCACCGCCCACTGTAGTAACCAGGAATGAAGGTACAATATCACAAGGAGGGGAAGGTGGTGGGGGAGGAAGAAAGCGAAAAAGAGAGAGGAACGCAAGGAAAAGAAAGTGAGAGAGAATGGATGACAGGAGGTAGAAATGGAAGGATAAGGCTAAGTGTAAAATAGATATAGCTGCTTTCTCTGCTGCAGGCTTGAGCAAATGCCAGTATATAAATGCAGATAGAAGCTCTTAGTTAAGAGACAACTGCTGTCCCAAAAGACCCACAGAAGGGACTCCCTATCTTATCAGCGCATTTAGCTACCCAAGAATAGGGACTGCACCTGGGGGAGGCTTGAACCCAGCTGGAAGCTGCCGACTGCAGAGGTAAGGGATGTTCGACCACCATTCACTGACCATGAGGTATGAGGAAAAAAGGAGAATACTGGGAGTGCACTAATCCTTTTCCTTTATAATATTCACTGGTCCTAAGGGAGGAGCCAAGGCGGAGCTTGTCACAGGTATGCTGCCATGGAGGCACCAGGAAAGAACATATTCCAGCAAATTGGTAGATATCATAGAATGGAACAGATTCTTGGCATTGCAGTGCAAATATCCATCCATGTGAATACTCCAATGCGTTTCGACCTATACAGTAGTGGTCTTCTTCGGGGGATTTTTATTCTAGGGAATATGTATAAAAAAAACTCATAATTCTGACACTTCCTATAATGCAAATGTTTCTATAAGTGCTGATCGAATCTTTACCACTCAAGAAGATGGAATTGAAGAGCTGTATCTTATAGCCAGAGTCTTTTTCTAAAATAAATTGGATTCAATGATCCAGGAACCTTCGTATGTCATCTCCATCTCCTCAAGGCAAGCTCCAGCCCCAGAGGACTTGCAAGGAGTCACACACTTGGACCTCCAGAGAAAGAAAGAATGAGCAGCACCTATGATGCATTTCCCATATAGTCACAATGAATAAGTAAATAGGAAGTATTCAAAGACTAATTTTATATTTTTTCAGAACTGTTAGGCAACCCCAGACCAGTTAATTTTATCCTAAACTGTTAATTATACAAATCACAAATATGTTGCCAATAACCAATATTACAGATGTATTAATGTGTCATAAAAACAATGTGATATTGTAAAAATTTGAGCGTGTGAAAAAGCATATGAAAGTGAATATTGTGACTCAGATCATATTAATTAATAAAAGCAACAAAATGTGTCTCAATGTAAAAGCCACTATAGCAATCTAAAATAGGGTAAAAATACCTTATAATTGTACAATTACCTTAACTGGTGGAGTGAATTAATTATGACCAGAGGTTGATGTTATAATGCCATACCGGCCACAATATGTAGCTCAAGTGATAATACACCATGATAAAGACACATCTATATTAAATATAAAAAAAAAATAATAATCAAATAATAAAGCCATCATCAAAGTGATGTGTAAAACATCACAATATGATAAATGTAACAGCATTTGGTATAAACAAAATATTAATATCTCATGATTCACTGGAGGCTGTGTGCTTAAGTAGTGTCCATACAAATTGGTTGCAGGTGCTGCCCATTCCCCCCTCCTCCCTGTCCTGGCTGCCCTGATTGCGGCCACCACGTGGCTCCCTCGGTGTTCCGGAAATCCTAGGCCTCTGCCGTCACCTTCATTGCAATCGAGGCGTAGTGACCTCACACGCACATGGGACGTAGTTGCGCATGTGCAAGACGCTATGCTAAACATCCGACAGTGTTCGAGGGAAGCCATTGGCGTGATGCTTCTCCCCCCAGTGGCCAAAGGTGGACAGCTGGCACAGCTGAGGGAACATATTAAAGCAGACCTTCAGTCATTTTCTGCCCTTGTTTTTTAAACTTTGGATAGTAAAACATTTCTGCCAGTAAATACCTTATACAGCCCACTTCCTGTTTCTTTTATGGTAAAAAGCCAAGGCATCATGCACAGCTCTCTCTCTCACTCTCGTGAGAGTTTGTCAGGAAGGGCGGGGAGTCATAAGAGTGTCAAGGAGAGCTGCAGAGCTGGAGGTGTGCCTCTGTGTGTCTGCGTAAATCCAGGAAGTCAACAGGCAACAGCTTCAGCTGCCCACAGTTAAAATGGTTGCAGCCAGACTCAGTGGAGGGAGATTTCTGCAGCATAAAAACACAAATTATAAAAATATGCTTTAGCATTTAACATTACATTACAAAGTGCAAATAGTGACAGGCATGCTACATTACTGTTAAGGCACTAGCTAACAGAAAATGAGGCCTAGCTAAAAGAACTTCCTGACAGAAAATAATACCAAACACACATAAAAATGTAGTTGAATTAGTAGAACATATACTATTTAATTAAAAACTAATGATGGCCTACTTACAGGTTTATGCTTCCAATGCCAGTTTTAAAGAAATAAGGGAGTTCTTCTGATGCAGTGCGCTGAAAAATTGGCGTGGTTTACATGAACAGTGGGCGTGGCTTATATGGGCGTGGTTCAAATGGGGGTGTGGTTAGAGTCTGAGATGAATGAGAGATGGAGAAAGAAAGGGTAAAAGAGGGAGGGAGAGAGAAAGAAGGAAAGAAGGAAAGAAGGAGGAAAGGAGAGAGAAGGAAGGAAAGAGGGATGGAGGGACAGCAGGCCCAGATCCTACACCACAATAGAAATGTGTATTCCAGAGTTTAACAAATCAGCAGATAAAGATTCTCCAATCACCTGGTGTTAGCGCTTCAATCATCCCAGCACCATGGTTGTTGTGGTGTCAGGATGATTGAAGCGAATTATTACTATTATTACATTGTAATATAGAATGAAATCATTCAACTCACCATAATCCAGAGTCAGTGGGACCACTGAGCGTGTCACCTGCCACTTCGCCTGCCACCAGATGCCATCAGGTGCTCCCAGCAGAGTCCGTCCTTGCATCTGGTGCCCCCAGCAGAGTCTGTCCTTACATCAGGTGCCCCCAGCAGAGTCCGTCCTTACATCAGGTGCCCCCAACAGAGTCCGTCCTTACATCAGGTGCCCCCAGAAACAGAGTCCCTCCTTACAGATCTGTGTCCCTGGCAGCGGAGCCCCTCCTTACATCTGGTGTCCCCAGCAGCGGAGCCCTCCTTTACATCTGGTGTCCCCAGCAGCAGAGCCCTCCTTTACATCTGGTGTCCCCGGCAGCAGAGCCCTCCTTTAAATCTGGTGTCCCTGGCAGTGGAGTGATCCTTTAAATTTGGTGTCCCTGGCAGTGGAGCCCTCCTTGACATCTGGTGTCCCCCAGCAGCGGAGCCCTCCTTACAGATCTGTGTCCCCCAGCAACAGAGCCCTCCTTACTTCAGTGTCCCCAACAGCTGGCAGCAGCGGAGCCCTCCTTACAGAGCAATCTGTGTCACCAAGCAACAGAGCCCTCCTTACTTCAGTGTCCCTGGCAGCAGCAGTGGAGCCCTCCTTACAGAGCGATCTGTGTCCACAAGCAACAGAGCCCGCCTTACTTCAGTGTCCCTGGCAGTAGAAGCTGAGCCCTCCTTACAGAGCGATCTGTGTCCCCCAGCAACAGAGCTCTCCTTACTTCAGTGTCCCTGGCAGCAGCAGAGGAGCCCTCCTTATAGAGCGATCTGTGTCCCCCAGCAGCGCGGCAGCTACAGTTCCTGGCAGTTCCCGGCTTTCTCGTGTGTGTGTTCAGTGGAGAGGGGAGAAGCTGACTGGCCCCTCCCCTCTCCACTGAACACGAGGGAAAATAATCCTTGTGACGGCGGCGGCCATCTTTTTGTAGACCGCCGGCCATTTTTTCCTAAAATATTCCCGATTTTCCCGGGACAAAGGCAAAATCCCGGGAAATTAATCAGGACGAGCTCCGATCGGGACGAGGGTCCCAAAATCGGGATGGTCCCGGGAAAATCGGGACTGTTGACAAGTATGCAAGTACAGAATTCCAGTATATATAAAATAATATGCAAAGCGATTGGAAAGAAGCTTCAAAATGGCAAAGATGTTTTTATTACAAATTATGTGAGCAGACTGAAGTTCCTCATTAACTGCAGAAGGGACTAGACAAAATGCCTGCTGGGCAGGAAGTGGGCGTAATTTACTACAGTTCCTGTCAGTGTTGGATGCCATTTTAAAGCAACATTGAGATACTAAATATATACATAAATATTTTGTGGTGATCAGAACAATGTAATTCCAGAGTCAATCATGTCATCCCCACTGGTCAGTTTTGTTTATGTAGTGCTACCCCTGTAGGAGCTGTTAGGTAGGATGGATCCTCTGTTCTTTGCCTCGACCTTCTCAAGAACCCCAGCCCCCCTGACTCACCACCAGGTTGAGTGTACACAGGCCTGGCCTGACCCAATGGGACCATGGTTCCAGGTGGCATTTTAAAAGGGGCTACGGACTCCGTAGTAGCCGCCCGGATCAGTCAGCAGGAGCAGGGCGGCTGTGTGCTGCACTGGTTGCTAGAATCGCCTGCTGCCTGGTGTCTAGCAACCAGGGACGTCAGAGGCCGCAGCTGCCCCAGCATTCAGAGCGCTCAGCCTCCACTCCAGTTAATTGCTCCACCCACCCACCTCTTCCATCTTCTTCAGCATGAGGGAAGGGAGGGTCTGAAGAGAGCTGCCTGTGCGGCTGTGCCTGCTGTGACTCAGTGTGAGCTGAGCCTGAGCAGCCTGCATAGCACCTGCCTATCTGAAGAACAAGGTGAGTACAACTTCAAGTAGTTTCTCTCTATAAATTTTATTTTTATAAGGGCCTCAAGCTGATATGTTTTGAATCTGACAACTGATCTTTGTACCCATGTTTTCCCCATCAAATGCTGCCGCTGTGCCCTAACAAATGCTGCCACTGTGCCCCATCAAATGCTGCCACTGTGTCCCATCAAATGCTGCCACTGTTCCCCATCAAATGCTGCCACGGTGCCCCATCAAATGCAGGCACTGTGCCCTATCAAATGCAGCCACTGTGCCCCATCAAATGCTGCCACTGTGCCCCTTCAAATGCTGCCACTGTGTCCCATCAAATGCTGCCACTGTTCCCCATCAAATGCTGCCACTGTGCCCCATCAAATGCTATAACCAAAAGAGAAAAAATCTCTCTCCTGCGCTCAAGTGTCTAGATATCCAGTGTGTGATTTAAGGCCAGTAGGCTTAGTGGTATCTGGCATCTTGCAGCCCTCTTCGGAATGTTGGGCATTCAAAAACTACAAAGAGGAAACAAAAAGAAGAGAGGGCGCACCGACCTAGCGCATTACCACTGGTAGCGTTTATTAAAAAGTAAAATAACAAGTAACATACTCACAAATGAGCTTGAAATACAGGCATGGACATGGACTGCAGGTATGCAGTAACAAACACCAGGATAAAATGGGACCGGACATCAAGTAGATGCGGCAACGGCTAACGCGTTTCGGGGGCGAGCCCCTTTCCTCAGAGCCTAAGCGGGTGGTGCTCTGAGGCCCATCAAATAGTGCCACTGTGCCCCCTCAAATGCTGCCACTGTGCCACCATTAAAAGCTGCCACTGTGCCACTGTGACACCCCCCTCCACCCGCTCGCCGTCTGCCCGGCACTTACCCTGTAGGACTGCAGCAGCGGGTCAGACAGCGGCACCAGTGTCCTCCATGCGTCTCCTCCCCTCTTCCTGATAGGCATCCAATTGCAGTGCCTGTCCTTTCAGCCAATCAGATGATGGGTAACAGAACCACGCACCTGATTGGCGGAGAGGCAGTTCAGTTTTAGAAAAGCGAATATTCATTCAAATGGATGGAATGGCGAACAGGACAGTCGGCAGGTGACTGGGTGGGCTGGCCAATCGGCGGGCCAGTGGGCCGGGGAGCAGAGAGATGACATCATCTCTCACCGCCCCTCACCCTGCATCACTGCAGTTCTGCCCTCACAGTGCAGCCGCAGGCAGCAGAGATATTACATCATCTCTCTGCTGCCTGACTTTACTCTGGGACACAGCAAGTGAAATCCGCACCTTAGCAGGCAAGTGACACAGCAAGTGACTATTGTAGCAGGCAAGTGACAATCCGCAACTTGTGACAGGTGGCATGGCAGGTGATGTGGCAAGTGACAATCCGCAACATGTGGCAAGTGACAATCCGCAACGTGTGGCAGGTGACGTGGCAAGTGACGATCCGCAACGTGTGGCAGGTTATGTGGCAAGTGACAATCTGCAACGTGTGGTAAGTGACAATCCGCAACTTTTGGCAAGTGGCAATCCGCAACATGTGGCAATCCGCAATGTTGTGCAAGTGGCAATCCGCAACATGTGGCAGGTGATGTGGCATGTGACAATCTGCAGCGCGTGGCAAGTGACAATCCACAACGCATGGCAGGTGATGTGGCAAGTGACAATCTGCAATGCGTGGCAACTGATAATCCACAATGTGTGACAGGTGACGCGGCAAGTGACAATCAGCATCTGAAGGCAGGTGATGTGGTAAGTGACAATCCGCAACTGAAGGCAGGTAAAGATTTACTAGTAATGGCGATTTTTAGCAGGACTGTGACATTGCGGCGGACAGATCGGGCACTTTTGACACATTTTTGGGACCATTGACATTTATACATGCATGGTTCCATGACATGTCCTCCTTATACTCCTATATACACTTATAGAGCCATGATAGGTCCTCTTTATACTCCTATATACATGTATAGTGCCATGACAAGTCCTCTTTATACTCCTACATACATGTATAGAGCCATGACAGATCCTCTTTATACTCCTATACACATGTATAGAGCCATGACAGGTCCCCATTATACTACATACATGTATAGAGCCATGACACTGTATACTCCTATACATGTAGATAGCCATGAGAGGTCCTCTTTATATTCCTTTACATGTATAGAAGCCATTACAGGTCCTATTTATATTTATGTATACATGTATAGTGCCATGACAGGTCATCTTTATTCTCCTTTATACATATATAGAGCCATGACAGGTCCTCTTTATACCCCTTATATACATGTAAACAACTATGACAGGTCCTCTTTATACTCCTTATATACATGTATAGTGCCATGACAGGTCCCCTTTATACTCCTGTATACATGTAAAGAGCCATAACAGGTCTTCTTTATACTCCCATATACATGTATAGTGCCATGACAGGTCCTCTTTATACTCCTTCATGCATGTATATTGCCATGACAGGTCCTCTTTATACTCCTACATACATGTATAGAGCCATTACAGGTCCTCTTTCTACTCCCATATACATGTATAATGCCATGACAGGTCCTCTTTATAATCCTACATACATGTATAGAGCCATGACAGGTCCTCTTTGTGCTACATACATGTATAGAGCCATGGCAGCTCCTCTTTATACTCCTATACATGTAGACTGCCATGACAGGTCCTCTTTATACTCCTTTACATGTATAGAGCCATGACAGGCATGTCCTCTTTATACTTATATAAACATGTATAGTGCCATGACAGGTCCCCTTTATACTCCTATATACATGTATAGTGCCATGACAGGTCCTCTTTATTCTCCTTTATACAGCTAAAAAACCATGACAGATCCTCTTTATACTCCCATATACATGTATAGTGCCATGACAGGTCCTCTTTACACTACTTTATACGTGTATAGAGCCATGACAGGTCCTCTTTAAACTCCTATATACGTGTATAGAGCCATGACAGGTCCTCTATATACCCCCATATACATGTATAGAGCCATGACAGGTCCTCTTTATACTTATATATACGTGTATAGAGCCATGACAGGTCCTCTTTTTACTCATATATACCTGTATAGAGCCATGACAGGTCCTCTTTATACTCATATATACGTGTATAGAGCCATGACAGGTCCTCTTTATACTCATATATACGTGTATAGAGCCATGACAGGTCCTCTTTGTACTCCTATATACATGTATAGTGCCATGACAGGTCCTCTTTATACTTCCATATACGTATATAGAGCCATGACATGTCCTCTTTATACTCCTATACATGTAGACCGCCATGACCGGTCCTCTTTAGTTATCATGATATAAAATAATGGATGCGGGGGCCTTTTGGTGGATGTGATTTCATTCTTGGTCCCTGGCAGCACAATGTCTTGAGCCGGCCCTGAGTGTACAAACATACAATATCACAGAAATTCACTGAAAGTAATACTTAGTACATAGTAGTGCTTTATCAAAGAAAACAGGCACCAAACCAGGTAGTAAATGCAAACTTAACATATTGTAAATAAATGTATTAATCATGGTAATAACACAATTTAGCATACAAAGTGATTTACAAGTAAGGGCTAGGCATAAGATTACATTTGGAATCCAGATCAACATAAACAGTAGCATGGCCACCATCAAATGCAGCAGTGAGCAGTAGTAAAGTTTAATCTACCGAGTGCTGAAACTATACTACCAGAGCAGATTTATGGTGGTGAGAGCCTCTTGAGCCCATCGGGAGAGAGAGCCCTGACTGATGGGGGCATGACCAGGGAGGAGTTGCAGAAAAGTTGTTATAACTCAGGATTGGTACAAAAGGGGAAAAGGGTTGGGCCTGAGCTCAGGAGTTTGGCACCCCAGGGGATTATGGTCCTTTTCGGACGGAAGCATGGAAGAGCTCGGACCTGACCCTGCGGCTCCAGCTATGGACACGGATCACCTCCTGGCTAAGGTCCGTGAGCTGGCCCTCAAGGGTCAGGCTGACTGGCTCTTTGCCCTCTTATCCCCTGGGGTGCCCTCTCCTGCCCCTTCCACTGCCCCTTCCCCTGTTCCTCCTCCTGAGTCAGATGGACGCAGGGCCCGCAGACGCGCCAGTCCACCTTCTCGTTTTAGCCCTAGTCCCTCTGCGGCCTCTCACTGCTCCCCCCCTCCTCCCCCCATCCATCCCTCTCCGGTGCGGGTTCCCAGGGCTCCAGCAGCAAGGAAGCGGGGGTCGGCCGCCCGCTCTCGGCGTGCCCCCCCTCGTCGGTCACCTTCCCCGGCCATCCGGAGTAACGTGCGCCCCCCCCCTCGGTGTCCCCGTTCACGTAGCCCCCGCTCAGCAGCACCCCCCTCGCCCCCCTCCCCTTCCCTGTGCATGGCGCGAGGCCTGGATGGAGCTGGAGCGCTCCAGCCCACGGCCTCGAGCCGTTTGGTACCTGCTCCCGCCCCTGCTAGCAGCGGGGGGGTGGCGGGTGTGCGGCCGCTCCGCTCCTCGGCCAGGCTGTCCTCTCGCAGGGCGGCTGGAGGGGGCCGGAGCTGTTCGCCTGCTCCGGCGGCGGCTTTCGTTCCCTCGGGCGGCGGCGACTCTATTTCATACCGGCTCCCCCTAGCGGCCAGTTCGCTCCCTGCGCCTAGACAGGCGGGAGAATTCGAACTGGCTGTGCACAGCCACAGCAATGCATGTGCCCAGCACCCCTCTGCGCCCGGCTGGGCGGGGGGTGATGGTGGGGGCATTCGCAGGGGAGCATATGGGTGCGGGCTGCCCCATCCTGCGCCCTCCAGGGCGGGGTCGCAGCCGGCTCAGGATTCCCATGGCCAGGGCGCCCTACAACATGTGGCCCTTTCAGCACCCGGCTGGGTGGGGGGTAATTCGTCCCGGGATGGAAATCGTGCAAACATGGCCAGGTCGCAGGGTCCCCCGGCGCCTTCATGGGCGGGGCCCTCAGCGACTTCTGGGCCATCGGGAGCGGGCTTTTCGCAGGGCAGGACTCCCATTGCACCCGGACGGGTGGGGGACAGGTCCCAGATCCGAGCCGCGCCATGTCATCTAGCATCCCGGATGGGATGTGCCCCCCCTGCGCCTGGCAGGGCGGGTGCGGGTTCATCTGCCCTCACGGATGCCATCCCCCCCCGTGCTCTCGGACGCCCTCCAGCGCCCGGTTGGGCGGAGGGCTCGCGGATTCCCCCCCTCCAGTCTCCGGGGTTTAACCCCTCCTACGCGGTCAACATGGCGGGTAACGCCAGTCTCCCTGCGCCCAGCTGGGCGGGAGATTCCGGATCCGGGCTGGCGGCAGCTTCCGCCCCGGATCAGCCGGTCAGAATCCAGAGGCACTCCTGCACTTGCACAGTCACTGCCCTCGGCCAGGGGGACCCTTCAGTGTCCGTGGCGGGATCCCCGCCTTTGGATCTATCAGTCGGCCGAGACGGCCCGAACATACACGGCCCCGTTGCTCCTCTCGGTGCTGGCCGTTCCAGCCTGCAGTCTCCTGGAGTCGCATGGGACACCGCCTCGCCCGTTGATCGTCCATCAGTGATGCCCCCGAGGATCAGTGAGTATGATTGTGAATTGATTTGGGGGAGGTCTGTTGATGATTCCGTATCGGGCCCCGAAGACCGTATAGTGTCGGTGGTCAGGTCGGTTCTTTCTAGTATGGGTGTTTCAGGCGCGGCGGCAAATCTTTCCCCTCCTTCCGGAGGGGCCTTGTGGGCTGTAGCCCCCACGGGCGCCCACATACCGGAGGAGATGAAGGAAAGAATTTGGCGTCGGGATTTCGTTGATTTCCTCGCTCTAGTTCCATCGGACAGGGAAACGGTCGACAAATCCCGTCGGGTAGACGTCGCTACGCAGGGCGATAAAGTCAAGCAGCTTCCTAGAACATTTGGGAACTGGCTGCAAGGTTTTTGTGCCTACGCGGGTGTGCTCTGTGAGCGTTACCCAGAGTTGGCGACCTCCTTGTTCTGCTACCTGGACCTTATCTGGGGAGCGTACAAGGTTTATGGGGGTCAATGCTGGTTCCAGTATGACACCCAGTTTAGACAGAAGATGGCGGCGCACAAGGAGCTTCGTTTCGACTGTCAGGATGGTAGCCTATGGCTGTTGCTAATGTGCCCTCATAGGCCGGCGTCCTTTCAGTCCGCGGTCGGCGCTCCTCAATCCGGAGCGTCGACCGCCTCCAAAAAAGGTGTCTCTTGGCTTTTCAACGAAAGCCACTGTAAGTGGTACTCCGCCTGTCGCTTCAGGCATGAGTGCTCTAGCTGTGGGGGCGCTCACCCCTCCAGCCGGTGCTTCAGGAAGGGTAAACAGACATTTTCCAGAGCGGGAGCCAAGACCGACCTTCCTAAGCCGGAGGACGCCGGTGAACGTCCTGGAGATGTCGCCCTGGCTAGACCGGTACCCCCTTCGTAGGGAGGCCCTGATCCTAAAGGATGGCCTGGATCGAGGTTTTTGGATACCGTTTTCCCCATCGAACGCGCCTACCATGTCGGCTAATTTAAAATCGGCTGTTGAATTTGAATCAGTAGTGGCCGAGAAAATCCAGAAAGAGCTGGAACTGGGGCGCATGGCGGGCCCCTTCGATCTTCCCCCATTTCACAACCTGCGGGTGTCCCCACTGGGCGTGGTCCCCAAAAAGGCGAGTGGTAAATTTCGTTTAATTCATCACTTATCTTACCCTTCCGGCTCCTCTGTCAACGACGGAATTGATCGCGAGGAATCGCGGGTGCATTATGCGTCGTTTGATAAGGCTCTTCACCTCGTCAGGGCAGCAGGGCGTTCCGCTCTTTTGGCAAAAGCGGACATTGAATCCGCTTTTCGCCTTCTCCCGGTCCACCCGGATTGTTTCCACCTCCTGGGTTGCTACTTTCAGAGAAGCTATTTCTTCGATATGTGCCTGCCTATGGGTTGCGCCATCTCGTGTTACTTCTTCGAGTTATTTAGTAGCTTCCTTGAGTGGGTGGTCGCCCGGGAGGCCGGATCTCAGTCCATGCTGCACTACTTGGATGATTTCCTTTTTGTGGGTCCCTCGGACAGTGGGCAGTGTCAATGCTTGCTCTCTGTTTTTCAAGATATTTGTCGGCGTTTCACTGTTCCATTGTCCGTGGACAAAACCGAGGGTCCGGTAACGGTACTATCCTTTTTGGGTATTGAGATTGACACAGTGGCCATGGTCTTTCGCCTGCCGAGGGAGAAGCTGACCAGGCTTTTATCCTTGGTTCGTTTGGCGAAAGGGTCCAAAAAACTTCAGCTGAAACAGCTACAATCTCTGCTGGGGCACCTAGTATTTGCGTGCAGGGTCATACGCATGGGGAGGGCTTTCTGCAGGCGATTGTCTTGGGCCACGAAGGGCGTTACGGCCCCGCACCACCACGTTCGGATCACCAAGCCCATGCGGGCGGATTTGGACATTTGGCTAACCTTTTTGCAATCCTACAACGGACAGTCTTGTTGGTTGCGGGAGGAGGTACCGAACTCACAGCTGGAGTTGTACACTGATGCGGCAGGCTCCTGTGGTTTCGGTGCCTTCTTTCGGGGGGAGTGGTCTGCGGAATGTTGGCCGGCCTTATGGGCCCGCATGGATTTATTGCGCAATCTCACCCTTTTGGAGCTTTTCCCGATCATTGTAGCGGTGGAGCTCTGGGGTGAACAGTTGCGCAATCGTCAGGTGATCTTTTGGTCAGACAATATGAGCGTAGTGCAGGTAGTGAACAAGCAATCGGCCAGTTCCCCCCCGGTCGTATCACTGTTGCGTTTTTTGGTTTTAAAATGTTTGCAATTTAACATTTATATTAGGGCAAAACACGTTCCGGGAGTTTCAAATGACATTGCCGATGCTCTTTCCCGCCAACAGTACCCCCGTTTTCGTTCCCTGGCTCCGTCGGCTTCGCTGGAGGGCCTCCCCTGTCCGGCCCACTTATGGAACCTCGTTTCCGGGGATTGTTAGAACTGCTTCGGTCGTCGCTTTCTCCGAGGACGTGGGCGTCGTATTGTCGGGTCTGGCACGAGTGGTCACAAGCGTCGGGCGGTGAGTTCTCTATTTCATCTCCGGATGATAGACGTTTGATCCTATTTGCTTACCTGGTCCAGTTACAGGATAAGGGAGTGTCAGGTTCCACTGTCTCTTCGGCCATGTCTGCCTTATCCTTTTGGTTTCAGCTTCTGGGGTGGGGGGATGTCACAAAAGCCTTTCCAGTGCGTCGGATATTGAGGGGCTGGAAACGCATCACTCATCTGCCTGATTCCAGGCGCCCCATTTCTTTACAGATTTTATCGGATGTTTTGGCTATGTTGCCAGAGGTGTGCTCATCCGAGTTTGAGATTTTGCTGTTCCGAGTAGCTTTCTCATGGGCGTTTTTTGGGGCTTTTCGCATCGGGGAATTAGTTGCAAAATCCAGGTCTTCCACTGGGGGTATTCGATCGGAGGATGTCGTCCTGTCGGAGCGCAGTGTCACCATTTTATTGCGCTCCTCGAAGACTGACAGCCTTGGCAGGGGCCGCCGAGTGGTGCTGCACCACTGTGGCGGCCCATTCTGTCCTGTGTCTCTGGCCGTTCCTTTTCTTTCCGCGCGCCCCCCATCTCCCACTTTTTTCGTGCACGCTGACTCCTCCTCTTTGAGTCGCTTCCAATTTTTAAAAGTTTTTCGTTTTTGCCTCGAGGCTTTAGGCTTACCAGCGGGCGATTTTTCAACTCACTCATTTCGCATAGGCGCTGCCACCGCCGCTTCTGGCTTAGGGTTTTCCGATACGGAACTTCAGCGGCTGGGTAGATGGGAGTCGTCTCGTTTTTCGCTGTATGTTCGCCCTCACCTTTTGTGTTAATTTCAGGTTTTCCCCCGACTCAAGTTTGGATTTTGGGTGATTCCTTTGTCTTCTGGGCGGCTCGTCGTGCAGAGATCCGGAACTATGGGAGAAATTTGGGACTCTCTTCGACCGTGGCAAGGATTCGCTGGCTGGGCCTGCACGGGCTGCGTTGGCATCAGGTACTGTGGGAATGTTGGCACCTCCGTACCCGCGTGTCCGGTCACATTGTCCTGGTGGTTCACGCCGGCGGGAATGACGTAGGTTACACCCGGTCCGTGGATCTCATTGCTGCCATAAAAGGTGATATTGCTCAATGCCTTGCAATGTTTACCAGTGTGACTTTTGTATGGTCAGAGATTGTCCCTCGTTCTATTTGGGCTAGAGAAGTTCCGGGACCCTGTTTAGAAAATTTTCGGAGGAAGGTCAACGCCCAGGTGTCCAAATTTGTTCGGAGGATCGGGGGGGTCGTTGTCCGTCACAAAGATTTGGAGGGAAACAACAATGACTTGTTGAGGAGGGATGGTGTTCACCTCAACGACATTGGCATGGATATATTTAACCTGGGACTTCAGAGGGGGGTGGGACAGGCGCTGGCTGCGGTGGGGCGCCCGTCAGTGGATCACTGACTGGCTGGTGGCGGTTTTGGTAACCTTGCCAGCAAATATGGCACCCCTTTGATGCCCGGATGGTAATTGGGAGATTGACGGCCGGTCCGGCACTGATGGTAAGGACAGGCCCCTCCTTCATCTCCCTTTTACATTGGTAGTTGAGTGCTCACAGTACAACTGTGACTGGCACGGTCCAAAAGGTTAATGTTAAGGTTAATGTTAATGTTGTTTTAAATAAAGCTGTGGCCTTGCCCTTTCCAACGTTATTGGTTGTATGTGTGGTTCTTATTGGTTGAGAAGAAAGGGTAAGGTATGACAAGTGATGGTTGGGACCTGGGCTTATTGCACCTCAGCAGTCATGAGAGCCTCTTGAGCCCATCGGGAGAGAGAGCCCTGACTGATGGGGGCATGACCAGGGAGGAGTTGCAGGAAAGTTGTTATAACTCAGGAAGGGGAAAAGGGTTGGGCCTGAGCTCAGGAGTTTGGCACCCCAGGGGATTATGGTCCTTTTCGGACGGAAGCATGGAAGAGCTGCCCACCCTCCCGCCCTAATTTTGATGGTATGTCACAGCGTGTCGCGGTTTTGGTAACCTTGCCAGCAAATATGGCACCCCTTTGATGCCCGGATGGTAATTGGGAGATTGACGGCCGGTCCGGCACTGATGGTAAGGACAGGCCCCTCCTTCATCTCCCTTTTACATTGGTAGTTGAGTGCTCACAGTACAACTGTGACTGGCACGGTCCAAAAGGTTAATGTTAAGGTTAATGTTAATGTTGTTTTAAATAAAGCTGTGGCCTTGCCCTTTCCAACGTTATTGGTTGTATGTGTGGTTCTTATTGGTTGAGAAGAAAGGGTAAGGTATGACAAGTGATGGTTGGGACCTGGGCTTATTGCACCTCAGCAGTCATGATGCTAGTCCTAGATGGACTGGGTATACACTGTACGAAAGAAGAGAGGATGGTAGTGGAGGGGGCAGGGAAACAAAGGGGCATGCAGAATAATTACACCTAATGTGGAGTTCCGCCTGCCCCTTTAAAATTAAAAGTCAGCAGCTACACATACTGGAGCTGCTGACTTTTAACATTAGGACACTTACCTGTCCTGGAGTCCAGTGATGTCGGAACCTCAGCCGATGTTTCCATCGGCTGGTCATGTGCTGCCGCTGCCATTGCTGGTCAGGGAACCTGGCAGTGTAGCCTTTCGGCTTCACGGCCAGGTCCCTACTGCGCATACATGAAGTGCGCTGTGCTCTCTCACTGGCCCGGCAGAAGAGGGGGGAGGAGGAGGGGGCCGAGCTGCTGATGTACTTCGCCATGGCCCAGTCTCCCGGAATTGGAGAAGGGTACCTATAAAAAACAGCTACCCGCTCCCCCCAAAAGGTGCCAAATGTGGCACCGGAGGGGGGGAGGAAGCAGATAAGCGGAAGTTCCACTTTTGGGTGGAACTCCGCTTTAACAACAGTTCCAGGTAACCTGCATGCAGTATAGGTACAGTATAGGTACGGTATATTCTCAGCACAGGTGCAAGGTAGATGTGGTTCATATGCTGTAAAGGTTTGGTGTAATGCGATATAAGGTTGGTATAGATCAGGGGTGCCCAACCTTTTGAGGAGCGAGGGCCACTTTAGCGACTTGGTAACAGGTCTTGGGCCCGCAATGAGCATAGCGGGCAGATGGCAGGTCTGTGTCCACTCTGTATATGTAGAGCAGACACAGATGCAACCCGCTCTACCCTAAGGGCCCTCCGATCCACCCAGACAGAAGGGGACAGATCCCCTTCTGTTTTTTTAAGCAGATCGGATTGCAGATAGGCGGGTGTAAGCAGACAGGAGTCTGTTTACATCTGCCGCTCTATAGAGGTGAATGGAGGGTCCGATTGGGTCCGCCTGAAAAACAGACAGGCAGACCCGATCAGACCGATCGTGTGAAAGGGGCCTAAGGCTGCACAGCGGTTTACCTGCACCAACTGACCTTGATCTTCACCTCTTCCTCAGAATCCCTGCAGCTGGTTGCTGCTGTCCCCCAGGTGGTTATAACTGGTGCCTGCTGCTGGCTGTCCTCCAGGGCTGGTACTGCTGGCTGATAATGCTGTTGGGTACTACGGACAGGTGCTGGTACTGCTGGCTGGTACTGCTGATCCGGAGGAGAGGGGGAAGGGGGGCAATTGGTAGGGGGGGTGTCGTCTTACTGATTAGCCTGGTGGTGCCTGCGTCTTGGAGGATCTATGGAGGACGCTAGTCAGGCCAGCATCATGGATATCCTGGTCCCCGGTGTTAACCTGTGTCCCTGCAGGGGGTGTTCCAGGTGAAGTAGGGCACGGAGCCCCCTGGACGGGTGTGGGAGGGGTATGAGGTGCTGGCTTGCCGGAGCTATGCCGCAGCCGTGGTCTGTCCCCCGAGTCTAGTGACTTAGAGCAGTGGGGGTGATTGGATGGCGGCTGCGGTTGTGCCCTGAGGGTGGGGACGTGGACCGTGAGCAGAGGGGATCCGAGAGACGGTGGGTCCTACCTGGAGGTAGGCTGGTGCAAACCTGGGAGGGTCGGGAGGGACCGGGTCCTGATACCGTCCTGCTGGGTGGCGATCTGGGCTGAGCTCCGGTGGAAGGTGGAGATTGCGGCCCCCTGGGTGGACCAAGATGGCCGACGGGCTAGGCCCGAGCCGCGGGCTGTCCTGATGCTCGGCTCCCGGGTGGTTTTGGTCCCGTCTGCTGATTGGGCCCGGTAGGATGGAGCGCTCGGCTTCTGATGGAGGCTGGGGGGTGAGCGGCGGGGCCGGCGCCAGCGGAGCTGGCCGGAGCCGCGGTGTGTCCTGTGGGACTGATCCGGAGGCTGACAGCTGAGATCAGCGGATAGCGTTCTTGCCGTGACGGCGTGGTGGAGCGGTGAGCGGTGAGAGTGGGGCTGGCAGAGCGACGGGAAGGGTCCAGGGATCCCGTTCCGTTCCTGGTCACGTAGCTGGGTGAGGGGGTCCCGCTGTCCTGGTGACTATACTGCTGGGAGTCCGGGATAGTCCTGGATGAAGGAAGGCTAAAGGTGGCCGGAATTGCCGGAGCTACTGGAAGCCGGAGCTTCACACGCACGTCTGCTCTCTCTCTGACGTCTCTCTCTCTCTTGTTCGCAGGGGGGATGGCAAGTAGAGGAACAGCAAGCAGGATAAGGAGCCAGAAGGGATGTCAGCAAAGCCAGTCTTTAAACAGGAACGCAAGAGATGGTTTCTTGTGATGTGACCAAGGCGAATGCAGGAATGAAGTGAACTGGAGATCTTTAAGTAGGCGGGACTGACGAGCAGATCCACAACAACTGGTTAACTGTGAAGAGAGATGAGAGCTGGCAATTAGCCGACAGCTGAGCGGCCAGCTCAGAGAAGGAGGTGCTGAGCCAGCCCTGACAGTACCCCCCTCCTCAACGACCCCTCCCCCTCGGAGGACCACCGGGCTTGAGGGGAAAACGTCTATGGAAATCACGAAGGAGGGCAGGAGCATGTATGTCCGAGGATGAGACCCAGGAGCATTCCTCCGGACCGTACCCCTTTCAATGCACCAGGTACTGTATGCGCCCACGGAACCTATGGGAGTCAACAATGAATTGTACCTCATGCTCCTCATGGTTCTCAACCTGTATAGGGTGAGAACAAGGCACCAAGGTGGTAAAGCGGTTGCAGACCAACGGTTTCAATAAGGAGACACAAAACACATTTGAGATGTGCATACTAGGAGGAAGGTCCAACGCATAAGCCACTGGGTTAATCCTGCGAAGGATACGGAAAGGCCCAATAAACCAAGGTGCGAACTTCAGTGAGGGAACACAAAGTCAGAGGTTGCGAGATGACAACCAGACCCTGTCCCCAACCTGGTCGGAAGGCGCAGGCAGGCATCTGCGGTCAGCATGGAGTCTGTACCTATCATTAGCATGACGCAAAGCCTCCTGGACTTGTGCCCAAGTGGAACGAAGACCACGGAGATGCTCCTCTAGTGCAGGAATACTCTGCGGAACAAACGAGTCAGGCAACATAGAAGGTTGGAAACCATAATTCGTTATAAACGGAGACAATCGGGAAGCAGAATTCAAGGCACTGTTGTGAGCAAACTGCCCATGGTAATAGGTCTGACCAGTTGTTGTGATGGTCCTTTTAACAAACGATAACGAAAGTGCAGAATTCGAAAAACGAAAGATCTGACATAAACAAATGCTTTATTTTCCTTTTTGTTGCTACAACAGTTCGATATAGATAGGAGATTCGACATCATGATGACAATAACAATCTGTGTCCATCAAACATGTGGTCTAATGTGCCTAACCTTAACTCTGTTAGTCCAAGATTATTCTACATAGAGAGAAAAGAATCGACATAGAGAGAAAAGATTCGACGTAGGGGAGAAAAGATAAATAAAAATAATGATGATGATGAATGTTATTGGCTGATTGTAACCAAAGAGGAGGAGCAGTAAAATAGCCAGAACTAAGTACACACGTACTTTGGCTTATGGTGTCTGTTGAAAGTTCTAAGAAGATTCAACGGAGCAGGTAAACTATATGGCGTCGTACAGTTTAGCTGCTCCGTCGAATCTTCTTTGAACATTCGACAGACACCATAAGCCTTCAATGACAGATTCAACCTTAATTTGGATTTTCGGACGAATGCAATTTTTAACGAAAAACGAAATAAATAAAAACTAATTTCGGGAGTAACTAAATAAATGTATTTTTCGGACGAAAACGAAATTCCGAAACAAAATATTTCAGTGTACACATGTCTAGTAGCCCATGTAAGCGAAAGATCTCTCGAGCAAAAATGGAAGCCAGTTCCTTAGAAGTGGGCAACTTCTTAAGTGGAATACAACGACACATCTTTTAGAACCAGTCAACCACCATAAGGATAACTGTGTTGCCTTGGTAGTTGGGCAACTCCACAATGAAATCCATAGACAGGTGGGTCCAGTGCCTCTCTCCATTGGGTATGGGTTGTAGGAGGCCCACTGGAAGGTGTCGTGGAGTCTTACTCTGAGCACACATGGAACAGGCAGCTACGAAGGCAGTTACATCAGCACGTAGACTAGGCCACCAGAATTGTTGGGAAATGGCCCAAACGAGTTGATCCTTACCAGGGTGGCCAGCTGCCTTGGGAGGATGGTTAGTCTGGAGAACAGCAGTACGGAGACAATCTGGGACAAAGCAGCGGTCACAAGGTTTCTCAGGAGGAGCATCAACCTGAGCAGCAAGAATTTTATCACCCAAAGGAGAAGTAAGACTGGTGCGAACCGTAGCCAGAATACGATCAGGAAGAATCATAGGAACCGGACTGACTCCAACTTGGAAGTGGAGGAAAATTGTTGTGACAAGGCGTCAGCCCTTACATTCTTAGTACCAGGTAAGAATGAGACAATGTAATTGAAACTTGACAAGAAAAGAGCCCATCGCACCCTTCTGGGAGAGAGGTGTTTAGCCTCAGACAAGAATGTGAGATTCTTATGGTCAGTAAGAATGAGAACCGGCACAGTGGTACCTTCGAGGAGATGTCTCCATTCTTTCAGGGCTAAAATGATCGCCAACAGCTCTCTGTCACCAATTTCGTAATTGCACTCGGCAGATGACAATTTCTTGGAAAAGTAGCCACAAGGAAGCATAGCACTCTCAGAGGTAGGACGTTGAGACAGAAGGGCGCCAACACCAGTCTCAGAAGCATCAACCTCAAGGATAAAAGGTAACATAGGATCAGGATGTGCCAACACAGGAGCAGAAACAAAGGCAGCCTTGAGACTTTCAAAGGCCTTAATGGATTCCGGAGACCAACTCTGTGGGTTACCGTTCTTTCTGGTCATAGCAGTCAGGGGCTTGACCAGAGACGAGAAGTTACGAATAAAACTTCCGATAATAGTTGGCATAACCCAGGAAACGCTGCAGACGACATAACCCCACGGGTCGAGGCCACTGTAGGACTGCCGAAAGTTTCTCTGTGTCCATCGAAAAAACCAGCAGTGGAAATGACAGGAATTTAACCTGTTCCCGATGGAACTCACACTTCTCCAGTTTACAATAGAGATTGTTCTCTCTTAATTTCTGAAGCACACAACAGACATCTGTGTGGTGGCTCTCCAGGGACTTGGAAAATATGAGGATATCATCGAGATAAACCACCACACATAACTGCAACAAATCTCGGAGGACATTGTTAATAAATTCCTGAAAAACTGCCGGGGCGTTACAAAGGCCGAAAGGCATTACAAGATACTCATAATGGCCTGTTCTGGTATTAAACGCAGTTTTCCACTCGTCGCCCTCCTTAATCCTCACGAAATTGTAAGCCCCTCTCAGATCAAGCTTAGTGAAAACCGTTGCTCCCTTGAGGCAGTCAAATAACTCTGTAATCAACGGGATCGGGTAGGCATTCTTAATCGTAAAACGATTGAGACCCCTATAATCAATACAAGGTCTCAGTTCACCACTCCTCTTCTTCACAAAGAAGAAACCAGCACCAGCAGGAGACAAGGATTTGTGGATGAAACCCAGAGAAAGTGCGTCTGCAACATACTCCTCCATGGCTTTATCCTCCAAGACCGACAAAGGGTAAACCCGGCCACGAGGGGGAGTGGCACCAGGTTGAAGGTCAATTGAGCAATCATACGACCAGTGTGGATGAAAACTATCGGCTTGACATTTGAGGCGGTCAAATAACTCTGTAATCAACGGGATCGGGTAGGCATTCTTAATCGTAAAACGATTGAGACCCTTATAATCAATACAAGGTCTCAGTTCACCGCTCCTCTTCTTCACAAAGAAGAAACCAGCACCAGCAGGAGACAAGGATTTGTGGATGAAACCCCGAGAAAGTGTGTCTGCAACATACTCCTCCATGGCTTTATCCTCCAAGACCGACAAAGGGTAAACCCGGCCACGAGGGGGAGTGGCACCAGGTTGAAGGTCAATTGAGCAATCATACGGCCAGTGTGGATGAAAACTATCGGCTTGACATTTGTCAAAGACATCGCTAAAATCACAGTACTCCTTTGGCAGGGAGGAGAGTGAAGAGGTACATAGGACCTTGGCTACCTTCCGGAAGCATGTTTCACTGCATTGTGGTGACCAGGAGAGAACCTCAGCACGCAGCCAATCAAAAGAGGGGTTGTGCCTCTGTAACCAAGGATAACCAATAACCAGCGGAAACTTGGGAGAGGAAATCACTTGGAATTGGATTATCTCATGGTGAAGAGCCCCTATGGCCATGGACAACGGAACCGTCTCATGAGTCACATGGGCAGGCTGTAGAGGTCGCCCGGTAAGAGCCCCAATGGCAAGTGGAGTGTCAGCAGCTGCAGTGGAATTGAGTGCTTTGATACAAAGGCAGCATCAATGAACAGGCCTGCAGCCCCAGAGTCGATTAGAGCCTGTATCTCGATAGACGACTCAGCCCAAGAAAGGGTGACCGAAACCAGGGGCTTATCTTTCTGGTTAACTGGGGACGACACAACACCACCTAAGGTCTGTCCATGACAGGACCTCACAGTTCGGGTGTTCCCAGGATGGGTAGGACAAGACTTCAAAAAGTGACCTGCCTGGCCACAATAAAGACACAATCTCTCCCTCCTCCTAAAGGCTTTCTCATCCGCAGAGAGACGCGTGAACCCCAAGTGCATGGGTTCATCTTGACTGACCGACTTGGTACCAGAAGGTATGGGAGGTGAGGGAGGCACGGATGGGACTGCAAAGCTTGGAGGCAAACATACAGGAGGCTTCCGCAAGCGCTCCTTAAAAGAAAGTCTTTCTCTGAATCTGGAGTCAATGAGGATGACAAACGAGATCAAGCTCTCCAGCTCAGTGGGTATATCTCGGGCTGCTATTTCATCCTTGATGGAATCCGAGAGACCATGAGAAAAAGCAGCCATGAGGGCCTCATTGTTCCAAGCAACCTCTGCTGCCAATACGGAACTCAATGGCGTAGTCGGCAACAGTTCTCATACTCTGTTTGATGGACATGAGGCACTTGGCAGCAGGGCAGCGCAAGCGGAGCGTGCGGGAACGTCAAATACCTTTTTAAAGGAGGCCGCAAACTCAGGGTAACTCAAGACAACAGGTTTTTGCATCTCCCATAGAGGGTTAGCCCAGGCTCTCTCAGAAAGCAAAGATATCACAAACCCTATTTTGCTTCTGTCCGTGGGGAAACGCCTGGGGCAGCATCTCAAAGTATATCTCATTTGGTTGATTAACCCTCTGCATTCAACTGGATCACCCTCAAATCGCTGGGGAAGTGGGGCGGAACCAGACATACCTCTTATAGAGGTAATACTCAAGGCGGGTGCCTGCACAAAGACACGCGCAGCAGCAGGGACGGCCTGCAAAACAGCTTGTACCGGAACAGCCACAGTGGGGGATTCCAGGTGAGCTGTGCGTTTGTAATGCCATGGCAAACTGATCCATGCAGTGATCTTGCTCTTCCATCCATCTGGAAAAAATATTACCAACAAGTGGATTCACTGTATCTTCTGAATTCATGGCCTTCGCCTACTGTCAGAAACCATGAACTAGACCAAGACAGAAGTAAAGTAAAATCACACTTGTTTATTAATAAAAATAAAAAGGTAAATAGAGTAAGTGTAGTCAAAGCATAGTCAGAGTCCAGTAACCGGATCGGGTAGTCAGCCAAGCCAGAGTTCAGTAACCAGATCAGGTAATCAGCCAAGCCAGAGTTCAGTAACCAGATCGGGTAATCAGCCAGGCCAGAAGTCAGGGATTCAAGTAGAGGAACAGCAAGCAGGATAAGGAGCCAGAAGGGATGTCAGCAAAGCCAGTCTTTAAACAGGAACGCAGAAGATGGTTTCTTGTGATGTGACCAAGGCAAAGGCAGGAATGAAGTAAGCTGGAGATCTTTAAGTAGGCAGGACTGACAAGCAGATCCACAACAGCTGGTTAACTGTGGAGAGAGATGAGAGCTGGCAATTAGCTGACAGCTGTCAGGGCTGGCTGAGCTGAGCCAGCCCTGACAGCCCCCCTGTGCTCCTCTGGTCCCCCACATGCTCCTCTGGTCCACCGTGCTCCTCTGGTCCCCCACATGCTCCTCTGGTCACCCATGTGCTCCTCTGGTCCCCAACATGCTCCTCTGGTCCCCCACATGCTCCTCCGGTCCCCCACATGCTCCTCTGGTCCCCCATGCTCCTCTCTTCCTCCCATACTCTTCTGGTCCCCAACATGCTCCTCTGGTCCCCCACATGCTCCTCCGGTCCCCCACATGCTCCTCTGGTCCCCCCTGCTCCTCTCTTCCCCCCATACTCTTCTGGCCCCCCACATGCTCTTTTGGTCCTCACATGCTCCTCTGGTCCCTCACATGCTCCTCTGGTCCCCCTGTGCTCATCTGCTCCCCCACATGCTTCTTTGGTCCCCCACATGCTCTTCTGGTCCCCCACATGCTCCTCTGGTCCCCCACATGCTTCTCTGGTCCCCCTGTGCTCCTCTATTCCCCCGTGCTCTTCTGGTCCCCCACATGCTCCTCTGGTCCCTCACATGCTCCTCTGTTCCCCCCATGCTTCTTTGGGCCCCCCATGCTCCTCTGTCCCCCCCATGCTCCTCTGTTCCCTGCCCTGCTCCTCTGGTCCCCCACATGCTCCTCATGCTCCCCTGGTGCCCCACATGCTCCTTGTGCTTCCCTGGTCCCCCATGCTCCTCTGCCCCCCCTCCTCCTTTGGTCCCTCAATGCTTCTCTGGTCCCCCACATGCTCCTCTGGTCCCCCTTGTGCTCCTCTGGTCCCCCCTGCTCCTCTAGTCCCCCACATGTTGCTTTGGTCCCACATGCTCCTCTGGCCTCCCACATGCTGCTCTGGTCCCCCCTGCTCCTCTGGTCCCCCACATGCTCCTTTGGTCCCATATGCTCCTCTGGTCCCCCACATGCTCCTCTGTCCCCCACATGCTCTTCTGGTCCCTCCGTGCTCCTCTGCTCCCCCACATGCTCCTCTGGTCCCCCATATGCTCCTCTGGTCCACCCTGTGCTCTTCTGGCCCCACCTGTGTGCCTCTGGTCTCCACATGCTCCTCTGGGCATACGATCCAGAAATACAGGCAGCCACACGCAGTGATAACCAGTGTTTATTTTGTCAGCAAATTTTGATTTAGTTTTAGTCTTATGCCTCGTACACACGTTCGGATTTTCCGATGGAAATTGTCCGATCGGAGCGTGTTGTCAGAAATTCCGACCGTGTGTGGGCTCCATCGAACATTTTCCATCGGATTTTCCGACACACAAAGTTTGAGAGCAGGCTATAAAATTTTCCGACAACAAAATCCGATCGCGTCAATTCTGACCGTGTGTGGCCAGTTCCGATGCACAAAGTGCCACGCATGCTCAGAAGAAATTCCGAGACGGAACAGCTTGGTCTGGTAAAATTAGCTTTCGCAATGGATACAACACTTTCGTCACGGTGCAATGTTAAAAATGGTTTAATACAGCGCACTCTCTTCTTCTTTATAATGTGAGAAGAATGAAGTAGTTTTGCTGCTCATATTCACACAGACTTCTCACAAACTTCTTTCTTTATTATTTTTCGGGATTCCCTCAATATATTTAGATTTGTCACATCTGACAAAATTATTTTTGGGTTGTTTTATTTATTTATTTATTTTTTAAAGGCAGAATTTTTTTTTTTTTTAGGTTTGTATTTTTTTCAAGGCTGATCTTTGTTTTATTTTATTTTTAGTTTTACTCCAGAATATTTTTGTGTGTGTTTTGTGTGTCAAGTTACCACAACACCATTGATATCTTATATTATTTAATCTCAAGGAGATTGTTTGGTGTTGGTGTCCCTTGTTAATTTCACATTGTACTTTAGAAATGTACCTGAATCCTCACAAACAAACTGTCCTTTTTGAAGGAAAAAACACATAGGCAAGTATAATTGAAACAAAAATTCCTTTATTAAGGGCTCAGAACCAAACAAAGAGGGAGGCAACGCTGGAGAAACAGCAGAAATTGGCGAAGCCTTGGACCCCCAGGGCAGACATCAATTATTTAACATCAAAATTGGTGGCCTGAGGAGTCCATATGTAAGGGAGTGCAGTCTGGTCCAGAAGTCCCAGAGATCCGGAAAGCAGCAGATGACATATGCGTCCCCAGGCTGTGGTACCACAAGAGGCTGCATCTTTTGCCAGACCAGACTGGACCCAGGGTCATCACTTTCTGGTCTTCTTTCCACGCTTCCTTCCTGGCTGTGGCTCTGCTGTTGGAGAGGAGGAGTAGGACCTGGAGGAGGAGGAGGAGGAGGACTAGTAGGACCTGGAGGAGGAGGAGGAGGAGGAGTAGTAGGAAGGCGCTGCCTTCCTCTTTGTTTGGTTCTTATAATGTGGGTGGTTTATCTGCCACAGACAAGGCAGCTCCCTTAACATATCAATGAAGCTTGCCATAAAGTCATTATCTTTCAAGATATCCATTTTCACTGCAAGACACAACACAAGACAAACCCTAATGTCAGCCTAAAGTCTTCTAAACTTGTGCAAATACAGGCCATAATCTAGAAGCAGTATAGGCCCAATGTTAAATCTCACCTTCGTTATCACGATCGGCGCCTCTGATACTCCTTCCTCCGCTCACAGATCGTACGTACTACGCACGTGTGTTACGCTTTATACACACTGCGCATGTGTGTAACTCCGCCCGCCCCTGACGTTCTTTCTAGTCTATTCCCCACCCCTTTTCATTCGGCGCAGTGGGGGAAGAGCACATGGCGGAGACACAGCAGGTGCGTGCTAATTATAGCAACGAGGAGGAGGGGGAGGAAAGCCTGGAGCCGGAAACGTCTGAATCCAAAAGGAGAAGATTTAAGGCCTCAAATATGTCCTTTGGGGAGATGTTGGAGATGGTGGACATCCTGAAGAAGGCCAAATATGATGGAAAGTATGGACCTTACCCCAACCCCAATGTCCGAAAGGCCAAGATCATGGCGAAAGTGGTCAAAAGTCTGCACCGGAATTTCGGGGTACGACGATCGAAAGATCAGCTCAGGAAGCGGTGGTCGGACCTGAAATTACGAGAACACGAGCAGTACAGAAAGATCCGGAGAGTGCTGCAAAAAAGTAAGTAGTTGTGCTGTGTTCCTATTCTTTTTGTCTTTATTACCTTCGTGCTGCTCCATGTGCTTTTCTTAAGTGTTGTACAGTTTAAAATGGCAACTTTCATGTTCATGGGCACATTATTCATTCGTATCAAACATTTTTCTTTCGGCCTATAAAACACCATTGTTTTGGCCATATGCATTTGCCCACATTTTTTAGGGCCTACTTGTATGAAAATAATTTGGTTGTGTAGATGGGTTTGTTAATAGAATTAAATGCAAACTAGATTCTGTGTAAGGAGAGGACACTCAGCAGCAGTTTTCACATCTGGACACTGGAGCACTAGTGTGGGACACAAGAACACCCTTTTTATTAGGGGGCCCACACAGGTGCTCCATTGTATACTATAGGGGTGTCTCCATCTGTGAAGCTTGTACAAGACAGGTAAAGTATTGAAGCTTGACAAAGGACACTAAAAATTCTACATCTTGGAACTCTGCCAAAATAGACAATTGTACCCCACTTCCGAGCAATGTTTCATCTCTATAGTTCTGCCATCAAATATTTGTGTGCTAAGTATACCATTTTTGTTTTACATAGGGGAGAAAAGACTCAGAGGACACCCCTCATCCGAGGAGACCACAGACCCCCCACCTCTGGAAGAAGGGGAAATGCACCCAAGACAAGAAGAGCAGGAGGAGGAAGAAGACGTGGTGGAACTAGTCACCACAACAGGTGAGTGTCTGCAACCACAGGCTCAGGTAAGAGATGGATGCCGGCATATTTATAATACATGTTTTTTTTTTGGTTTCTCTCTTTTTAGGTGATTGTAATGTGGATCCAGGGCATTTCACCTCGGAAAGTGCACAGATCCTGATCGGGGAGATCATGGGGTGTAATTTAGCATTGGAAAACCTCAAGAAAAACATCAATAATGTTATTAAAAAAAATAAGAACACCATTGATGTTTTGGGGAGAGTTTAAAACCCCTCCAAATCCTTTTGTTTTTTGGTGTGCTACAATGTTAAAAATGTTTTAGCGATTTTTAGAAAAGCCAAATTTTGAAGATGCACACAGTGTGTCAACATGTGCTGTCTGCCATCACGGGAGATCAATGGGCGCATTTTGGGGGTGCAACCCCTTCCTCAATAATAAAGTAGCTGAGAGGAAGGGGTTGCTCCCCCAAAACACGTCCCTTGATCCCCCGTGATGGCAGCTAGCACATGTTGACATTCGTAAATTGGTGTGCATCTTCAAAATGTGGCTTTTCCTGGGGTGACTTCACCCCATCTGAACGCAATATCAAACACAATTCCTAAATACTCATGTCTGATATTGCCTTCAAGTTCTACCAAATGTGAACTTTGTAAGTTCAAGATTTGTGTCTTTCTTGTTGTTTTGAAACCTGGAATGCCTGGAATGCCTGTTTTATCCTAAATGGACATTTCTATTTTTGATAATACCACCCCAAAAATTGTTATACAACAAACATGTTGGTTTGTTTTAAAAACCTTTTCTAAATGCACATGTGATTGTGCTGGTATTAAAAAGATTGTTATTAATCAAGAATGTGTGGATTATTGTCTCAACGCTACAACACTTTTGTGGTGCTCTAATTGCTGCTTTCTGTGACAATGGGTGTTATTTCCTATGGGCAAATCCACTTTGCACTACAAGTGCAGTTTCAGTGCAGTTTCAAGTGCACTTGTAGTACAAAGTGTCTTTGCCTTTAGTAAATAACATCCAACAGTGCTTTGTAAGGTTACTCAATCACGCCATTTTCTGGACTCACCACATTTCTGTCAGGGTCAGCTAAAACAAACACAAGCAGTAAATGTCACCAAAGATTTGCTTAATTTTTTTTTTATTTGATCAAGGTTTCACAATTTGTCTGGCATATTGTTGGCTGCTCTACCCGCAAAGAACTCAAGGTATCTTAGCCGGACATCATGGGCACTCAGGGAGGGCAAGCCAGGACAGCCACTTTCAAGCGCCGTCAGGGATGTTTCATTTATAATTCCGGCCTCAGGCCCAACTGAGCTAGCATAGTTGGCAGAATGTTGCCGTAAAAAGTTATGTAGAACAGAGCACGCCAGGATTATATGATTCAGTTTATACTCCGCCATATGGATGGGTGTAAGAAATAGGCGGAACCGACTGGCCATGATTCCAAATGTGTTCTCCACCACTCTTCTGGCTCTGGCCAGCCAGTAATTAAAAACCCTCTGGTCCAGGGTGAGGGTCCTCATCAGGAATGGCGCATAAGGTGGTTCCCCAGCGCAAAGGCTTCATCTGCAACGAAGACGAATGGGAGTCCTTCCACATTGTCTTCTGGAGGTGGCAAGTCCAAGCTGCCATTCTGGAGACGCCTGTAAAACTCCGTCTGGGCGATGACTCCACCATCGGACATCTGGCCATTCTTCCCCACGTCCACATACAGGAACTCATAATTAGCTGACACCACCGCCAACATCACAATACTATTGAACCCCTTATAATTATAATAGTACGACCCCGAGTTGGGTGGTGGGACGATGTGGACGTGTTTCCCATCAATTGCCCCTCCGCAGTTAGGAAAGTCCCACCGCTGGGCAAAGTGGGAGGCCACAGTCTGCCATAGCTGTGGTGTGGAAGGAAACTGTGGAGGAAAAAAAAAAAATTAGTCTTTTTGCACATTAAAACATGGAAAGCAGATAAGACACAAACATTCTTGGCCAACATCAAGATAACATTTATTAAGGGGAATTTTACAACACCAAATTATAAGGTACACCTATCATATTCCCCCTCCCCCCCTCCTGGGCCATTTCTAACATTATAGGGGGGGGGGCTCTTGGACAGGTAACCCTATCCACTTCACTGAGAGATGAATGCCTAAATAATGTGTATTACTTTGAACAGCCCCTCCTTAGTTACACTATTGGCAGCCCACTGGACAGGTAAGAAGTGTCATAATACAAAGATATAAATACACATTGTACACATTTGAGCACATTTGGACATTCTGCTATTACCTATCAAGATAATAATAAAATACAAAAACCTTAAACAGTACCATTTGAAAGTATACAGGCAGGCCCTTGCACTACATGCTTTGGGGAATTCATCCATACATCTGACCACAAAAGAGGTAGGTATAGTGTGTATGGGTTTGGCAAAGTCAGCAGATAGATGATTGAGGATAGATAGAGAATTGGTATCAGCTGACTTAGCAGTTTGGGGGAGGGAGGGTTAAAAATTATTTGGGGACACCCCAAAAAAAAGCCTCTGGCACTCTGCCTGAATTTAAAGCACAAATCACTTTTAATAACATTTTAGGGGGGTGTTTGGGGTAAAGCACTACTATGGAGCTGATAAAATACATTGTTAAGTGACTACACAAGGTGAATATAGGGCCAGGAGACCATACTGGGGAGGTAAGTGAAGGGAAATATGTATGAAGGACAACAAAAATAATTATAGAAAAATCCAGCATGCATGAGGACAAAGGGGACATTCACAGCATATTACAATCATGGTAATTAGGGAATGAGGAAAGAAATACAATACATTATCAAACATTAAATACAATAAAATATGATATTCAAGGATACATCTTACCTTCATATAATCCTTCTGCAGGACCTGTATGATGGCAGAACAGGTCTCTGGGATAATGATACCCAGAGCCTGGGGGGAGATGCCTGTCGAGAACTTGAGGTCCTGCAGGCTTCTCACCATCACCAAGTACCGCAGGGTGGCGACCAGCCTCTGCTCCGGAGTGATGGCTTGCCTCATGCAGGTATCCTGCCTGCTGATATAGGGGGTCAGTAAAGCCAACAAACGGTGAAAAACGGGGTCCGTCATCTGGAGAAAGTTCCTGAAATCATCAGGATTATTCTCACGGATCTCACGGAGCAAAGGCATATGAGAGAACTGGTCACGCTGAAGCAACCAATTCTTGGTCCATGAACTCCTCCCCACCCTGTTCATGGACTGGACTTGTGTCAAGGTCAGGACCTCAACACCAAGCCCCCGCACAGCACGAACTCTACGAGGAGTACGTATACGCAACATGGCTAGAAAACGGTCGGCTGCTCAGAACGAAGTAACAAAACGCACTGAAGAACAGCAAGGCCTGTGAAGAGCGACCTGAAAAACAGCAACGAACAAGAACACAATGACTAATGAAAGTCACGCGTAGCTTGCTTGCACGCACTGAAGAGCAGATACAAACCCACAAGCACAAACTGAACCGCAGAAAATGATCTGAAAGCCACGAGTCTGAAAAAGCGCGAATCGTCTCTCACCAAACTTTTACTAACACGAGATTAGCAAAAGGAGCCCAAAGGGTGCTGCGCTTGGTTCTGAACTGGCCTTTTCTAGTCTCGTTGTACGTGGTTGACGTCACCGCGTTCTTGGCGATCGGAAATTCCAAAAACTTTGTGCGACCGTGTGTACGCAAAACAAGTTTGAGCCAACATCCGTCGGAAAAAATCCATGGATTTTGTTGTCGGAATGTCCGATCAATGTCCGACCGTGTTAGTCTTAGGACTAAAATGGCATTTTAGTTTTAGTCCAATTTTAGTCTTCTGCAAGTGTTTTAGTTTTAGTCATAGTCTTTGACTAAAATGCCATTTTAGTTTTAGTCCCATTTTAGTCATCATATTTTAGTTGACTAAAATGGCACCCCCCCAGCCTCTGCACAGCACACAGCCCCCCACAATGCACAGCCCCACACCCTCTGCACTATACAGAGCCTCCCACAATACACAGCCCCCCCACCCTCTGCACAATACACATCCCCCACAACACACAGCCCCCCACCCTCTGCACAATACACAGCCCCCCACAATATACAGCCCCCCTGCACTCTCAGTCTCCTGGGACAGCACTGCCAGCGTACTCTAAAGTGAAGAATAAATCACTGTCATGCCTTTCTCATACACTGCTCCTCCTGTGTCACTCTCATTGTAAATCAAAGTCTCTAAATTCCTCAATAGTTCCGATCTTTCATTGACCTGGTCACATGACTGCTCTCCTCTGACGTTTCATGGATGACCACCCTCCTTCAATCTAAAGCAACACTTGGACGAGGAGCGGGAGGAGGAGAGCGACCAACAAGAACGGAGCTATTGAGGTATTGAGAAGCTTCGTTTTACAATGAGAGTAACACAGGAGGAGCGGTGTAGGAGAAGGGGCTGGCAGTGATTTTTTCCCATTTGCCATTTTCGTCCTGTTTTCGTTCTTTAACGACAAAATTAACACTGGTTATAACATGGCCTTCCTCGAAACTCATTCTCCTGCTCTTTCCTTCCCGCACTCTCCATCCTGTCTGCTGCCACGGATAATCTAGATGGAGAGAGTGAGGGAAGGAAAGAGCAGGAGAACGAGTGCCAAGGAAGGTTATGTTATAACGGTCTATGGCTGCCTGTCTTTCCGGATCGTATGATGAGCTTCTCAGTGCGGAGGATCATGTCTTTATTCAGCCCTCCCGCACACTGCAGGCTATCCAGGGAGAGGAGGTGAGCGCTGCGGGGGCGGGGCCAGAGAAGCGGGGGTGTGGGGGGGCAGTGTTCCGCTATCAGGAGGTAGAGGTGGGGAAGCAGATGTGAGGATTAGTACCAGCTGTGGCGCCCCCCTCAATGCCGCACCTGGGCACGTCCTCCCCTGGCCCCCTATTTTCGGGCCTGGAGTGCAGTATGACTGCGGTATGGTTTGGGTACACTTGGTGCCCTGCTCTCAGAGGCTCAGCCCCTGCTAGCAATATCAGCATTGGGTGAATAACCCTCTCACCAGTCCCTGGGATGCTGCAGTGACCTCTCACTGTCAGTCTCCCCCCAAAAGCCTCCAGTGATTAGTGGTGGGAAGCAGGGGGTGAGTGGACGCTCCAGTCTCCCTGTGGCAGGGGTGCTGCATTGCTCCCAGGTATCCTCACTCCCAATCTCAGGCTCAAATCTTCACCGATGAATATCCAAACAGAGATGCTCTTTCACTTCCTTTGGTGACCAGAGGAGAATGGTGCAGCATAACATCAGTATCTCAGTAGAGGCAGAGAAGAATAAAAGGCAATGTCTCCTTCTCCACATAGCTGTATCCCACCACTTGGCTACATTTACTGTCACGGAACGTCCCACACTCCGCTTGAGTGCTTCCGTCATATACCACTTCCTCCCAGTCTGTATACAGATATCAGATATTCCAACCTCTCTGAGCACAAAACAAGGCGACACTTACTTGTTGCTACCATGAACTCACTTTATTTAGAATCAAAATTACAAGACTTTATATGCCGTTGGAACCTCCTCTAACAATACAACTGTAACCTAATTAACATAATTAACATGAGCTAATTAACTAAAACATTTACCCAGACCAGATGACAGACTTGTGGGCACCGAGCTTCACACAGTAGTATAAACACAATAGCTGGAGCTAATTACAATTAACAATACAAACAACAATCTCCCCCCTCCTCAGCCTATTCATCAAAAGTTCGGCTCCTAGCCAGTCCTGGAGGCTAATGTGATCAGCTCACTCAATTAACAGGTTGAGTTCAGAATGAACCAAACCAATAATAGTCTCTACATACATCCTGGGAGATATTGTGGACAAATATTACTGTCCCATTTTAAGTAGTCCAAGATATATTTTCTCACTCACCCTGTGCCAGGATGGCACAGGGTGACTTAGACATAAGATGTATTCTGAGTTCCACAGGCCCTCCCGTCACATCTCTCCCCTTTCGGCAGAAGACTAACACAGGAGGAGACCCCAGACGGGTTGACTCCGAAGTTAGTAAGTAGTTCCAGTCCTCTACTGCCTGTACCCACACAGTACCCCAAATAAATTGTTCCAAACAAAGCATTAATCACCCAGCCAACCTCTGCCTCTCTCAGAGAACATATCTGCTGCTGGGGAGAGGCCTGGACTGGCCCTTCTCCCTGGAGTCCTTTCTGCCGCTGGAGAGAAGACAGGGTGTCTGGGCTCACTCTGTCATGCTGTTGGGGATCGGGGCCCACTGCCCAGCATCCCTGGGGTATACAGGTGGAGACTGAAGTCCCATCCACCTTCACAGGAAATCCATCCTCTGTTAGTCGAGGGCAGAGTCCAGCAGTCCTCGGCCCTGTTGCCAGCCCTTCTGCTGGAAACCCCACACCATCTGTTTCGGCTAACTGTTGGGGGGGGGGGGGCGACTGCCCCGCCTCCCTGGAACTCTGCAGTTGTTGCTGGTGCTGGGCAGAGGTTGGTAACACTCTGCCCTGTTGCCAGCATATCTGCTGGGGACTCCGCATCCTCCGCTCCAGCTAACCGTTTAGGCAGGAGGCTGGCTTCCTCCACTCCCAAACTGTGTAGCTGCCATTGGGGAGGTGAGCCGGCTGCTTCCTTTTCCATTCCCTCATCTGGTTGCTTGGACGACATGTCTATGGTACTGTCTCCCAGGTGCACTGATCTTTGCTGGGGAGGGAAGGCCGCTTCCTCCACCCTGACCAACTGTTGGGGAGGGACAACACACACCTCCTCTCCCTTCTCCCCCTGTATCTGCTGCTGGGAAGTGATTGCCACCTTCTCACCCTGGGCCTCCGAAACTGCCACAGGTGTGGGGCAGAGGTCTTGGACCCTCTGTCCGGTTGCCAGATCTTCAGCTAGAGAAGTTTGTTGTAACTCCACAGATACTGCTGTTGGTGCTGGGCAGAGCACAGTGAAGTTTGGCCCCAATAGCAGCTCTTCTGCTGGAGGCTCATCAGGTTGTTTTTCCTCAGCAGAAAAGTCTATTAAATCCCCTACCTCTATAACTGGTGTCTGTGGATAGAGGTTCACCATCTCCTGTCCGTGGAACTCAGAAGATGCCATCAGTGCTGAGCAGAGCGCAATGAAGTTTGGCCCTAATCCCAACTCTTCTGCTGGGGGCTCACCCGATGGTTCTTCCTCAGCAGAAAAGTCTATCAAATCCCCTGTCTCTGCAACTGGTGTCTGGGGATGGAGGTTCACCATCTCCTGTCCATGGAATCCAGAAGATGCTATCAGTGCTGGGCAGAGGTTAGCAGAGCTCTGCCCGGTTGTCAGCACTTCAGGTTTGGGGATGGCAATCTCCAGATTTTCCGCTGCAGATTCTCTGGCATGCTGCTGGACAGGCACATTCCTCCATCCAAGATCATCCCATGCAGAAACAGGATCATCAAGGTCAGTCAGTACTTGCTGCATCCGCCATAAGACCTCCGCCTCCCTAGCTGTGGGGGCAGGTTGGCAAAGCACACTATTGCTCTGCCACATTGCCGACTCTTCAGCCAGGATTTCCGGGTTGTCAGCTGGTATTTCCTGATAGTCCCAGGCAAAGGGAGCCCAGCCCTGGCACTGAGCAATGTCTAGCAGCCGTCTGTAGGCGATCTCTAGCTCCCATTCCTGAATGGCCAGAAACTCCAAATCTTCCTGTGCCCAGTGCACTTCCGAAATGTTCAGTAGCCCTTCTCTGAAATCCATGATTTCGTCCACCCGCCACTCCAAATCACTCCCAAAGTTAGGGTCCCCTGTCAGCTTCACATACAACAGTCCCAAGCCGCCGTAGCTTAAGCCTTCTGTTGGGCTGTCATCCACTATCCAGGGACATGCTTGGGATACATGCCACCGGAGGGCTCTGTAGCTCTCATCCAGCTTTATCTCTGCCCAGACCAGCCTGCTTAATTCAGCTGTCTGCTTCTTGTGTGTTTTTTCTCCCAAAAACTGCACCCGCAGTCCGTACTACGACCAGTACCTTTCCTCGATGGAGGGAAGAACTTTTCCCTGGTGTCACTGCTCACGGGCTAGCGCTTCCTTCCAGAGTTTGCAGCGAATAGACTCACACCATCCCAGCAGGACCTGCTCCGATACTGGTCCTCTGTGCTGTATCTGCATCTCTCGCAACCTCCTTCTGAATTCCTCATCCATGGCGGCTGGTATCTGTACCTCTCCTCTCCTGTTATCTGGACCTTGGATCCAGGTGGAAGTTTGGATGTCCCAGACTGCAGGAAGCTTTCCCACTGCTTGCCACCAATGTCACGGAACGTCCCACACTCCGCTTGAGTGCCTCCGTATACCACTTCCTCCCAGTCTGTATACAGATATCAGATATTCCAACCTCTCTGAGCACAAAACAAGGCGACACTTGCTTGTTGCTACCATGGACTCACTTTATTTAGAATCAAAATTACAAGACTTTATATGCCTTTGGAACCTTCTCTAACAATACAACTGTAACCTTATTAACATAATTAACATGAGCTAAGACTTGTGGGCACCGAGCTTCACACAGTAGTATAAACACAATAGCTGGAGCTAATTACAATTAACAATACAAACAACAATCTCCCCCCTCCTCAGCCTATTCATCAAAAGTTCGGCTCCTAGCCAGTCCTGGAGGCTAATGTGATCAGCTCACTCAATTAACAGGTTGAGTTCAGAATCAAGTAAACCAATAATAGTCTCTACATACATCCTGGGAGATATTGTGGACAAATATTACTGTCCCATTTTAAGTAGTCCAAGATATATTTTCTCACTCACCCTGTGCCAGGATGGCACAGGGTGACTTAGACATAAGATGTATTCTGAGTTCCACGGGCCCTCCCGTCACATTTACAAACAGAGGCCAGTAGGGAGTTTATGTACAAACATCAGCCAGGGGTTTGGGCAAGTGAAATGGCCAAATATGGCCCATTTGCACACTGCGAACATATTGAGCTCTGGTTAAACTCATCCCTAGTTAGAAGGCGCAGCATAGCAAATATATTGCAGAGATAAGTAAATGTAAAATATAATGTATATAATACAAGGGTTGGAACCTTGTAATAAAGTGCAGGGGTCTGGGTATCTAATGTAGTCTATAATGTTCCGGAACCAGAGTTATGCACCTTACATTGCTGGTTTGAGGGAGAGGTGGCCAGATGATATCCCTGCCAAAATTGCAAGAGATCATTTTGCATAACACTGCCCTGTGCTCAACAATCACTATCACTCTGCTCACAGGAAAGTGCCCATCTCTGGGCAAAAATAAAACACACAATATCCATTCAACCCATTCACCTTTTTAAAAAAACATTTCTAAGTCTTTTTTTCTTACTAAGAACACTCCTTTATCAGGCAAGCGTGGGGATCAGAGCATATCACAATGTTCACTCTCCTGCTCTGTGCGGTAATGCCGCGTACACACGACCGGTTTTCCTGTCGGAATAAACTCTGAAGGTTTTTCCGACAGAGTACCGACGGAATTCTGCTGAAACTGTCTTGCGTACACACGATCACACCAAAGTCCGACCGTCAAGATTGCGGTAATGTACAACATGTAAGACGGGACTAGAAAAAGAAAGTTCAATAGCCAGTAGCCAATAGCTTCCGTCTCATACTTGCTTCAGAGCAGCATCCGTCGAAACAGCATACAGACGATTGGTTTTCCCAATAGGAATTGGTTCCATCGGAAATATATAGTACATGTTCTATTTCTAAGTCCATCAGAATTAAAAAAAAAAAAAAGTCTGATGAGGCATACACACGATCGGAATATACGATGAAAAGCTTCTGTCGGACTTTTTCTGTCGGCATAAGTCCCGATATATTATCAGACTCTTATCTTGACATGTTAGTATATGTGGATAATGCACACCTTGCTGCCTTCCAAAGACTGGAGAAGTCCAAATGACTTTAAAGCATAGAGGGCGCGTAGGCCTAGCGCATTATCCTCAATACATGTTTTTATTGAACAAAAAAGAGGTGAATATACTCACAAACCAGTACTTGTGTCATAGCATTATCATAAAAACATCCGCATATGTCCTTATGTGAAAATTCACAACACTTGTAGTCACATTGGCTAATGCAATTCAAAGTTTCCCTCTTCTTCAGAGCCTTGTTTAGATGTCTCTTAGTGTTGACAAGGAACTTTTCAATCAGGAACAGTGCTTCTCCATTTAGTGCTGCTGTATATAGCTTCCTTGTTCCTTGCAGGAACATATGAACATAAGCGGATGATTTTATGATGCTATGAATGAATGCTATGACACAAGTCCTGGTTTGTGAGTATATTCAGCCCCCTTTTTATTGAATAAAAACATGTATTGAGGATAATGAGCTAGGCCTATGCGCCCTCTGTGTTCTTCTATACAAAAGCGTGGGGATGCCTGATGGAGTTCCCTTAGTTGCAATGAAATGGCTTGTGTGTGATCATGAAAATTGATTCAAATAAGTAGTTTTGTGAGCTGATGATGAAACATGAACTCTAGATTAATACTGGCAGCGCCATCTGTCACAATCATTTCAGTACCTACTTTCTTAAATAATTCTATTGCTGTAAGGAGTGTAAATGAGATGCCTCTACTGATCACCCTAGATCAGGGCTTAATCATAGTGACTCCATGGGGTTGACTTACTAAAGGCAAATAGTCTGTTCACTTTACAAGGAAAGTTACACTTTCCCCAGAGCTTAGTGAATGTGGTGACATTTTATTAGACAAAGAAAACCCAAACGTGTGCAAGGAATATACAAAAAATGCATTTTTGCTTGCACATGATTGGATGATGGAAGTCAACTTCCCTTGCAAAGTGAAAAGCGTATTTGCCTTTAGTAAATCAGTCCCTGGGCATCCAGGTTACCAGTCACTGACTCAGAAAGTATTGAAATAATGACAGGCTGATACTGTAGTCTAATAGGGTTACTACCTGCACCAATCTACTGTGGTACCATGTAATTTGGTGGCTGTAAATGCCCTGCGTTTGTGATCTCGTTTGGGGTGGCATTAACATTGCAGATCGCAAGGGCAGTGCAATAGAAAATGGTGCAGGAAACATGCTTGGAATGCGCCTTTCCTGCAATGCGTCCTGGTGAGACCCGTCTCTTAAAGAGGAATTCTAGGTAAGGATATAGTATACACACAATAGTTACATTGGTCCGGCTTGGTACAAGATTATTTTGTGTTAAAGTGGAAGTAAACTTTTTTTTTTACTTGTACCTACAGGAAGAATGGAGGTTTTTGGGAACCTGGTCCCCAATCAAGGTTCACCAAGGGCAAGGGGGCAAGTGGACTATCTCGATACAGTATAGGAAACATACAAATTGAATATGTAGGCAATCGTAAACATTTACGAAAAATGTATTAATACAAAAAACAAGACAATAAGGTTAAAACAAAGGTGACTTGGTCATACATAGTACTTCGACTAGTTTAGTGCGAAAACCGCTTCATCAGGAAATACATCTGTAAATAGACACAGGGTCAATCACAGAAAAATATGCAAAATTCATAGGAATAATACAATTAAATGGAAAAGGGGAAAAAGATTTTGTAAAAGTATACGGCTGCTTACCCAAGTACCTGTGCAAGCAGAGCACAGGGTGTACCCAGTGGAGCCTCCCGTGGCGACTGGGGGAGATTAACGGGTCAAGGGGCTGGAGTCTGAGTGGAATAAGTATATAAGGCGAATATGCCAAAACTAAAATTGCCAAAAAAAAAAAAGTTGGGGGGGGAAAGAGGGGAGGGAGGGGAAAAAAAAGGTTTTCCAGTGAAGTGATGGGAAGAAGGGATTGGGGTAGGGGTGGTGAGTGAACAGAAACAGGGGGGAAGGGCAAAGAGTGGTGCAAACCGTGGATGTGAGAGACAAAATGCAAATGGTGGAAGTGAACAAACAACCGGAAAAACCATAGAAGGCAAACACACTGGGGAAGATGAAAGGGAAAGGTGGGGGGAGGAGAGAAGGGAAAAAGGAGGAAAGAGGGGAAAGGGGGAGAGAAAGAAGGGAAAAAAAGGAAAAAAAAACATGTCTACATATTCTATTTGTATGTTCCTATACTGTACCGAGATTGTCTACTTGCTCCCTTGCCCTTGGTGAACCTTGATTGGGGACCAGGTTCCCAAAAACCTCTATTCCACTAATTTCTGGATGATGGTACACACCGTTGTTATTAATTGTTATACTTATTGTATTATCTTCAGAGGCCACCTTTTTCTTTTTGTACCTACAGCTAAGCCTATAAAAAGGCTTACCTGTAGGTACAGTGAGTTTCTCCTAAACTTGCACTATTTAGGAGATATTCACACTGAATACAGCTGGTGATGTCACCGACACATGCGCTCTGAAGGGACGGCATACCCGTGCCATCCCTTCAGAGCTCCGCACCGTGGTCTATGACTCCCATGCACATGCGCGGGAGTGATGTCATCACGGAGCGCCCAATCACATAGCTGGAGCACGCCAACCTGAAAGGAAGATCGGGTGAAGATGAAAGCCCTGTCAGTGGTGAGAGCATCCCGCCATAGGGCTTTGTTCTAGGGTAATTTTTTCATAATGTGCTAGTATGCAATGCCTTTTTAAAAAAAGGTGTTTAAAAGGTGCGGTTTACTACCGCTTTAAGAATTTATACTTGAATAGAATTTTTTTTAAACTAGTGTTTAGTGTCACTTTAATTACAGTCTTTTCAGGTTGTAATAATGTGTCTGGCTTTTTTTTTGTTACTTGCTTAATAAAACCTAGGGATGAGCTCGATATTCAGGTTGAACATATGTTCGGCTCGAACATCGGGTGTTCTCCCATTTGCCGAAGAGTGAACATTATGGGTTTCCTGGAAAATTTGAGCGCCGCAGAATGCCCCATAATGCACTGCAAGATTGCAGTGCGTTGCTGTATGATGAAAAAAGACAAAGGCGGACTTCTCCTTCCTCCTCATCTCCTCATCATCAACCCTACTATCCCTATAGTCCTCTCAAAAACTTGCACTGAGAGGAATGAAGGTATAGCAGTAGGTGTCCCAAGTACTTGCAGCTAATCTGCTAACAGTACACCATCATCTGATTTTAGCAGGCAAATTTCCCTACCCCAGTTGCTGAACCGTAAAAAGAAATTACCGGTAGATCCCAGCCATCCACATGCTCAGCGTCTAAATGCTAGCTTGGCCAAATTGCTAGCACTGCACCTGCTGCCTTTTCAGCTGGTAGACTCTGCCCCCTTTCATGAATTTGTGGATTGTGCTGTACCTCAGTGTCAGGTTCCAAAACATCATTTCTTTTCATGGAAGGCCATTCTGGCTCTCTATGTGGAAGGCAATGTTTTTCGCTTCTTTGGACAGGGCGGTCAGCAGTAAGGTACATATTACCGCTGCCTCATGGTCCAGCAGGCATGGGCAGGGACGTTACCTTTCCATCACGGCACACTTGGTAACTCTGTTGGCAGCTGGGAAGGATGCAGGACAGGGTTCAGTGTTGTTGGAGCTTGTTCCGCCACCACGCCTCCAAAATGCTAGTGGTGATTCTGCCACAGCTCTCTCCTCGATCCCCTCCTCTTCTTCTTCCTCTATGGCCTCTTCTGCAGATTCGTCCTCTGAACCAGTGGTGCTCCGTAAGCGTTCAAGGGGCTACCAAGCAGTCAGGCTAAAATATGCCATGCAGTGCTTGAGTTGGTCTGCCTAGGGGACAGGAGCCCCACTGGGGCAGAGATTCTGTCAGCCCTGCAGGGGCAGGCTCAGAGGTAGTTGACACCATGCCAGCTTCAGCCAGGAATGGTTGTATGTGACAATGGCACCAACCTTCTCTCTGGCCTCTGACAGGGACACTTGACCCATGTTCCATGTTTGGCACACATCCTCAATTCGGTGGTTCAGCGGTTCTTGAGCAGGTACCCAGGCTTACAGGATCTCCTGAGGCAGGCCAGAAAAGTCTGTGGTCATTACCGCCGGTCATACAATGCCAGTGCTCGGCTGGCTGACATTCAAAGGGAATGCAACCTGCCCACCAACCGCCTCATTTGTGACATGTCCACCAGGTGGAACGCAATGTTGGCAATGCTGCAGCAGCTGCACACACAGCGGAGCGCCATCAATGAGTACCTGTGCGAGTATGGCACCAGGACAGGGTCAGGGGAGGTTGGCTTCTTTTCACCACGCCAGTGGCTACTGATCAAGAATGCATGCACTGTCCTGTCACCAATTGAGGAGGCCACAAGGATGGTGAGCAGCGACAATGCATGCATCAGTGACACTGTCCCTCTAGTCTTCCTGTTGGAGCACACACTTTGTGGAATCATGAACAGGGCACTTGAGGCAGAACAGTAGGAGGAAGAGGAGGACTTCCTTACCTCTCAAGGCCCCCTTTATCCAGATAGCATTCCAGGAGACCCGCCAAACAAAAAGGAAGAAGAGGAGGAGGAGGATTCTGTCAGCATGGATGTAGAGGATAACACTCAGCAGCAGTCTTCAAGGGATAGTTTTCAGTCCCCAGAAACCCAAGGAGTTGTACATGGCTGGGAGGAGGTAGTTACAGATCATGTGATCCTTAGTGACCCAGAGGACTCAGAATCGAATACCTCCACAAACTTACACTGCATGGCCTCCCCGATTCTGCAAAGCCTGCGAAAGTGCCCTAGGATTCGTGGTATCAAGGAGAGGGGTCATTACTGGCTGGCAACCCTTCTTGATCCCTGTTACAAGGGTAAGGTTGCAGAACTCATCCTGTCTTCGCAGAGGGAGCAGAGGATGAAACATCTTCAGGAGGCCTTGAAGAAAGGCTTGTGCAATACATTTCCAGACCCTGGGAGGCTACAATTTCCTGGTGCTGGACAACATGCTGCTGAGGCTTTGTTCAGTCAGAGGAAGAGTGACGGAGAAGGTGGCCAGCTGACCGATGCCTTTAAACAGTTTTTCAGTCCTCAGCGCCAAGGTCTGATTGGTTCAAGCAACCATCGCCAGTGTCTGCATTACATGGTGCAGGAATAGCTAGGGGCAAGAGCAGACTTGGAAACCTTTCCAACAGAGTATCCACTGGGTTACTGGGTCCCACTGGACCACTGGCCAGAACTTGCTCAATGTGCAATTGAGCTACTGGCTTGTCCTGCATCCAGTGTGCTTTCTGAACGCACATTCAGTGCTGCTGGAGGGTTTGTAATGGATCAAAGAGTGCGCCTGTCCACAGACTCCGTTGATAGGCTCACATTCATAAAAATGAATCGGTCTTGGATCAGCAGCTATCAAGCACCTGATGCTGATGTAACTGATTGAATTTGCTATGGATGTGGGATTCCTTAAAGACTGCCTATGCTGACTATCCTATTCCTCCTCAATCTTGATGATGCTTGCTTCCAACAATATTTATGGTTTAGGGCACAACCACCACCACCCAAGGCCCAATTTTTCTGCCCCTGTTTAACAGGGGCTTGTAATTACAATTTTTGATCTAATATTTCACAGCAGGGCCCGTTCCTGTGCCCAACAAGAGTATCTGTGAGGGGTTACGGTGTTGTGCCACCATTACCACCACCCAAGGCCCAATTTTTCTGCCCCTGTTTAACAGGGGCTTGTAATTACAATTCTTGATATAATATTTCACAGCAGGGCCCGTTGCTGTACCCAACAAGAGTAACTGTGAGGGCTTACAGTGTTCTGGTACCACCAACACCTAAGGCCCAATTTTCTGCAGAGTATATAGGGCAGGCTGTATAGTATATATACTGCTGTTCAGAGTATATAGTGCCTGGGGGCCTGGAGGACCCCCACACCATTAAAAACAAAAAAATGGGTGCGGGGTTCCCCTTAATATCCATACTTTACTGGTATTTCTCCACAGATCAGACTTTAGCAGTTCTTTTGTGCCTGTCTGTGGACTGGCTGCTTGCAGCGATATGGACTTGTGGCCTTGCCTACCCATCTTCCTGACGTTTATTAGGAGGGCAGAACAGAGGTTCTGAGAGTTAGATAGATAGTCAGCTTTTGTACCAGTCACACAGAGATTCTTACAATAGCTAGAAAGATAGATGAGAAGCAGCAAAGTCTAGAGCAGCCTGTTGTCCACCAATTTAATATGGAGGATTCTTTGAAATAAAGTTTGGGCACCTGCTAAAAACTACTTCATCCACAGCTCACCGTACGTTGTGACGGTCAAGGTGAAGGATGTTCCTTACATCTGAGGTGAGTGGGAATAACCCCTCCCTTACAGATTGCTAAAAAGATTGTTGCTTCAGTGGCAACTTATCTGAGTGACAGAATTTTTTCCTTGCTCAGGGAACCCCTCTGGAGGAACTCAATTGCATCATCTTTGAGTATGGCTGGTCTAGACGGAATCATTGCTGTTTCTTACCTTAGAGACAATTGTGAAGACTTTTGATGAAATTTGATAAAACGCTGTTGGGCATGACGATTCTACCCTATTATTTGTTATTTTATGTATCTTCTTTGAAATTAAGAAGTTACAGCACATTGATTTGTCCTATAAATGATTTTTTGTTTGTAGTTTTCTACATTGTACAAATTAGTGACATAACACGGAAGAGGTATGGGTACCTAACTGTCTGGAATTTAACTAATTGATGCTGGCATTACAAATCTTTGAAGAGTCACAGAGGTGCCCTCTTCCGATGTGCTGCATATATGCGTGCTGGTGTTTGCGCTGGAAGCGTGCTTCAAAGTGCACTCCCAGCATGGAAACCGAGCTGTCACCTAATGATGCGTAGCCAGAAGGGATGGCTTCTGATCAAGTGATCATTGTAATAGCCTGTGATTGGCTATCACAAAGATGACTCATAAAACGTGTACTGTACTCTGTAAATCTGTACTCTGTTTCTCCTTCTGAATGGCAAATATTATAAAATTACATCTTTTTATCCTAGTCCAAAAATAAAAATGGTAAAAAAAGCCTGTGTGTAAAAAAATAAAAAAAATATGAATATTATTATTATAAACAACAATAATAATAATGTTTAAATATATCAGTGCTTGATCTAGGTCAGTATCATAATAATAAGGTTTATAATCTTAATAACAATGTTAAAATATATCAACACTTGATCTAGGTTAGTGCCAAGGTCAGTATCAGGGTCAAAGGTCAGGGTCAAGGTTAGAGTCAAAGGTCAGTGTGTTTTTAGTAAGATTAAAATTAAAAAATGTATTTACTTTCAGTGTATTTAGATAGGATAGTAAAAAAAAGAAAGCCAAATGCACACTATTGCTTCTTGGCCCCACTATGCGCACAAACAACAACAAATAAATAATACACACATTGCCATGAATGTCAGGAGTAGGAAATTTTTTTTTTTTAGAGTTTTGTGGTGGTGGGCCATGGTATTGGCAAGAAAAAAACATTTTAGCTGGAGTTAGGCTGTCAGCGTTATGGAGGCTCTGTAACTTACGCATGCATTTGCAAATGTGTGCAAACAAAACCCCTGTTTTTAACACATACTGTTAGACAGGACAATTTGATTGGTTAGCAGACTGGTCGGTACGTTGAGCCCAAAATTCCTTTGGTTTTGTTTTGCATGCATTGCCCTTCCATGTGCTCCTTGCTGCAAAAGCTAGTTATAGGTGGGGGCAGTGAGCATTTGTTTGTACTGTTGAAATATTGGTGAGGGGATTACTGGACACCTTTGCTGCGATGGTGCTATATGCTGTGTCCAGTGCGCCCCTGTGCCTTCAAGGAGGGATGTGCTCTCTCCAGGCTTACCTGCCCTCTGCCTATCCATTATAATGCATGTGCTTCTACTATGGAGGGTCTCAAAGTTTAGAGTTAGGACTACAGATACTGGGGTGCCTTGACGGGGCTCTGTAGCTTACGCATGCGTTTGTAAATGTGTGCAAACGAAACCCCTGTTTTTAACGCAAATTTGGTTGGTTAGCAGGCTGGTCAGCAAGTTGAGCCGGGAATTTCTTTGGGTTTGTTTTTCAGCATTATGCTCCTATCTGCTTGTGGAGCTCTGTTGTCATCCCTGTCCCTGTGCGGTTCCTGAGAAAATGGGACTATCAACTATTCCAGTTTTACAACGAGTACAATCAGCGCAAACACAATGAAAAAACAATAGAAAGCCAGCTGAACATTTAGAAGATAATCACGTCACCTCGGAGATAAACAACGCAAAAATAAAGTGCAGGGCAAATGCAATAGTCCAATTGTTTCTTAGAAAGAACCACAGAGCGCAAAGAGCAGCAGATTTATCCATGTGGGGAAACAGAGATCCCATGTCAGGATATGAGTGACAATCCCATCACCATTGAGTATCCTGCTCCCTCGCCTTAATGGAGGGACCCCTGAACTAACAGGAAATCATAAGCGCATGTAATCAGCAACCTAAGGATAATCACCATGCATTGCATTTATTCGAAACGTAGCTCCTCCCCCGTACACGTTACATCCAATAGGACTTCACCCTGCTGACGAAGTCCTATTGGATGTAATGAGTACGGGGGAGGAGATACGATTTGGATGATGTCACCTGCTGCCATCCTGTTAGACAGAAGCAACACGGAGCTCTGTCTTGTGTATTTGAGCTTGTATACTTGGTTTTACAATTGAGTGTGATATTTTATGCCTTAATAAAGCCTGAGAAGTTTAAAGCAGAGAGCACTTAGATCTATTTTTATTCACGTGTGCATGGTGATTATCCAGAAGCTGCTGGCCACATCGCTGGTCTTCACTTCACCCCAATTAATGGGGACATGCGCTTATGACTTCCTGTTAGTTCAGGGGTCCCTCCATTAAGGTGAACGAGCAGGATACTCGATGGTGGTGAGATTGTCACTCATACCCTGACCTGGGATCTCTGTTTCCCCACGTGGATGAATCTGTTGCTCTCTGGGCTCTGTGGTTCTTTCTAAGAAACAAATGGACTTTTTATATTTTATTTTTTATTGTTTTTTGCATTTGCCCTGCACTTTATTTTTGCATTGTTTATCTCCGAGGTGACGTGATTATCTTCTAAATGTTCAGCTGACATTCTATTATTTTTTCATTGTGTTTGCGCTGATTGTACTCGTTGTAAAACTGGAATAGTTGATAGCCCCATTTTCTCAGGAACCGCACAGGGACAGGGATGACAACAGAGCTCCACAAGCAGATAGGGGCATAATGCTGAAAAACAAACCCAAAGAAATTCCCGGCTCAACTTGCTGACCAGCCTGCTAACCAACCAAATTTTCCTGTCTAACAGTATGCGTTAAAAAAAAACAGGGGTTTAGTTTGCACACATTTGCAAATGCATGCGTAAGCGTTTTTGAATGTTTTGCATTTGCCCTGCACTTTATTTTTGCATTATCAACTGTCAAGTTATTCCAGTCAAGTTGTGAGGGGCAGAGCACAGCTCAGCTGCCTGAGCTAGTCAGCCATTAACCGCTTCCGGACAGCTCACCGCACATTTACTGCGGCAGGGCAGCCCGGCTGTGTGAAGCAACATACCTGTATGCTGTTACCTCTTTGGGGTCTGGGGCACGAGCCGCCGCCAGCGACCCACTTCCCCTGGAATTGGACACAGAGGGAGCCAATCAGCGGGTCCGGCGGACGCGGTGGATGCCCGGACCCGCCAATCGTTCACTGGAGAGGTTCACTGTAAGCAAGGCAGACCGCCGTTCTGTCAGAGAGGAAGAGAGAGATCTTGTGTTCCTGCTGATCAAGAACACAGATCTCTATCTTCCTCCAGATTAACCATCCCCCACACAGTTAAAAATCACTCCCTAGGAGCACACTTAACCCTTTGATCGCCCCTGATGTTAACCTCATTCCCTGCCAGTGTCATTTATACAGTAGCAGTGCTTTTTTTTAGCACCGATCACTGTATAAGTGTCACTGGTCCCCAAAAAGTGTCACTTAGTGTCTACTTTGTCCATGGCAATGTTGCAGTCCTGCTAACAATCGCTGATCACCGCCATTACTAGTAAAAATAGAAAGCTCTATTTGTGGGGGAAAACGAAGATCAATTTTGTTTGGGTACAACATTGCATGAATGCGCAATTGTCAGTTAAAGCAACGCAGTGCCTTATTGCAAAAAATGGCCTGGTCATGAAGGGGGTAAAACCTTACGGGGCTGAAGTGGTTAAAAATATAGGAAGCCAACACGAGTCATCCCGTAGATTGAACTGCCATACCAGTTTTTAGGTGTAGTTTTACTTTAATAATACACAGAACAGCTTTGCTAAACCTGTGTGCCGTTTGTGTACATTGCTTGTGAGTATAATAAGCAATTTAGCATTTTATCACTGAGAAGGCAAAGTTTAGTGTCCAAGTCTCGCAAGCACAATTATTTATGAATCATTGATTTAAAAAATCTCTTCTGAAAACCCTTCCTGAAATGACATTTCATCGCTGACGTAGGGCACCACATGGAGGCGCTGTTGTACAATAAATCTGACTCTGTTCCGCTCATGAGGCTTGATGCTGGAAATCATTTCAGTAGTTTATCTAGGTTGCATTAAAATTCCAAAGGCTTCTGAATGACAAGAGACTAAAGCTGAAAATGTGGTATCGCATTTTGTAACCGTACTGGGTTTAATGAAAATTGGATTTGCTTTTATATTTTGGGACACGTAGATTGTTGATGCAGGGCGAACACATTCAGCGTTCGGCTTTTAGCGGTTCCTTTTTAAAGTGTGACATTACAAATGACCCCGTGCCAGTAGGAAGGGTATTTTTTTTATCTATATAATAATGTAATATTACCATTAGGTATGTAAAGGGTTTTGTTATTTACGGGGATCAAGTTAGTTCATTTATTTGCAGCTTTGACTTCTGCCAGCCATGGGGTTTTGTTTTTTAGACAGCAGAGAGGTGGTAGGTGAGTTTTCGTCTGGAGACTGAGCACGCCGTGACCACTAATATGTTCCTGGCACCCACACACTGCTGCTTGGCAGGCTGTATATTGACACAAACATCTTTCTACCTCAGTCATCTGTGTAGACGGAACTGCGTTCTATACCAGGCAATAGTGGAAAGTGAAGGGTGATGATGTTTTTGCTCATACACAAGGTTCTTACTTTTTTCCTTTGTTGCTGTCCTTACTTTACACCTTACTTTCTTTCCAAACAAAATGTCAAATCCATGCTGTCAATTGTAGCTGGTAAAATAAACAGCATGCCATACAAAAAAAATATATAAAAATGACAAAAAGTTGAACATTTTGACAAGGGGTTTCGGATGAAAGTTTAAAGTGACACTAAACTCTTGTATAAAAAAAAGTCTATTCAAGTATGTATTTTTAACTCAAAAAAGTCCCCTCTTTTGCTCTCAGCCTCCAAATCCCCAGATTTCTTTTTCTTTTTTTATTGCTGCTGTGATCTGACTTCCTGTTAGAGGGTGGCTATGTTCATTCTCCATGGTCCTGTCTGTAGGAATGGAGTCGCCCTCTTTTGCACGCTCCTGAGATGGACTAGGGACTATGAGCTCTGGGAAGTGTATCGTGCATAGAGCAGTATACATTACAGCATCTAACATGCACTGCTGGTTCCAAAAAAATGGGAGTGAGTGAAAAAAGGAGAGGTTCGGGAGCTCACAGTGGACATTAAAAGGAGACAGAGAAACACAGTAAGAAATAATTTCATGAAATAAGATTACAGGGCCATTAACGCAGTGGTAAAGCCTGAGTGCACCGTTTAGGATGTATTTACAATAGTAGCAGCCAGTGACGGCACCGGCACATTTGTGCATTGAGCTCTGAATGGACGGTGCCATCCATTCAGAGCTCTGTGCCATTGGCTGGGACTCCCATGCGCATGCGAGTGTAGGCAGGTTGAAATGCTAGACAGCTGCTGCCCTGGCTGGGGGGTGGTCCTCTCATGTGACCCAGAACATGGTGCCCAATTAGTTAATGGGAAACATGGGGAAAGGTCCACCATCACCCACCTACCCCTCACCTATATTTTGGAGCCCAATGTGGGGCTATGTCTAAGAAGGCCCACCCTAAAGAGAGCATGGCATAGCTAGCTAATTAGAACTTGTTCAGGTTTTCCTGGTGATACAACTTTTGAATGTTCTCTGTTTAATACCTGTTTGGATCCTGTGTGAAGTACTAGCAGCAGAGAGGCTGAACCATCAGCCGAGATCTGCCAGTCAGATAGCCACATCGTTCATGGACTGGCCTCCCCATAAAACCTGGGGTAGAAGCCACCAATTGAAGATTCTCTGTCAGCATCCCCCCCCGGGATAAAGGCAATCCGTTTGCTAGCTCTCAAGAGCTAGTGTACCTAGTTTGTGTTACTGTTCATGCAATGTTATATTTTAATGCTATGTTCCTTACTATCTTGAAGTATTGTATTTTTGGATGGCTTGCGTCTAAGGGGGAAGGAGTATAGGCAGGTTGAAATGCTAGGCAGCTGCTGCCCCAGCTGGGGGAAAAGGGTTAACTGTATTTCCCAGGTATCTTGCTTTGGCTGTGGCCTGTGCATATAAATTGAGGAGGAAGGCTCTACTGAGAGGGACCAGCCACCTGGTAAGAAGAAAGGCTGACAGCTGAAGATGTAACCCAATCCTACTGAAATCACCCGCCCGAAGGGACCCTGCTTGGCTCTCCTTCAGCTACCTTCTCATCCAACTGTCATCACTGGAGATTGCCTGCAGAGAGAAGCCTGCCAACATGCCTGGAGATGCTGAGACCTGTAATCCTCTGGAAGACACCAGCTAAGGTATGTCAGGGCAGCACACAAGCCTGAGTTAGGGATAAGGGACGCAGGGAAAATAGCTCTTTCATATGTGCAAGTGAACTTTGTAATGATTGCACCCTTTTTCTAAAGTAAAGCTTTCAACTTTGCCTTCTGCCTGTTCTGAAGTTATTAAAGGAGTGAAATGCAAGAATGCACACACCATCTCTAGCTTTGGGTCACTAGGAACATTGTGCAAGGAAGACAGCACTTACAGATACATCCTATTTCAGTAGTACATGTGGTTGCCATGGACAAACAAAAGTTTACTGTCAATGAAAGCATCGGTAGCTTGTACTTATGTCAGGTGGGATAGCCTCTAGCAGGAAGGTTGTGCTCTGTACGCCTTCTGCAAGTGGTCCATCTCCCATAGCAACAGGAGCAGATTTGCGCTTCCGAGGTTCTCATCCTACCCAAAAGTATGGAAAGTCAGTAGTCAAGTCAAGTGCACATATGGAGCCCACGCTAGGTGCATGGCGGGGCTCATTCCGCTACTGGGAGAGGTAGTGGGAAACGCTGGACATATGGATGTGGTCAGCGAGTCCCTCCTGAATGCAAGCTAATGTGAGAAGGTGCACATTGTCACAGGGACCCAAGAGTTAACTGGAGAACAGTTATGATGCAGGTGTACACAGTGTACAGTTGTGTGAAAAAGTGCCCCCTTTCAGATTTTTTTTTTGCATATTTGTCACACTTAAATGACTCAGGTCATCAAACAAATTTTATTATTACACAAAGATAACCAGAGTAAATACAAAATGCAGTTTTTAAATGATTGTTTCATTTATTAAGGCAAAAAAGCTGTCCAAACCTGCCTGGCTTTGTGTGAAAAAGTAATTGCCCCTAAACCTAATAACTGGTTATGCCACACTTGGCGGCAACAACTGCAATCAAGCATTTGCGTTAACTGGCAATGAGTCTTTCCCATCGCTGCGGAGCAATTTTGGCCCATTTTTCTTTGCAGAATTGTTTTAATTTAGCCACATTGGAGGGTTTTCCAGCATGAACGGCCTGTGTAAGGTCATGATACAGCATTCAATTGGATTGAAGTCCGGGCTTTGACTAGGCCACTCCAAAACCTAAATTTTGCTTTGTTTGAACCATTTGGAGGTGGACTTGCTGTTGTGTTTCGGATCATCTGTCCTGATGCCAGACATTCTCCTTTAGGATTTTCTGGTAGAGCTCAGAATTCATGGTTTCATCAATTATGGTAAGTCGTCCAGGTCCTAAAGCTGCAAAGCAGCCCCAGACCGTCACGCTACCACCACCATGTCTGACTGTTGGTATGATGTTCTTGTTATGAACTGCTGTATTAGTTTTATGCCAGATGTAACAGGACGCACACCTTCCAAAAAGTTACATTTTTGTCTCATCAGTCCACAGAATATTTGCCTAAAAGTCTTGGGGATAATCAAGATGTTTTTTGGCAAGTCTGAGATTAGCCTTTGTGTTATTTTTGGTCAGCAGTGGCTTTGGCCTTGGAACTCTCCCATGGATGCCATTTTTGCCTAGTCTCTTTCTTATTGCTGAATCATGAACACTGATCTTACCTGTGGCAAGAGAGGCCTGCAGTCCTTTAGATGTTGTTCTGGGTTCTTTTATGACCTCCTGGATGAGTCGTTGTCATGCTCTTGGAGTAATTTTTGTAGGTCGGCCACTCCTGGGAAGGTTCACCACTGTTTCAAGTTATCTTCGTTTGTGGATAATGGCTCTCCCTGTGGTTCACTGGAGTTCCAAAGCCTTAGAAATGGCTTTGAAACCCTTCCGAGACCAATACATGTACATTACTTTGTCTCTAATCTGTTCTTGAATTTTTTTAGATTGTGGCATGGTGTGTGGCTTTTTGTGATCTGTTAGCGTGCTTCACTTTGTCTGACAGCTTCTACTTATGTGATTTATTGATTCAACAGGTCTGGCGGTAATCAGGCCTGGGTATGGCAAGTGAAATTTAACTCAGCTTTCCAAAAAATTGTGGTTAATCACATTTCATTCATGATTCAGCATGGGAGGGGGCAATTACTTTTTCACATAGGGCTAGGCAGGTTTGAACAGCTTTTTTTACTTAATAAATGAAATAATAATTTAAAAACTACATCTTGGATTTACTCGGGTTATCTTTGTGTAATATTTAAATTTGTTTGATGATTTGAATCATTTAAGTGTGAGAAATATGCAAAAAACAAATAAAAATCAGGAAGGGGGCAAATGCTTTTTCACACAACTGTATGTCCATCTCTGAGAAGTGGAGGCCCGCTTTAAGGTTGAGCATTCCCCCACTGCAGCCTTAGCCTTGTCCCAGGGCATTGATGGAAACACCACAGAGTAAAGGTAACAGTGGCGGCTGGTGTTTTTTTTGTCTGGGGGGCAGCAAACAACCACCCTCCCGGGCGGACGGCGGCACTACACCCCCACCAGCTTACCCCAGCTAGGTGGCTTTTGGCAGGCTGCGGGCAGCGGCTCTGCTGTCCTCAAGCACGGTGGACCCCATCTAGGTGGCGGACTGTGGGCAGTGACTCAGGTGTCATCTCCTCCAGCATGGCGGCTTCCGCCATGCAAACCCCTGTGTCTCTCCTCCTCCTAGGCGCTAGGCGTCCAATAGGATCGCCTGACATTTTGGCCAGTCAGGAAACGGGTCTCACAACCTGCTTCCTGATTGGCAGGAAGGAGATTTAGTGTGAAAATAGCAAATATTCATTCGCTATCGTCACACAACTGTGCTCTGCGCCTCGAGTCCACCCTTTTTTGAAGCCCATTAGAGCCTCTGGCTCAAATCATGTGCTTCAAAAAACACACAACCCCCCACTGGAATCCATAGTCTGGCGCCCTGTATGTAGATCAGGGGGCCAGACGCATGGGTAGGCGGGGCGGCACCCGTGCACCCCTAATGGACGGGCTGCCACTAAAAGGTACCCCATGTTTGAGGCAGTGATCTTGTTACAGGTACCTAGTGTAGCCCAGAAGAACCCACTGGGAAACATGGAGGCCAGTCAAATGGCCAGAGTCCGCAAACCTGGAAGTAAATTCATGAGAGGAGCAAAAAGTTCAAGGTTCACCAGAAACAAGAGAAAAGGCAAGATTGTCCTAAGACAGTAAAGGCGAACCTATGGCAAGCATGCCACAGCTGGCACGTCAAGCCCTCTCTATCGGCACGACAGGTAAATCCCCCAGCCAGGCAGTCACTTGCACTGACGGTGCAGGCACGGAGAAGTCGGCTCCCTTCCTTGCATCAGTGCCAGTGACGTCGGCAGGGGGGTGGGCAGCCAGTCATCTTGTTCCATGTGTGCCGTTTAGGAGGGGTGTAAAATTCTTCTTCCTCCACCATTTGGACTCTGTTCGGCAGCTTATTGCCTCCCCTGGACCCCTACACTTCTGGTAAGGCATTCGGGGATTCCTTTCTGCAGGTACCCTATTCCAGCTCCCCCTGCTCCAGGACGAATTCAGTTCCGTCTGTCCTAGTGCAGCCTGTGAAAAAGCGGAGGGGGAGGGGCGGTGCTCGGAGCTGATCTTCCATGGGGAGAGGTGCAATGGCTGCCAGCTGACATTCAGGTATGGGGGATATCGAGGAGCGGCTGGATGGCGGGGATTCCTTCAATACTGCCCGGGGAGAGCTGGATGATGAGGCCATGGAAAGGTAAGGAGATGGATGGATCCTCCGATCTACATTGTACTGTGTGGGGGGATGTCAGTAGTGCAGGAAGCATGTGTCAGGTAGGTGAGTGTAATGGTCAGGTAGGTGAGTGCATGTGTCATGTAGGTGAGTGTAATGGTCAAGCAGGTGAATGCATGTGTCATGTAGGTAAGTGCATGTGTCATGTAGGTGAGTGTAATGGTCATGTAGATGAGTGCATGTGTCATGTAGGTGAGCGAATGTGTCATTTAGGTGAATGTAATGGTCATGTAGATGAGTGCATGTGTCATGTAGGTGAGCGAATGTGTCATTTAGGTGAATGTAATGGTCATGTAGGTGAGTACATATGTCATGTAGGTGAGTGCATGTGTCATATAGGTGAGTGTAATGGTCAGGTAGGTGAATGCATGTGTCATGTAGGTGAGTGCATGTGTCATGTAGGTGAGTGTAATGGTCAGGTAGGGGAGTGCATGTGTCATGTAGGGGAGTGCATATGTCATGTAGGTGAGTGTAATGGTCAGGTAGGTGAGTGCACGTGTCATGTAGGTGAGTGCATGTGTCATATAGGTGAGTGCATGTGTCATGTAGGTGAGTGTAATGGTCAGGTGAGTCCATGTGTCATGTAGGTGAGTGTAATGGTCAGGTAGGTGAGTGCATGTGTCATGTAGGTGAGTGCAATGGTCAGGTAGGTGAGTGCATGTGTCATGTAGGTGAGTGCATGTGTCATATAGGTGAGTGCATGTGTCATGTAGGTGAGTGCATGTGTCATATAGGTGAGTGCATGTGTCATGTAGGTGAGTGTAATGGTCAGGTGAGTCCATGTGTCATATAGGTGAGTGTAATGGTCAGGTAGGTGAGTGCATGTGTCATGTAGGTGAGTGCATGTGTCATGTAGGTGAGTGCAATGGTCAGGTAGGTGAGTGCATGTTTCATGTAGGTGAGTGCAATGATCAGGTAGGTGTGTGTAATGGTCAGGTAGGTCAGTGCATGTGTCATGTAGGTGAGTGCATGTGTCAGGTAGGTCAGTGCATGTGTCGGGTAGGTGAGTGCAATGGTAAGGTAGGTAAGTGTAATGGTCAGGTAGGTGAGTGCATGTGTCATGTAGGTGAGTGTAATAGTCAGGTAGGTGAGTGCAATGGTCAGGTAGGTGAGTGTAATGGTCAGGTAGGTGAGTGCATATGTCATGTAGGTGAGTGTAATGGTCAGGTAGGTGAGTGTAATGGTCAGGTAGGTGAGTGCATGTGTCATGTAGGTGAGTGTAATGGTCAGGTAGGTCAGTGCACGTGTCAGGTAGGTCAGTGTATGTTGCACAGTGCATTCTGCATTCTTTTTGGTCCCTTAGGGCTCATTTAGAGGGATGATCAGTCCTATCCTCTGCACAGAGACGCTGGCAAGTTTAATTCTGTGTTGGCACTTTGAAAGAAATAATTTGTTTTTGCGTCGCAGTTTGGGCACTCGGGCTCAAAAAGGTTTGCCATCAATGTCCTAAGAGCTCAGACAGGGAGCTGTCCAGCATCGCAATTGGCACAGTGAGAAGAGCCACAGCCAGACCCCACAAAGGTCAAAGATTCAGATCTGGACCTAGACAAGGTCTCTGTCAGGGCTGGGCCCAGCCGTTCCTTCTCTGAGCTGTCCGCTCAGCTTGGGGAAGGGAAGAGATCACTGCTCCAGGTGGATATATGGATACAAGACTCTCCTCAAAAGTAGAATACCAGGTGCAGGATAAGCATATAGCAAATGAAGCAAAAAAGGAAGTTCTGGACAGCCACACTCTGGAATAAAGCCTTTATTGTAAAATATCCAAAAATACAAGCCACAGCTTGTGGCTTGTATTTTTGGATTTTTTACAATAAAGGCTATATTCCAGAGTGCGGCTGTCCAGAACTTCCTTTTTGCTGCACTGAGCGCTCAGCTGTCGGCTAATTGCCAGCTCCTATCTCTCCACAGTGACTCACCTGTTCATGATCCTGCTCGTCGGTCCTGCCTACTTAAGCCATCCAGTCCAGATGATCTCTGCCTTCGCCTTGGTCACATCTTTAGAGACCCTCTCCTGTGTTCCTGTTAAAGACTTGCTTGGCTGACATTCCTTCTGGTTTCAAGTCCTGCTTGCTGTTCTACTTTGCTCATCTCTGGCTCCCTGACATTTTGGCTTGTCTGACTATCTGTTCCGGTTCCTGAACTCTGGCTATGTTTTGACTACGTTTACTCTGTTTACCTTTTTTTTATTATTAACCTAAATTATAAACCTTGTGACAGCTGCTTTGTCCCAGAGAGTCTCCGTACTGCTGTGCTTCAGACTTACCATTCTCCCAAGGCTGCTGGCCACCCTGGGAAGAATCAACTCTTTTGGGTCATTTGCCAACAATTCTGGTGGCCTAGTCTACATGCTGATGTAACCGCCTTCATAGCTGCCTGTTCCGTGTGTGCTCAGAGTAAGATTCCACAACACCTTCCAGTGGATCTCCTACAACCGCGGCACCCGTGCACCCCTAATGGACGGGCTGCCACTAAAAGGTACCCCATGTTTGAGGCAGTGATCTTGTTACAGGTACCTAGTGTAGCCCAGAAGAACCCACTGGGAAACATGGAGGCCAGTCAAATGGCCAGAGTCCGCAAACCTGGAAGTAAATTCATGAGAGGAGCAAAAAGTTCAAGGTTCACCAGAAACAAGAGAAAAGGCAAGATTGTCCTAAGACAGTAAAGGCGAACCTATGGCAAGCATGCCACAGCTGGCACGTCAAGCCCTCTCTATCGGCACGACAGGTAAATCCCCCAGCCAGGCAGTCACTTGCACTGACGGTGCAGGCACGGAGAAGTCGGCTCCCTTCCTTGCATCAGTGCCAGTGACGTCGGCAGGGGGGTGGGCAGCCAGTCATCTTGTTCCATGTGTGCCGTTTAGGAGGGGTGTAAAATTCTTCTTCCTCCACCATTTGGACTCTGTTCGGCAGCTTATTGCCTCCCCTGGACCCCTACACTTCTGGTAAGGCATTCGGGGATTCCTTTCTGCAGGTACCCTATTCCAGCTCCCCCTGCTCCAGGACGAATTCAGTTCCGTCTGTCCTAGTGCAGCCTGTGAAAAAGCGGAGGGGGAGGGGCGGTGCTCGGAGCTGATCTTCCATGGGGAGAGGTGCAATGGCTGCCAGCTGACATTCAGGTATGGGGGATATCGAGGAGCGGCTGGATGGCGGGGATTCCTTCAATACTGCCCGGGGAGAGCTGGATGATGAGGCCATGGAAAGGTAAGGAGATGGATGGATCCTCCGATCTACATTGTACTGTGTGGGGGGATGTCAGTAGTGCAGGAAGCATGTGTCAGGTAGGTGAGTGTAATGGTCAGGTAGGTGAGTGCATGTGTCATGTAGGTGAGTGTAATGGTCAAGCAGGTGAATGCATGTGTCATGTAGGTAAGTGCATGTGTCATGTAGGTGAGTGTAATGGTCATGTAGATGAGTGCATGTGTCATGTAGGTGAGCGAATGTGTCATTTAGGTGAATGTAATGGTCATGTAGGTGAGTACATGTGTCATGTAGGTGAGTGCATGTGTCATATAGGTGAGTGTAATGGTCAGGTAGGTGAATGCATGTGTCATGTAGGTGAGTGCATGTGTCATGTAGGTGAGTGTAATGGTCAGGTAGGGGAGTGCATGTGTCATGTAGGGGAGTGCATGTGTCATGTAGGTGAGTGTAATGGTCAGGTAGGTGAGTGCACGTGTCATGTAGGTGAGTGCATGTGTCATATAGGTGAGTGCATGTGTCATGTAGGTGAGTGTAATGGTCAGGTGAGTTCATGTGTCATGTAGGTGAGTGTAATGGTCAGGTAGGTGAGTGCATGTGTCATGTAGGTGAGTGCAATGGTCAGGTAGGTGAGTGCATGTGTCATGTAGGTGAGTGAATGTGTCATGTAGGTGAGTGCATGTGTCATATAGGTGAGTGCATGTGTCATGTAGGTGAGTGCATGTGTCATATAGGTGAGTGCATGTGTCAGGTAGGTGAGTGCAATGATCAGGTAGGTGAGTGTAATGGTCAGGTAGGTCAGTGCATGTGTCATGTAGGTGAGTGCATGTGTCAGGTAGGTCAGTGCATGTGTTGGGTAGGTAAGTGTAATGGTCAGGTAGGTGAGTGCATGTGTCATGTAGGTGAGTGTAATAGTCAGGTAGGTGAGTGCAATGGTCAGGTAGGTGAGTGCACGTGTCATGTAGGTGAGTGTAATGGTCAAGCAGGTGAATGCATGTGTCATGTAGGTGAGTGTAATGGTCAGGTGAGTTCATGTGTCATGTAGGTGAGTGTAATGGTCAGGTAGGTGAGTGCATGTGTCATGTAGGTGAGTGCAATGGTCAGGTAGGTGAGTGCATGTGTCATGTAGGTGAGTGCATGTGTCATATAGGTGAGTGCATGTGTCATGTAGGTGAGTGCATGTGTCATATAGGTGAGTGCATGTGTCATGTAGGTGAGTGTAATGGTCAGGTGAGTCCATGTGTCATATAGGTGAGTGTAATGGTCAGGTAGGTGAGTGCATGTGTCATGTAGGTGAGTGCATGTGTCATGTAGGTGAGTGCAATGGTCAGGTAGGTGAGTGCATGTTTCATGTAGGTGAGTGCAATGATCAGGTAGGTGTGTGTAATGGTCAGGTAGGTCAGTGCATGTGTCATGTAGGTGAGTGCATGTGTCAGGTAGGTCAGTGCATGTGTCGGGTAGGTGAGTGCAATGGTAAGGTAGGTAAGTGTAATGGTCAGGTAGGTGAGTGCATGTGTCATGTAGGTGAGTGTAATAGTCAGGTAGGTGAGTGCAATGGTCAGGTAGGTGAGTGTAATGGTCAGGTAGGTGAGTGCATATGTCATGTAGGTGAGTGTAATGGTCAGGTAGGTGAGTGTAATGGTCAGGTAGGTGAGTGCATGTGTCATGTAGGTGAGTGTAATGGTCAGGTAGGTCAGTGCACGTGTCAGGTAGGTCAGTGTATGTTGCACAGTGCATTCTGCATTCTTTTTGGTCCCTTAGGGCTCATTTAGAGGGATGATCAGTCCTATCCTCTGCACAGAGACGCTGGCAAGTTTAATTCTGTGTTGGCACTTTGAAAGAAATAAGTTGGTTTTGCGTCGCAGTTTGGGCACTCGGGCTCAAAAAGGTTTGCCATCAATGTCCTAAGAGCTCAGACAGGGAGCTGTCCAGCATCGCAATTGGCACAGTGAGAAGAGCCACAGCCAGACCCCACAAAGGTCAAAGATTCAGATCTGGACCTAGACAAGGTCTCTGTCAGGGCTGGGCCCAGCCGTTCCTTCTCTGAGCTGTCCGCTCAGCTTGGGGAAGGGAAGAGATCACTGCTCCAGGTGGATATATGGATACAAGACTCTCCTCAAAAGTAGAATACCAGGTGCAGGATAAGCATATAGCAAATGAAGCAAAAAAGGAAGTTCTGGACAGCCACACTCTGGAATAAAGCCTTTATTGTAAAATATCCAAAAATACAAGCCACAGCTTGTGGCTTGTATTTTTGGATTTTTTACAATAAAGGCTATATTCCGGAGTGCGGCTGTCCAGAACTTCCTTTTTGCTGCACTGAGCGCTCAGCTGTCGGCTAATTGCCAGCTCCTATCTCTCCACAGTGACTCACCTGTTCATGATCCTGCTCGTCGGTCCTGCCTACTTAAGCCATCCAGTCCAGATGATCTCTGCCTTCGCCTTGGTCACATCTTTAGAGACCCTCTCCTGTGTTCCTGTTAAAGACTTGCTTGGCTGACATTCCTTCTGGTTTCAAGTCCTGCTTGCTGTTCTACTTTGCTCATCTCTGGCTCCCTGACATTTTGGCTTGTCTGACTATCTGTTCCGGTTCCTGAACTCTGGCTATGTTTTGACTACGTTTACTCTGTTTACCTTTTTTTTATTATTAACCTAAATTATAAACCTTGTGACAGCTGCTTTGTCCCAGAGAGTCTCCGTACTGCTGTGCTTCAGACTTACCATTCTCCCAAGGCTGCTGGCCACCCTGGGAAGAATCAACTCTTTTGGGTCATTTGCCAACAATTCTGGTGGCCTAGTCTACATGCTGATGTAACCGCCTTCATAGCTGCCTGTTCCGTGTGTGCTCAGAGTAAGATTCCACAACACCTTCCAGTGGATCTCCTACAACCCATACCCAATGGAGAGACGCCCTGGACCCACCTGTCTATGGATTTCATTGTGTAGTTACCTAACTCCCAGGGCAACACAGTTATCCTTATGGTGGTTGACCGGTTCTCGAAAATGTCTCATTGTATTCTACTTAAGAAGTTGCCCACTTCTAAGTAACTGGCTTCCATTTTTGCTCAGGAGATCTTTCGCTTACATGGGCTACCCAAGGTTATTGCCTCGGACAGGGGTAGTTAGGTTGTGTGTCGGTTCTGGCGAGCCTTTTGCACACAGTTGGAAATTCAGCTTGCTTTCTCCTCTGTGTATCACCCGCAGTCTAATGGGGCCACAGAACGAGCCAATCAGTCCTTGGAGCAAGTCCTACATTTCTAATCATCATAACAACTAGTCAGACCTCTTACTGTGGGCAGAGTTTGCATTTGAATTTTGCTTCCCGATTGTCCCCATTTATGGCGAACTATGGTTTCCAACCTTTCATGTTGCCCGACTCTTTTTTTCTGCAGATTATTCCTGCATTAGAAGAGCATCTCTGTGGTCTTCGTTCCACTTGGGCACAAGTCCAGGAGGCTTTGCGACATGCTAATGATAGGTACAGACTCCATGCTGAATGCCTGCCTGGGCCTTCTTACCAGGTTGGGGACAGGGTCTGTCTGTCATCTCGCAACCTTCGACTTCGTGTTCCCTCTCTGAAGTTCACACCTCGGTTTTTTGTGCCTTTCCATATTTTTCGCAGGATTGACCCAGTGGCTTACGCATTAGACCTTCCTTCTAATATGCGTATCTCAAATGTATTTCGTGTCTCCTTATTAAAACCTTTGGTCTGCAACCGCTTTACCACCTCGGTGCTATGTCCTCACCCTGTTCAGGTTAAGAACCATGAGGAGTATGAAGTACAGTCCATTATTGACTCCCGTAGGTTCCGCGGATACATACAGTACCTGTTGAGGAAAGAGTAAAAATGGTAGGGTCCGGAGGAACGCTCTTGGGTCCCATCCTCAAGCGATTCTTTAATTGGCTATCGGGTGCTGGTGCCACCATCTTGACTACGGCTGGTTTCCTACTGTGCATGCGTGAAGCGCGCTGCGCTTTGTGAATGAGCCGCAGTCTTCTGGGACCTGTGAAGTGGGGAAGGAGGGGGGTCGAATCTCCGGCTCAGTTCACCGAGGTGAACTGAGCAGAAAGTGGGAGCGGGTACCTATCAAAACCAGGTACCGGCTCCCCCCAAAGATGCCAAATGTGGCAACGGAGGGGGGAGCAGGCAGCAAGCGGAGCTTCGCATTTTGGGTGGAGTTCCGCTTTAAGAAGGCCCTGCTCATAAGAGCTTGTCACGGGCATGGCCAGAGCGGAGGCTGTTGGAGAGGACTGTGTGCAAGCCTGTTGCCCACCGATTATGGGCCCTAGCATTTGAGGTGAATGAGAAATCCAGTCTGAACTGTATTAATCGGACTCAGTCATGTATATATTGTATGGGGACTCCTTACTGTATATTTGTGTCCCTGAAGAGGGAGGGGGGATTCCTCCAGCAGCCCCCTGCTGATAAGACTGATTCATTCTGCTGGGACACATCCTGTGAGGAGATGCTGGTGTTATCAACATGTGTTTATGTTAATTAGGAGAGCTGATCACATTAGCCACCAGCCCTGGCTAATAGACGAATGGTCTAGGCTGAGGAGGGGGGAGATTGTTGTTTGTATTGTTAATTGTATTAATGTGTGAAGCTCGGTGCCCACAAGACTGTCATCTGGTCTGGGTACATTTTGTAGTAAATTAGGTCATGTTAATTAGGTTAGCTTTGAGTCATCCCTGCTGTATAAAGATCTGTGAGATCTCAAAATAAAGGGCAGTTCTGATGTACTCCAAGACTGGTGTTGTCTAGTTCTTGGGGGTTCCTATAGCCAGATCCATTGGACTCGTGTTCCAGAACTTAGGAAGCGGTATATGACGGAAGCACTCAAGCGGAGTGTGGGGCGTTCCGTGACATTGGTGGCAAGCAGTGGGAAAGCTTCCTGAAGTCTGGGACATCCAAACTTCCATCTGGATCCAAGGTCCAGATAGCAGAAGAGGAGAGGTACAGATACCAGCAGCCATGGATGAGGAATTCAGAAGGAGGTTGCGAGAGATGCAGATACAGCACAGAGGACCAGTATCGGAGCAGGTCCTGCTGGGATGGTGTGATTCTATTCGCTGCAAACTCTGGAAGGAAGCGCTAGCCCGTGAGCAGCGACACCAGGGAAAAGTTCTCCCCTCCATCGAGGAAAGGTACTGGTCGCAGTACGGACTGCGGGTGCGGTTTTTGGGAGAAAAACCACACAAGAAGCAGACAGCTGAATTAAGCAGGCTGGTCTGGGCAGAGATGAAGCTGGATGAGAGCTACAGAGCCCTCCGGTGGCATGTATCCCAAGCATGTCCCTGGATAGCGGATGACAGCCCAACGGAAGGCTTAAGCTACGGCGGCTTGGGACTGTTGTTTGTGAAGCTGACAGGGGACCCTAACTTTGGGAGTGATTTGGAGCGGCGGGTGGACGAAATCATGGATTTCAGAGAAGGGCTACTGAATATTTCGGAAGTGCACTGGGCACAGGAAGATTTGGAGTTTCTGGCCGTTCAGGAATGGGAGCTAGAGATCGCCTACAGACGGCTGCTAGACATTGCTCAGTGCCAGGGCTGGGCTCCCTTTGCCTGGGACTATCAGGAAATACCAGCTGACAACCCTGAAATCCTGGCTGAAGAGTCGGCAATGTGGCAGAGCGATAGTGTGCTTTGCCAACCTGCCCCCACAGCTATGGAGGCGGAGGTCTTATGGCGGATGCAGCAAGTGCTGACTGACCTTGATGATCCTGTTTCTGCATGGGATGATCTTGGATGGAGGAATGTGCCTGTCCAGCAGCATGCCAGAGAATCTGCAGTGGAAAATCTGGAGATTGCCATCCCCAAAACTGAAGTGCTGACAACAGGGCAGAGCTCTGCTAACCTCTGCCCAGCACTGATAACATCTTCAGGGTTCCATGGACAGGAGATGGTGAACCTCCATCCCCAGACACCAGTTGCAGAGACAGGGGATTTGATAGACTTTTCTGCTGAGGAAGAACCATCGGATGAGCCCCCAGCAGAAGAGTTGGGATTAGGGCCAAACTTCATTGCGCTCTGCTCAGCACTGATGGCATCTTCTGAGTTCCACGGACAGGAGATGGTGAACCTCTATCCACAGACACCAGTTATAGAGGTAGAGGATTTAATAGACTTTTCTGCTGAGGAAGAACAACCTGATGAGCCTCCAGCAGAAGAGCTGCTATCAGGGCCAAAGTTCACTGTGTTCTGCCCAGCACCAACAGTGGCTTCAGCCTTCCTGAGAGAAGAGGTAGTCAGCCTTTCTCCCACAACACTGACAGGGACATGTGATTTTCTGCCAGCAGCATCTATGGAGTTAAAACAAACTTCTCCAGCTGAAGATCTGGCAACCGGACAGAGGGTCCAAGACCTCTGCCCCACACCTGCAGCAATTGTGGAGGCTCAGGGTGAGAAGATGGCAATCACTTCCCAGCAGCAGATACAAGGGGAGAAGGGAGAGGAGGTGTGTGTTGTCCCTCCCCAACAGTTGGCCAGGGTGGAGGAAGTGGGCTTTCCTCCCCAGCAAAGATCCGTGTACCTGGGAGACAGTACCATCGACATGTCGTCCCAGCAGCCAGATGAGGGAATGGAAAAGGAAGCAGCCGGCTCACCTCCCCAATGGCAGCTACACAGTTTGGGAGTGGAGGAAGCCAGCTGCCTGCCCCAACAGTTAGCCGGAGCAGAGGATGCGGAGTCCCCAGCAGAAGTGCTGGCAACAGGGCAGAGTGCTACCAACCTCTGCCCAGCACCGGCAACAACTACAGAGTTCCAGGGAGGCGGGGCAGTCGGCCTCCCTCTCCAACAGTTAGCCGGAACAGATGGTGTGGGGTTTCCAGCAGAAGGGCTGGCAACAGGGCAGAGGACTGCTGGACTCTGCCCTCAACTAACAGTGGATGGATTACCTGTGAAGGTGGATGGGACTTCAGTCTCCACCTGTATACCCCAGGGATGCTGGGCAGTGGGCCCAGATCCCCAACAGCATGACAGAGTGAGCCCAGTCACCCTGTCTTCTCTCCAGCGGCAGAAAGGATTCCAGGGAGAAAGGCCAGTCCGGGCCTCTCCCCAGCGGCAGATATGTTCTCTGAGAGAGGCAGAGGATGGCTGGGTGAGTAATACACTGTTTGGGATGATTTGTTTGGTGTACTGTGTGGGTACAGGCAGTAGAGGACTGGAGCTGTGGACTAACTTCGGAGTCAACCCGTCTGGGGTCTCCTCCTGTGTTAGTCTCCTGCCGAAAGGGGAGAAATGTCACGGGCATGGCCAGAGCGGAGGCTGTTGGAGAGGACTGTGTGCAAGCCTGTTGCCCACCGATTATGGGCCCTAGCATTTGAGGTGAATGAGAAATCCAGTCTGAACTGTATTAATCGGACTCAGTCATGTATATATTGTATGGGGACTCCTTACTGTATATTTGTGTCCCTGAAGAGGGAGGGGGGATTCCTCCAGCAGCCCCCTGCTGATAAGACTGATTCATTCTGCTGGGACACATCCTGTGAGGAGATGCTGGTGTTATCAACATGTGTTTATGTTAATTAGGAGAGCTGATCACATTAGCCACCAGCCCTGGCTAATAGACGAATGGTCTAGGCTGAGGAGGGGGGAGATTGTTGTTTGTATTGTTAATTGTATTAATGTGTGAAGCTCGGTGCCCACAAGACTGTCATCTGGTCTGGGTACATTTTGTAGTAAATTAGGTCATGTTAATTAGGTTAGCTTTGAGTCATCCCTGCTGTATAAAGATCTGTGAGATCTCAAAATAAAGGGCAGTTCTGATGTACTCCAAGACTGGTGTTGTCTAGTTCTTGGGGGTTCCTATAGCCAGATCCATTGGACTCGTGTTCCAGAACTTAGGAAGCGGTATATGACGGAAGCACTCAAGCGGAGTGTGGGGCGTTCCGTGACAGAGCTTACAATCTAATAGGGTGAGGCAAGTGGTATACAAAGGTCATAACAGGGGGGATGAGCTGATGGAAGTGATAAAAGTTCAATTAGTTGGAAGTGTGATAGGCTTCCCTGAAGAGAAGAGTTTTCAGGGATTGCCTAAAGGCAGCTAGAGTAGGGGATAGCTGGACAGACTGAGGTAGAGAGTTCCAGAGGATGGGAGAGGCTCTGGAGAAGTCCTAGAGACAAGCATGGGAGGAGGGGACAAAAGAGGTTGAGAGCAGGAGGTATTGAGAGGAGCGGAGAGGACGGTTTGGGTGACATTTGGAGACAAAATTGGTGATGTAGCTTAGGGCAGAGTTGTGAATGGCTTTGTATGTTGTTAGTATTTTGAATTTAATTCATTGGGCAACTGGAAGGCAGTGGAGGGATTAGCAGGGAGGGGTGGCGGACATTGAACGGTTAGTAAGGTAGATGAGTCTGGAAGCAGCATTCATGATACACTGAAGAAGAGATGGAGCCTATGGAGAGGTAAGCCCATGAGAAGGGAGTTGCAATAGTCAAGGTGAGAGATAACGAGTGAGTGAATTAATATTTTGATGATTTCATTAGTTAAAAAGGGGTGAATTTTAGAGATGTTACGGAAATGAAGTCTGCAGGGTTTTGACAGCCATTGAATTTGGGGCTGAGAAGACAGGTCAGAGTCTAGGATTACATCTAGTACCCGGGTGTGAGGGGAAGGACTTCTAGTGGCGTTATTGATCTTGATGGAAAAGTCATGAAGAGTGGCACGTGCAATGGAGGGAAGGAATATTATCAGCTTGGTTTTAGAAAGATTTAGTTTAAGCGCTTAAGGACCGCCCCACGTACATATACTGCAGCAGGGCGGCCCTTAAGCGCAAAATCATGTACCTGTACGTCATTTTTTCTTCTTCGGGTTTGGGGCACGCATGCATGCTGCCGCTGACCCGCTCCGGCTGTGATTGGACACAGCAGGAGCCTATCAGCGGGTCCGGCAGACCCGATGTCCACCAGGACCCGCCGATCGTTCACAAGGCAGACAGAACGAAGGTCTGCCTATGTATACAAGGCAGATCGCCGTTCTGTCAGAGGGGAAGATGGAGATCTTGTGTTTCTGCTAAGCAGAAACACAGATCTCTGTCTTCTCCCAGTTAAAGCACCTCCCACACAGTTAGCAAGCACTCCCAGCGAACACATTTAACCCTTTGATCGCCCCGAATGTTAACCCCTTCGCTGCCAGTTGCATTAGTATAATGACAGTTCATTTTTTCTTAGCACTGATCACTATATTGGTGTCGTCACTGGTTCCCAAAAAATGTCACTTAGTGTGAGATGTGTCCGCCGCAATTTTGCAGTCCTGCTAAAAATCGCTGATCGCCGCCATTATTGGTAAAATAAATTCCATATATCCCATAGTTTGTAGATGCTATAACTTTTGCGCAAACCAATCAATATATGCTTATTGGGATTTTTTTTACCAAAAATATGTAGCAGAATACATATTGACCTAAATTGATGAAAAAATTAGATTTTTTAAAATCTTTTTTTATTGGATGTGTCTTGTGACAGACCTAGCTGGGACAAAGGCTTTTGGAGAGGACTGAATGCAAGCCTCTTGCCTTTTGATTATGGGCCCTGGAATTTCAAGGGAACAATACTCTTTGCGAGGTGAATGAGAAATCCAGTCTGATCTGTACTAATCGGACTCAATATTGTATATATGTATATATTGTATGTTGTCTCATTTTGTTGTGGACTCTTTGCTGTGATCATTTGGGATGTGTATCTCTATGGGGGGAGGGGGGATTCCTCCAGGAGCCCCCTGCTAAGATTAATAAAGAGATGTGGGGAATTGGCGCTGCCTTATATAATAAGTGTTGTATAAGGGTCTAGAAATTAAATAAATAAGTAAATAAATAAGTGATTAAATAAAATTAGTGACAGCAATTGTGTATGTGAAAGGAATAGATAGGTGTTTATGTGACTGTCCCCCTATATATGCACCAAAAATAAATGGAAATAGTTGATGTAGAATCCTACTAGGTGAATGTGCACATCTTTTGTATCATGTAAATAAATATTACAGTGAATGAGTTGAGTTTATAATTGCTCCACTACCAGTGGGGACCTTTGCATACACAATAAACCAAATTAAAATAATAAAATTAATCAATATTACTCTATATATATACACGGGGTCCGTGAAACAACCCACTGTTTAGGTGCTCACGGTAACCATATGAGGTTACCAATTATCCCCACTAAATATTGTGATTAAAGTGCACTGTGTGTAAAGTGAACGAAAGTGCAACAAACTCTAAATTGCAATAAATTAAATACCCTCAAATTTCATATATATATACCATAAAAAATATTAAAAATATAAATATATATACAGGAATCCAAACAAATAACATTTATAATAAAGGCAGCGAGTGTAAATACACCATCTGTAAACCAGTCCCTATAATTGGCATATACTGGAATAAAATGTCTATTATGTGGAGATCAGGATCGGTTGACTTCCATTCAGGAATACTCAAAGGGTGATGTAAGGTGACTTCCGTGCAGGTAAAATAAAAGCTGGTGACTCCAAGTGCTCCCCCCCCGATGCTCCCCCACTCACCAGAATCCGTCACCCCCGAGGGGGTATTAGGCAGAGGAGTGGGTGTCTTTGGGTAGCTGTCTCTGATGTCCCTCTTAGGCTCCACTCACCATGAGTTTCTTCTGTTTAGACCGATACTGTGGGTCCCCTTATGCTGATCCAAACCCGGGTACCTCCGCTATTATCCACCTCCGTGCTGCTAAGTCCTCCTCACGCAAAGAAATAAACAGGGGGCTTGCATGGTGAAGTACGTCCGGTTTATTAAAGATTGAATATACAATAATAGCGTATCAACCGTAAGCAGTCGCGGCTATGGGCTGAGGATGAGATCAGGAACTAGAACTGATCATGTATCCCAGCTTGCGTTCCAGCCGACTCTTCCGGGTATGACGTGTGAGTGTGACTCCGCCTTACGCGTTTCGTCATCAGACGTTGTCTGACGTCTGATGACGAAACGCGTAAGGCGGAGTCACGCTCACACGTCATACCCGGAAGAGTCGGTTGGAACGCAAGCTGGGATACATGATCAGTTCTAGTTCCTGATCTCATCCTCAGCCCATAGCCGCGACTGCTTACGGTTGATACGCTATTATTGTATATTCAATCTTTAATAAACCAGACGTACTTCACCATGCAAGCCCCCTGTTTATTTCTTTGCGTGAGGAGGACTTAGCAGCACGGAGGTGGATAATAGCGGAGGTACCCGGGTTTGGATCAGCATAAGGGAACCCACAGTATCGGTCTAAACAGAAGAAACTCATGGTGAGTGGAGCCTAAGAGGGACATCAGAGACAGCTACCCAAAGACACCCACTCCTCTGCCTAATACCCCCTCGGGGGTGACGGATTCTGGTGAGTGGGGGAGCATCGGGGGGAGCACTTGGAGTCACCAGCTTTTATTTTACCTGCACGGAAGTCACCTTACATCACCCTTTGAGTATTCCTGAATGCAAGTCAACCGATCCTGATCTCCACATAATAGACATTTTATTCCAGTATATGCCAATTATAGGGACTGGTTTACAGATGGTGTATTTACACTCGCTGCCTTTATTATAAATGTTATTTGTTTGGATTCCTGTATATATATTTATATTTTTAATATTTTTTATGGTATATATATATGAAATTTGAGGGCATTTAATTTATTGCAATTTAGAGTTTGTTGCACTTTCGTTCACTTTACACACAGTGCACTTTAATCACTATATTTAGTGGGGATAATTGGTAACCTCATATGGTTACTGTGAGCACCTAAACAGTGGGTTGTTTCACGGACCCCGTGTATATATATAGAGTAATATTGATTAATTTTATTATTTTAATTTGGTTTATTGTGTATGCAAAGGTCCCCACTGGTAGTGGAGCAATTATAAACTCAACTCATTCACTGTAATATTTATTTACATGATACAAAAGATGTGCACATTCACCTAGTAGGATTCTACATCAACTATTTCCATTTATTTTTGGTGCATATATAGGGGGACAGTCACATAAACACCTATCTATTCCTTTCACATACACAATTGCTGTCACTAATTTTATTTAATCACTTATTTATTTACTTATTTATTTAATTTCTAGACCCTTATACAACACTTATTATATAGGGCAGCGCCAATTCCCCACATCTCTTTATTACCACTTCCAATTAATTCCTAATTAGGAATTAATTAAGGGGAGGCTGCAGCCCTTTTAAACAGTTATTTTCCTAAGCGCGGACTTTTCAATTAAGTACCCCTGCTAAGATTGTTTACTGAGGAGAAGTTTGAACACACCTGACCTGTGTGTCCGTTGTCTTTGGACAGTTTAACCCGCCCTCTTTTCCAAGGGTGGGGGGGAAGAGTCTCTGAGTTATTTTATCTGTTGTGCCAATGTGTGATAATAAAACAGTCTATGTTAGCAGCGGAGCAAATCTCGTCTTGTTTTGTGCTTTGTGAGCGGTTGGAATCTGATATCTAGAGTCAGACTGGGAGGAAGCGGTATACTGATGGAAGCACTCAAGCGGAGTGTGGGACATTCCGTGACATTGGTGGCAAGCAGTGGGACGCTTCCTGAAGTCTGGGACATCCAAACCTCCACCTGGATCCAAGATCAGGATAGCAGACTTCGGTCACCCCAGCGGAGATATGGACCTGGCATCAGAATTCCCGGGGCTGCTGCAGATCGTCCTTTCAGCATACACCAGGACTGTGTCTGAGGATGAATACTTGGAGGTCAGGCAGCAAATTCGGGTAGAGCTCTGGATTGGAGCCCTCCAGCTCGCTGGTAAAAAAAAGGGCAAGTGCTTTCCAACCCAAGAGCAACGGGCCAGTGACCAACGGGTATTGCGGATGGCATTCCTGGGAGAGCGGCCCCAGGAGCAATGGGTGACTGAGTTGGACAGGCTGGTCCAGCAGGAGATAAAGCTGGACAATCATTATTGGGCTCTGCAATGGCACACGCTTAAACCTGATCTTGACCATTAGCTAAGAAAGGAACAGCATCTGCAAAGGGCATACAGGAAACTGCTAGAACACGTTCAGCAGCATGCCAGAGAATTGGCAGTGGGAAATCTTGAGATTGCTGTCCCCAAACCTGAAGTGCTGACAACAGGGCAGAGCTCTGCTAACCTCTGCCCAGCACTGATAGCATCTTCTGGGTTCCATGGACAGGAGATGGTGAACCCCTATCCCCAGACATCAGTTGCAGAGACAGGGGATTTGATAGACTTTTCTGCTGAGGAAGAACAACCTGATGAGCCTCCAGCAGAAGAGCTGCTATCAGGGCCAAAATTCACTGTGCTCTACTCAGCATCAACAGTGGCTTCGGCCTTCTTGAGAGAAGAGGTAGTCGGCCTTTCTCCCACAACACTGACAGGGACATGTGATTTTCTGCCAGCAGCATCTATGGAGTTACAACAAACTTCTCCAACTGAAGATCTGGTATCTGAACAGAGGGTTCAAGACCTCTGTCCCACACTTTTAGCAATTCCAGAGACTGGGGAATTAATAGACAATTCTGTAGAGGAGGAACCACCTAGCAAACCCCCAGCAGAAGTGGTGGCAACCAGACAGAGGGTCCAAGGAGAGAATGCAGTCATCACCTCACAACAGCAGCTTGATCTGGTGTCGGTGGATGGGGCTTCAGTCCCCACCTGTATACCCCAGGGATGCTGGGCAGTCGGCCCAGGTCCCCAACAACATGACGGCGTGAGCCCGTCCCCTTGTCTTCTCTCCAGCAGCAGAAAGGACTCCAGGGAGAAGGGCCAGTCCAGGCCTCTCCCCAGTGACGGGCATGTTCTCTGAGAGAGGCAGAGGTTGGCTGGGTGAGTAATACTCTGTTTGGAACAATTTGTTTGGGGTACTGTGTGGATACCAGCATTAGAGGACTGGAACCACTGACTAACTTCGGAGTCAACCCATCTAGGGTCTTCTCTTGTGTTAGTCTCCTGCCGAAAGGGGAGAAATGTGACAGACTTAGCCGGGACAGAGGCTTTTGGAGAGGACTGAATGCAAGCCTCTTGCCTTTTGATTATGGGCCCTGGAATTTCAAGGGAACAATACTCTTTGCGAGGTGAATGAGAAATCCAGTCTGATCTGTACTAATCGGACTCAATCTTGTATATATGTATATATTGTATGTTGTCTCATTTTGTTGTGGACTCTTTGCTGTGATCATTTGGGATGTGTATCTCTATGGGGGGGAGGGGGGATTCCTCCAGCAGCCCCCTGCTAAGACTGTTTACTGAGGAGAAGTTTGAACACACCTGACCTGTGTGTTCATTGTCTTTGGACAGTTTAACCCGCCCTCTTTTCCAAGGGTGGGGGGAAGAGTCTCTGAGGTATTTTATCTGTTGTGTCCATGTGTGATAATAAAACAGTCCATGTTAGCAGCGGAGCAAGTCTCGTCTTGTTTTGTGCTTTGTGAGTGGTTGCAATATCTGATATCTAGAGTCAGACTGTGAGGAAGCGGTATACTGACGGAAGCACTCAAGTGGAGTGTGGGACGTTCCGTGACATGTCTTATAGCAGAAATGAAAACATATTGTGTTTTTTTTTTTTTTAAATTGTCGGTCTTTTTCTGTTTATAGCACAAAAAATAAAAACCGCAGAGGTGATCAAATACCACCAAAGGAAAGCTCTATTTGTGGGTAAAAAGGACATCAATTTTATTTGGGTACAGCATCCCATGACTGTGCAATTGTCAGTTAAAGCAACGCAGTGCAGTATCGCAAAATATGGCCTGGTCAGGAAGGGGGGTGAACCTTCCCGAGCTGAAGTGGTTAAGGAAGTGGTGTGACATTCATGTTGAAATGTCAGTTACTTAGTAATGCGAGAGGAGACTAAGGCTGGGTTCCACCTGAAAAACGCAGCGGCTCACAGCAGGAGTCTGATGCGTCTCCATTCACCATCACAGGTCCGATTTCAGCCCAAATTTTTGGCTGAATTCGGACCTGAAACGAACCAAAAGATGCACAGGGCTCCTGTGCAATTCGCACCGGAAGCCGCTGCAGAGATTTGTGAACCGGCCACGTGACGTCAGAGGAAGGCAGGGTTGCCTGTTTACATCACTGGGTGGCCCCGCCCTCAGCTTTATAACAGCAGTCAACGAGAAGAAGCATCACTCGGCGAGAGCCTCCCATGGAAGCGGAGCTGTTGCGGCTTTTTTTATCTTTTTTTCGGCTCGTTGGGTGGCGTGAGATGGATCTACATTGCGGGACATTTTATTTTTTAATAAAGTGTCTCCTGTCTTTTTTACTATTTTTGACATTTTTTTTGTGAAATGGTAGGGGTACAATGTACCCGTTACCAATTCACATGGGGGGGCGGGATCTGGGGGTGCCCTTGTTAAAGGGGGCTTCCAGATTCCAATAAGCTCCCTGCCCGAAGACCCCCACAACCATCGGACAAGGGTTGTGGGGATGAGGCCCTTGTCCAAAATCAACATAGGGACAAGGTGCTTTGGGGGTGACTCCAAAGAATCCCCCCATGTTGAGGGCATGTCAGGAGGGGCGCTCTCTTGCCGCCGACTCGCTTTGGCTGTGATTGGACACAGCGGGAGCCTATCAGCGGGTCTGGCAGACCCCATGTCCACCAGGACCCACCAATTGTTCACAAGGCAGACAGAATGATGGTCTGCCTATGTAAACAAGGCAAATTGCCATTCTGTCAGAGGGGAAAATGGAGATCTTGTGTTTCTGCTAAGCAAGAACATGAATCTCTGTCTTCTCCCATTTAAAGCACCCCTCTCAGACTGGATACAGAAGCTGTCCCTAGGACAAGAGGGTCCACTCTCTGAGGCACAGTTGGCACAGCAGCATCCACAGCTGGCCCACTGACCACACCCACAGGCGGCTTCCATGTCAGCACCCACAGCGCCCCCCTGGTGGTGAGTCCTCCCTGGGGTACCTCCCTCTCTGCTGTAGCCAGCCTGGATGGAGGTTTGTTCCCCCTTTCCCCCTGGGTGTCCTAGTTTTTGGCAGTGCCTTGCCTAAGTTCGTGGGCCATATGGAATCTTAGGTGTACATATCACCTCCTGATCCCCTTATGGAGGCAACGGGTTCCTCAGGGTCCTCTGTCCCCCTAGAGGTGCTATTGGCAGTCCTAGCGCCATGGAGGCAGTGGTCAGGTGCAAGGCGAGCAGAAAGCGCCACCCACCACCATCTGCGTCTTCGAACAATTCTTAGCCCGAGTCGAGTTTCACCGTCGCAGGCTCTGCATTTTCTGTGGGCCCTGAAGATGTCTCCCTAGATTCCTTGGACAGAGAGGTTGAGTCCTCTGCCTTTGTAATTGCACAGGAGAATGCATTGGTGACTTCACTGATTACTTCCATGTGATATATGCTTAAAATTGAGCACTCTGCTGATGACGTGCCTGTCTCCATTGGTATGAACAAGCTAGCTAGGTCAGTTAAGGTTTATCCTTACCCTGCATACTTTGATAAGTTTATTTACAAAGATTGATAATGTCTGAAGTTTCCTTTTGTGGTTTTGATTTGTGGTACGTACCCCTTTCAGGAGGCTCTTCTGAAACAGTGGACCTTGTCTCCTGTGGTGTACCCCCTATTTTGAGGTTGAATTAGGCAGCACCTGTGGAAGAGTCTCCCTCCTTGAAGGATCCTGCAGACCGCTGGGTAGAATCAGTCATCTGCTCTATGTTTACCATTGTGCGTTCGGCATTGTGGCCTGTGTTGGCCATGGCCCTGGTGTCTCAAACACTTACTAAATGAGAGATTACCAAATAGCAGTAATCATTGTGTTCTGCCAGCCAGGAAGGCTTCCCGCACTCTCCCGCCAGCAGAACACAGTAGCACTGCAGGAGACATTCCCCCATCAGTTCTGACTGTGCTGCTGGGGGAATAGAGCAATTTTCTTTCCTTTTACCCATAGTGAAAGGCAATAAAATTGAATCATCTATGGGCTACCTTAGGAGGTCTTATGCCCCATACACACGGTCGGACATTGATCGGAGATTCCGACAACAAAATCCTAGGATTTTTTCCGACGGATGTTGGCTTAAACTTGTCTTGCATACACATGGTCACACAAAGTTGTCGGAAAATCCGATCGTTCTGAACGCGGTGATGTAAAACACGTACGTTGGGACTATAAATGGGGCAGTAGCCAATAGCTTTCATCTCTTTATTTATTCTGAGCATGCGTGGCACTTTGTGCGTCGGATTTGTGTACACACGATCGGAAATTCCGACAACGGGTTTTGTTGTCGGAAAATGTTATAGCCTGCTCTCAAACTTTGTGTGTCGGAAAATCCGATGGAAAATGTGTGATGGAGCCTACACACGGTTGGAATTTCCGACAACAAGGTCCTATCACACATTTTCAGTCGGAAAATCCGACCGTGTGTACGAGGCATTACAGTCATAGAGATCTATTTCTCTGTGATTAAAGCAGAACTATAGGCAAAACGTTTTCTTCATTTTGGATAGAGTAAGGGAGGGTTGTAACCCCTGTCAGTTTATTTTTTACCATCTGTGTCCCACTAGGGACATTTCTCTTCACTTCCTGTTATATAGCCAATACAGGAAGTGGGAGGAAATCCCTGCAAATTAAGGTAATCCCTTGGGGACCCCCAGGTAATCAGAACTAGTGTCCCTATTGGAAGATTACCTCTATGACTTTTTCCGGGGACACCCCAAAATTAGGGATTTCTTTTACTTTCACTTTCAATGATAATGGTAAACAGAACAAATAGATAGAGTGAATCTCCCTAACAGGGGCACAGACAGCAATAAAAACTGGCAGGTCCAAAACAAAAACAAAAAACAAAAAAAAAGTTTTTCTTTTAGTTGTGCTTTAAGCCCTTTTTTGTGTAAAATATGTCAGAGCGAGGCTTCATCTGGGTGGACTCTTCTGTGATCTTGTCCTGGAAAAGAGCGCTGGGTGGACTCTTCTGTGATCTTGTCCTGGAAAAGAGCCAATGTCATTGGAGTGCAGCCGGTTTGTTTGTCTGTTCCAAGCGAGGAGCTCCATCAGCTTACACCTGAAATCAAAAAGATAAGCAGATTGCAGGATTTGAGTGCTGTCTTCAAAACAGCTAACTGCACTGATGAAATACATAAATGGATTTTGTTTAACCAGCCAAAGGATTTTTTCTGTCCATCCAGTTCTGAGATTCCCACAGCTTTGCCACAAAAGACTGCCCCATCTGTCTTTTTCACTGCTGCAGTTAAGTAACACTTATGGGGCGTACACACGGGCGGACTTTCCGACCGGACTGGTCCGACGGACTTTCTGATGGACTTTTGACAGACTTCCGTCAGACCTTTTTTACGAACGGACTTGCCTACACACGACCGGACTACAGACGGACTTGCCTACACACGACTGGACTGTCCGGCAGACTATGTCCGCCAGTCTTCCCGACAGAGTGAACGGACTTGCCCACACACGAACAAGTCCGTTCATTTTGAAGGCGAATCGGGTACGACGGGACTAGAAAAGGAAGTCAAGGAAAAGGAAGTCGCTTTTATCGGCGAGATTGACACCTTGCGAGCCCCGTCGTGAGGCATACCAGGCCCTTAGGTCTAGTATGGATTTTAAGAGGAACCCCCTAAGCCGAAAAAACGGCGTGGGGTCCCCCCAAAATCCATACCAGACCCCTATCCAAGCACGCAACCCGGCTGGTCAGGAAAGGGGGTGGGGACGAGCGAGTGCCCCCCCCCCGAACTGTACCAGGCCACATGCCCTCAACATGGGGGCATGGGTGCTTTGGGGGAGGGGGGCACCCTGCAGCCCCCCCTCGCCCAAAGCACCTTGTCCCCATGTTGATGAGGACAAGGGCCTCTTCCCGACAACCCTGGCCGTTGGTTGTCGGGGTCTGCGGGCAGGGGGCCTTATCGGAATCTGGGAGCCCCCTTTAATAAGGGGGCCCCCAGATCCTGGCCCCCCACCCTATGTGAATAAGTATGGGGTACATCGTACCCCTACCCATTCACCTAGGGAAAAAGTGTCAATAAAAAAACACACTACACAGGTTTTTAAAGTAATTTATTAGGCAGCTCCGGGGGTCTTCTTCTGAATTTGGGGGTCTTCTTCTGACTTCGCCACTCTCTCCGGCCTCTTCTCCCAGTGTTCGACCTCTTCTCCTGGTGTCTGGTTCTTCTGACCGGCCGGGCTGTGTGCTCGGATAGGGGTCTGGTATGGATTTTGGGGGGACCCCATGCCATTTTTTTGGCATAGGGGGTTCCCCTTAAAATCCATACCAGACCTAAGAGACATTCTCGCCTCCCCCTCGTGTTCGCCGCAATAGGAAAATTTGTTTTTCCTATTGCAGCGAGCGCGACATGTAGAACCCTGCCCTTGCGTTGTATCTGGTCCGTCGGACCAGCATACAGATGAACGGGCTTTCCGTTAGGAACTGAGTCCGGCGGAGTTACAACGTAAAGATTTGAAGCAGGTTTCAAATCTAAAGTCCGTCGGATTTTCGACCGAAACGGCCCGTCGGAAGTCCGATGCAGCCCACACATGGTCGTGTTATACGCCGGATTCAGTCCGTCAGACCAGTCCGGTCGGAAAGTTTGCCCGTGTGTACGCTGCATAACAGGTCCCTCCCAAAGCCTGTGACTGATCAGTGAAAAGAGGAGCAGAAAACTGAGCTCATCTCTCTGACACTTTCCCCTCTCCTATCAGCATGTTCCTTTTAGCACATCAGTACTACAGCACAGCTAACCTAATCCTTGTGCTGCTTCTTCCTCTCTGAGGATGAGCTCTGCCACACAGGGGATTGCAAGAGGCTGATACTGTTGAGTTATGCATATTCATACGTATATATTGTTAAACTTGATGTTTGTACGGTAGAAACACTTTCACTTTTATTCGCTTATAGTAGCCGAGAACTGTGTTGTATTTCTCCACTGCAGTGAATAAAATGCACCTACTTATATTTTACAAAGATCTGGGTCTACTATCTCATCAGAAAAATGTCTTGTTTGGAGACTAGATTCCCTAACCTGATTTAACAATACCAAGTCCAGTTTAGGGACTTACATTGCTTGCATTCAAGAAATATATTTAATGTTGTATTCATGAATACAGAGGTGAATTCATTTGTGTCTTTTATATTTGTGTGGAGTTCAGCTTTAATCCATCTCAAACATCAGTATACAGGCAAATTTTTTAGTCAATAAAAGTTCTCACTTCAGCTCCATATACTGTATTCCTGCCACTATGGACTGATATTACCTCCAAAATCCTTTTAGATGAATTTGGCTGTATAATCTGCATAGGTCCTTAGACGTTCTACTTTTTCTATGTATGTCTTCAGTTTCTTCTTGTGCAGCATGTGAGGTTAAACCCGGTCATGTCTACGTATACTCTTCTGCTGACAGCCTACTGTGAAGATATTTCAATGATTGTCTCTACCCATAATGCTATGTCAGAGCAATCCATGTGGGGGGGAATAATTAGTACATGAGCTTTTCAGCCCCAAACCATTAAAACACTACAATATTAATTAAAATATAATTCATTCTATTGAAGGAAAAGTTTGCCATAGTCATCCAACAAATATTACACTTAAATTGCCTAATTAGGAGAAATAAATGTTCCCAGCCTTAGGTGCTTAGAAGCCAATAAACATTAGGCATCAGTTATCAAACTATTTCTTCATTTCAATTGCAAAATACAAGATAATTGTCATAGTTTAATTAGCATACAAGCTGATTAATTGTCTATTTAAATTATACCCAATCAAAGTGAATATGTTCATTTTAGGTTTCATTAGTAACAGGCATTCACAATTCCATCTGACATGTTAATGAACGGCAACTTTAGAAACTATAAAGAAGAAAACATCATTATTTTCACATCCATCAGATGTAAACAAAACTGGGATTTAATTTGATGTGTTTAGGCAAGTTTGCTTGTGCTGTCAGGAAAGTAGTACACGTAAAAAGTGGAAATTGCAGGGTTTGAAAGTGCCATAGAGCAGATGTTCACAAATCAATCTGTTGAGACTGTTTACCAAGTTTTATGAGTAGTTTTGGGTATGTATTGTTGAAAAAGTGGCTGTCTATGTTAGTGTTATGATTATTGCTATTTTATTTATGTCATTATTTGTAAAGTGCACATGTTTAGAATATCTTTTCCTAAGTTAGCTATAGACAGGAAGTAAATGAAGATGCTGCCAAAAACCTTACCTGTACACCTCAGTGCATTGCCGATTCCCCCAAAGATGGTATACAAATATTGACTTTGTAAAGGTCTGTATTTACATAGTATTTACATAGGCTAAACACAGCCCGCTGTCCCCCATATTAACAGTTTAAGAGTTCAGTTTAGCTTAATGCCGCATACACACGATCGGACTTTCCGCCAACAAAACCGTGGATTTTTGTTCGAAGGTTGTTGGCTCAAACTTGTCTTGCATACACACGGTCACACAAATATTGGCCAACAATTATGAACGTGGGAACGCGGTGACGTACAACACGTACGATGAGCCGATAAAAAGGAAGTTCAATAGTCAGTACGCCACCCTTTGGGCTCCTTCTGCTAATCTCATGTTTATCTCGTGTTAGTAGAAGTTTGGTGAGAGATGATTCGTGCTTTTCAGCCTCGTGCTTTTCAGTTCGTTTCTGCTTTTCAGTTTGTGCTTGTCGGTTCGTATTGTCGGTTCACTGTTCTTCAGTGCGTGTTGTCAGTTCATTCCTGTCTTTAAGTGTATTCTATTTATAGCTCGCTTCTGTTTTTCAGTGCGTTCTTGCTATGTGGAGTACTTCGTAGGTAGGGGGGCAATTGATATACCAGAGAATCTGGAAGCTCAGTAAAATAAATTTTATGTGAAAAACTAAACTCATATTTCATTTGATTTATTGCTTGTGTTTCTTATCTGTCTCCTAGGTTCTCCAATGGCCTTTTATTTTTGTCCATTTTCTTCAATAGTGCAAACGTAACTTATTTGATACATGAGGTGACAACCTCTTCTTCAGCTAACTATTATGTTGTGCTGTGGGTCTGCTACACACACACAATGTTTTTGTTGTTAATGTATGTAATGCATTAATGATAAAAATATTCATCATTTTCAAATCCATGAATGAATTGCTTGTAGTCCCTAAAATGGCCTGATTTTGGCAAATTTTACAGCACAATGGGGGTTATTTACTAAGGGCAAATCCACTTTGCACTGCAAGTAACCCCCATTGCCACTGTAACTACACCTTACTAAAAAAAACTGGTATTGAGCATTGAAAGATGAAGCCACACATTGTTGCGTATAAAACATTTTACTCCAAGCACATTCACATGTGCATTATAAAAGGGTTTTTTAACAAACCAACATCTTTGGTGTATAACATATATGTTTGACAGTATATAGCCTTTTTTGTGGCTAAACAGGCATGTTTAAAACCATAACATACACATCCCCAACTTAGGAATTTACAAAGTTCAACTTTGATAAAGTGAAGGCCATATGAGACATTAGTATGCCAAAACTGTGTTGATTTTGCCTTCATCAGATGGGGTGATCTCACCCCTGTAAAAGTTTTCAAAAGTTTTGAAGATGCACACAAATTGGGACTCAAAATGTGGATTTCCCTCATGATCCCATACCTAAAATGTGTGTCTTTTCCCTACATCTATTTTTCTAAAGTCACAAAACACACAGTGTGTCAACATGTGGTATCTGCCATCATGGGATATCAATGTAAGCGTTTTGTGGGTGCAACCCTTTTCTTGAAACTAAAGTAGGTAAGAGGAAGGGGTTGCACCCCCGAAACACGTCCATTGATCCCCCATGATGGGAGCCAGCACATGTTGACACACTGGGCATTATTTCAGGAAGGACAATCCACTTTGCCCTTGCATTGCACTTGTAATGCAAAGTGGTTTTGCTTTTTTAAATAAGCCCCAGTGTGTCAACATGTGCTAGCTCCCATCATGGGGGATCAATGGATGTGTTTTGGGGGTGTAACCCCTTCCTCTCACCTACTTTAGTTTCGATTAAGGGGTTGCACCCACAAAACGCGTACATTGATATACCATGATGGCAAATAACAAATGATGACACACTGTGTGCATGTTTAAAATTTGTCTTTGCAATTAATTAAAAACAATAACAACAAAATTTACATTTTTTTAGTGTTTAGATTTTACAAAAAACATCAATGATGTTGCTCAGTCTTTTTTGAACATCATTGATGTTTTGCTTCAGCTTTTCTAAATCCTGATTGCACACCATGATCTCACTGATGAAGACTGTTGAAGTGAGTTTCTTCTTCCAGAACACCTAAAAATTAAAAAAAACACACCATGTATTATAAATATGCAGGCATCCATCTGGACATCATTTCGACCACTTCCTGAACCTCTGCATCCACATCCTCAGGTTCTGCATTCACATCCTCGGGTTCTGCATCCACATCCTTAGGTTGTGTGGTGAGTTTTCCTTCTTCAGGAGGTGTGGGGTTCCTGGTGTCCTCAGATATCCCGATTCTTTTCTCCGCTATGTGAATACAAAAAAGGTATACTTAGCAGACAGATATTTGAGGCGAGAAATAGTAATATGAAACATTGCTTGGAAGTGTCATCCAATTGTCTGTTTTGGTAGAGTTCCAAGCTGAAGACATGATTTTTTCCCTTTCCAAAGCTGGAATACGTACCTGTTTTGTTCAAGTTTCACACATGGAGAGACCCCTAGTATCCACTGGAGCACCTGCATGGGACACCATAAAAAGGTTGTTAGATGTGTAAACAGCTGCTGAGTGTCCTCTCCTTACACTGAATCAAGTTGGCATTTCATTATAGTTTCAAACACATCTAGACAACAATGTAATAAACTTATTTTAATACAAAATGGCAGGTTAACTACAAATGTAGTTAACCTGCATCTGCCAAAAACGTTGTATTAGTGGTCAAACTAACAATGTTTAATACGAACGATTACTGTGCCCACGACCCTCAAACTTGGCATTTTAAACTGTACAACAGTAAAGAAAAGCAATGGACAAGCACGAAGGTAATACTAATAATAGGAACACACGACAAATACTTTTTTGCAGCACTTTCCTGATCTTTCTATACTGATCCTGCTCCCTCAATTTCAGGTCTGACCAGCATTTCCTCAAATTCTCCTTGGATCATCGTACCCCAAAAGTCCTTTGCAGACTTCTTATAACTTTAGTCATGATCTTGGCCTTTCTCACATTTGGGTTTCTGTACGGTCCATACTTCCCATCATAGTCTGCCTTCTTCAAGATGTCCACCATCTCCACCATCTCTTCAAAGGACATATTTGAGGCCTTATATCTCCTTCTGGATGTGGAACTACCTTGCTCCGGGCTTTCCTCCTCGTTGCTGATAACAGCACACACCTGCTGTGTCCATACCATGTGCTCTCCCACTGCACTGAAAGAGATGAGGCCGAGAATACACTAGAGAGAAGGACAGGGGCGGAGTTTGACGCATGTGCAGTGTATATAAAGCATAACACATGGGCATCATACGTACGATCTGTGAGAGGAGGACGGAGGATCGTAAGCGCCGATCGTGCAAACGAAGGTACAATTGTAACTTGGGGCATCAGTGGTTAGTGGCCTATACTGCTTATAGATTGAGGCGTATATTGGGACAAGATTAGGAGAGTTTAGCCTGACATTAGGGTTTGTCTTGTGTTGTGTCTTGCAGCTAAAATGGTGGATAAATTCACTGACCTGGACTTCCTGCCCAAATTCCTAGACATGTACAGAGAGCAGCCATGTCTCTGGCAAGTCCAAAACAGGGACTACTCAAACAAGCAAAAGAAGAAGGCAGCACTGGATAAAATGTTGGAATTGGTGAAGCTGGTGTATCCCACGGCAGACATCAACTATTTAAAGGCCAAAATTGTTAGCCTGAGGAGCACATATAATAGGGAGCGCAAGAAGGTCCAGGATTCCCAGAGATCCGGAGCAGCAGCAGATGACGTGTATGTCCCCAGGCTGTGGTACTACGACAGACTGCTTGTTTGTCAGACCAGACGGAACCCAGGCCATCACTATCTACACTTCCTTCAACACTTCCTTCCACATCAGCTGAGGGACCTGAAGTCCAACCTGGGCCTTCCACCCAGGAAGAAGATGTGGAGGACCCCAGCTTGAGCCAAGTATAGCATTGTTGAACATATTTCTTGTCAAAAATTGAATGATGTTAACTAGATGTTATTGATCACTAATTTATGATTTAAAAAAGTGGTTGACATATTAATAGACAGTAGAAGCCAAAAATGATTGTGACAAGAATGAAAAGTGCTGGGGTCAGAAGGATAGTCTTTTCTATTTGGTAACATTCAATGTGCAACAGTCATGAGCTCAAAATTGTGTGTGATTGATGACCAGAAGCCTAAAACTATGCACCATTTTTATACACAGGAAAGTCTCAGCCAGGAGGTGGCCGTGGCAAGCAGCAAGCAGAATCCCAGGTTCCTCCCCTCCGCCCTCCAACCAAAAGGACCAGGAAGGCGAGAAACCTGGAGGAGTCAGTGACTGTTTTCCTTTGCCAGGTTACTGCAGCACTTAGCACAACCCCTGGTGGCCACGAGGCATTTGGCTGTGTCAGAGCAAGCAAGCTCGAACACATGGAGGAGGGCCAATGCACAATCTGTGAGGAAATCATTCTACAGCCCCTAAACAAGGGGATGAGGGGCAAACTAACAACTCAAATCCACCTGTGTGAGATGGGCCATACTCCTCCATCACTTCCAGCAACACCACCAACACCACAGCCACCCAACCCACCCAACCCACCACAGCAGCATGGAAGGAAGCATGGAAGGAAGTGTTGAGAGTGATGGCCTGGGTTTGGTGTGGTCTGGTAAAAAACGCAGGCTGTTGTAAGACCACAGCCTTGGGACATACATGTCATTGTGCTCCCTATTAAATGGACTCCTCAGGTTACCAATTTTGACAGTCAAATTATTGATGTTTGGCCTGGGGTACAAAGGCTTCACCAATTCCAACTGTTTCTCCAGGGTTACCTTCCTCTTTATTTTGTTATGACCCCTTTTAAATTTAAAATTTCTTTTTGGACAAATACTTGGCTATGTGTTTTACTTCAAAAAGGACAGTTTGTTTGTGAGTAGGCAGTTACATTTCACAAATACAATGTCAAATTAACAAGGGACACCAACAAAGTTGTAACTTTGATGTTAAAAAATACAAGATAATAATGATGTTGTGGTAACTTGACACACAAAACGACAAAAAAAATTATGGAGATCACTAGAAAAAAGATTATTCTGGAGATCACGGGAAAAAAAACAACAAAAACAAATATTATTCAGGAGATCATGAGAAGTAATAAAAAATACGTTTGTCAGAACTCTGTGAATATCAGCAGCAAAGCAACTTCATTATTATAGTATTATAAAGAAGAAGAGAATGTGCTGCATCGAGAGATTTCATAATTTGGCACGTGACGAATGAAATATCTCCATTATGAATGCTAGTTTTACAAGACCGAGTGCTTCTGGCTCTTACTTGATTCTGAGCATACGTGACCTTTTGTGCGTGGACTTGTGTACACACGATCGAACTTTCCGACAACAAATTTTTTGAAAATTTGAGAACCTGCTAGCAAACATTACGGTCGGACTTTCCGACAACAAGCTCACATCCAACATTTCCCGTTTCCCGGAAAATCCGACCGTGTGTACGCGGCATAACAGTTATCGCAAGCCGAAACCAGGGGTGACAGGATTGATTGCTGAGCAGCTGAACAACCCATCCGCTGTTTCCCCACAATGCAGACACGAGGTGCCTGGGTGGAGAAACTTTAATTGCTTACTTTTTCTCTGTTTTCTGGGTCACCCAGGTATCAGCTGCGAGGAAATCTCCCTCACTTATGAACCTCTGTTGTCTACTGTGTGTTTCCATTATTTAATCTGGAACTGAGCAGGCCGTCAGTTCTGCAGTTGCATTTCGGTAAGCAGCTGGGGGCATCTTTAGTGCAGCAAGCTTAGCAACTATACTCACAGTTAATGTATTTTTGCCATTCCAGGATGTGTGATGCTTAAGTCTTTGTTTCACTGTTGTAGGTTGAAACTGGATTTGTCAGGAGCTATCCTTTAGGTACCCAGTGTACAGTCCCCTTTCTTCTACTGGATGCTCACATACTCACATGTGGTGACACCAGTCATCCTTGTTAGTCACGTTTCAGTATAGCCGGTCAGTGTGTGGAAATCAAGGAGAAATGGTTAATTGTACCAGGGCCATCTTAAGAGCATTATAGGCCCCCAGGCAATACAGTGCACTTGGGGCCCTGTCTGCACAATCACGCAGGAAAATAAAAATGCAAATGATCAAAAAGGCTATATTTATTGGTACTTCCAACAAAATCAGTGTTTAAACATTAACACAATGTTTGAACAATATAACACGAGTTTGATGGGCACAGTGGCAGCGTTTGGGCACAGTGGCAGCTTTTGATGGGCACAGTAGCAGCTTTTGATGGGCACAGTGGCAGCTTTTGAGGGCCACAGACGGTGGCTGTGTGTGATGCACAACCTGAACATACTTAAGTAGACAGTGTTGGACTTACTTGAGGCTGCCGGCCTGGTGCAGTACAGTGTGTCACTCACAGCAGCAAGGCAGCGCCAGCTATCAAGGGCTGTCTTTCCGCTCCGCTCCCTCTCCACGCTTTCTGAAGAACATGGCAGAGGTGGGCGGAGCTTGTTCACTAGCAGCTGGGGTGGCCGCGGCGCGCTATGAATGCTGGGGCGGCCGCGGCCTCTGACTGACATCACTGGTTGCTAGCTAGACGCCGGGCGGCCTGCGATTCTAGCAAGTGAGCAACCAGTGCAGTCAGTCAACTTAAGCAGCAGATTGCAGCACTGAGGATCGACCCTGGATGGGGCCCTCCAGACAAGTGGGGCCCCTGGGCAACTGCCCAGCGTGCCCAGTGGAAAAAACGGCCCTGAATTGTACTAGTGACCAAGAGTCAGAGAAGAACCTCCATGAAGGGACATTTAATTCAGCAGCTTAAGGGAAAAAAATATATAAAAAGACTGCAGAGACAAAATAGATGAGAACTTAGAAAATCATAATGTAATTAAATATGAGGTCAAACAGGGGATCACTTATTGTTCCTATAATGGCACAAGTTCTTCCATCTTCCTTCAGTCTCCAGATGGAGAGTTTTGAGGACTTGATGTTATCATCTAGCCTCATATATACTATATAAGCAGAAGGAAGAGGTATAGAAATAGGTTGTGAAAGTCATTCAGGGTTTGTTATTCTTGTTATTGAACAAGGATAATTATTTTAAAGAACGTTATCCCAGCTTGAGCAGAAATTAATAGAGAGTGAGGGATATATGAAAGTAGCACAGCTCCCCCTCCCCCTCCCTTCACAGAAGGATTCCAAGGCAGGATAATGAGCATGAGAGAATATTATGTACGTATTATGTAAAGCAGGGGTTGGCAACCTGTTGTTCATGATCTACTTGTTAATTGCAAGCAGGTGACAAGTGGATGGCAAACACATCCCTGCCTTGCCAGCCCTCGAGTGCTTCCCCCCCAGAGCAGCAGAGTGGTGAAGGCGCAATCTCAGCCAATCCTAGGCTGCGGGGTGAGGAAAGCCTCTGGAATTGCTCAGGTGGATTTGGGCTCTTGTCCAAACACACCTAAGCTATTCTTCTTCCTCAGAGTGTAGTATGCTCAACTCACCGGCCCTTCTCTCCGATCTATCCAAGGCACTTGTGAGTGATATCATGTGAGAAGGATGAGAGAGAAGGGCCGATTGCTATTAGCACCCGAACAGGTAGATATGCTACAGCAGCTTCCCTGTGCCACTCTGCGTCAGAAAACAACTTCTCTGCCCTGCTGACACCACAGTACCATGCCCTTCTAATCCCCCAGTACCATGCCCTCCTGATCACCCTTTACAGTGCCCTCTTGACCTTCCTGCACCATATCCTCCTGACCCCCCCCCCCAGTACTGTGCCCATCTGACCCCTCTGCACAGTACCCTCCTGAACCTCATGTGTTGTGCCCTACTGACCTCTTTGCACCATACACTCCTGACCTCCTGACCCCCCCCACCGTATAGTGCACACTGCCCTACATCCTACTGTCTTCTGTATACTGCCTTTACTATTGACCCCTGGACACTATCCTATATACTATTGACCTCTGGACACTGCTCTATATATTACTGACCTCTGTGCACTGCCCTACATCCTACTGACCTCTGTTAACTGCCTTACTTACTACTGAGCTATGCACACCGCAGTACATACTACTGACCCCTGCACACTGCCCTACATATTTCTGACCCCTAAACCCTGCCCAGACATGTCAAAAAATGTGAATGAAGGTGAGTTTTGAGTTTCCCACTGAAGATGGATTTTAAGATAGGCTAAGTTTATATTTTACAGTGGCATTAGTTTTCTGAATGCCATCTTTTATTGGAAGCTTGCTAGTTAATTTCTTTAAAAAAAACCCAAAAAACTCTAGCGGTTTTTGATTTCTGCCATGTTGTCCAGGTAGATCTCCACCTCTCAAGGGTTGCTTACCCCTGATGTAAAGAATACAGTATAAGAAAAACAAGATTAAAAAAATATGATATTTGATATGATTTGTATGCAATGTCCTGATGTGTATATTTCCAAAAGGTGTGATAATAATTTTTTTTGTGCGTTGTTTTCTTTTGGAAAGGATTATATAAATATGCCGGTTTAATGTGATCACAGTTATTTTGAATCTGTCTTCCAGTCATGGTAAAATTTACGTATTTCTATGGACAATCTTTAATGGGATTGCCAGGTTATATTTGAGTGAAAAGTTCACGTTACTGAATTTAATATGAGATCATATGAGATCATTAAATATTCTTTGATAGTGAAAACAGTGCATTTAAGAAAAGGTAAAACGTCCTCCTTTTAGGAGATGTACCTGTGTGATTGAAAGTAGGATGTGACATTGAGATTAGGAATGAGATTCGAGTTCGAGACGAACCCATGTTCGACTGTTCGTCAAATTGCGAACGTTATGGGCCGTTTGCACCAAATTCGAGTGGCAAGTCACAGCCCATAATTCACTGCGGCATCGCAGTGCATTTCTGGCTGATGATTGGCCAAGCATGCACTATGACCCGCATGCTTGGTCAATCACAGCGCCGTCTGTACAGAGAGCCGTAATTGGCCAAAGCCAGGGTGGCTTTGGCCAATTATGTCTCAGGGGGTTTAGTACATGCCCCACACTATATAAGGCCGCATCCGTGGTGGCCTTGTGTAGTGTGTTGCGGCGGCGGAGAGATAGACAGAGAGACAGTGTAATTTGATTTAAGTTAGATAGAGTAGGCAGGCAAGTCAGTTATCTGCACTTACAGTGTATTGTGTATATATATATATATATATATATATATATATATATATATATATATATATATATATATATATATATATATATATATATATGCATTCTAGGTGTTGTATGTATGTTTAGCTAGATCCGTTCCTGATATTCTCTTCCTACTGACAGGCAGGCAGGTGTTTTTACAGTATTTACAGCTACCTGAAGAAAATTGCTGATGTTCTGATCCTATTAATACCACAGGCAGGCAGCTGCAGTATTTACAGTTAGTGTAGTGCATCCTCTGCACAGTGTGCACCTAAAGCTACCTGAAGACAATTGCTATTGTTCTGATCCTATTAATACCACAGGCAGGCAGCTGCAGTATTTACAGTTAGTGTACTGTGTCCTCTGCACAGTGTGCACCTAAAGCTACCTGAAGACAATTGCTGTTGTTCTGATCCTATTAGTACCACAGGCAAGCAGCTGCAGTATTTACAGTTAGTGTAGTTCATCCTCTGCACAGTGTGCACCTAAAGCTACCTGAAAGACAATTGCTGTTGTTCTGATCCTATTAATACCACAGACAGTCAGCTGCGGTATTTACAGTTAGTGTACTGTGTCCTCTGCACAGTGTGCACCTAAAGCTACCTGAAGACAATTGCTGGTGTTCTTCTGATCCTATTAGTACCACAGGCAGGCAGCTGCAGTATTTACAGTTAGTGTACTGCGACCTCTGCACAGTGTACACCTAAAGCTACCTGAAGACAATTGCTGTTGTTCTGATCCTATTAATACCATAGGCAGGCAGCTGCAGTATTTACAGTTAGTGTATTGTGTCCTCTGGACAGTGTGCACCTAAAGCTACCTGAAGACAATTGCTGGTGTTCTCATACTAACAGTTGATTCTGTTAGCTGTATATTTATATATATTTATATATATATATATATATATATATATATATATATATATATATATATATATATATATATATACATATATATATATATATATATATATATATATATATATATATATATATATATATATATATATATATATATATAATATACATCCCAGCTTTGTGCAGCTACATCTCACTGCAGGCCATTAGTATGTCTGGAAGGCAAACAAGGAGAGGCAGACAGTCACAAGCCAATAAAAGAGGGCAAGCAGGCTCTGTGTCTAGAGGCAACAGTGCTGGTCATGGAGACGGTGCATCCTCATCAGCACGTGGCTCTGGGACATGCTTGTCCTTTTTTTCAGCAGCTGGCCGTGTTGAGCCGCAACATGCGGAAGACTTGGTAGAGTGGATGACCAAGTCGTCCTCATCCTCCTCATCCTCTCTCACCAGACAGGGTACTTTGTCTGGCAAAGCAGCTGCCATTGCGACCTCTTTCCTCGGCTCAGTGGCATCAGTCACTCCTTCCCTAGCCCCACCATGTCCTCCTGAGGAGTCCCCCGAACTGTTTGACCACAGTGTTGGGTACATGCTCCAGGAGGATGCCCAGCGTTTTGAAGGCTCCGATGATGGTACCCAGCTAGAGGAAGGCAGTAACGTGAGCCCAGAGAGAGGGGGTGCCCAAGAAGAACAGCAATCTGGCAGTCATGTTCCCCCAGCTGCAGCATTCTGCCAGGTTTGCTCTAGTGATGAGGAGGGAGGGGATGATGAGGTCACTGACTCCATGTGGGTGCCTGATAGGAGAGAGGAGGCGGAGGAGGAGGAGGCACATCTCCAACGAGGCAGGATGCCCTCCAGGGGCCAGCTTAAGGGCAGCACACCGACTGCATCACACCGCAGAGCTCAGCATGTGCAGGGCGCTGCTGTCTCTGAGCGTTATTCCAAAAGTTCTTTGGTGTGGGCCTTTTTTGAGACGAGTGCATCAGATCCCACCGCTGCTATTTGCAACATATGTCACAAGCGTATTTCACGTGGCCAAAACATCACCCGCTTGGGCACCACATGCTTGACCAGACATATGTGGACCTGCCATGCAGTTCGTTGGCAAGCGTACCTAAAAGACCCACACCAAAGAACAAAGCGGACCTCTCTTTGCTCCTCATCAGCTGGGATCTCCAACCCCACTATACCTTCAGTCCTCTCTGAGACCTGCACTGAGAGGAATGAAGGTGTAGAATTAGGTGTCCCAAGTATTTGCAGTCAATCAACAGCTCAGCGGGGGAGATAAATGTACTAATGTTGGATGCTTAGTACAGTGACTCTGACCATAGTTGACAGTTTTTTTTTCCTTCAACCTGGTAGATTGAAGAGAAAAAAACTCTAACTCTGGGGCAAATTTCACCAATGGTAAAGGAGAAAAAAAATCTTTGTGGTAGTTTTAGCCTTTCCATATGCTCCCTAAAGTGTTGTATTGCTTTGTGTCCTATTGGAAGGTTTTATTCACTTTCTGTCTCGGTGACCATCATGACTAGAACAGAAAATTGAGGGAAAACCTACCCAGCAAGGACAAATACAGCACCGCAAGTCCAACAGGTTCTTAGCCATCTCGATCTTATCCAAAACAAGAAAAACCTGTTTTTATTGGAGTTACACCTACAAATATACAGCAATTATTACTAGTTTAATGAAGCAGCTATTCAAGTTCTTTAAATAACATTATTTCAAGGGATACGGAAGGTAAATAATTTATTCTACATCCTAGAAAAATGGAGTTCTGTCTTTGCATATGTGTTTGCATTTATCACTATAATATAGCAATTCTGTTTGCATAGCTGAGAATAAAAAGCTGTATAAATGTTTCAACATTGAATTCTAGGTGAGAAGTTTAAATCCCTAATTCTGTGGTTTTGTGGAGTAAAGGCTAGTTATGAACATATGATCTGATTTAAAAGGTATTCACTATATTTCATTCACTGTGTATCCTTGTTGAACACTCTAATGTGAAATAATGCATCTATTGTGTGGAAATGTTTTAACCTTTCAGAAAAGTTGTAAATGGAAAAGTGTTTAAAGAAACTTTACTTTTTGTGCTGTATAGAACTATTCAACTTAGGTGGCACAAAAATATGCGCCAAATAAAACATAAATTGACCTTGAGCTACCCAAATGCTAACATTTTGTATTTCAGTGTGAGCTTCGAGTACAAAAAAAAAAATGTTTGAAACTAAACAGCTGCAATATATTTATTCTGACACCTTTTTTTATCCCTTTTTTCAATTACTTCCTCAAAAATACAGCACTGGGCAAAGTCAGCATTTTATGTATTAAGAGCTTGCTTTGTTTTTCTCCTTCTTCTGAAAGACTTGATTTTCTGTTTCTTGTAAGATGAGATAGTCTATTGATCCAACATTGTTCATGAACTACTACCATATATTCCAAAATCCTAGCAAGGTGGTGGCATAACTGCTTATGTATAGCATTTCATTTCTATGCGCTTATGGGTATATGTGGAAATATATATGAGAATACACATACATATTGTGCAAAATATGTTCAGCTGAATCAATTTAAGAATATCAGGATATAAAAAAAAGTGCCAAAAGTGTTTTTGGCTTTACTTCTCCTATGAATCACAGGAGTGCAGTTCATTCTGCACTGTGACCTGTTTTAAGCAGACAGGGGGGCTAAATCCCACTGTGAGCTGACATCATAGTGCTGGTCCAGGTTCTGGGTGGTCAGGATCCACCCAGAAGCCTGGTGGCACTGGCAGCTGGCTCAGTGAGCTGATGAGTGGCTGAGCCAGCTGCTCAGTGAGTAGCTGAGAGGCTGAGCCAGCTGCTCCTGCCCCTTCCACAGACCAGTGCTCCAGTAAGCACTGTGTTGTGTTGTTGTCCATCTGTGCAACAATGTAGAAAAAACTATAGTAAATAAATCAACGTGCTTTAAAAGTCCCAAAGAATAGAAAATGATGAATGAATCAATTCAAAAATTCAACGCCAAATCTTGAAACTGTGATGTTATCTTCCAATAAATTTGATAGTGATCCTTCACCAAAATGTATGTATCCTGTATGTATGTATCCTGCATATATCCATGAGGAGGAAGGTTCCCATATATCTCCAGACTAAGTCCATGTGAGCAGGCACTATCCTGCATAAGCACTGCTTGACTTTCTTTTTAATTAAAGAAGTCATGTTTTTCTGGTAAGCAGATCACTTATCTGTTAACTTTGGGTGTCGATTCTTAAATTTTGGTGAAGGATCACTGTCAAATTTATTGGAAGATAACATCACAGTTTCAAGATTTGGTATTGAATTTATATGGATTGATTTATCATTTTCAATCTTTTGGGACTTTTAAATCACGTTTTTCACATGGACATTTATGTGTTAATTTATGCAAGAATATTTATGAATATTTGATTTATTTGCTATAGTTTTTTCTACATTGCCGCACAGATGGACAACACTGTCTTTCTTATGTTTATTAATATTTTGTAATTGGTATAGGATCTTTTATGGTCATCTGACCAGTTACATTAGCGCCCCCTATTTCACTTTCTATGCCAATTGGAGCACACCACTCTTCAATGGGAGCAGCATTTTATATAATTAGTATAACACAGTTAATTTATTTATAGTAATTGGCACAGAGTTTAACCACAACACTGGCTCCAGGTTGCAGACCCCAGGGTCTCCCAACTCACACTCACGGTGGGCTAAAGGAAGATAGAGAGGGAGCAGCAGCCCAAGACAACAAGGGATAGTCAGGAGATAAGCCAAAGGTCGAGGCAACTAACAGACAAGGATAGACAGAGAACACGCCAAAGGTCAGGGTAACAAGCAGGCAGGGATAGTCAAAGAACAAGCCAATATTGGTAACAGAAACAGACGTAGAGCACACGGCAAGCAGGAGACAGGAAACCAAACACACAATATTGCTCAGGCAAGGCAGGCTTGGACAGCACAGTGTTAAATAGTGTAACCTGTAGAGGCTAGGGTGGAGGCACACTGAGGGAAGAATACCTAACCATGCAGGTGTGAGAGTGCAGGCTAAAGGCTGATACACAGATCAGAGGTAAGCAGACAGACAGGGTATGAAGGTATTACTGGCGATTCATGACAGACAATCACTAACTTTCTGAAGCCTGAAGACCAAGAGCTGAACAGTCAGCTGTGTTTGATCACTCAGTTTTTGATCTGGAGCTGGCAGGGGACAGATGCAGCATATGATCAATTTGTTTGTATTTGGGTGGGGCCTACAACGTTGACATGATCACACATGCTGATCCTATTGGATGGTCAGGATTGAGTTTGGTGTTAGCCCATAGGAACGCGACTTGGTATTACATATGTTTGTAAAGCCATTTTTGCCCTTTGACTATGAGAATGTGCATTTTTATGTTTTTTTTTTTTTATTACTGTATTTAGTATACAGTTTTACACTATGAGAGTGCCTGTCTCATTTTATTTCTGAGCGCTTTGGAGACATAAGTGACTGGCTCAGTGTTGGTAATAGTTCAATTGGACCATCTTGGCCTCAACTATTTTAAAGTGACAGCTTGAGACAGCAGGTGCTGTGTGCAGGCAGCCTATTCAAGTCATCTAGGACACGGCAGCTGCAAAGACACAGCTGCTTGTCCCAATGTGACAGGCATGTGAGTGCGAGTGAGCAGCCCCAAATGGAGACAGTGTGTATTGTGGGCTGCTCACCTGCACACCTGTCACATTAGGACAAGTGGCTGTGTCTGTGTAACCACTGCATCCTAATAGACTTGAATGGGCTGCCTGCCCTCAGCATCTGCTAGCTACAGAAGTTACAGACTGATCTTTCTCTCAATCTCGTTTCAGCATGCATTGACTCATTGTGCTGCTTCCTCTTCCCCCCTGTCTGAGCTTCGCTGTACAGCAATACAAGAAGAAAAATCCAAGGTGAATTAGGTTATGTACACATTAAAAAAATACATTAAAGGATGTAGTAATGAATTCAGAGCTGCCTTCGTTTATGTCCTTTCTATCGCTCTGGAGTTCAGTTATAAAATGCATGGTTGTGGTATGTGTGTTGGGCTAAATTTTATATTTCTACCACTTTCACTACAAGGATTTTACCAAAGATTTCAGTTCTTCCCTACTTCCCCTTGAAAAATACAGCTATACCATGAATAAGCAAGCACCGTCCATAGGAGTGATTTAGAAACCAGGTGCGCAGTAAACAGATTTGTTTTTGGCAGTGTGCCTATTATCTTGCATCCTGAACACCATCCTTATGCCAGTACACCTGTATTAAAACCATGATACATGTACAGTATATTGTATGGCACAAAGCAGGCCTCACCCCCTCTCTCTCCTCATTGACTCACTGACTTTGACAGCAGTGGGAGCCAAAGGTGCCCTGCTGCTGTCTCAGCCAATGAGGAGGGGAGTCCAGACAGCAGAGACTCTTGTGCAGAGACTCTTGAGCCCAGCCCTGACACTTTGTTTTGGTTGTGTCAATATGTTACTGGTTGCATTTCTTGTGTTTATTTGTTCCATTATTTGCTCTATTTTTCAAGACAATGTTATGGTGTTTGTAACCTTAACCTCTTTGACGCCGACCTAACACAAATGTGCGGCCCCACTGCACTGGGCATTTCGCCGTTGGGAAGCATATTTGTTTATCTCCCTTTGTACTGGGAGCGCACCGCACAGCTTGCTCCCAGTACAGAGCTAAGCCACCAAGAGCCCCGGGGCCCCGTACTATCAGTCGGTACTTAGAAGTCATGATTCTGGGTCACCTGATCGCTGTGGTAGCCTCTGATTGGCTACCACAGTGATCAGTCATTGTGAAGCCCACCCCTGTGTTTCTCCCTCTGTAAATGGAGAGAAAAGATGGATTGCATCTTTGTCTCTCCTTGCAGAGAGGAAAAAATAAGTGTGTGTAAAATAAATAAATAAAAGTAAATACATAAGTATTAAAAAAATAAAATAAAGAAAAAATACCTAGCTCAAGGTTTGATCTAGGTCAGTCCCAGGGTTAGTGTTTGGGTCAAGTAAGGGGCAAGGGTCAAAGGTCATGGTCAACATATTTTGGGCAGGGTTTTTTGTCTATTTTTTAAAATTAGTGTCAGTTAGTGTCAGTGTGTTTTAGGCCTGATTCACACCTACTAATTTTTAGTGCTTTTTGCATTTTGCAGATTTGCATTACAGTCCATTTAACAAGGTTTCCTATGGAACACGTTCTGTAGTGCAAATCTGCAAAATGCAAAAAGCAATAAAAATGCATAGGTGTGAATCAGGCCTTAGGTAGGACAAACAAAAAAAAAAGGCAAAATGCACACTATTTGTTCTGGGCTGTACTGCAGGTACAAAAAAAACAAAGAACATATACATATGTGGTATCGTTGTGATCGTCAGGAGCAGGAGAATTTATTTTGGGTTGTTCTTTGGTGGTAGATTACGGTAGTAACAAGAAATATACAGCTACATTTTTTTTTTAAATATTTTGTTTTACTCGTTTGGGCCAGTTTTCCTTTCATAATTAAAAAAAAATCAGGAGATATCCATAACTACTGTATTTACCACCAAATGACAGCCCAATTTGTCCTGGAAAAAACAAGGTATAATCCATCTGGATGTACAAAGTGGTTGTGATGATATGTACGGTGTTACTTACACATGTCAAAGTTGCAAAATTGTGCTTAGGCATTAAGATTTGTTTTACCCTTAGGCGTGAAGGGGTTAAAAATATTACACACATTCATATATCTGTCTCTTTATGGATTTAATATGTGTTGTTTATATTTATTTGTGGTTGTAATCCTTCAGTATTACCTGGTTGATCTTGCCAGTTCCCCACTTCCTTCTAGTAAACTCTAAGCATGGAAGCTGATCTGTGCTAACGTGGTCAGTTTGCGTCCCTTGTCATCCCATTCTGAATATAGGCAGGTTGTGCAAGCACACAGCGTTTCTGCATCTTCCGTGATATGTAGCAACATTCCCCACCCATCACTCCTCCCTTGCTTGAAAGGCAGTTGGGGGGAAGTTATGTTTTTCTGCAGCTATGTGATTACGTTTCATGATCTTGGAATTACTGATGCTCTATGGCAAACATCTCTTCCAGAAATGATGTACAGGCATTCGGTGAGGACAAGCCCACCCGGAGGTCAGTGATGCACTGAGCAAGAAAATGTGATCACATGACCTGCACCTCTTTTGAAAGTTATAAAGATTGATTATTTAAAAGTACATGTAACTATTTTAAAATGTATATAGCAGCCTTTTTCAACCAGGGTGCAGTGGCACCCTGGGGTGCCTTCTAGGCTCTTCAGAGGTGCCTTAGCAATATGCCTAAAAATTATTGCCAAGAATTGCCCAAAAATTGGCAGTGAGTGGATGAAGCCTGCCTTATTAATACACACAACCACAGGATTTTATTGTGCAGCATTAAAACCTTGGGCACTTTGCGGGCCTACCACTGGCATCCTAACAACCAATGACATCATTAGTAGATATAGGAGGCCGTTGGGCGCCTGCACAGCAATGTTGTTTGCCTCTCCCTTGCCCCTCTCTGTCACCACTGGGGTCATTTTAGCAGAGAGGAAGGGAAACTGAGGGAGAAGAGAAATTCTAGAATACTAGTCAGTACAAGTGTCATGTACCTTGTGGCAGAGCCTGACGTGTAGAGAGAGACCAGCAGCAGGCAGGAGGTGTGTCACCAGGGGCAGGTCAGATCACTAGAACAGCGGATGGCAGCAAACAGCAGGCAGACAGCAGGCAGACAGCAGGTGGCAGATAGCTGGTATGGCAGGATTGGTAACGCTCAGCAGGTGAAGAACCAGCAGGGACCAGGTAGCATGCAGAGCTGGGCTGGAGAATAATTGGATGCAGCCAGGTCAGCAACAGACAGTCAGATACAGGCATAAACGACAGGCAGAGAATCGTCAGGGTACAAGCAGAGGTCAGCACTGCAGAGTCAGGCAGATAAACAGGCGACAGAGCAAATCCAGAGACAGGCCAAGGTCAGGGTGTCACGTACCTGGTCGGAGGCCAAAGTAATGAGAGGGTTTTCCTTGCGGCTAAGTGCAGAGCGCCCCTGAAGGTGGTAACAGGGAGTGCTTTACTCAGAGAAGCAGGGGTTGCCAGTTGCGACAGGCTGAGGTGATGAAGAGATGTCTGCTGGATGGCAGTTGATGAGCAGGATGCACTGCTGGGCAGGAGTCCCTCAGGAATACCGGGTGAGACTTGGCAGCAAGGAGAGCCAAGAGCAGAGTCAGGAGCCAGACCAGAAGTCATGCACGGAAGGTCAGCCAGGAGTAAGCAGCAAGCAGGGTCAGGAGTCAACCGGGGCCATTCACTGGTAATCAGGCAGTAGCAGAGTCAGAGGAGCAAGCCTGGGGTCAAGCACAGATCAGCAGGCAGAAGCGGGGTCACTGGAACAAGCACAGGAACAGGACAAGAACAGGAACACAAGAGGAGCTGAAGATCATCCAGCAATTAATAGCTCATACTGCTGGCTTTAAATAGTCCACTGGGCGCCAGAAGCTATGTGGCATTGGCGAATTTCTATGTGCCAATCTTCGATTTTACTGGGTATTGCAGGTGTGCCAATCCTTCTAAGAACCATTCTCTAACACAAGGCCGGAAGCATTCAAGCAAGGTCAAATAAAGCCGGGTCAATAACAGGAGTCAATACAGGAACAGCTGCAGAAACACAGGTAATGGCTGCAAATCAGACGGCAGTGGCTGATCGCACTGCTACCATTTAAATAGTGTCATTGGTACCAATATTAACAACAGGCATTCAAGAATTCACATTCGTGCTCGTGCACGTTGGGGAGGGCAGCATCCAAAATAGCTTTTTGGGTGCCGCAAGGTAACTGATCTAGGGGAAAAGTTTTAATCTGGCCCTGGGTAAGTGTAATTCTCTTTTTTTTTTTTTTTTTAATAGGTACTTTTTGCACATAATTTTCTCAGGTGATTTTTACATGAGGAGAGTACCTGGCCATTATAAGTGGACATTGCATTTTATTGCAAGGTCCACTTTAATAATAGAGTTATACTCTCAGATGATACAGCGATCTTTACTCAAAACTGAAGTGCCTGTTTCGGATGTACTGACCCCTAACCTTGAGAGAGTGTTATTGGCTGCTGAGTGGGACTCAGAGGTGTTTCCTACCTTTTTAAATGCTCTGATGCCATGCCCTTGAAACTACCCCCTCTGGATAGGTTTTCAGTTCAGGGTATGTATAGTATAATATACTGTAGTAATATAGTAGAATGATGGCTCTGTGAGCCTGGGTAGGAGATGGTGCCCGGTCTTTGGACCCCGTTGCTAACCACTTTTTTGCCCACTTGATTTTTGACTTTTGTACTTAACATTGAAACACATTTATGGAAGAAGCTGAGCCTGAAAGCAATTCAATTTTAATGAACATACTCGTATGCAGAAGATGAGAAATAAAACTCTGCCTTCAGAACAAATGAAAAGCATACTCTTTATGACCTAATAGAAAAGCTTGTAATTAAAAAGCCTAAGAAATGCATTTATTTTTGATATGCTAAGAGATATTCCCACTCTGAGCTTTTGCCAAGTAAAAACTGAAATCATCACTTAACCTCTGTCCTGCAAAATTATGAAATAGCCGAGACGCTTCAACCTTTAATAACATCGTTTTTAAGGCTCAGTGGTTCTACTTTAACTGACGGAAAATAGGAATTGTATGAAAAAGTTCAAATGTTTAAATAAGATTTTAGTGTTCCTGCTGCAGAAAACTTCTACAATTTCCCTTAGTAGGCACATTTAAAAACTCCCTCAGGTAATTTTCAAGTCCCAGTCTCTCAAATTAATTTACTATGGTTTGTAAATGAATTGAAGGCACGTAGTAACAAACACATTTGATTTAACTGCTTCTTGTCCTTAGTATGTACCCTTTACATCATTGGAAGGGAGTGGTAATAAATAATAACTGGGTCATTGCTGCAGCTGCAGCTGCGTAGGTCCTGCGCGCATGTGTTAATGGTGATTGCACCACATGTGAGGTATCGCCACAAACGTCAGAATGAGAGCCATAATTTTAGCACTAGACCTCCTGTGTAATTCTAAACTGGTAACATGTAAAGACTTTTAGGCTACTCTCACACTGAGGCACTTTACAAGCGCTATAGCTCTAAAAATAGCGCCTGCAAAGTGCCTGTAAAGAGCCTCTCCTGTCACTCCAGTGTGAGAGCCCAAGTGCTTTCACACTGAAGCAGTGTGCTTGCGGGAAGTTAAAAAAAGTCCTGCAAGCAGCATCTTTGAGGTGCTTTAGGAGCAGTGTATACACCGCTCCTAAAGATCCCCTGCCCATTGAAATCAATGGGCAGTACCGCTGAAGCACTTTTAGCCCTTTATTCGTCTGCTAGCGGAGGTTAAAAGCGATCCACTAGTGCCCAAAAAGCGCTTAGAAAATGACGGTAAAGCGCCGATAAAACTAGCGCGCTTTACCGCTGATGCCCCTGTGCCTCGGTGTGAAAGTGCCATTAAAGTGCCCCCTATGGATAATTTAATGTACTGTAGCTTTCAAACATTCCACTAGTATGCGCAGTTTTAAAGTGCGACATGTTGTATATCTATTTACTTGGCGTAACATATATTTTACCAAAAACATTTTTTTTTTTATTGTGTTTGCATGCACTAAACTTCCGTTAGGCCCCTTTCACACATGCAGACGGTTCAGATCCGCCTGTCAGCTCTATGGAGCGTCAGATGTCAGCGGTGACATGTCCGCTGACATCCGATCCGCCCTGGGTGGTCCGTAATCATCCGCTTCCCCTCATAGGGGAGAACAGACTCTCTGACAGGTCAGTCCCTGCACAGAGTGCAGAGACGGACTTGTCATCCGCCGGCTCAGCGGGGATCAACTGAGCGATCCCCGCTGAGCAAGCGGAGTAGTGAAAATGGACAGCCCCATGTGAAAGGGGCCTAAAGTATATATTTTCTTAAAAATTAGCATTTGATAAACCGTAATATTGTGCAACAACAACAATTTTATTCTCCAGGGCCTCTGCTTAAAAAAATATAATGTTCTGGGGTTCTAAGTAATTTTCTTACAAAAAAGAAAATTGAGATTTATATATTTATCAAAGAAATGGCTGAACTGGCCCAAACTGGTGGTGGTTAAGGGGACCCTACCATTAGCGAGTAATGAGGGCTTGAAATGCTGATCTCCTCCAAAAAAACATGCTTGTTGCATGGCTGTGTTTAGGATCACTACTTTGTGAGTCACATATCCAGTAAATGTATGCTGTGAGTGTCAGAGTGTCAGGTTTTAAAATGTATCTACATTTGGTCAAGGTCAGTGACTTATACTGGCCATATACTATACGAAAAATTGGCTGAAATTCGGTCATTTGGCCAGTTCGTTCATTTTTGGGCCAGTTAATGGGCACATAATCGATAATCGTTGGGACATTTTTGAGCCGAAAAAACGAAGGACAAGTTTGGAAATTTTCTGCCAATCGAACGATAAATTGAAAGGTTAATGTGTTTCCCGTCCAAACTGTTTGCACTAGGTATATGTAAAAAAATGAACAAAAAATTGATTAATTTATGTCCACTGAGCGATTTATCGGTCATTACATGATGGCATTATCATTTGCTCTCTTGCTCTCAGGGCCGAATGTTCGTTTTTCGAAAATGAAAATTTTTATGTATAGTCCAGAGATATGCAATTAGCGGACCTCCATCTGTTGCAGAACTACAAGTCCCATGAGGCATAGCAAAACTCTGACAGCCACAAGCATGACACCCAGAGGCAGAGGCATGATGGGACTTGTAGTTTTGCAACAGCTGGAGGTCCGCTAATTGCATATCACTGGTATAGTGTATGGCAAGCATTAGAAAGCATTGAAGTCAAAGCATTATAGTTAGGCAGGAAAAATTGTCAGCAATGGAATACTTCATAATTCTCATGACAAGTCTCCCTTAAACACTTCCGGACCAGCCTCGGCTGGGCAAATCAACATTACCTTATGTTGGGCGCGCGACGGCCGGATTTTATTCAGAACCAATAAGTCTCCAGGCCCAGGCCAATGATTTCTGGCCTGGACCTGCTGATCAGTCCTGACAAATGAAATCCTCCCCTGCCTGTGTAAGTGTAAACACAGACAGCGGAAGTGATGTCTATGAAGAGATAAATATTGTTGGATCATTTCCAGATACAGATAAATGTCTCCAATCCCTGGTAATGTGTAGAAGAAAAACTTTTAGGAGGAAGAATAAGCTGCCCCTATAGAAGTGGAATTTTTGGAGGAGACAGTAACATCTGTATAACGAGGTAAGCACAAAATCATTGAGGTTCTTGAAAAATGTAATTTATTAATACAAAAATGTAATGTATAATATAAAATCACAAAGTTTACATAATACATAGTTTATGAATGATACTAGGATGTACTATTGCACAAGATGCTTGGATATGCAGAAGGCCAACATGTTTTGCAGTTTCCTGCTTCTTCAAGGGCGTCGCATGCATCTATAGATTCATCTAGATTACATAAAACAACGTTAGAACCATAATTTATTCAATACATAGCCAATCAGTGTTTCCATGGAAACGTGTAAATGCTTACCCAATCAGAGATTGCAAGTGCTTTAAAAAGACGTGTATAGCGGAAATTCATAATCAGGACCCAGTTAACAAAATCAGCCAACCGAGATCATTACCCTGTGGAAGCCAGATCCATAAGGGTTGGATAGTGGAATGTCAGATCACGCAGTGGCCAAAATATCAGGAGATTATTGCCAGTGCCATTAATCTAAAATTAAAATAAAAAAAAATAACCGTTTATTTAACATAAATGGGTCAGTAGTGGGGTATTAATATAACTGACCACTTGAACAGCTATGCCCGTATTTTCACAGTAGTCACAAATGGTCCATAATGTGGACCAAAAGTGACCCGACCCGAGCCACCAGTGGCGCACAGTGAAAACATAGTAACATTACACAGAGTTTGATCAAACCCCCCTACCAACAACTACACAGTCACGGATGGGCAAAATAGATCCCTTTGTGGTGAAGCAAACTTCGTTGAGTCAGGATTAGATGTCGTTAATTTATTCTCTTACCAATAATCACCAGTTGAGACTGAAGTTCTCAGGCTTGGACTCAGCTTCTGCCCCTCACAAAAATTGATAAGTTTATTTTAATGAAAGACCTGCATTTATTTGCGAGGAACCTCACCTATAAGGTCCATAATGTGGATCAAAAGTGACCCGACCCGAGCCACCAGTGGCGCACAGAGAAAACATAGTTACATTATGCAGAGTTTGATCATTTATATCCATATATAAAAAAAAAAAAAAAAAAATAATAATCATAATAGTAGGATTTGACACTAGTAAATTGACTGAATAATAAAGTTGTATCCACAGAAACTAATACATCTAGATATATGATACTGATAATGAGCCATCTGTGTGACAGGGAGGAAAAGGCACCGAAGATTATGCATTACAGCCTATGTGGCATAAAGGTACAAAAAAATTGTGTTACAGTGTGCAGCTGTAGTTTCAGGGCAAACCCATAATGCTGTGTTAGGGTCTTTGCTATTATGGACAATAAGCCTATGATGACATTTTCTAACCTGCCTAACCAGGCAGGTAGATACGCCGGGTAACATATCCACTATAGTATGCAAATTGCTCTGGCTATATGATATGGCATAAGTGAAGTGAGGTATAGCCCAGTTACCTGTGAGGTATCCTGATCAATCGCGGCTTCACGGAGGAGGAGCTCCCGCCTGCTCTGTGGTGCACTCGATGTCGCAGATAAGTCACGGTGAGAGTGCTCTCAGCGTCTACCTAAAGGTGTGCGATCCCTCCGGAAGTAAAGGGTCCATGATGACCCCTGCATGGCATATGCGCTAGGAGGCCTGTGACGGCCAGCATCGTGCCCGCGCCCACAACGCACAAGGGAATGTGCGAAGGGAATAAGGGAGGGAAGTACAAATTCCCTACCCTCCACCAGGGGCGCCCGAACAGCACCACTAATTGTCCTTGATCCTGAAAAGCTGAATCACTGAGCCCCGAATATGAAACACCACACAGTCATTGCAGCACCAGCAATTTCAGAAAAGAAAAAATGAAAAAATGAAAAAGAATTTCAGAAAATAACTAAACATTGGCAATTAATTTTACATAAATATACAAATATCCATTGGTTATACTGCATGGATATAAAATAATTCAAACGGGGGGGGTGAATTTGATTATTGTGTGGAAGGTGGAAGGGGACAAAGAGTACAGAAATTTGCCACTTAGATTTAATAAAAGAGTGGCAGCCCCAAAGGGAGACGTGTATTCAATTAAGTATATGATAGTATATCCACTTCACAAGGAGGATGACATAGGTAGGTATATGCCCGTAAACAGCAGAACTCCCAGTCAGGATATAGATATTATATTTGCATCAATCATGCCTTATACTAATCAGTGAGTGAAAGGAGAAGAGAGATATAAATAATTATTGTTAGAGACATCACAGCTGATAGGGGAGCACAACCTTATACCATGATGATGTGTTCTAGTTAATAAATTGGATTATACATCCCCTATATAAGTCATTGTATGATTACAAAAATGGTTTGAATGACAGGGCAGTATTGAGTCCCGGTGGATAGGTGGCTCTTTGGTTGAAGATCTATATGGCTTCTTGTTTGAAGATTCTTTTATCAAAGTCCCCTCCTCTCTCAGATTTAGGTATCACTTCTAATGCGAAGAATGATATATATGTTGGGTCATAACTATGATTTAATCCAATATGCTTGCATATTGGGGTATATAGTAAACCCGCATCAAGATAATAAAGATGATCCTGAATCCGTTTCGCAAATGGGCGTTTCGTCTTTCCAATATAGAATGCGCCACATAGGCACATTGCAAGGTAGACGATCCCAATAGTGCTGCAGTCAGCATATGTTTTTGATTTGTGATACCCTCCTCTTGGTAGGGGGCAACCATTGCCCTCCCTGATCCATGGGCATTGGTCACAGTTACCACATTTAAATGTCCCCTTTCCACCTGCCGCTCCAGTTAGGGGAGCAGCAGGTGCAAAGTGACTATGCACCAGACTGTCCCTAATAGAGCGAGATCTCCTATAGGTGACTTCTGGTTTATTTGCCACATATTTGGATATAACTGGGTCCTCTGATAGAAAGTGCCAGTTATTTTCCATCAATTGCCGAAAGATATTCTGGTGTGCACTAAATGTTGTAATAAATTTAGTTGTAGATTTAGTCTCTGGTATCTTTGTTCTAAAGATTAACGATTCTCGTGTATGTGCTTTGGCCCTTTGATAAGCTTTTTAAAGGACCGTCTTGCTATATTCTCTAATGATAAGTCGTTCATATAGTGCTTTGGCTTCCTGATTAAAGTCCTCCTCCCTGGCACAGTTTCGGCGCAATCTTAAGTACTGACTGAATGGTATACTTCGTACTAGGGGATGGGGATGCGCACTAGAATAGTGCAGAATTGTGTTGCCCGCTGTCTCTTTCCTATACAGATTACTATGTATCAATCCATCACTATTCAAGAAAAGACGCAGGTCCAGGAAGGCAAAACTTTTAGTATCTGACTGTATTGTGAATTTGAGATTGAAGCTGTTGTTGGATATGTGCGTCATAAATTCCAAAAGTTCTAAAGCAGAACCTGTCCAGACGAGCAGCACATCATCGATAAACCTTTGCCATAATAGAATGTGGCGAAGGTGTATCGCGGTGCCGTCATCTGAAAACGGGCTCGCTCCCACCCCCCCAGGTACAGGTTGGCATACGATGGGGCACATGATGTCCCCATCGCTACCCCCTGTACCTGGAGGTAGGTGGAGCCGTTAAACAAGAACATGTTGGTAGTAAGGATATGTTCCAGAAGTGTCGTAATAAACTGACATAGTTTCCAGTCACTTTTGTCTTGTTCTCTAAGGAATGCTGAGATAATTTCAACTCCTTTTTTGTGAGGGATGCTGGAATATAAAGCTTCAATATTTATTGCAGCTAAAATAGTTCAAAAATAGTTAAAAGGTCTAGGGTATCCTTCAAGTACGAAGGTAATGCCATTACATGCGGGCGTAAATGACTATCAATGTATTTACTGGCTGTCTCTGTGTGGCTGCCAATCCCCGATACAATTGGCCGCCCAGGCTGGTTTTGCAAGCTTTTATGAACCCTTGTTTTCGTCCAGTAATTGTATAAGTATTTTAAGAGCCCTAAAGTCCTGGACCTTGAATCCTTTATATAGATCTTCTTCTTTAATTGGAGCCCTACCCTTTTCAGTGTCAAAGATGTACTTATAGGTGAGGTTCCTCGCAAATAAATGCAGGTCCTTCATTAAAATAAACGTATCAATTTTTTGTGAGGGGCAGAAGCTGAGTCCAAGCCTGAGAACTTCAGTCTCAACTGGTGATAATTGGTAAGAGGATAAATTAAAGACATCTAATCCTGACTCAACGAAGTTTGCTTCACCACAAAGGGATCTAATATGCCCATCCATGACTGTGTAGTTGTTGGTGGGGGGGTGTGATCAAACTCTGTGTAATGTAACTATGTTTTCACTGTGCGCCACTGGTGGCTCGGGTCGGGTCACTTTTGATCCACATTATGGACCATTTGTGGCTACTGTGAAAATACGGGCATAGCTGTTCAAGTGGTCAGTTATATTAATACCCCACTACTGACCCATTTATGTTAAATAAACGGTTATTTTAATTTTTTTTTAAATTTTTAGATTAATGGCACTGGCAATAATCTCCTGATATTTTGGCCACTGCGTGATCCGACATCCCACTATCCAACCCTTATGGATCTGGCTTCCACAGGGTAATGATCTTGGTTGGCTGATTTTGTTAACTGGGTCCTGATTATGAATTTCCGCTATACACGTCTTTTTAAAGCACTTGCAATCTCTGATTGGGTAAGCATTTACACGTTTCCACGGAAACACTGATTGGCTATGTATTGAATAAATTATGGTTCTAACGTTGTTTTATGTAATCTAGATGAATCTATAGATGCATGCGACGCCCTTGAAGAAGCAGGAAACTGCGAAACATGTTGGCCTTCTGCATATCCAAGCATCTTGTGCAATAGTACATCCTAGTATCATTCATAAAGTATGTATTATGTAAACTTTGTGATTTTATATTATACATTACATTTTTGTATTAATAAATTTAATTTTTAAAGAACCTCAGTGATTTTGTGCTTACCTCGTTGTACAGATGTTACTGTCTCCTTCAAAAATCCCACTTCTATAGGGGCAGCTTAGGCTTCCTCCTAAAAGTTTTTCTTCTACACATTACCAGGGATTGGAGACATTTATCTGTATCTGGAAATGATCCAACAATATTTATCTCTTCATATACTCTAAATTGGGGTGCAGAACCCCTATTCCGGTTGGATCTTTTCCAGTTCAAGGTTTTAATTAATTCAAAATTATATATCTTATATAAATATTCAAGGAATTATATGTTTTCCATGTCTAGCCTGTGCTGGTGACAATTTAGCCATAATACAAAATACTACCCTCACAATTTTCCCTTCCTTTTTTCCCTCCCCTCCCTCTTTTTTTTTCTTCCCCCCTCATCTTTTTTCCTTCTTTTCAATATGTCTCAATTTTTAGGATCAAGATGGGAACAATTCTTGGATTCTATCCAAGATACATGCACTCCTCAAGTACAAACAGATGTGGGATTGGAAGTGTTCTTTATTGAGCTAAAGAAACTGATGGAAAAGAAATCCAATCTTGGGTGGCATGTTAGGTTTTTTGAGGATGGAATAAATCCTCAGGGATTACGCATACAGATCTTTCCATCCTTTGCAGTTACCGATGTTACATTTAAAGAGAAATGGGAAAAAAAACCTAACTCAATGCACAGCCAAATTAATGGAAATGCTGAGAGATAAATATATCTCTGAATTGATAGATTTAGATAAAGAGATTGAGACATTGAGAATAAATGAAAATCAATATTCTTCCAATGCTGATTTCAAAAAGAAGAAACAGGAGTGGTTACAGCACTTGGGGAAATACAATAAGAACGTATTGATGAGAAAAGATCAGAAATTCTATCAGGATAAACTGTCCTTTTCAGGCGGTTATGCTTATAGATGGCAAAAAGGAGGTTTTTTGAATAAAAGAGGGTTTCCCCCTAGAAAAAATACACAAAATTACACTATAATATATAAATCAGACTCTGATATCTCAATTTCTTCCTCTACTGTTTCCTCTCAGAAACCACAGAACAAGACCTCACGATCCTCAGTGAAAGGACGCGCACCGAGACGTGGTAATGGTGTTGGCAATACACAGGGGGGCACTGGTAGTAAAAAACAAACCCAAGACGATATCCTCCGAGTAGTAACTATGAATCAGGGGAGGATTCACAAGGTGACCTGGTGATGGGTGCTACCTTACTATCAATGTTTGCCGGGGATAAAATCAATATACAAACTAATGAACCAACACAAACTAAAGATTTAGGAGCTACCCCGAAAACTACCCAATCCAGAAATAGCAACCCGGGTTCAACCCCTTTAGGCCCTGCTCACACCCCCCCTACCAACAACTACACAGTCACGGATGGGCAAAATAGATCCCTTTGTGGTGAAGCAAACTTCGTTGAGTCAGGATTAGACATCGTTAATTTATCCTCTTACCAATTATCACCAGTTGAGACTGAAGTTCTCAGGCTTGGACTCAGCTTCTGTCCCTCACAAAAAATTGATAAGTTTATTTTGATGAAGGACCTGCATTTATTTGCGAGGAACCTCACCTATAAGTACATCTTTGACACTGAAAAGAGTAGGGCTCCAATTAAAGAAGAAGATCTATATAAAGGATTCAAGGTCCGGGACTTTAGGGCTCTTAAAATACTTATACAATTACTGGACGAAAACGAGGGTTCGGTGAACCCAGATGACTCATCCAGTGAGCCCTGAGCCTTGTAAGATTAGGTCCAAGTCTCAAAAGTTCCCAAACCTACAGACTTGCCCAGCGGTTTGGGCATTCTTGAAACAGACTAAAAAACAGATTGAAAGTTTTTCATTTCCACAACAAGTAGACAATAATTTGTCACAAGCACAACGCTTGGCCCTCAATAACTTTATCCATAATGACCAGATTGTAGTCAAACCATCCGATAAGGGAGGCAATGTGGTCGTTATGGATAGAGTCACATATATTGAAATGTGCAATAAAATTCTTAGTTATCAAGAATGGTATCAAGTGGTTCCTGCTGAAAAACTCATTGAAGCTAGATCTCAATACAAAATGATTATTACTCAAGCACATTAGCGAGCCCTCATTGATAAGGACCTGCTGGAGTATCTTGATGTTAAATGGCCCAGTTCCAAAGGTTCATAAAAGCTTGCAAAACCCACCTGGGCGACCAATTGAATCGGGGATTGGCAGCCACACAGAGACGGCCAGTAAATACGTTGATAGTCATTTACGCCTGCATGTAATGGCATTACCTTCGTACTTGAAGGATACCCTAGACCTTTTAAAAGTGATTGAGGGGCTTACAGTGCCCCCAGGAACTATTTTAGCTGCAATAGATATTGAAGCTTTATATTCCAGCATCCCTCACAAAAAAGGAGTTGAAATTATCTCAGCATTCCTTAGAGAACAAGACAAAAATGACTGGAAACTATGTCAGTTTATTACGACACTTCTGGAACATATCCTTACTACCAACATGTTCTTGTTTAACGGCTCCACCTACCTCCAGGTACAGGGGGTAGCGATGGGGACATCATGTGCCCCATCGCATGCCAACCTGTACCTGGGGGGTGGGAGTGAGCCCTGTTTTCAGATGACGGCACCGCGATACACCTTCGCCACATTCTATTATGGCGAAGGTTTATCGATGATGTGCTGCTCGTCTAGACAGGTTCTGCTTTAGAACTTTCGGAATTTATGACGCACATATCCAATCTCAAATTCACAATACAGTCAGATACTAAAAGTTTTGCCTTCCTGGACCTGTGTCTTTTCTTGAATAGTGATGGATCGATACATAGTAATCTGTATAGGAAAGAGACAGCGGGCAACACAATTCTGCACTATTCTAGTGCGCATCCCCGTCCCCTAGTACGAAGTATACCATTCAGTCAGTACTTAAGATTGCGCCAAAACTGTGCCAGGGAGGAGATCTTTAATCGGAAAGCCAAAGCACTATATGAACGACTTATCATCAGAGGATATAGCAAGAAGGTCCTTAAAAAAGCTTATCAAAGGGCCAAAGCACATACACGAGAATCATTAACCACTTGACGACCGCCTCACGCCGATTTACGTCGGCAAGGTGGCACGGACAGGCAAAATCACGTATATATACGTGATTTGCCTTCCGCGGGGGGGGGGTCCGAGCGGTCGTCTTTGGTCCCACGGCGATCAGAGATGAGGGGGAGGCCATCCGTTCGTGGCCCCCCCCTCGCGATCGCTGCCGGCCAATCAGATAACTTCCTTTGCTGCTGTATGCTAAACAGCAGCAAAGGAAATGATGTCATCTCTCCTCGGCTCGGTATTCCGTTGCAGCGCCGAGGAGAGAAGACATCACTGTGAGTGCACTAACAATACACACACAGTAGAACATGCCAGGCACACAAAACACCCCGATCCCCCCCCCGATCGCCCCCCGATTCCCCCCCAATCACCCCCCCCCCCGTCACAAACTGACACCAGCAGTTTTTTTTTTTTTTTTCTGATTACTGCATTGGTGTCAGTTTGTGACAGTTACAGTGTTGGGACAGTGAATATTAGCCCCCTGTAGGTCTAAGATACCCCCCTAACCCCCCCTAATAAAGTTTTAACCCCTTGATCACCCCCCGTCACCAGTGTCGCTAAGCGATCATTTTTCTGATCGCTGTATTAGTGTCGCTGGTGATGCTAGTTAGGGACCTAAATATTTAGGTTCGCCGTCAGCGTTTTATAGCGACAGGGACCCCCATATACTACCTAATAAATGTTTTAACCCCTTGATGGCCCCCTAGTTAACCCTTTCACCAGTGATCACCGTATAAGTGTTACGGGTGACGCTGGTTAGTTTGTTTATTTTTTTTAGTGTCAGGGCACCCGCCGTTTATTACCGAATAAAGGTTTAGCCCCCTGATCGCCCAGCGGTGATATGTGTCGCCCCAGGCAGCGTCAGATTAGCGCCAGTACCGCTAACACCCACGCACGCAGTATACGCCTCCCTTAGTGGTATAGTATCTGATCGGATCAATATCTGATCCGATCAGATCTATACTAGCGTCCCCAGCAGTTTAGGGTTCCCAAAAACACAGTGTTAGCGGGATCAGCCCAGATACCTGCTAGCACCTGCGTTTTGTCCCTCCGCCCGGCTCAGCCCAAGTGCAGTATCGATCGATCACTGTCACTTACAAAACACTAAACGCATAACTGCAGCGTTCGCAGAGTCAGGCCTGATCCCTGCGATCGCTAACAGTTTTTTGGTAGCATTTTGGTGAACTGGCAAGCACCATCCCCAGGCAGCGTCAGGTTAGCGCCAGTAGCGCTAACACCCACGCACGCACCATACAGCTCCCTTAGTGGTATAGTATCTGATCGGATCAATATCTGATCCGATCAGATCTATACTAGCGTCCCCAGCAGTTTAGGGTTCCCAAAAATGCAGTGTTAGCGGGATCAGCCCAGATACCTGCTAGCACCTGCGTTTTGCCCCTCCGCCCGGCCCAGCCCAGCCCACCCAAGTGCAGTATCGATCGATCACTGACACTTACAAAACACTAAATGCATAACTGCAGCGTTCGCAGAGTCAGGCCTGATCCCTGCGATCGCTAACAGTTTTTTTGGTAGTATTTTGGTGAACTGGCAAGCACCAGCCCCAAGCAGCGTCAGATTAGCGCCAGTACTGCTAACACCCATGCACGCACCGTACACCTCCCTTAGTGGTATAGTATCTGAACGGATCAATATCTGATCCGATCAGATCTATACTAGCGTCCCCAGCAGTTTAGGGTTCCCAAAAACGCAGTGTTAGCGGGATCAGCCCAGATACCTGCTAGCACCTGCATTTTGCCCCTCCGCCCGGCCCAGCTCAGCCCACCCAAGTGCAGTATCGATCGATCACTGTCACTTACAAAACACTAAACGCATAACTGCAGTGTTCGCAGAGTCAGGCCTGATCCCTGCGATCGCTAACAGTTTTTTTGGTAGCTTTTTATTGAACTGGCAAGCGCCAGCGGCCTAGTACACCCTGGTCGTAGTCAAACCAGCACTGCAGTAACACTTGGTGACGTGGCGAGTCCCATAAGTGCAGTTCAAGCTGGTGAGGTGGCAAGCACAAGTAGTGTCCCGCTGCCACCAAAAAGACAAACACAGGCTGTCGTGCCCATAGTGCCCTTCCTGCTCCATTCGCCAATCCTAATTGGGAACCCACCACTTCTGCAGCGCCCGTACTTCCCCCATTCACATCCCCAACCAAATGCAGTCGGCTGCATGAGAGGCATTTTCTTTATGTCCTCCCGAGTACCCCTACCCAACGAACCCCAAAAAAGATGTCGTGTCTGCAGCAAGCGCGAATATAGGCGTGACACCCGCTATTATTGTCCCTCCTGTCCTGACAATCCTGGTCTTTGCATTGGTGAATGTTTTGAACGCTACCATTCATTAGTTGAGTATTAGCGTAGGGTACAGCATTGCACAGACTAGGCACACTTTCACAGGGTCTCCCAAGATGCCATCGCATTTTGAGAGACCCGAACCTGGAACCGGTTACCGTTATAAAAGTTAGTTACAAAAAAAGTGTAAAAAAAAAAAAAAAAATATATAAAATAAAAAAAAATAGTTGTCGTTTTATTGTTCTCTCGCTCTCTATTCTCTCTCTCTTGTTCTGCTCTTTTTTACTGTATTCTATTCTGCAATGTTTTATTGTTATTATGTTTTATCATGTTTGCTTTTCAGGTATGCAATTTTTTATACTTTACCGTTTACTGTGCTTTATTGTTAACCATTTTTTTGTCTTCAGGTGCGCCATTCACGACTTTGAATGGTTATACCAGAATGATGCCTGCAGGTTTAGGTATCATCTTGGTATCATTCTTTTCAGCCAGCGGTCGGCTTTCATGTAAAAGCAATCCTAGCGGCTAATTAGCCTCTAGACTGCTTTTACAAGCCGTGGGAGGGAATGCCCCCCCCCACTGTCTTCCGTGTTTTTCTCTGGCTCTCCTGTCTCAACAGGGAACCTGAGAATGCAGCCGGTGATTCAGCCAGCTGACCATAGAGCTGATCAGAGACCAGAGTGGCTCCAAACATCTCTATGGCCTAAGAAACCGGAAGCTACGAGCATTTTATGACTTAGATTTCGCCAGATGTAAATAGCGCCATTGGGAAATTGGGGAAGCATTTTATCACACCGATCTTGGTGTCATCAGATGCTTTGAGGGCAGAGGAGAGATCTAGGGTCTAATAGACCCCAATTTTTTCAAAAAAGAGTACCTGTCACTACCTATTGCTATCATAGGGGATATTTACATTCCCCGAGATAACAATAAAAATGATTTAAAAAAAAAAAAAATGAAAGGAACAGTTTAAAAATAAGATAAAAAAGCAAAAAAATAATAAAGAAAAAAAAAAAAAAAAAAAAAAAAAAAAGCACCCCTGTCGCCCCCTGCTCTGGCGCTAAGGCGAACGCAAGCGGCGGTCTGTCGTCAAACGTAAACAGCAATTGCACCATGCATGTGAGGTATCGCCGCGAAGGTCAGATCGAGGGCAGTAATTTTTGCAGTAGACCTCCTCTGTAAATCTAAAGTGGTAACCAGTAAAGGCTTTTAAAGGCTTTTAAAAATGTATTTATTTTGTTGCCACTGCACGTTTGTGCGCAATTTTAAAGCATGTCATGTTTGGTATCCATGTACTCGGCCTAAGATCATCTTTTTTATTTCATCAAACATTTGGGCAATATAGTGTGTTTTAGTGCATTAAAATTTAAAAAAGTGTGTTTTTTCCCCAAAAAATGCTTTTGAAAAATCGCTGCGCAAATACTGTGTGAAAAAAAAAAATGAAACACCCACCATTTAAATCTGTAGGGCATTTGCTTTAAAAAAATATATAATGTTTGGGGGTTCAAAGTAATTTTTTTGGAAAAAAAAATATCTTTTTCATGTAAACAAAAAGTGTCAGAAAGGGCTTTGTCTTCAAGTGGTTAGAAGAGTGAGTGATGTGTGACATAAGCTTCTAAATGTTGTGCATAAAATGCCAGGACAGTTCAGAACCCCCCCAAATGACCCCATTTTGGAAAGTAGACACCCCAAGCTATTTGCTGAGAGGCATGTCGAGTCCATGGAATATTTTATATTGCGACACAAGTTGCGGGAAAGAGACAAATTTTTTTTTTTTTTTTTGCACAAAGTTGTCACTTAATGATATATTGCTCAAACATGCCATGGGAATATGTGAAATTACACCCCAAAATACATTCTGCTGCTTCTCCTGAGTACGGAGATACCACATGTTTGAGACTTTTTGGGAGCCTAGCCGCGTACGGGACCCTGAAAACCAAGCACCGCCTTCAGGCTTTCTAAGGGCGTGAATTTTTGATTTCACTCTTCACTGCCTATCACAGTTTCGGAGGCCATGGAAAGCCCAGGTGGCACAAAACCCCCCCAAATGACCCCATTTTGGAAAGTAGACACCCCAAGCTATTTGCTGAGAGGTATAGTGAGTATTTTGCAGACCTCACTTTTTGTCACAAAGTTTTGAAAATTGAAAAAAGAAAAAAAAAAAAGTTTTTTCTTGTCTTTCTTCATTTTCAAAAACAAATGAGAGCTGCAAAATACTCACCATGCCTCTCAGCAAATAGCTTGGGGTGTCTACTTTCCAAAATGGGGTCATTTGGGGGAGTTTTGTGCCACCTGGGCATTCCATGGCCTCCAAAACTGTGATAGGCAGTGAAGAGTGAAATCAAAAATTTTCACCCTTAGAAATCCTGAAGGCGGTGCTTGGTTTTCGGGGCCCCGTACGCGGCTAGGCTCCCAAAAAGTCCCACACATGTGGTATCCCCATACTCAGGAGAAGCAGCTAAATGTATTTTGGGGTGCAATTCCACATATGCCCATGGCCTGTGTGAGCAATATATCATTTAGTGACAACTTTGTGCAAAAAAAAAAAAAAAAAGTGTCACTTTCCCGCAACTTGTGTCAAAATATAAAATATTCCATGGACTCAATATGCCTCTCAGGAAATAGCTTGGGGTGTCTACTTTCCAAAATGGGGTCATTTGGGGGGGTTTTGTGCCACCTGGGCATTCCATGGCCTCCGAAACTGTGATAGGCAGTGAAGAGTGAAATCAAAAATTTACACCCTTAGAAATCCTGAAGGCGGTGCTTGGTTTTCGGGGCCCCGTACGCGGCTAAGCTCCCAAAAAGTCCCACACATGTGGTATCCCCATACTCAGGAGAAGCAGCTGAATGTATTTTGGGGTGCAATTCCACATAGGCCCATGGCCTGTGTGAGCAATATATCATTTAGTGACAACTTTTTGTAAATATTTTTTTTTTTTTTTTTTGTCATTATTCAATCACTTGGGACAAAAAAAATAAATATTCAATGGGTTCAACATGCCTCTCAGCAATTTCCTTGGGGTGTCTACTTTCCAAAATGGGGTCATTTGGGGGGGTTTTGTACTGCCCTGCCATTTTAGCACCTCAAGAAATGACATAGGCAGTCATAAACTAAAAGCTGTGTAAATTACAGAAAATGTACCCTAGTTTGTAGACGCTATAACTTTTGCGCAAACCAATAAATATATGCTTATTGACATTTTTTTTTATCAAAGACATGTGGCCGAATACATTTTGGCCTAAAATGTATGACTAAAATTTAGTTTATTGGATTTTTTTTATAACAAAAAGTAGAAAATATCATTTTTTTTCAAAATTTTCGGTCTTTTTCCGTTTATAGCGCAAAAAATAAAAACTGCAGAGGTGATCAAATACCATCAAAAGAAAGCTCTATTTGTGGGAAGAAAAGGACGCAAATTTCGTTTGGGTACAGCATTGCATGACCGCGCAATTAGCAGTTAAAGCGACGCAGTGCCAAATTGGAAAAAGACCTCTGGTCCTTAGGCAGCATAATGGTCCGGGGCTCAAGTGGTTAATCTTTAGAACAAAGATACCAGAGACTAAATCTACAACTAAATTTATTACAACATTTAGTGCACACCAGAATATCTTTCGGCAATTGATGGAAAATAACTGGCACTTTCTATCAGAGGACCCAGTTATATCCAAATATGTGGCAAATGAACCAGAAGTCACCTATAGGAGATCTCGCTCTATTAGGGACAGTCTGGTGCATGGTCACTTTGCACCTGCCGCTCCCCTAACTGGATCGGCAGGTGGAAAGGGGACGTTTAAATGTGGTATCTGTGACCAATGCCCATGGATCAGGGAGGGCAATGGTTGCCCCCTACCAAGAGGAGGGTATAACAAATCAAAAACATATGCTGACTGCAGCACTATTGGGATCGTCTTCCTTGCAATGTGCCTATGTGGCGCATTCTATATTGGAAAGACGAAATGCCCATTTGCGAAACGGATTCAGGATCACCTTTATTATCTTGATGCGGGTTTACTATATACCCCAATATGCAAGCATATTGGATTAAATCATAGTTATGACCCAACATATATATCATTCTTCGCATTAGAAGTGATACCTAAATCTGAGAGAGGAGGGGACTTTGATAAAAAAATCCTCAAACAAGAAGCCAGATGGATCTTCAACCAAAGAGCCACCTATCCACCGGGACTCAATACTGCCCTGTCATTCAAACCATTTTTGTAATCATACAATGACTTATATAGGGGATCTATAATCCAATTTATTAACTAGAACGCATCATCATGGTATAAGGTTGTGCTCCCTTATCAGCTGTGATGTCTCTAACAATAATTATTTATATCTATCTTCTCCTTTCACTCACTGGTTAGTATAAGGCATGACTGATGCAAATATAATATCTATATCCTGACTGGGAGTTTTGCTGTTTACGGGCATATACCTACCTATGTCATCCTCCTTGTGAAGTGGATATACTATCATATACTTAATTGAATACATGTGTCCCTTTGGGGCTGCCGCTCTTTTATTAAATCTAAGTGGCAAATTTCTGTTGTCCCCTTCCACCTTCCACACAATAATCAAATTCGCCCCCCCTTGTTTAAATTATTTTGTATCCATGCAGTATAACCAATGGATATTTGTATATTTATGTAAAATTAATTGCCAATGTTTAGTTATTTTCTGAAATTCTTTTTCATTTTTTCCTTTTTTCTTTTCTGAAATTGCTAGTGATGCAATGACTGTGTGGCGTTTCATATTCGGGCCCCAGTGATTCAGCTTTTCAGGATCAAGGACAATTAGTGGTGCTGTTCGGGCGCCCCTGGTGGAGGGTAGGGAATTTGTACTTCCCTCCCTTATTCCCTTCGCACGTTCCCTTGTGCGTTGTGGGCGCGATGCTGGCCGTCACAGGACTCCTAGCGCATGCGCCATGCAGGGGCTCCCGCTCCGGAAATAGAGTCAGGGATCATCACGGACCCTTTACTTCCGGACGGATCGCACACGTTTAAGTAGACGCTGAGAGCGCTCTCACTGTCACTTATCTGCAACAGTGAGTGCACCACACAGCGGGAGGGAGCTCCTCCACCGTGAAGCCGCGATTGATCAGGATACCTCACAGGTAACTGGGCTATACCTCACTTCACTTATGCCATATCATATAGCCAGAGCAATTTGCATACTACAGTGGATATGTTACCCGGCGTATCTACCTGCCTGGTTAGGCAGGTTAGAAAATGTCATCATAGGCTTATTGTCCAAAATAGCAAAGACCCTAATACAGCATTATGGGTTTGCCCTGAAACTACAGCTGCACACTGCAACACAATTTTTTTGTACCTTTATGTCACATAGGCTGTAATGCATAATCTTCGGTGCCTTTTCCTCCCTGTCACACAGATGGCTCATTATCAGTATCATATATCTAGATGTATTAGTTTCTGTGGATACAACTTTATTATTCAATCAATTTACTAGTGTCAAATCCTACTATTATGATTTTTTTTTTATATATATATGGATATAATTGATCAAACTCTGCGTAATGTAACTATGTTTTCACTGTGCACCACTGGTGGCCCAGGTCGGGTCACTTTTGATCCACATTATGGACCATTTGTGACTACTGTGAAAATACGGGCATAGCTGTTCAAGTGGTCAGTTATATTAATTCCCCACTACTGACCCATTTATGTTAAATAAACAGTTATTTTTAAAAATGTTTTTATTTTTGATTAATGGCACTGGCAATAATCTCCTGATATTTTGGCCACTGCGTGATCCGACATCCCACTATCCAACCCATATGGATCTGGCTTCCACATGGTAATGATCTCGGTTGGCTGATTTTGTTAACTGGGTCCTGATTATATACACGTCTTTTTAAAGCACTTGCAATCTCTGATTGGGTAAGCATTTTCACGTTTCCACGGAAACACTGATTGGCTATGTATTGAATAAATTATGGTTCTAACGTTGTTTTATGTAATCTAGATGAATCTATAGATGCATGCAACGCCCTTGAAGAAGCAGGAAACTGCAAAACATGTTGGCCTTCTGCATATCCAAGCATCTTGTGCAATAGTACATCCTAGTATCATTCATAAACTATGTATTATGTAAACTTTGTGCTTTTATATTATAGATGACATTTTTGTATTAATAAATTTAATTTTTAAAGAACCTCAATGATTTTGTGCTTACCTTGTTATACAGATGTTACTGTCTCCTCCAAAAATCCCACTTCTATAGGGGCAGCTTAGGCTTCCTCCTAAAAGTTCTTCTTCTACAGCGGAAGTGATGTCATCTACCTCTCTGGAATTTTTTCCGTTCCAGAGAGAGGAGAGAGGACATCCAAACGTGAGTTGCACCAACAACTGACACTGTTGTGTACACTGACACAGTACACATAGGCACACATTTCGCCCCCCCCCCCCCACTTATCTTCTTCACTCTCTGTCACTGTGTCACCCAGTGCAGTGTTCATATTTTTCTTTGATCACTGTATTGGTGTCATTTGTGACACTAATCAGCATTAGGGTACTTAGTAGTAGCCCCAGATAGGTCTAGGGACCCCCCCAACCCCCTAATAAAGGTTTAACCCTTTGATCACCCCCTGTCACCAGTGATCACCGTATTAGTATCACGGGTGGCGCTGGTTAGCTGGTTATTTTTTATAGTGTCAGGGCGCTGGCCATATATTACCTAGGTTTAACCTCCTGATCACCCGGCGGGTGATATTGGTTAGGTTTTGGCGTCAATTAGGGTCTGCGTCACCCCAGGCAGCGTCAGATTAGTGCCAGTAACGCTAACACCCATGCACGCATCCTACACCTCCCTTGGTAGTATAGTGTCTGAAGGGATCAATATCTGATCTGATCAGACCTATACTAGCGTCACCAGTAATGTAGGGTTTTCAAAAACGCAGTGTTAGCGGGATCAGCCCAGATACCTGCTAGCACCTGTGTTTAGCCCCTCCACCCAGCCCAGTTCAGCCCAGCCCACCCAAGTGCAGTATCAATCGATCACTGTCACTTACAAAACATTAAACACATAACTGCAGAATTTGCAGAGTCAGGCCTGATCCCTGCGAACGCTAACAGTTTTTTGCTCTTTTTCCTGTGAGTCTCAATAGTGTACCAGTAAATTTAGAGGCCTAAATGTCCAATCGAAGGTACACTAGTGAAGAGGCCTACACGATTCTGGCTCAGAATACGAACCAGTAGACATCAGCGGCACCCTGACAGATAGCTCTGACGACAGAGTAGTGGTCCCTGCCAGGAAAAGGCTTACCTCGTTCTTCTGCTGTTGTTGAGGTGCAAGAACCACAGGGCCAGTACTAGTGCCGCTCATCCTTCCGGTGAACTGGCAAGCACCAGCGATGTACATCCTGGTTGTACATCCAGCACTGCAGTAACACTTGGTGATGTGGTGAGTCCCATAAGTGCAGTTCAAGCTGGTGAGGTGGCTAGCACAACTAGTGTCCCGCAGCCACCAAGAAGACAAAGACAGTTGAGCCCAAAGCCCAGCCCTTCCTGCTGCATTTGCCAATCCGAATTGGGAGCCCACCACTTCTGCAGCACCCGTGCTTCCCCCATTCACTGGCCAACTCAGAATTCAGGTGGAATTGATTTTATGTCACTTGATTTTTATTCGCTGTTTTTCACGGAAGATCTCTATAGATCTGTTGTGGACCAAAGCAATTTGTATGCTGGTCAATTCATCGCTGCTAATCCCCAGTTGACCCTTGCCAGAGATTGGAGACCTATTACGGTCTCTGAATTTAAGACCTTCCTGGGCCTATCACTCCTCATGGGAGTAGTTAAAAAAAGTGAGTTGCGGTCATATTGGTCCACTGACCCAATTCACCATATGCCGTGTTCTCATGACCAGGACACAACATGAGCAGATCTTGCGGTTCATGCATTTCAATGACAATGAACTCTATCGTCCTCGGGGTGACCCTTGATACAATCGGCTTCACAAAATTCGGCCCCTCGTAAACCACTTCAACCAGCAGTTTTCAGCCTTGTTTACTCCCGATCAAGTTATCTGCATTGATGAGTCCCTGATTAGGTTTTCTGGCTGCTTGTCTATCAAACAGTATCTTCCCAGCAAGCGTGCCAGATATGGGGTCAAGATGTATAAGCTCTGTGACAGGGCAACAGGCTATACATATAGTTTTATGGTTTACAAGGGAAAAGATAGTCACGTGGAGCAGGAGAACTGCTCCACGTGACTTTTTAGTCACCTTTTTGATTGTGGAATTGGTGCATGTGGCAACGAAGGATCTAATCGCTGGAGCTTCCCCCAACGACTTGTAAAATCCCGACTTAGACAGGGGGGTGAGAGCCTACTTGAAATGTAATCATTTGTTAGCAGTGAAGTGGAGGGATACACGGAACGTTTTCATTCTGTCCCCACTTCACGCAGATATGACAGTCCAAATTCCTACGGCGACTGGTGTTGTGGAGAAACCCCTCTCTGTCCACAAATACAACCTTAACATGGGAGGGGTGGACCTCAACGACCAGTTGTTGGCGCCGTAGCTAATTGCCCATAAGGCCAGATGCTGGTATAAAAAAGTGTCTGTATATTTATTCCAATTGGCTCTGCTAAATGCTTTTCAGACGGTGCTGTGACCCACCTTCCCAACGCAAATGCAGTGAGCCGGCTGCATAAGAGGTTCTTACCATATGCCCTCCCTGGTACCCCTACCCAAAGAAACCCCCAAAGAAGATGTTGTGTCTGCAGAAAACACGGATATAGGCGTGACAACTGCTTTTATTGTCCCTCCATGTCTCTGCATTGGTGACTGTTTCAAACGCTACAACACACTAGTGGAGTATTAGCATAGGGTACAGCACTGCACACTTACACAGGGTCTCGAATATGAGATGGCCATCACATTTTGAGAGACCCTAATCTGGAACGTTTACAGTTAGTTTACATTTTATAAAAATGCAAAAAAAAAAAACACAAAAAAAAATAAAAAAACCAAAAAGAGTTGTCGTTTTATTTTTCTTCTCTCTCTATTGTTCTCTCTCTTACGTTCACTCTCTATTGTCCACTCTATTATTCGCTCTCTATTGTTTTAGATCTATTGTTCTCACTCTATTGTTACTGTATTTTAGAACTGTAATGCTTTATCTTTACTGTGTTTTATTGAATTTGCTTTGCAGGTATGGCATGCCTTACTGTTTACTGTAATGTTACTTTGTTTATTGTTAACCATCCTTAGCAGGTACACCATTCAGCTGCAGCACATGTTTATTTATTCTGACAGCAACAGCGTTTGCTCCCACAATATGTAAAGCCGTGACTCCAGTGCTGTAGGAGGTGATTTCACCACACAAAAAAAAGCATACAGTGCCTTGCAAAAGTATTCACTCCCCTTGGCATTTTTTGTGTTTTGTTGCCTCACAACCTGGAATGTTTGAGGATTTGCATAATTTAATTTACAGAACATGCCCATTTGAAGGTGTTTTTTTTAATTGTGAAGCAAACAACAAGTAGGACAAAATAACAGAAAAAGTCAATGTGCATTAACTATTCACCCCCCGAATGTCAATACTTTGTAGAGTCACCTTTTGTGGCTATCACAGCTCCAAGTTGCTTTGGATAAGTCTCTATGAGCTTGCCACAACTTACCACTGGGATTTTTGCCAATTCCTCCTGGCAAAACTGCTCCAGCACCTTCAAGTTCAATGGTTTGTGCTTGTGAACAGCAATCTTTAAGTCTGACCACAGATTTTCTATTGTATTGAGGTCTGGGCTTTGACTAGGCCGTTCCCACACCTTTACATGTTTCCCCTTAAACCACTTAAGTGTTGCTTTAGCAGTGTGTTTGGGGTCATTGTCCTGCTGGAAGGTGAACCTCCGTCCTAGCCTCAAATCAAACACAGAGTGGTACAGGTTTTGCTTAAGAATATCCCTGTATTTAGCACCATCCATCTTTCCCTCAACTCTGACCAGTAGACATGTGCACACTGAAATATTTTGTTTCGGAATTTCGTTTTCGTCCGAAAAATAAATTTATTTAGTTACTCCCGAAATTCGTTTTTATTTATTTTGTTTTTCGTTAAAAATTGCATTCGTCCGAAAATCCAAATTAAGGTTGAATCTGTCATTGAAGGCTTATGGTGTCTGTCGAATGTTCAAAGAAGATTCGACGGAGCAGCTAAACTGTACGACGCCGTATAGTTTACCTGCTCCGTCGACTCTTCTTAGAACTTTCAACAGACACCATAAGCCAAAGTACGTGTGTACTTAGTTCTAGCTATTTTACTGCTCCTCCTCTTTGGTTACAATCAGCCAATAACATTCATCATCATCATTATTTTTATTTATCTTTTCTCCCCCACGTTGAATCTTTTCTCCCCTACGTCGAATCTTTTCTCCCCTACGTCAAATCTTTTCTCTCTATGTAGAATAATCTTGGACTAATAGAGTTAAGGTTAGGCACATTCGACCACAGGTTTGATGGACACAGATTGTTATTGTCATCATCATGTCAAATCTCCTATCTATATCGAACTGTTGTAGCAATGAAAACGAAAATAAAGCATTTGTTTATGTCGGATCTTTCGTTTTTCGGATTCTTAAAACGATAACGAAAATACCAGAAATTCGGACGAAAATGCATTCGGACGAAAACGAATGCACATGTCTACTGACCAGTTTCCCAGTCCCAACTGTTGAAAAACATCCCCACAGCATGATGCTGCCACCACCATGTTTCACTATGGGGATGGTGTTCTTTGGGTGATGTGATGTGATGTGTTGGGTTTGCACCAGACATAGCGTTTTCTTTGATGGCCAAAAAGTTAAATTTTAGTCTCAGACCAGAGCACCTTCCTCCATACATTTTGGGAGTCTCCCACATGTCTTTTCGCAAACTCAAAATGTGACATTTTGTTTTTTGCTGAAAGTAAAGCCACTCTGCCATAAAGCCCAACTCTATGGAGCGTACGGCTTATTGTCGTCCTATGTACAGATATTCCAGTCTCTGATGTGGAACTCTGCAGCTCCTCCAGGGTTACCTTAGGTCTCTGTGCAGCCTCTCTGATTAATGCCCTTCTTGCCCGGTCCGTGAGTTTTGGTGTGCGGCTGTCTCTTGGCAGGTTTGCTGTTGTTCCATGTTCTTTCCATTTGGTTATGATATATTTGATGGTGCTCTTAGGGATCATCAAAGATTTGGATATTTTTTTATAACCTTACCCTGACTTGTACTTCTCAACAACATTGCCCCTTACTTGTTTGGAGAGTTCCTTGGTCTTCATGGCAATGTTTGGTTAGTGGTGCCTCTTGCTTAGATGTTGCAGCCTCTGGGCCCTTATGGGACTTCTGAAGGTAATTGGTTGCACCAGAGCTTTTTATGGGCTTCATAACAAAGGGGGTGAATACATACGCACATGCCAATTTATCAGTTTTTTATTTCTGAAAAATAGTTTTATGCATATATTTTTCTAATTTTACTTCACCAACTTAGACTATTGTGTTCTGTTCCATCACATATAATTCAGATTAAAAAAAACATTGAACTAAAGGCTGTAACATAACATAATAGGTAACAAACTGTCAGGGTTGGGCTTAGCCCTTCCTTCTCAGAGCTGACCGCTCAGCTGTCGGCTAATTGCCAGCTCCTATCTCTCCACAGTTACTCAGCTGTTGATGATATCCTGCTCGTCAGTCCTGCCTACTTAAGCTGTCCAGTCCAGAGGATCTCTGCCTTCACCTTGGTCAACATTACAGAAACTATCTCCTGCGATCCTGTTCAAGACTTGCTTTGCTGACATCCCTTCTGGTTCGAGATCCTGCTTGCTGTTCCACTAAATTAATCCCTGACGTCTGGCTTGGCTGACTATCCATTCCGATTACTGAACTTTGGCTATGTTTTGACTACATTTGTTCTTTTTACTTTTATTATTAAACAAGTGTGATTTAAGTATACTTCTGTCTCGGCCTGATCTCATGGTTTCTGACAGAGAAAATTGCGTACTGTCCGTGATGACCTTGAAAAAGTCACGTGTCGGGTGACGCATTGCGTAGGAGGAGTCAGTAACGTGAAGGATTGAGGCTGGTCAGCAGCTTGTTACGAGCGGCGTGAGGACTCACTGCGCCCCAAGCGGCTGATTGTTTTTCCCCATCCAGGCACTGATTATCCAGGCTTATGTAAGTGTGTCCAGTGAAGTGTTACTATTTCAAAGTAATTGCTTACTGCGCAATGATGTCCTTTTTGTTTATTTCACATATTTGCAATACCTGAGAACATCCCCTCAGAATACACAGAAATATTGGGAGATCTTTGTGAATAGATCTATCTTCTGCCTAAATATAGCATACTGTCCATAATTGAGAATGGCTTTCAACATACAGTTTTCATTTGGGATTTTAACCATATGAGGGAACTTTTATTAATATCGGATGATATGTTTAGCAACTTCATTTATTAATTTATTCATACTTGTATTTGCCTGTTATCATAGGCGGCTGTGATCAACTCTGTGGAGCATAAGATCACAGTTTACTGGTTATAATGTTTCTGACCTGATTAGATCCTTATATATTTGATTTATTTCAATCATTGTTTTATTTTCACTTGGAGGGATTAATTTTGCTAACTGTGCACGGATTGACTGGTAGGTTAATATCAGCGCAACAAAATATTTTATTTAAGTACTGTCCGTGATACTTTTTTTATTTGCACTAACATATAATTTTTCATGGACGAGCTTTCGGGGTGTGTCCCCTTCTTCAAGGTCCAAGTAGCACTGATTCACAAAAGTTTTAGCAGAAGGTAAAATGTTAAAACAAAACAAAAAAAAAATCTCTGAGGGAAAGGAAAAATAAAAACAAACATACAAATCAACGTGTATGGCAACGGTAATAAAGCTATCAGTAATTGAGATAAGACAGAGGGAAAGCTATAGATTGAAGGGGGGGGGGGGGGGGAGAGATGATAGTCACAGAGGGGGTCATAAAACTGTAGTATAATGGGTGAGGAAACCAATATCTAAATTTAGGCCATTGTTTTTTGTGTCAAAAAGAAGTATCATTCTTAGTTCAAATGTTTTCCTTTCCTGGATAGTTCTGAAATTCCCTTTTAAAAAACTAAAACATTCTCCTTCAGTGTCACTTACAACTCTACTTCCTCCTCTCCTCATCGTTTCTCGCTTGGGGTCCCTCAAGGTTCTGTTCTTGGACCTCTCCTTTTCTCAATCTACTCCAACTCCCTGGGTCAGTTGATTGCCTCCCACGGCTCTCCACCCCCCAGCTCTCTCCATCTGTCTTCTCACGCATTACCAACTTACTAGCAGACAATATCAGCCTGGATGTCACATCACTTCCTCAAACTCAACCTATCCAAAACTGAGCTCATGATATTTCCTCCCTCAGGTGCCGCTTCCCCTGATTTCTCTGTCAATATCAACGGCTCAACTATCAACTTGTCCCCCCACACCAAGGTCCTATGTGTAATCCTGGACTCTGAACTACTGTAACCTTTCAGCCCCACATCCTATCGCTAGCCAAATTTTGCCGCTTCAACCTCCGCAACATCTCCAAGATACGCCCCTTCCTAACCAATGTCACCACAAAGCTTCTAATCCATGCCCTGGTCATCTCGCGCCTTGACTACTGCAACTCCCTCCTCATTGGCTTACCTCTAAATAGGCTATCCCCACTTCAGTCCATCATGAACGCTGCTGCCAGGCTCATCCACCTCACAAACAGCTCAGTGTCTGCTATACCCCTCTGCCAATGCCTCCATTGGCTGCCACTCAGTCACTGAATTAAATTCAAGATACTAACTATAACTTACAAAGCCATCCACAACCTGGCCCCAGCTACATCACTAACCTAGTCTCAAAATACCAACCTAATCGTTCTCTTCGCTCCTCCCAAGACCTCCTGCTCTCAAACTCCCTTGTCACCTCATCCCATGCTCGCCTTCAGGACTTCTCCAGAGCCTCTCCCATCCTTGGAATGCTCTACCCCAATCCGTCTGATTTTCTCCTACTTTATCCACTTTCAGACGATCCCTGAAAACTCATCTCTTCAGAGAGGCCTATCTGGCCCCCACCCAACAACTGTACATTTATCTTCTCAATCAGCACATCACCCACAGTTATTACCTCTTGTATCTCTTGACCTTCCCTCTTAGATTGTAAGCTCTAAGGAGCAGGGCCCTCTGATTTCTATTGTATTAAAGTGTATTGTATTTGTACTGTCTACCCTCAAGTTGTAAATCTCTACATAAACTGTTGAAGCTATATAAATCCTGTATAATAATAATTAAAAAAAAGTCTTCTGTGGTCCGGTTGTGAGAAATGATGTCCCACAGGTGTGTAGAAACTGTCTTCCTTATGTTCCTTGATGGTATGTCTGTGCAAATTCATCCTCACTTGCAACTTTTGTCCTGTTTCACCAACATAAGATCTTTTGCTACACCTGTTGCATTGGATGAGGTACATCATATTACTGGAGGTACAGCTGTATGATTCCGTGATATTGAAGGTCCCATTTGTGTGTGTGACACTTTTGTATAGATTGATCTGGTTGCACAGTTTGCCGCGTTTTTTATTGCAGGGTTTGCTTCCATTATTTGTGACTTTATAATCAGAGTGAAGTTTCCTGCTGATTAGTTTACATCTGAGGTTGGGTGGTTGTCTGAAAGCCAATAATAGGGGTTGTTGGAATATTTTTTTCAGAGTTTCATCCTTTGTTATAATAGGTTATACATCTTTGATTATCTTTTTGATCCCTTCTAGTGTTGGGTTGTATCTGGTGACTAGAGGTACTCGGTTGTTTGTTTTTTTCTCTGTGTATTGGAGGAGATTTTCTCTTCGGGTTTTCAAGGCTGTGTTTATGCTATTGTTGATGGTTTTGTCCTTGTAACCTTTCTTACGGAAGGAGTCTGCCAGTGTTCTGAAATGTTTTTCTCTGTCTTCTGGGTCTGAACATATTTGGTGGTATCTGATGGCCTGGCTGTGTATGATGGCTCGTTTAGTGTGTTGGGGGTGAAAACTGGAATTATGGAGATAGCTGCATCGGTCAGTCGGTTTTCTGTATATCAACGTGTGAAGCTTATCATCCCTGATGTATACTGTAGTGTCTAGGAAGTTGACATGTGTGTTAGAATAATCCATTTTTAGTTTGATAGATGGGTGAAAAGTGTTGATCCATTGCCATACAAATTGATTTGTATGTGTTTGTTTTTCTTTTTCCTTTCCCTCAGAGATTTTTTATTTTTTTTTTGTTTTAACATTTTACCTTCTGCTAAAACTTTTGTGAATCATTACTGCTTGGACCTTGAAAGCTGGTCCATGAAAAATGATATGTTAGTACAAATAAAAGTATCACGGACAGTACTCAATTTTCTCTGTCACAATTGCACTAATACAGCTACAATCACCTCAAGTATGATGGTTTCTGACAAAAGCCAAGGGGGTGAATACTTTTGCAAGGCACTGTACATGCCAAAGCATGGGGGCAGGGGTGGAGGGCGATTTGCTCCTAACATTAGGGGCGGATTGCCCCCATGCTTTGGCATATATTTTTTAGGCACAGATTGCGATAAAAAATAGGTTGTTTTATTGAGTTAATGTTTTATTGTTACCATTGTTTGCTTTTCAGTTATGCCATTCAGCTGCAGCACTGATTTATTTATCTTGACAGCAACAGCATTTGCTCTCACAATACGTAAATCAGCGACTCCAGTGATGTAGGAGGTGATTTCACCACCACATTTAAAAAAAAATGGTGCATGTATGCCCATCATTAGAAGTGGCTGGATGAAGGGTGGTATTCTAATGGTGGGCATACCCACCGATCAATCTCTTTTTTTTGTTCAGCCCACAGGCTGCATAAAAAAAAGAACATTACAATATATGCCCAACAAGAACCAGCAATGTACTGGTATGTTGCTGGACTTTAAATGGTTATACCAGAATGATGCCAGCAGGTTTAGGTATCATCTTGGTATCATTCTTTTCAGACAGCGGTCAGCTTTCATGTAAAAGAAATCCTAGCAGCTAATAGGCCTCTAGACTGTTTTTACAAGCAGTGGGAGCGAACGTTTCCCCCCTCCCGCTGTCTTCCTTGGTTTTCTCTGGCTCTCCTGTCCCACCAGGGAACCCGAGACTATAGACCAGAATGGCTCCAATCATCTCTATGGCCTAAGAAACCAGAAGCTACGAGCATTTCATGACTTAGGTTTCGCCGGATATAAACAGCGCCATTGGGAAATTGAGAAAGCATTTTATCACACCGATCTTGTTGTGGTCAGATGCTTTGAGGGCAGAGGAGAGATCTAGGGTCTTATAGACCCCAATTTTTTCAAAAAAGAGTACCTGTCACTACCTATTGCTATCATAGGGGATATTTACATTCCCTGAGATAACAATAAAAATGATTAAAAAAAAAATGAAAGGAACAATTTAAAAATAAAATAAAAAAGCAAAATAAATAATAAAAAAAAATCACCCCTGTCCCCCTGTGCTCACGCGCAAAGGCGAACGCAAGCGTCAGTCTCGTGTTGTATGTAATGAAACCACAAAGCTCCTGATTCACTCCCTGGTTATCTCTCGCCTTGACTACTGCAACTCACTCCTCATTGGCTTACCTTTAAACAGACTATTCCCCCTGCAGTCCATCATGAATGCTGCTGCCAGACTTATCCACCTTACAAACCGCTCAGTGTCTGCTACCCCTCTCTGCCAATCCCTCCATTGGCTGCCACTCGCCCAACAAATTAAATTTAAAATACTAACAATAAGTTACAAAGCCATCCACAACTCTGCCCCCAGCTACATCACTAACCTAGTCTCAAAATACCAACCTAATCGCCATCTCCGTTCCTCCCAAGACCTCCTGCTCTCTAGCTCCCTCATCACCTCCTCCCATATCCGCCTCCGGGACTTCTCCCGAGCCTCGCCCATCCTCTGGAATTCCCTACCCCAATCTGTCAGACTGTCTCCAAATTTATCCACTTTTAGGCGATCCCTGAAAACTTTCCTCTTCAGAGAAGCCTATCCTGCCTCCATCTAACAACTGCACTATTTTCTCCATTAGCTCATCCCCCACAGCTATTACCCTTTTGTATAACTTGACCCTCCCTCCTAGATTGTAAGCTCTAACGAGCAGGGCCCTCTGATTCCTCCTGTATTGAATTGTATTGTACTTGTATTGTCTGCCCTAATGTTGTAAAGCGCTGCGTAAACTGTCGGCGCTATATAAATCCTGTATAATAATAATAATAATAATAAACAGCAATTTCACCATGCATGTGAGATATAACCGCGAACGTCAGACCAAGGGCAACAATTTCCTCTGTAAATCTAAAGTGGTAACCTGTAAAGGCTTTTAAAGGCTTTTAAAATTGTATGTAGTTTGTCACCGCTGCATGTTTGTGCGCAATTTTAAAGCATGTCGTGTTTGGTATCCATGTACTCGGCATAAGATCTTCTTTTTTTTTTTTTTTTTTTTTTTTTAATTTCATCAAACATTTGGGCAATATAGTGTGTTTTAGTGCATTGAAATTCAAAAAAGTGTTTTTTTTCCACAAAAATTGCGTTTGACCCACCATTTTAATCTGTAGGGCCTTTGCTTTAAAAAAATTTATAATGTTTAGGGTTCAAAGTAATTTTCTAGCAAAAAAAAAATGTTTTAATTAAACAAAAGGTGTCAGAAAGGGCTTTGTCTTCAAGTGGTTATAAGAGTGGGTGATGTGTGACATAAGCTTCTAATGTTGTGCATAAAATGCCAGGACAGTTCAACCCCCCCCCAAATTGCCCCTTTTTGGAAAGTAGACACCTCAAGCTATTTGCTGATAGGCATGTTGAGTCCATGGAATATTTTATATTTTGCCACAAATTTTGGGAAAATTACAAACTTTTTTTTTTTTTTTTTTGGACAAAGTTGTCACTAATGATGTCACTAAATGATATATTGCTCAAACATTCCATGGGCATATGTGCAATTTCACCCCAAAATACATTCTGCTGCTTCTCCTGAGTATGGGGATACCACATGTGTGAGACTTTTTGGGAGCCTAGCCGTCTACAGGACCCCGAAAACCAATCACCGCCTTCAGGCTTTCTAAAGGCGTAATGGTGATTTCACTTCCTCACTACCTATCACAGTTTCGGAGGCCATGAAATGTCAAGATAGCACAAAACCCCCACAAATGACTCCATTTTGGAAAGTAGACATTTCAAGCTATTTGCTGAGAGGCATGTTGTGTCCATGGAATATTTTATATTTTGCCACAAGTCACTAATGATGTCACTAAATGATATATTGTTCAAACATGGCATTGTTATATGTGGAATTACACCCCAAAATACATTCTGCTGCTTCTCCCGAGTATGGGGATACCACATGTGTGAGACTTTTTGGGAGCCTAGCCGCGTACAGGACCCGAAATCCAAGCACTACCTTCAGGCTTTCTAAAGGCATAAAATTGTGATTTAACTCCTCATTACCTATCACAGCTACGGAGGCCCTGAAAAGTCCAGATAGCACAAAATCCCCCCAAATTACCCCATTTTGGAAAGTAGACACCTCAAGGTATTTGTTAAGAGGCATGGTGAGTATTTTGCAGCTCTCATTTGTTTTTGAAAATGAAGAAAGAAACTTTTTTTTTCTTTTTTCAATTTTCAAAACTTTGTGACAAAAAGTGAGATCTGCTTGGGGTGTCTACTTTCCAAAATGGGGTTATTTGGGGGTGGGGGGAGGGTTGTGCTATCTGGGCATTTCATGACCGCCAAAACTGTGATAGGCAGTGAGGAGTGAAATAAAAAATGTACGCCCTTCGAAAGCCTGAAGGCGGTGATTGGTTTTCGGGGTCCTGTACGCATTTAGACTGCCAAAGAGTGCCACACATGTGGTATCCCATAGTCAGGAGAAGCAGCAGAATGTATTTTGGGGTGTAATTCCACATATAACCATGCCATGTTTGAACAATATATCATTTAGTGACAACTTTGTGTAAAAAAAAAATATATATATTTTCCTGACACTTGTGGCATAAAATATTCCATGGACTCAACATGCCTCTCAGCAAATAGCTTGAAGTGTCTTCTTTCTAAAATGGGGTCACTTGGGGGGGGTTGTGCTATCTTTACATTTCATGGCCTCCGAAACTGTGATAGGTAGCGAGGAAGGGAAATCACCATTTCCTGTCTCATCATGGCAGCATACACCTATGGGTTGTGGCTCCGCCCCCGCAACCTGATAGGACCACATAGCTATTAAAGTCTGAGAGAGCCCCTGCCCCAGCATTCTCCTTTTTTTCCTCACCTGTCAAGGACCGAAACATGCATCCCTTACCAACATTCGCCCCAGCCAGGTTCTAGCCTCTCCTGGGTGGAAGTCCTATCCTGTACAGCCTCTAAATGAGCTTAATGGAAGGAACCCCACTCTGATGGTCTCAGGGGTATGTTACTATGTATTACAAACCTTAAATAGGTTTATGTATCGCAGCGGTCTCCAGCTCCTTTCAGTGCACCTGTGGGTAACTTCCCCTCCTGTCTGTCTCCATAGTTCCAGCTTGTCTCCCCTCCGCTCTCTGTGCCTAGCGCCGAGCGTCTCAGCTCTTCGCGCATGCGCAGGCAGCGGTATCTAGTCAGGGCATCCCACTTTCCAGCTTCCAAAATGGCGTCGGAGGCCTCGGAGCGCATCTGCGCATGCGCGAGCATGACGTCATCACCGCCGCGACGGCGGCAAGTTTAAAAACACTGTAAATATCAGCATTTTCTTGTCTCTTCTCTCCTGAGCCTGTAAGGAGGAATTTTGACCAGATCTCTTTGCTACTCTACCCAGCTGTACTACCCTGTGTCTCTCTTACTATCTCCACGCCCAGGTAAGATCTCTGTTTTTTTCTTTGCTTGCTTACTAACTGCTATCCCATGCATGCTAAGCCACCTATATGTTATAGGTTGATTCATCACCTTTTCATGGAGACCGCTGCCCAGGTAGACCATCGTCAGCCTACTAGGTAAGAGGGGATGATGGGTAAGTATGAAGAAAGCGAAAAAAGAGAGCCCTCACTAATGCTGTTTAAATTGAACAGCCCCACCAGGTCTTCCAGATCGTCACATTCAAGACGAGGGGAGCCTTCAAGAAGGAGCTGCTCAAGCCACAGGCAGAGTCGCTCAGAGCGCGGCAGAAGTCGCTCAAGTCGCAGAAGCCGCTCAAGTCGCAGGAGGAGCAGATCAAGTCACAGGAGAAGCCGATCAAGGCATAGTCGCTCCCACCACAAGAAATCCCCTGCGCGCAGGAAATCTCCTGTCACCCAGCCTTCCCGTCCACCCGGGAACTCCTGCTGGATTTGCGGTGCTACAGCACTTCCAGACAAACTAGCCTGTCGCACGTGCTTCATTGAGGCAACTAAGGACAGAGAAACAGAGGCAAGGGAACCAAACAAACCATCACCACAAGTCGCAGGGCCAGAGGCCAGCAGACCCATACAAAATACCTCATCCACTGCTCCATCATCATCAAAGACGTCAGACTCTCTCTCTGACACTGATGATCTAGAGGCATCCACCGGCTTTGACTTTTCACTGATCGATCCATTTGTAAAGTCAGTAAAGGAGGCGATCGACTGGGTGGAGGAAAAAGAAACTCCTCAAAAAGTGAGGAAATATTTTCCAAATCTTAAAAAAGACCCAGAGAACTTCCCGTTCATTGATGAACTTGAAGATCTAATTAAGGATGAGTGGCAAAAGCCAGAGAAAAAAACTGGCCTCAGCAACAGATTAGCAAAACTCTATCCACTTAAAGAGCCTAACGTCAACCCACTAATATCTCCTCCAGTGGTCGACTCCTCTCTAATGCGCCTCGCTAGGCACGTAACGCTCCCAATAGAGGATGCCGTTACATTCAAAGATGTCCTGGATAGAAAGATCGATCTGGATCTTAAGAGAACCTACCTCTCGGCAGGTGGCGCTTGCAGGCCAGCAATAGCATTGGCTGCTGTCGGCAAGGCTATCTCAAGCTGGTCCACGATGGCCGAGAAGCTGGTGTCAGAAGGAGTGGAACAAGAGAAAGTTATCTCAGCCCTCCAAGAACTTAGTCTCGCAGGCGACTTTGTCGCAGAAGCCTCTGTGGATATAATTAAAACCACTTCAAGAGCAATGTTAAGCTCAGTAATGGCCAGAAGGGCGCTTTGGTTAAAACCCTGGTCGGCAGATCCCTCCTCAAAGTCCAACTGGTGTAAAATACCCTTTGATGGCGTAAACCTTTTTGGAGAAAAACTGGACTCGGCTATTTCTAAAGTCACCGGAGGAAAATCGGGACTCATTCCTTCAGATAGGAGGCCCAGACAGCAGAGACCACCAGTTTCTAGAAGAAATCTACCAGATAAATACAGAGAGGCAAGATCCTACAGGCCTGGGAAAGAGTATAGGAGGAACTGGAAGAATCCCCAGTCATCATTCCTCAAGCTCCAAAAGTCTAAGACCCCTACCACAGGGGAACAAAAGTCTTTTTGAAGGTGCATCCGCCCAACGAGCTATAGTGGGGGCCAGACTCATGAGTTTCAAGCAGGTCTGGGCGGATACAATAAAGGACCCATGGACGATAGACACTGCCCAGTTCGGGCACAAATGGAAATTCAAGACACGGGCTCCAAGAGACCAATTCTTTGTAACCAGATTACCGGCATCTCGGGAAAAAAGGATGCTACTGACAAGATACGTCCAAGACCTGTTACAAAAGGAAGCCATAGTGGAAGTTCCAATATCCCAAAGGTCAACGGGATTCTACTCCCCGTTGTTTCTGGTGAAGAAAAAATCAGGGGATCTCCGCCCTGTCTTAGATCTAAAGAATCTCAATCGCTCAATCCTAGTCGAGACATTCAAAATGGAGAGCCTCCAGTCAATTCTTCGGGCCATGAATATTGGGGATTGGATGCTTTCCGTCGATTTACAAGACGCCTATCTGCACGTCCCCATTCACATCTCATTCCAAAAATTTCTCCGCTTTGCGGTAGGTCTTCATCATTTTCAATTCTGAAGTCTCCCGTTCGGGATCTCCACCGCTCCAAGGACATTCACAAAAATCTTACTGCCAGTAATAGCCATACTAAGAGAACAAGGATTGAGAGTCCATCATTACCTGGACGACATCCTTTTGCTAGCAGACAATCAGGATTCCCTTCTACTGCATTGATCCATTCTGATTACCACCCTACAAAACTTCGGCTGGATCATAAACTGGGGGAAAAGCAATCTGCAGCCCACTCAGAGAATGATATTCCTGGGGGCGGAACTAGACACCCGTCTCAACGCGGTAGAACTTCCGCGGGAAAAAATTCCCAGTCTCATTCAGAAGGCAAGAAAGTTATTAGCCTCTACCACACTACCAGCCCGGGAGTACCTCAGTATACTGGGGTCATTCTCAGCAACCATCCCAATGGTACAATGGGCCCAATGGAACACCAGACCTCTGCAAGCATCACTGTTAAAACAATGGAACGGGGTATCATTGTCTCAGCCAATCATAATCCAGAAAGAAATAAAACAATCACTCTGGTGGTGGACCAGATTGAACAATCTGAAGAGATGCAGGCATATAGTCCCTCTTCCTCAAGAAGTAATCACTTCAGACGCCAGCCTGAAGGGCTGGGGGGCACACTACCGCCATCACGCAGTCCAGGGCCTTTGGACATTCAGAACACAGAACGTGGTTTCAAATATATTGGAGATGAAAGCAGCATTTCAAGCTCTGTTAGCCTTCAGCCCCCTCCTCAGGGGGAAAGAGGTCCTGCTAAAACTGGACAACAGGGTGGCAGTTGCCTATATCAACAGGCAGGGGGGCACCAGGAGTCGCTCCATGATGCAGGAAGTCCGTCCAGTCTTCGAGTGGGCACAGCTGAACCTGTCGGGATTAACGGCAATGTATGTCCCAGGAGTCCAAAATCAACTAGCCGACTCTCTAAGTCGGACCTTTGTATCAAACAACGAGTGGGCCTTAAGTCACCAAGCCTTTACCCTCATAACCCAAACCTGGGGGATACCGGATATAGACCTGGCGGCAACACCGGTCAACACGAAATGCCAGAGGTATCTAGCCAGAATTCCTTTCCCATCAGCAGAAGGCACGGATTGCCTACAGCACGACTGGAACTTCCGTTTGGGGTACATCTTTCCGCCAACGCCACTCATTCCGAGATTCTTACTCAGACTCAAGAGGTCGAAAGCCACAGTGTTAGCAGTCCTCCCATTTTGGCCGAGACGACCATGGTTTATGACGCTCCTCCAATTGAGCACAGCAGAACCACTGACACTCCCAATGACAGCGGATATACTGTCGCAGGGGCAACTCCTTCACCCATTTCCGGAGAGGCTGCATCTAACAGCATGGAGATTGAAAGGACTAGGTTCTTAGTCCAAGGTTGCTCCCAGAAAGTGATAGACACTCTCCTTCAGGCCAGAAAATCCACGACCAATAAAACCTATAAAAGGATCTGGGAGAGTTTTCTCTTAATCGCACAACAGCAATCCTGGAACCCGGCATCTCCATCAGTTGTTCAGATCCTCGAGTTTCTCCAGCTAGGTCTAGATAAAGGTCTTAGGTCTAGTACCCTGAAGGTACATGTGTCAGCCCTATCCGCTATGACAAGAGTGAAATGGGCTCAAGAACCTCTCATCATCCAATTTCAGAGGGCTTGCCTAAAGTTGAGACCACCTAGAAAACCTTCCTTCCCGACATGGGATCTTTCAGTAGTGTTGGAAGCCTTATCCCATGAGCCATTTTTTCCGTTAGAGAATGTTTCCCTGTGGGACCTAACTCTCAAAGTCACTTTCCTAATAGCAATTACATCAGCTAAAAGCGTATCGGAAATTCAGGCCTTACAAGCTAAGGAACCATACCTAATGTTCTATCCAGACAAAGTAGTCTTAAAACCATCGGATCGCTTCATCCCGAAGGTGTCATCATCTTTCCACTTTAACCAAGAGCTATGTCTCCCCACCCTCTCCACAGAACAGGGTGATCCACATCCGCTTGACATAAAGACTAATATCCAGGCCTACCTCTTGGCAATCAGCGATCTGAGGAAGACATGGGTTTAGAAGAGGGCAAGCAGCAACCTCTCGCACCATCGCAGCATGGTTGGTGAAGATCATTAAGAGAGCTTACGCATCTAACAACACACAAGTACCTGAGGGCTTAAGGGCACACTCCACAAGGGCAATGGCTACCTCCTGGGCGGCCTACTGCAGGGTATCAGCCGAAACCATCTGCAAAGCAGCCACTTGGTCTTCAAAAACCACCTTTATTTCTCATTATAAAGTGGACTCCGCTAGATTGTCCACGGTAGAATTTGGGAGAGCAATTATTCAGGCTAACTCCTCAATACCTTCTAAAAAAAACTTATCTTTTGCTCATACCCACCCAGTTTGCGAGTTATTCCCCATAGGTGTATGCTGCCATGATGCGACAGGAAAACGGACAATTGTATACTCACCTTTCCGTAATTTTCCTTTCCTGTCGCATCTCATGGCAGCATACAAATGCCCACCCATCTGAGGTGAGGTATATATACACGGAGAATGCTGGGGCAGGGGCTCTCTCAGACTTTAATAGCTACGTGGTCCTATCAGGTTGCGGGGGCGGAGCCACAACCCATAGGTGTATGCTGCCATGAGATGCGACAGGAAAGGAAAATTACGGAAAGGTGAGTATACAATTTTCCGTTTTTACGCCCTTAGAAAGCCTAAAGGCGGTGATTGGTTTTCGGGGTCCTGTACAGGGCTAGGCTCCCAAAAAGTCTCACACATGTGGTATCCCCGTACTCAGGAGAAGCAGCAGAATGTGTTTTGGGGTATAATTTCACATATGCCCATGGCATGTTTGAGCAATATATCATTTAGTGACAACTTTGTGCAAAAAAATAAAAAATAAAAGTTTGTCATTTTCCTGCAACTTGTGGCAAACTATAAAATATCCCATGGACTCAACATACCTCCCAACAAATAGCTTTGGGTGTCTACTTTCCAAAATGGGGTCATTTGGGGGTGGGGGGAGGGTTTGTGCTATCTGGGCATTTTATGGCCTTCGAAACTGTGATAGGTAGTGAGGAGTGAAATTAAAAATTTTCGGGGTCCTGTATGCGGCTAGGCTCCCATATCAGGAGTGGTATCCCCATACTCAAGAGAAGCAGCAGAATGTATTTTGTAAAATAAAAAATAAATAAAGTGCGCTAATTATATGAAAATACACACATAGATGTGAATACATGTGGGTAGTAGTAAAAACCACAATCTACTGAGAGCAAGTAAATGACTCCATGAGTGGTAAAAATATATAAGTGCAAAACATAAAAACTCAAATAAAAAGAAGAAACAAAAAATGTGTACATGTGAAATACAATGATATTAATAGCGTGAAAATCTGAAAATCAAACAAACTCAGTCCATGGGTTCAAATATAAAAAGTTCATCAGTGAAAAAAGCTTCCATCCACTATACAGCTCAGCAGCAACTAATCCCCCTATGAGTGGATTGACAAAGGAGAGAGATGTGCAGGATGGTGCAAATCCACTGGCGGTGACTCCAATAAGTGAGAAAGTGATAAAGGTGGACTCTTACCCTCCGTGTTGGACCCCCTCCTTGGCAGAGTCTATCAGGCATGCAGATTTTTGCCCTCTGCAGGGACCATGTAATGAGAAGATCTCCCCAGCAGCTGTTAGGAATGTTGTCTCCGATCCGGGCTGGTCCAAGTGAAACGCCTGGAGAGGGGGGAAGGAAAGCTCTCTTGCTCCCAGTGTGGCAAAGGAAAAAACAAAAGAGCGGAGCTCCAATAGTGTAAAAAGTTTCTGAATTTATTAAATAAAAGTACAGACCGCAACGGAGAGTGCACGCTCCGTGAGGTGAAAATACAATTAAAAACAAGCCGGCATATAAAAATCGTAATAACCCGTGCATAACATGGGGCAATCGTGACGGCTTACAACGTATTTTGGGGTGTAGTTCCACATATAACCATGGCATGTGTGAGCAATATATCATTTCATGACAACTTTGTTCAATTTTTTCTTTTTGTCATTTTTCAATCACTTGTGACAAAAAAATAAAATATTCAATGGGCTCAACATGCCTCTCAGCAATATCCTTGGAGTGTCTACTTTCCAAAATGGGGTCATTTTGGGGGGGTGGGGGGTTGTATTGCCCTGCCATTTTAGCACCTCAAGAAATGAGATAGACAGTCATAAACTAAAAGCTGTGTAAATTACAGAAAATGTACCCTAGTTTGTAAACGCTATAACCTTTGCGCAAACCAATAAATATACGCTTATTGACATTTTTTTTTTTTTTTTACCAAAGACATGTGGCTGAATACATTTTGGCCTAAAAGTATGACTAAAATTGAGTTTATTGTATTTTTTTTATAACAAAAAGTAGAAAATATAATTTTTTTTCGAAATGTTCTTTTTCCATTAATATCACAAAAAATAAAAATTGCAGAGGCAATCAAATACCATCAAAAGAAAGCCCTGGGGCGTGGTCTGGACATGGCCGAGTGAAGACGTGTTTGCACAGAGCTCCCGGCCTCTCCTAACCCATCTTGGCTACTTCAGCTCTATTTATACAGGATGCTCTCAGCTAAGAAGCGTACATACAGAAGGAACAAGAAGAAGACTAGCCCGGCTACTAATACTCCCGCACTAGGGGACTTTCAGAGACTTTTTGGCAGGTCACGATCTGGCTCCTTGGACCTTAAAATGGCGGACCCATGTAGCTCCCGCTCTCAGACCCCAGACCACATGGCGGTCCAGGCTTCCTTAGAGGGATCACAAAGCCCGATGCTTTACCCCAACTCCCCGGGACTAACAGAGGCTGATTTCGACAGGACTCCCCACCAGCCACTTATGGCAGGAGCAGATGCCGAGTTAAAAGCTCTCCTACGAGCGTTGCCGACCAGGGCGGACATCGAGGCCCTCGTGGGGAAGGTGGAGGCGGCACATAGGCAGGAACTTAATACAGTAAAGCAAGAAGTACAATCTTTAAGCACACGCCTGACATCAGGAGAAACCTCACTTGCATCCTTGGAGAGGAGAGTGTCCTCCCTAGAGTCTAATCAGACTGACCAGTCTACCTCTGCAGTTGAACTACAGCTACGCATGGAAGAAATGGAGGATAGGAGCCGCAGGAACAATCTGCGGCTCCGAGGCCTCCCAGAAGCCACAGAACAAGCCGACCTCCTTGCCACAGTGACGGACATCTTCCGGAGGGTGGCGGGAGACCATCTACCTGAACAGATCGAAATCGACCGGGTACACAGAGCCCTGGGCCCCAGATCGACAGATCCAGCTAGACCCAGGGACGTGATATGTCGCTTTCACCACTACACCCATAAGGAGGCTATCGCACGAGGATCTTGGGAGTCGGGGGAGCTGGAGTTTGATGGTGCGTCCGTAAAGCTGCTCCCTGACATATCAAGGTCGACCCTCATCCGACGAGCCATCCTGAAACCCTTGATGGACCTCGCCCGGCGCTGCAATGCCACTTACCGATGGGGCTTCCCACTGTCAGTCACCTTCCCACTGTCAGTCACCTTCATTAAAGATCAGAGATCCTTCTTTCTGCGCTCCCCGGATTCCCTACCAGCCTTGTTTACCTTCCTAGGAACAGATCCGATCGACATCCCCAACTGGCTGGACTACCTGCCTAGAGCACCTGGTCGCTCCAATGCACTATGGAACCAGATACCGAGACCGCAGAGACCACAAAGAAGCGGACGTCGCCCCTGATCTCTCTCCCAGGAGAACCAGCGGGAAGCATGAGTAGATCTTTTACCCTCTCCCCTCCACACCACAGGATCTGAGAATCCATAACCCGTGGATTGCCGTTGACTTGCCCCTCTTACCTTTACTCTTGGGAGTTACTCCTTGACCCTGGGTGGACACCCCCCTCCAACATGTCTTGAGCTGACTGAGTCAAACTTTGCGGCCTCACAATGTAGGATCCCCATGCTCCGCCATCTACTTATGATCCCATGCTGGTGATTAATAGGGAGATCCGCTGTTGTCCCTCTCAGGCTACAGGACATGCGATACTAGCACCCACGGGTCAGATGTGATGAAACCTCCGGAAGCTTCCCGTTAATACCCTCCACATTTTGAACATGCCCTACCGTCTATTTTGTTACCTCCCTGTCTGCAGTTACTTGCCTTTGCTATACCCGGAGGGAGCCGGAAGGCCGGAGGACATGTCAGACAGAGACCTAATCTGTATAAACAGATCTGGACCCCTCTGTAATTGGCCCAAGCTTTGACCGCAAGTAAGGTTCTAGGTAATCACCACCTCATGACTGCTGGGCCCTCTTTATGTTTGAGTTTAATGTTTTTATGTTTTATATTTGTAAGAGGGGAAATCTTGCTGGGAAATGTCTCTGTTATTAGATATATAGCTTGTCATAGAACACGGCCATTTGGGGAAATACTGTGGCCGATAAGGGAGATTTGTGACCAGGTGGGGGGGTGAGGTGGGATGTTTTAGATCAGGGCATCCTTATGATCCTTTTGATCTCGAGAAGTAACGGGCCTCCTCCCCCCGCCGGCGGTGACGGCGGGAGGGGGGGGCGGCGGGATTTGCCGTTTCGTGTTCCGGCAGTTTTTCGGTGATATGGAATGGCCCCGCCTGCCAGTCAACACTGGATGGTGGCCGCCTAGGAGGAGAGGTAGCCCCCAAACCATTTTCTTGGGAAAACGTTCATTTTGTGTAGTTCATTTAACTGTTTTTTGTTCTGTTAGTCATCAGTTATAGTACTTGCTTCTTGGGTGAACCAGGATGGGTGGGAGACCCGGGACCTCACCCGCGGGAATTATCCACCCACACCCCACATAGGCCACTGCATACATCCGAGGCTTCGGAGTAGTATGCACAATAAGTAAGCACTGCCTTACTGACTTACACGTTAAGTTAGGTGTGACAGCTAGAGTGTGTACAGTTGTTGTCCTAACACCATATTTATCTCTCTTCTTTCTTTTCTTTCCCTTCTTTCATCTACTACCTTTTCCCCCTTATTTCTCTCTATTTGAGTGAGAGCTTTTTTGATTTTATCCTTACCTTCCCTGAAGACATGGCGGTAGACACTTTCAAGGTAACATCCCTTAACGCTAAAGGTCTGAACACCCCGGAGAAGAGACGTATACTACTGCATGATCTTAAAAAATCACGCACGGATATTGCATTTATAGAAGAGACCCATTTTAAAACAAACAAATCTCCGGCCCTCCTGAATAGCTCCTTCCCACATGTTTTTCACTCCACAAACTGCAACGCCAAATCCAGAGGTGTATCGATATTAATCTCTAAAAGGTTGCCATGGCGCTTTCAAGAAATGCTAGCAGACCCCGAGGGATGCTTTCTGTTTCTAAAGGGCTGACTGGGTGAGGCCCAGTTCACTCTGGCCACCCTTTATGCCCCAAATGAACAGCAGGTCAGCTTTATCAAGCGTACAATAGGGAAACTAATGGAGTATAGGGAAGGCCAACTAATCTTGGGAGGAGATTTTAACGCACCCTTAATCCCCTCAGTGGACACATCCTCTGGCGCCTCCTCTCTATCGCAGTCCCACCGAAAATGCATTATACAAACCTTACACAACGCCCACCTAATTAATATTTGGAGACTCCAACATTCAGGAGAGAGGGACTATACTTTTTTCTCCTCCCCTCACAAAATATACTCAAGAATAGATCTATTTCTGATACCACATGACCAACTCCATCTGGTGGAAACTTCTACAATTGGTCAGATCACATGGTCAGACCATGCGCCAATCCACCTCACATACACACTCACTGAGAGACCCTCACCCAGGTCTCTCTTCTGGAGACTGAATGAGAGTCTGTTGAAGATCCCGGAGGTGCTGAGAGATGTGTCCAAGGCCATAGAAGCATATTTTCAGGAGAATGATGTTCAGGATTGTGACCCCGGTATTCTGTGGGAAGCCCATAAGTGCGTCCTACGGGGTGTACTTATTAAGCACGGGGCAACTATTAAGAAAGAGAGAAACGAGCAGCTTACCAGGTTGCTCTCTGACCTGTCCACAACAGAAATGCAGCATAAACAGCTCCCTACTCGAGACCTTGAGACGAAGTTGGGGACCTTGCGTGCACAAGTTACAGATCTACTTCTTTACAAAGCAAAAGCCGCTTTGCAATTTTGCCGCAAGATGTCTTACGAGTCGGGAGAGAAATGTGGTAAGCTGTTGGCCAGGTCGGTGAAGGAAATTAAAGCCGCCTCGTACATTCCACAGATAACACTACCAGATGGTAAGAAGGCCACCCTTCCGAAGCAAATAGCAAAGGGCTTTGAAGCCTTCTACTCTGATTTATATAATCTCCCCACCCCCTCTTCCAGTCTAGCGGACATCAACAAATACGTCTCGGAAGCCCAAATCCCCTCATTACCTGCAGAAACTAAGTGCCTACTAGATGAACCAATTAGGTTAGAAGAACTACAAATAGCAATAAACTCTATGAAAATAGGCAAAACGCCAGGCCCGGACGGCTATACAATTCAATATTATAAGACTTTTATGTCAGTGCTAGGCCCACGACTTGTGACAATTATTAATACTCTAGGGGTGAGTTCTAGCTTCCCAAATGAAACTCTCAAAGCTCATATCTCCCTAATTCACAAGGAGGGGAAAGACCCATGTTCTTGCGGGAACTATAGATCCATATCCCTTTTAAACGTAGACCTCAAAATATTTTCCAAAATCATAGCAACTAGGTTAGCAGCACACCTCAACTCCCTGATCCACTTAGATCAAGTGGGGTTCATTCCTACCAGAGAAGCCAGGGATAATACCATTAAGGTTCTCAATCTTGTACATGTAGCTAAGACCAAGAAAATCCCCAGCATATTTGTTAGTACCGACGCTGAAAAGGCCTTCGACAGGGTGCATTGGAACTATATGTTCTCTGTTCTCCATCATGTTGGCCTAGGAGACAGAATGATGAAATGGATTGGTAGTATCTACTCGATTCCATCTGCACAAGTGAAGGTCAATGGTATTCTCTCATGCCCTTTTCCCATTAGAAATGGTACGAGACAAGGGTGCCCTCTATCCCCCTTACTCTTCGCCCTGTCCCTAGAACCCTTCCTCTGTAAGGTCAGATCGCACCCGGACATAACAGGGCTCCAAGTCGGTAACACACACTGCAAAATCTCAGCATATGCTGACGATCTCCTGTTCTCCTTAACAAACCCGAAAATCTCTCTCCCAAACCTTATGCGAGAGTTTAAAACTTATGGGGAAATCTCTCATCTAAAAATAAACTTTACTAAATCTGAAGCAATGGGTGTCTCGGCCCCCCCAACTACCCTAGCTGAGCTCCAGTCAAGCTTCAAATTTAAATGGACCTCATCGGCACTTAAGTACTTGGGTACGCTTATCCCCCCAGATGTAACACGAACGTTCGATGTAAACTTCCCCCCTCTATTGACAAAGACACGGGCATTATTAGATAAATGGCACACAGGCTTCCACTCCTGGTTCGGGAGATGCAATCTGCTTAAAATGAGTATTTTACCAAAATTCATCTACCTTATTCAAGCCTTACCGATTCGCATCCTGCCCTCCTTCTTTAAGCAGATTCATGCACTCTTCACCAGATTTATCTGGGCACACAAAAGACCGCGTTTGCGCCGTTCACAGCTGTCCCTTCCCAAACAGTTTGGGGGATTAGCAATGCCCGACATTCGCTTATACTACATGGCCTCACACCTGGGATGCATACTCGATTGGAGAAGAAATGGAACATCCAAACTTTGGATACAGCTTGAACAATCGCAGTCGCGCGTGCCTCTGGGGGGAGCGTTGTGGTGTGTTGGGGACCTTCCACACACGCTGAAATTTCATCCCCTTATAGGGACCACCCTGAGGAATAGCCACCAAACTGCCTTTCACGCAACTCTCATATCAAAAACCTCTCCCCTGTTTCCCATTTTGGGCAACCCAAGATTTGAACCAGGCATGGAGGCAGCGGAATTTACGTCTCTTAGAGAGGCAGGAAGGGATTGTGCAATTAAGTTTATCAGTGAGGGGAAGTGGCCAACCATAGAAGACCTCTGCAATCGAGCGGGTGGGTACCAACTCACATTTTGGAAAGCACTCCATCACTTTCTCCACTCGCTCCCAGAACCACATAACTTCACTCGAGAACAAACGTTGTTCGAGGCACTTTGCTCTGAGGACACCCCGTTGGCCCACATCTTGTCACAAACGTACTCCTTACTGAATACACCGACAACATAACCTCATTTGACCTGTTTAGCAAGCTGGGAAAAAGACCTACACCGCACCTTCTCATCCTCACAGAAGACTCGAATCATTACCCTCTCCCTCAGGTCCTCGCTTTGCGCTAAAATACAAGAATCCAACTTTAAATTGCTCACTAGATGGTATTTGACTCCATCTAGACTAAGAAAATTTTTCCCGGATTCCTCCGGTTTATGCTGGTGATGTGAGGAGGAGGAGGGAACCCTGATTCATGTCTTCTGGACATGCCCTAAGCAACAGGTCTTCTGGGGCGAAGTTAGGCAAATCACACAAAAGTTCACTGACTATGTTGTACCAGAGGACCCCGCTTTCTTCCTTCTTCACCTCTCTTCGGTGCCTATTAAGACATACAAAAAATCACTAGTACGCCATCTACTCAATGCAGCGAAGGGGTGCATCCCCATTTTTTGGAAACAAACTCTCCCTCCTCCCATAAAACTTTGGCTCAAAAGAGTAGAGGAAATTAAGCAGATGGAGGATCTGATACTTACAGCACAACACAAGCAAGAGATATTTAAGCAGACTTGGGACAACTGGAATATGTTTATATTCTCTGATGAGGGTCAACGACTATTGGGCTGACTCGAATGGGTCGCGCCCTCTTAGCCGGATATAGTGAGTGGACCTGTCTACCGTCGTGTCTTTCTCCCTCCCCCCCCCCCCCTTTTTCCTTTCTAATTTTTTTTTTTCTCTTTCTTACTTTCCTTCTCCCCCCCCCCATCTCTACACACTCTCTTTCTTTCTCCTTTCATCTTTCTCTATTCTTTAGATACCTCTAGGTATTGCTTGAGTCTTTTCTTTTTAGTGTAAAGTGGAAAATTGGGTGAGGATCACCATGATTAGAGAATCTACATACGAGATGAAGATAAGCACAGAGTATACCTTAACAGAAGACAATACACATGTTCAGGAACTTTATGTTTGTTTATGCCATACTAACCTGCGATATAATGTATACTTCTTCTTTTTTTTTTTTTTTTCTTTCTCCTCTTTACACATTACAATTGTTCCATGATTCATCTCTATGCAACTGTATGTATTGGTGGGTCCCCCACCCATGTTTGGAGTTTAATAAACTTTATATTTGAAAAAAAAAAAAAAAAGAAAGCCCTATTTGTGGGAAAAAAAAGGACGCAAATTTAGTTTGGGTACAGCATTGCATGACTGCGCAATTACCAGTGCTAAACTGTAAAAAGTGCTCTGGTCATTAAGCAGCCAAATCTTCCGGGGCTGAAGTGGTTAAAGCAATTAGTATAGATTGACCTGTTTCACTACTTTTACAATGGTAACTTTATACTTTTGAGCATGGTACAAATAGAGAAACTGTGCTTTTATCCTCTTAGCTTTACTATTCCCTTCAGAAAAAGAATAAGCATTGAAAATGAATGTTTAAATGCACATTTTAGGCCTGAGAGCCTAAACCCCAAATGATTATATATTTTCAGAAAACTAGTAGATTAACCACTTCAATACAGGGCATTTTCACCCCCTTCCTGCCCAGGCCAATTTTCAGTATTGAGCGCTGTCACACTTTGAATGACAATTGCGCGGTCATGAAACACTGCACCCAAATTACATTTTTCCCCACAAATAGAGCTTTCTTTTGGTGGTATTTGATCATCTCTGCGTTTTTTATTTTTTGCGCTATAAACAAAAGAAGAGCGACAAGTTTGAAAAAAAAACAATATTTTTTACTGTTTGCTATAATAAATATCCCCATTTAAAAAAAAAAAACACATTTTTACCTTGGTTTGCGCAAAAGTTATAGTATCTACAAAATAGGGGAAAGTTTTTTTGGCATGTTTATTATTATTATTATTTTTTTACTAGTAATGGCAGCAATCTGCGTGTTTTATCATAAAGTGTGACATTCCGGCGGACAGATCGGACATTTTTGACACCATTTTGGGACCATTCACATTTATACAGCGATCAGTGCTATAAAAATGCACTGATTACTGTATAAATGTCACTGGCGGGGAAGGGGTTAACACTAGGGGGCGATCAAGGGGTTAACTGTATTACCTAGGGAGTGATTCTAACTGTAGGGGGAGGGGCACACAAGGGGAGAAGAACGATCGGTGTTCCTCTGTACTGGGAACACATGATTGGTATCCTCTCACCTGACAGGACGTGGATCTGTGTGTTTTCACACACAGATCCACGGTCCTGCTCTGTTATCGGGCAATCGCAGGTGTCCGGTGGACATCGCGGCCACCAGGCACGCGCATCGGCTCCCGAGTGATGCGGCAGGGTGCGTGCCCCCCAAACGGCCGGGAAACAGAGGACATCATATGACGCCCGCCCAGGATGGGAGATCCCTCCTGCGGACGTCATACGATAATGGGCGGGATGTGACGTGGTTAAAAATTTGGTAGTTATAAATGTTTGTCGCACAATATTTGCGCAACTGTTTTTCAAACTTAACAAACTTAACTTACTTTTGAAAAATACACTAAATTAAATGTAATGCACACTTACACAATTAAATTCACATTTTTTTTAAAATATCAGACATGAGACTGTATTAAATAAATGCATACTATAGATATGTGAAAGTGATTGTCAATTGCAAGCATCTGTGAAATGGTGAAACATTTGAATACTCAAAATAGGCAACCCTTTTAGTTTACAAGTGTAGAGTTAAAGGAGAAGTCCAGCCAAAGCTCGCTTGGCTGGGCTTCTCCTATGGATCACAGGAGTGCAATTAGTTTTGCACTCCTGTGACCCATTTTCAGCAGAGAGCGAACTGAAGTCTACACTCTGCTGGCATCATTGAATTCAGTCCAGGCACCGCGTCAACGTGACTATAAAGTCTGGCTTCGTTAGGTGCCTGTACTGACACCCGGCTCAGCCTCTCAGCGAGCCACTGAGAGCCTGAGACGGCCTGCTCCGCCCCCTCCACAGCTCAGCACGCCACTGAGAGAGGAGGGTGCAGAGCAGAGAGCTGTGACTGACAGTCTGCAGCTCTCTGCTCATGGAGCTCTGAAAACCGAGGGATTGGCTTGGTTTTCAGTGAAGAGGCGCCGGGGGACAGATGCAGCATCAGACCAATGCTGCATTCACCTAGGTAAGTATGAATCTCAAATAAAAAAGAAACCCATACTTCTCTTTTAACCATAAATATTGGCCCTAGAATTATTGCTCTCACAACAACAAGGGTGGTGACATCCAATTTGTGTTACCCGATTAGTTTTCCCATGAATATTCTAGGTGCGTGTATGTGTGCATATGTGCATGCATGAGGGTCTCATACAATTTTGCAATGTATTTTATTAGATTTTATTATTTTTTAATTTTTTGGGCTTTACCTTATACTCAGAGCAGAGAACTTCTGGGTTCACAACAAAGTGGTGAACAGATGCTGATCAATTCCATTCTCTGCTCTGCCATCCTAAAATGAGGCCTTTTTAGTGTTTACCCCAAGCATTGCTTGCTCTCTACATGCACTTGTTCCAGTGCCTGCTTCACATTATTGTTCAGGACCAAATTCCTGATAGGGACAACAAGGGATCATACCTGGGCAATGTTGTTGTAAAGTGCTGCAAAAAACTGTTGACCCTATATAAATCCCGTATAATAATAATATCATAATAATAATGCCTGTCTAATTGAAAAATAAAAATTAAATACTTCCTAGAGAAAACATATTTCTGACAAAAACATCTCCATTATGTTACAATGATACCACATATAGGGTTCAGTTCACTAAGAGAACAAAAATCACATACATTCTTCCCATTAAAGTGGAGTTTCGCTAAAAATTTTTTTTTAGATGTCAGCAGCTGCAAATACTGCAGCTGCTGACTTTTAAAATAAGGACACTTACCTGTCCCGGGGTCCAGCGATGTCGGCACCCGAGGCCGAACCGTCCCTCGATCCTCGGGTGCTGCCGCCGCCATTCTCACTGAGGGAATCGGGAAGTGAAGCGTTGCAGCTTCACTGCCCGGTTCCCTACTGCGCATGCGCGAGTCGCGCTGCGCGTCTACACTGGTCCCCGTTGTGTTGTGGGAATTGTGTATTTCCCACAACACAACGGGGGTGGGCGGGGAGTCTGCGGCTAGCTATACCCGGAAGTGGGTGCAGATACCTGTATTATACAGGTATCTGCACCCCCCTCCCCCCTGAAAGGTGCCAATTGTGACACCGGAGGGGGGAGGAATCCGATGAGCGGAAGTTCCACTTTAGGGTGGAACTCCGCTTTAAATCAGAACTAAAGGATGAATGCCTGTCCAATGGTCCTTTGCCAGCACTGGCATCTTCTTCTGAGTGCCGGTGTTTGGGCTTCTTCATTGGCTGGTGGGGGATGACGTCACTCCTGCATGAGCTAGTCATCCCGGCATAAACATCTTAAGCCCCATGCACACTGTCAGATTTTCTGCTGATTTTTATTCCTTCAGATTTACCAAAACCATATAATATGAGGTCAAACCTTAGGAGTTTCAATTTGTATGCAATCAGGCAGGCCCTTGCACTACATGGTTTTGGTAAATCTGAAGACAAAAATCAGCAGAAAATCTGATAGTGTGCATGGGGCTTTAGTTTACAGCGCCAGAGAAGACAGCAAGCAGGCAGGTAGGGGCATTTTATTGCAGAAGAGACAGTGCATGTCTCTTCTGCAATAAAAGCCTGCCTGCTCGCTGTTTCTTACACCGGAACTTCAGTTCTACTTTAAATCAGCTCATGCGATATTTATCTAAAAGAAATTGTAAATTCACAAAAAAAAAATGCTTCATATACCAAATTAGTTAAATATTTATGTTTTGCAATATTTATCACTTAAATTTGTGTTCATTTTAAGTTGTCTTACTGTAATTTTTTATACAGGCTAGGAGTGCATCAGAGGGAGATTGTGAGGGATGCTGTCTTTGAGGATAATCACAAGTAGTTGTGTTCTGTATTGTGCAAGTTCCCTGTCCTGTGTAGTATTGTCTGTAGCCTAAACTTAGATGTGCTGGGCTGTAGCAAGCCCAAGCTCTGATTGTTCTTCTTTCCTCAGTGTTATTGTTTGCTTCTGCCTACTGTTGAGGTGTGTCCCTGGCAATAATATAAGAAGATCCTATAACCTGAGTTATGAATATTTATGTCTCCCTGGTCAACCTCTAGGAGGTTTATTGTCAGTGGTGCATGCTGGGGAAGGGTATAAATATTTGTGCGTAACCCTGGAAAATTATCTTGCCTCCCAGACTGTGCTTAGTGAGGAGATGTGTGCTGTTGTGTGTCCCTGGTTTCCTGGGGACCAGTTCCCTATGGAGGTTGTGCTGTTGTACAGGAGGTTAAATCCACATGAAGTGGAACAAAAAGGTGATTACCTTGATTGGAACAACAGAGTAAGGCTTCCCTGCTGAAGAATGTCCTGGACAGCTGGGTAGAAGCTACTGCTGGTGGACATTGCAAGACATTCTAGTGGTTTATCCAAGGAGTATGTATGTTGAATTGAAGTTGTTCTACAGTCTGAATAATGCAGAGTGTCGGTCTGACGTAAATGTCCTTTTCTGTATTGAGTGTGAGTAGTGATACAGAGTCTAGATTTTTTGTTCTTTTTGGGTAGCATGTGCCCTAATCCTTCTTCTGGTCCCTAACTACCTTCAGGTGGTAAGGGGGTGCTACAACAGTTTTACTAAAGTAGTGATACTTAAAAATCTGCTGTTATAGAGTCTTATAGAGACTATGCTATGCTGCCACATACTACCCGGTATGAGACACAGAAATATCATTGGGAAGAGTCAATGTTTGTGCAGCTTTCAAATGTTTGTGCAGCTTTATTTATTCTGCAGTGTATGCATGTTTTTGCTATCTTGAACCTGTTTTGCATTATTGCTTTTAACTTTGCAACTGTTTAGTAAACTGCAAGTTACAGGTACTGCCTGATCATTTGGCTGATTACTTATTCTGTTAAGGAAGCAATGCAATGAGGCTTAGTAGAGATCAGACAGACCTCAGAGTTATCTCAAACTGATCTCATATTCTAGCTGTATGCACCTGAAATATGCTGAATTTGCCTTTTAACACAGAGACACTCAGTATCAACACTGTATTTTTCCAATAAAAATGAACTCATAGGTTGGGCTTGATGGACTTGGGTCTTTTTTCGACCTCACCTACTATGAACTGGTCACAAGAAACAAAATAAATAGACTTTGTTCATTTCTCTGTCCAGGATACCCATGTGGTCAGACATCAGGTTCAGGTTCTTCAGTGTCTGGCAACCTCTTGATTTGTACAAATTTGTACCATGTGAAGTGTGAAATGAATATCAACTTAATTCAGTGTAGCAATGCGAAATTGTTTGACTCTGGCTTCTCAAATACAAAATAAGGTAACAGTGCACTGCCTGTTTATCAGGAAATTTAGGATGGATTAGTCCTAATCCGCCCACCTTCACATATGGTACAATGCACGGGTCACTTCCACAGCTATTTGAAATTAGTTACATAGTAGGCGAGATTGAAAAAAGTCCATCAAGGCCAACCTATGTGTGTGATTTTATGTCAGTATTACATTGTATATCCCTGTATGTTGTGGTTGTTTAGGTGCTTATCTAATAGTTTTTTGAAATGATCGATGCTCTCTGTTGAAACCACTGCTTGTGGAGGGAATTCCACATCCTAACCGCTCTTACAATAAAGAACCCTCTACATAGTTTAAGGTTAAACCGATTTTCTTCTAATTTTAGTGAATGGCCGCGTATCTTATTAAATTCTCTTTCGCGGAAAAGCTTTATCCCTATTGTGGGGTCACCAGTACGGTATTTGTACATTGAAATCATATCCCCTCTCAAGCATCTCCTTTCCAGAAAGAACAAGTTCAGTGTTTGTAACCTTTCCTCATAACTAAGGTCCTCCAGTCCCTTTATTAGTTTTGTTGCCCTTCTCTGGACTCTCTCCAGTTCCAGCACATCCTTCTTAAGGACTGGTGCCCAGAACTGGACAGCATACTCCAGGTGCGGCCGGACCAGAGTCTTATAGAGCGGGAGAATTATTGTTTTATCTCTGAACTTAATGCCCTTTTTAATGCATGCCAATATTCTGTTTGCTTTGCTTGCAGCAGCTTGGCATTGCATGCTGTTGCCGAGCCTGTCATCTACTAGGACCCCCAGGTCCTTTTCCATCCCAGGTTCTCCCCCTAGTGAGTAGATTGTATTCATATTTTTGCCACCCAAATGCATTATTTTTCATTTTTCTACATTAAACCTCATTTGCCATGTAGTTAACCACCCCATTAATTTTTTCAGATTTTCTTGCAAGGTTTCCACATCCTGCAGAGCGGTTATTGACCTTCTTAGCTTAGTATCGTCCACAAATACAGAGACTGAGCTGTTTATCCCATTCTTCAGGTTGTTTATGAATAAATGAAATAGGATTGGTCCCAGGACAGAACCCTGGGGGATCCCACTTTCCACCCCGGACCATTCCGAGTACTCCCCGTTTATCAATACCCTCTGAACTCGCCCCTGTAGCCAGTTTTCAATCCATGTACTCACCCTATGATCCATGCCAATGGACCTTACTTTGTACAGTAAATGTTTATGGGGAACTGTATCAAATGCTTTTGCATTTCATGAACATTATATATAACAAAGGATAAGTTGAATGTACTTGGGTTTGGTACTAGACCAGTTTGCAGGGCATGGTGATTCGGGTGAGGAATCCAAACCAAATTGAAATTATTGGACCCCAAATGTTTAAAAACACCAATGGAAAATAGGCAATAGATTGTCAAAAATGTTATATGGGGCTGGGCAACATCCTGGCAGACATGCATCAAAGCAAAACCCATTTTTTAAAAAATTCTATTTAGCAGGGAGCAGTGATTTTAATAATGCTATAGGGTCTATATTAAAAATGCTAAATTCAATTTTCCTACCGATTGTAATTCTACATATATTATTCCTTTAATGTATGAATGTAGCCCTTTTGAAATCATAATAAAATGTATTGAAAGAAAAAAAAACTAAAAAAGAAAAGCAAAATTCCTTTAAATTACATGCCTGAGGGGTTTCCAGTAACCTGCCTGTGAATTGACACATCTGTATGCTGTATAATACCAACTACGGAAAAACTGTTGTTTACAAAGAAAAAAATGCTTTTTAAATTGCAGGCAAATGACAGGTTTGACTGCTTACATCTGTTTGTAATAGCTTTAGCTGCTTCTCTCTCTGCATATATTGATCTTTATGACATCAGTATGCATTTTCTAATCATGTGCCTAGCTTACCTATGGGACATATTTTGTTTTTCCACATTCATCTTATCCTAACACCACTCCACACTTTTAAAAAAAAGACCATAATACTTATATGTGCCACACATGTAGATAAATATGATTTCCTAAAGCAACCAAAATGTTTTCTTACTTGCAAATGTAGCAACAGTATTTTGTAAAAATTTCCTATAATTTTCATTCCCCTGCTCATGCAGTTGTCCTGCTGCTTTTAGTGTGCCCCAAAGCTTGTGATAAATGTTCAGGTATCAACACTCAACACTGTACTTAAATCTACTTCAGTGATTGTTCCATCTTTGGTGTGATACTTGTAAAAGGTCTTGTATATCTCAAGGGATTAAAAACGAATGGAAGTCCTGGTGTGAGTACACAAATACCAAACCAAAAGAAAAAAATTAAATCCCGCATCTCATACAAAATGAAAAAAAGTGTAAACCTGGTTATACACAAAATACCACTGCAGAGAGTCCCACATGTGACCAATAAATCATAATATATTCAACAGTGCCGTGCAGTGTAATTTATACTAAATACAACCATAAAAATTAAAACAAACCGCATGTCTTCAATATCAGTGCAATACTCAAACAAAAAAAATTCTTCCAAAATCCATTGAAATGGTTACCCCAATCTTACCATCATGTGCAACCAAAAATAAAATGGAAAAAATAAAATGTGTGTGATTATATGTCAGTATAACATTGTATATCCTTGTATGTTCTGGTTGTTCAGGTGCTTATCTAATAGATTTTTTAAACTATCGATGCTCCCCACTGAAACCTCCGCTTGTGGAAGTGAATTCCACATCCTTGCCGCTCTTACAGTAAAGAACCCTCTACGCAGTCTAAGGTTAAACCTCTTTTCTTGGCATTGCATGCCATTGCTGAGCCTATCATCTACTAGGACCCCAAGGTCCCTTTCCATCCTTGATTTCCGCAGAGGTTCTCCCCCCAGTGAGTAGATGGCATTCATATTTTTGCACCCAAACCTCATTTGCCATGTAGTTGCCCACCCCATTAATTTGTTCAGATCTTCTTGCAAGGTTTCCACGTCATGCAGAGAAGTTATTGCCTTGCTTACCTTTGTATCGTCCGCAAATACAGAGATTGAACCATTTACCCCATCCTCCAGGACGTTTATGAACAAATTAAATAGGATTGGTCCCAACACAAAACCCTGGGGGACCCCACTTCCCACCCCTGACCATTCCGAGTACTCCCCATTTATCACCACCCTCTGAACTCGCCCTTGTAGCCAGTTTTCAATCCATGTACTCACCCTATGGTCCATGCCAATGTACCTTACTTTGTACAGTGAACGTTTATGGGGAACTGTCAAATGCTTTTGCAAAATCCAGATACACCACATCTACGGGCCTTCCTTAATCTAGATGGCAGCTCTCCTCCTTATAGAATGTTAATAGATTGGTTTGGCAAGAACGGTTCTTCATGAATCCAGGCTGATTACTGCTAATGATACTGTTTTCATCTACTAAAATCTTGTATATAGTCCCTTATCATCCCCTCCAAGAGGTTGCATACTATTGATGTTAGGCTAACTGGTCTGTAATTCCCAGGAATGTATTTTGGCCCTTTTTTTAAATATTGGAGCTACATTGGCTTTTCTCCAAGCAGCTGGTACCATTCCGGTCAGTAGACTGTCAGTAAAAATTAGCAACAATGGTCTGGCAATTACTTGACTGAGTTCCCCCAGGACCCTCGGTGCAAGCCATCTGGTCCCTGTGACTTATTAATGCTAAGTTTTCCAAGTCTATTTCTAATTATGTCCTCTGTTAGCCATGAGGGTGCTTCCTGTGATGTGTCATGAGGATAAACACTGCAGTTTTGGTTACTGAAGCCCCCGAGTCCCTTGTGAAGACTGAGAAGAATAAATTCAATACCTTAGCCATCTCCCCATCCTTTGTAACCAGATCTCCTTCTTCATTCTTTATGGGGCCAATATGGTCTATCCTCCCTTTTTTACTGTTTATATACCTAAATAATTTTTTGGGATTTTTTTTTGCTCTCCTCCGCTATGTGTCTTTCGTGTTCTATCTTAGCTGCTCTAGTTGCACCCTTACGTTTCTTGTTGCATTCTTTGTAAGTCTGAATGCTGATGCTGATCCCTTGGCCTTGTATTCGTTGAAGGCCTTCTCCTTTGCTTTTATATGCATTTTTACATTGGAGTTAAGCCATCCAGGACTTTTGTTCGCTCTTTTAAATTTATTACCCAATAGGATACATTGGCTAATGCCCTTATTTAATATGCTCTTAAAGCAAACCAATCTCTCCTCTGTGTTCTTTGTTCCTAAGATTTTATCCAAATTTATATCTTCTAGCAAGGTTCATAGTTTAGGGAAGTTTGCTCTTTTGAAATTCATGTCTTTGTATTCCCCTTGTGCTTCCTATTTGTGTGATTTATACTGAAGCTAATTGACCTGTGATCGCTGTTTCCTAAATTTCCCCTTATTTCCACATCCGTGATCAGGTCTGTATTGTTGGTAATCAGTAGGTCTAGTAACGTTTTGTTTCTAGTTGGTGCGTCTACCATCTGACCCATGAAATTGTCCTGCAGGACATCTAGGAACTGGCGAGCCTTAGAAGAATGTGCTGTTCTTTCCGCCCAGTCTATGTCTGGATAATTAAATTCCCCCATTATGATAACACTTCCCATCCTTGCTGCTAATCCAAATTGTGATAGTAGGTCTGTCTCCCCCTCCTCCCTCAGGTTAGGGGGCCTATAGCATATTCCCAGTATTATTTTGCCCTTAGTTTCATCCCTTTGGAGCTCTACCCATAAGGATTCCACTCCTCCCTAGCTTCCTTAGTGATGTCATCTCTCACATTCACTTGTACATTATTCTTGAAATACAGGCATACCCATCCCCCTTTTTTATCCTCTCTATCCCTGTGATAAAGGGAATACCCTTGAATGTTTGCCAGCCAATCATAAGAGCTGTTGAACCAAGTCTCTGAAATTCCCACAAAATTGAAATCCTCCTCATACAACAGTATCTCTAGTTCTTCCATCTTGTCCACCAGGCTCCTGGTATTGGTGAACATGCCACTCAGTTTAGACCCGTCACCTACTGTCCTCTTAATGGGTGATCCGAGATTGCACATAGGACTTGTTACTATACTTACCTCAGGTTTATGTGCTTTAGTCAACCTACCACTAATGCCCCTAATACTACCCTCTGGAATATGCTCCATGCTGACTATCTCTACCTCTGGACCCTTCCCCCATCACCTAGTTTAAAAGCCCCTCTAACTTTTCGGGCATCTTCAATCCCAGCAGATCTGAACCCTCCTCATTTAGGTGCAGTCCGTACCTTCTATAGAACTGGTGACCGACTGAGAAATTGGCTCAGTTCTCCAGGAACCCAAACCCCCTGCTTACTTCACCAGCTCCTCAGCCACTTGTTTACTTCCTTAATCTTCCTCCCTTTCTGATGTGGCTCGAGGTACTGGTAGTATTTCTGAGAATACTACCTTGGAGTTCCTTTTCCTCAATTTAGCTCCTAAGTTCCTAAAATTGTTCTTTAGGACACTCCATCTGCCTCTTACTTTGTCATTGGTGCCAACGTGTACCATGACAGCCGGATCTTCCCCAGCCCCTCCTAGTAATCTGTCCACCAGATCCATGATGTGCCGAACCCAAGTGCCCGGTAGACAGCATGCTGTTCGGCGCTTCAGGTCTTTGTCACAAATTGCCCTCTCTGTCCTTCTAAGAATTGAGTCCCCTACCACCTGAATCTGTCTTTACTTTCCCTTCGCTTCCCCTCCACTCTCACTGGAAGAGTTCTTCCCCTGGCAGCTAGGGGAGTCCCTCAGCTCCAGCAGTGCTGGTCCCTGACTGGTTTCACCAATGTCACTCAATGGAGCGTACTTTTTGTGATGTTCCAGCCCAGGATTGGCCTCCCTTGCGCTTTCCCCTCTAACCTTACTAACTGTCACTCATCTACTCTTTTTTAGTGCCTGCACCTTTTTGTCTCCACCCACCTCTGTGCTGGCCCCTGCTGGCACCTGTCGGGTACGTTCCCAGCTCCCTTTAGTATGGAGGGTCTTCTCAGTGCTGACAGTTGCTTCCCTAGATTCAGAACCTGGGCTTTCAGGGAAACAATGTGCTTACATTTTGCAAAGTAGTATTTGCCCTCGATCAGATGATCAAGTAACGCATACATGTCGCAAGATGTACACCGAGTCGCATCTCCACATCCGCCGGGCATTGTACCTACTAATTTAATGAGGATTGGGGAATATACCCTGTCCAAATTAACAACTAGCTTTCTGACACTAATACTCAACAATACACAGGTACTCAACAACACAATACACAGGTGCTCACAGCCTTCGTGCACTCACAGCCCACTCACAGTCCACATGCACTTACAGCCCACGTGCACTCGCAGCCCAAGTGTACTCGCAGCCCACGTGCACTCGCAGCCTACGCGTACTCACAGTCCATGCGCACTCGCAGCCTATGTGTACTCACAGTCCACGTGCACTCTCAGTCCACATGCACTTCCAGCTCACGTGTACTTGCAGCCCACGTGCACTCACAGCCCACGTGCACTCACCGCCCACATGCACTTGCAGCCCACGTGCACTCGCAGTCCACGTGTACTCGAGGCCCACGTGCACTTGCAGTCCACGTGCACTCGCAGTCCACGCACACTTGCAGTCCACGCGCACTTGCAGTCCACGCGCACTCGCAGTCCACGCACACTCACAGCTCACGTGCACTCGCAGCATGCGTGTACTCACTGCCCACGTGCACTCACAATACACAGGTACACACAATACTCAGGTACTAACGATTCACCCACACTGCTCAGATACACACAATACTCAGGTACTCCCAATACACAGGTACACACAATACTCAGGTACTTACAATACTCAGGTACACACAATACTCAGGTACTCACAATACTCAGGTACTCACATTTACTGTTATTCAGGTTTTGTAGTTTGTGTCTCTGTGTCACTCTGCACAGCCTCCCCTTGTACGCTGCCCCGCTTCACTGATCAGCCTCACACTGTCTCCTGCGGTCTGCATTTCACTTACCCGCTGTCTCTCCCTGTCAGCCTTCCACCTTCCGGTCCTGCTGGATGTCCTCCTGCCTCCTCTGTCTGTGTCTGTGGGGTGACTACTGTCCTCGGTACACACCTCGATGTCCCATTCTGCGCTGTAGGCACCCGGGTCACCCGCTGCTGCTCTCAGTCCTGAGGGGCTCCGGTCCGTTCGTGGGCGGGTCCGGTCCTCTGCTCCCTGCTCACACACACTCCCTCTCACTTCTCGCTGTGAGAGGGAGTGTCATGCGGCGCGTCATGCCCCATAATGCACTGTATCATCGCAGTGCATTGCTGGCTGATGATTGGCCAAGCATGCACTATGACCCACATGCTTTGGCCAATCTCAGCGCAGTCAGCAAAGAGAGCCATAATTGGCCAAAGGCAGGGTGCCTTTGGCCAATTATGGCTCAGGGGGTTAAGTACACACCCCACACTGTATAAGGCCGCCTGCACGTCGGCCCTGTGTTGTGTGTTGCTGGCGTTAGATTGAGCAGGCAGTCCGTTCCTAGTGTACTGTTTCTAATCGACTTCAGGCAGGCAGGTGATTCAGTTAGCTACAGTGTACTTAATATATATATACAGTCAGACTGGTGTGTATATATATATATATATATATATATATATATATATATATATATATATATATCCACTGTATCCAGTTTAGCCAGATCTCACTGCAGTCAGTTCCTGGTGTACTGTTTCTAATCTACTTCAGGCAGGCAGGTGATTCAGTTAGCTGCAGTGTATTTAATATATATATTGTCAGACCCATACTTAAAAAGCCCTCACTGGACCCATCCAATCTTAACAACCTACGCCCCATCTCCTTGCTCCCCTTCTTATCCAAACTCCTTGAACGTCTGGTCTACCACAGACTGAGCGTCCACCTCACTGATAATGGCCTTCTTGATCCCCTTCAGTCTGGATTTCGTCCTCAACACTCCACAGAAACTGCTCTCCTAAAACTAACAAACGATCTACTAACGGCCAAAACCAATCAACACTATTCTGTACTCCTACTCCTGGACCTCTGTGCTGCCTTTGATATGGTTGACCACCCCCTCCTCCTCAAAAAACTACACGCCTTTGGTCTCCGTGACTGTATACTTCGCTGGTTCTCTTCCTACTTATCCAACCGCACCTTTAGCGTTTCTTATAACTCTACTTCCTCCTCTCCTCTTCCTTTCTCTGTTGGGGTCCCTCAGGGTTCTGTTCTTGGACCTCTACTATTTTCAATCTACACTGCCTCCCTGGGTCAACTGATAGCCTCCCATGGCTTCCAATACCACCTCTACGCTGACGACACCGAAATCTATTTCTCTACCCCTCAGCTCACTCCCTCTGTCTCCTCACGTATCAGTAATTTACTCTCAGATATATCAGTCTGGATGTCACACCACTTCCTTAAACTCAATCTAGCCAAAACCGAACTTATAATTTTTCCTCCCCCATATGCCTCTTCCCCTGATCTCTCTGTCAAAATCGATGGCACAACTATAAGCCCATCCCCACATGCCAAGGTTCTAGGTGTAGTCCTAGACTCTGAACTCTCCTTTAAGCAACACATCCAATCACTGTCCAAATCCTGCCGCCTCAACCTCCGCAACATCTTCAAAATACGCCCCTTTCTAACCAATGACACAACAAAGCTCTTAATTCACTCGCTGGTCTTCTCTCGCCTCGACTACTGCAACTCCCTTCTCATTGGCTTACCTCTACATAGTCTATCACCTCTTCAATCCATTATGAATGCCGCTGCCAGACTCATCCACTTTACCAATCGCTCTGTGTCTGCCACTCCTCTCTGTCAATCCCTCCACTGGTTTCCGCTTGGCAAAAGAATTAAATTCAAAATTCTAACAACTACGTACAAAGCCATCCACAATTTCGCCCCCAGCTACATCACTATCTTAGTCTCTAAATACCAACCTACTCGCTCTCTCCGTTCCTCTCAAGATCTCCTGCTCTCTAGCTCCCTTGTCACCTCCTCCCATGCTCGCCTCCAGGCCTTTTCCAAAGCCTCTCCAATCCTATGGAATGCCCTACCCCAATCTGTCCGCTTATCCCCTACTTTATTAGCTTTCAGAAGATCCCTGAAAACCCTTCTCTTCAGAGAAGCCTATCCTACCCACACCTAACAACTGTATTTTCATTTTTTCCATCAGCTCATCCCCCACAGTTATTACCTTTTGTTTCCACTTGACCCTCCCTTCTAGATTGTAATCTCTAACGAGCAGGGCCCTCTGATCCCTCCTGTATTGATTTGTATTGTAAGTGTACTGTCTGCCCAATGTTGTAAAGCGCTGCTCAAACTGTTGGCGCTATATAAATCCTGTATAATAATAATAATAATAATAATAATAATAATATATATATATATATATATATATATATATATATATATATATATATATATATATAAAATAAAGTCAGGCTGGTGTATATATATATATATATATATAGATATATATATAGATCTAGATCTATATATATATATATATATATATCTCCACTGTATCCAGTTTAGCTAGATCTCACTGCAGACCATTCCTGGTGTACTGTTTCTAATATACTTCAGGCAGGCAGTTTATTCAGTTAGCTGCAGTGTATTTAGTATATATATATATATTGGGGCTGTTTCTCTGCAAAGAGAACAGGACGACTAATCCGTGTACATGAAAGAATGAATGGGGGCATGTATCGTGAGATTTTGAGTGCAAACCTCCTCCCATCAGCAAGGGCATTGAAGATGAAACGTGGCTCGGTCTTTCAGCATGACAATGATCCCAAACACACCGCCCGGGCAATGAAGGAGTGGCTTCGTAAGAAGCATTTCAAGGTCCTGGAGTGGCCTAGCCAGTCTCCAGATCTCAACCCCATAGAAAACCTTTGGAGGGAGTTGAAAGTCCGTGTTGCCCAGCGACAGCCCCAAAACATCACTGCTCTAGAGGAGATCTGCATGGAGGAGAGGGCCAACATACCAGCAACAGTGTGTGACAACCTTGTGAAGACTTACAGAAAACGTTTGACCTCTGTCATTGCCAACAAAGGATATATACAAAGTATTGAGATGAACTTTTGATATTGACCAAATACTTATTTTCCACCATAATTTGCAAATAAATTCTTTCAAAAATCAGACAATGTGATTGTCTGGATTTGTTCCCACATTTTGTCTCTCATAGTTGAGGTATACCTATGATGACAATTACAGGCCTCTCTCATCTTTTTAAGTGGGAGTACTTGCACAATTGGTGGCTTACTAAATACTAAATACTCTTTTGCCCCACTGTATATATATATATATATATATATATACATCCTGGCTTTGTATATATATATATATATATATATATATATATATATATATATATATATATATATATATATATACAGTATCTCACAAAAGTGAGTACACCCCTCACATTTTTGTAAATATTTTAATATATCTTTTCATGTGACAACACTTTAGAAATGACACTTTGCTACAATGTAAAGCAGTGAGTGTACAGCTTGTATAACAGTGTCAATTTTCCGTCCCCTCAAAATAACTCAATACACAGCCATTAATGTCTAAACTGCTGGAAACACAAGTGAGTTCACCCCTAAGTGAAAATGTCCAAATTGGGCCCAAAGTGTCAATATTTTGTGTGGCCACCATTATTCTCCAGCACTACCTTAATCCTCTTGGGCATGGAGTTCACCAGAGCTTCACAGGTTGCCACTGGAGTTCTCTTCCACTCCTCCATGACAACATCGCGGAGCTGGTGGATTTTAAAGACCTTGCGCTCCTCCACGTTCCGTTTGAGGATGCCCCACAGATGTTTAAAAGATTTAGGTCCTGAAGACATGCTTGGGCAGTCCATCAACTTTACCCTCAGCTTCTTTAGCAAAGCAATGGTCGTCTTCGAGGTATGTTTGGGGTTGTTATCATATTGGAATACTGCCCTGCGTCCCAGTCTCCAAAGGGAGGGAATCATGCTCTGCTTCAGTATGTCACAATACATGTTGGCATGCATGGTTCCCTCAATGAACTGTAGCTCCCCAGTGCCAGCAGCACTCATGCAGCCCCAGACCATGACACTCCCACCACCATGCTTGACTGTAGGCAAGACACACTTGTCTTTGTACTTCTCACCTGGTTGCTGCCACACACCCTTGACACCATCTGAACCAAATACATTTATCTTGGTCTCATCAGACCACAGGACATGGTTCCAGTAATCCATGTCCTTAGTCTGCTTGTCTTCAGCAAACTGTTTGCGGGCTTTCTTGTGCATCATCTTTAGAAGAGGCTTACTTCTGGGATGACAGCCATGTAGACAAATTTGACACAGTGTGCGGCGTATGGTCTGAGCACTGACAGGCTGATCCCCCACCCCTTCAACCTCTGCAGCAATGCTGGCAGCACTCATACGTCTATTTACCAAAGACAACCTCTGGATATGACGCTGAGCATGAGTACTCAACTTCTTTGGTCGACAATGGCAAGGCCTGTTCTGAGTGGAACCTGTCCTGTTAAACCGCTGTATGGTCTTGGCCACCGTGCTACAGCTCAGTTTCAGGGTCTTGGCAATCTTCTTATAGCCTAGGCCATCTTTATGTAGAGCAACAATTCTTTTTTTCAGATCCTTCGAGAGTTCTTTGCCATGAGGTGCCATGTTGAACTTCCAGTGACCAGTATTAGAGAGTGAGAGTAATAACACCAAATTTAACAAACCTGCTCCCAATTCACACTTGAGACCTTGTAACACTAACGAGTCACATGACACCGTGGAGGGAAAATGGCTAATTGGGCCCAATTTGGACATTTTCACTTTGGGGTGTACTCACTTTTGTTGCCAGCGGTTTAGATATTAATGGCTGTGTGTTGAGTTTTTTTGAGGGGACAGCAATTTTACACTGTTATAAAAGCTGTACACTCACTATTTTACATTGTAGCAAACTGTCATTTCTTCAGTGTTGTCACATGAAAAGATTTAATTAAATATTTACAAAAATGTGAGGGGTTTACTCACTTATGTGAGATACTGTATGTGTATATATATATATATATATATATATATATATATATATATATATATATATATATATATACTGTATGCAGTTTAGCTAGATCTCACTGCAGACCGTTCCTGTACTGTTTCTAATATACTTCAGACAGGCAGTTGATTCAGTTAGCTGCAGTGTATTTAATATATATATATATATATATATATATATATATATATATATATATATATATATATATATATATATACACATCCTTTGTGTGTGTGTGTGTATATATATATATATATATATATATATATATATATATACACTGTATCCTTTGTAGCTAGATCTGCAGGCTATTCCTTCTATATCTATTCAAATACATTTTCAGGCAGGCAGGCCAAGCCTATATCTGACTGCAGGCCATTGCTGGTGACTTTTTTCAAATACACTTTCAGGCAGGCAGGCAGGCAGGCAACTGAATCAGTGATCTGCAGTGCATTAAAAATGTATACAGTCTCCAACATATATATATCCACTGTATACTAGTCTAGCCAAGCCTATATCTGACTGCAGGCCATTGCTGGTGTACGTTTTCAAATAAACTTTCAGGCAGGCAGGCAGGCAAGCGGGCAAGTGATTCAGTGATCTGCAGTGCATTAAATATATATACAGTCTCCAACATATTTATATCCACTGCATTCCAGTTTAGCCAAGCCTATATCTGACTGCAGGCCATTGCTGGTGTATGTTTTCAAATACACTTTCAGGCAGGCCGGCAAGTGATTCAGTGATCTGCAGTGCATTAAATATATATACAGTCTCCAATAGACTTGTGCACAACGGAAAAATTTGTTTAGTTTCGGTTTATTGTCATTCGTAAAATACATAATTTCATTCGGTTATATTCGTTATGCTACGTTAATACGTTTTCGGATAATTCGTTATTATTCGTAGAGTGTCGTTATTCGTTATACTGAATCTCAAATCATGTCGAATTCATTTGTTATATGCGCTATAATTTCGTTTGTATTCGTTGAAATTCGTTATTTATGTATGTATATATATTCATGATAATGATTCGTAGTTTGGAAAGTCATTTCTTTATTGAATCTTTTAACACACACAATGACAATATCTCTTCTCCTCTGCTCAAATACAATACAACACCCTTCTCACTCAGTTCTCAGGAATGCACTTTGCCAGCACAAAATCAATCAGCTGATTGGACTGTAAGATTTACTTTGAGTTGACCTTTTGTTTCATTAGACCTTTAACGAATTACCGAATCATGTCGAATTCATTCGTTATATCCGCTATAATTTCTTTCGTATTCGTTGAAATTCGTCATTTTTTTATTCGGATGCATCCGAATGTCCGAAAGATGCAAAATTCGGCCGAATTTCGATTCGTTACGAAACTAGTTGCACAAGCCTAGTCTCCAACATATATATATATATATATATATATATATATCCAGTGCATTCTAGTCTAGCCAAGCCTATATCTGACTGCAGGCCGTTCCTGGTGTACGTTTTCAAATACACTTTCAGGCAGGCAGGCAGGCAGGTGATTCAGTGATCTGCAGTGCATTAAAAATATATATACAGTCTCCAACATATATATATATCCACTGCATTCCAGTCTAGCCAAGCCTATATCTGACTGCAGGCCATTCCTGGTGTACGTTTTCAAATACACTTTCAGGCAGGCAGGCCGGCCGGCCAGGCAGGTGATTCAGTGATCAGAAGTGCATAAAGATATATATATACAGTCTCCTACATATATATCCACTGCATTCTAGTCTAGCCAAGCCTATACCTGACTGCAGGCCATTCCTGGTTTAATTTTTCTAGTAAACTTCAGGTCGTGTTTTGCTAATCCAATTTTACAGCCTGTCTGGATGGCCACCAAGGAAAGGCAGACACTCACAGGCCACTAAAAGAGGGCAAGCAGGCTCTGTGTCTACAGCCAACAGTGCTGGTCATGGACACGGTGCATCCTCAGCACGTGGCCATGGGCACGCTTGTCATTTTTTTCGACAGCTGGCCATGTTAAGCCACAACATGCAGAAGATTTGGTAGAGTGGATCACAAAGCCATCCTCATCCTCCTCATCCTCTGTCACCCAGGCTCAGAGAAGTTTGGCAGCCAATGCAGCTGCCAAAGTGGCCTATTCCATCGGCTCAGTGGCATCAGTCACTCCTTCCCTAGCCCCATCATCATGTCCTGAGGAGTCCCCCGAACTGTTCGACCACAGTGTCAGGTACATGCTGCAGGAGTATGCGCAGCATTTTGAAGGCTCCGATGATGGTAGCCAGGTTGAGGATGAAGGCAGTAACGTGAGCCCAGAGAGAGGGGTTGCCCAAGAAGGACAAGAAACTGGCAGTCATGTTGCCCCAGCTGCAGCATACTGCCAGGTTTGCTCCAGTGATGAGGAGGGAGGGGATGATGAGGTCACTGACTCTACCTGGGTGCCTAATGGAAGAGAGGAGGAGGAGGAGGAGGCACATCTCCAATGAGGCAGGATGACCTCTAGGGGCCAGCTTAAGGACAGCCAACCAACTGCATCACACCGCAGAGCTCCGCATGTGCAGGGCGCTGCTGACTCCGCGTGTTTTTTCAAAAGTTCTTTGGTGTGGGCCTTTTTTGAGATGTGTGCACCAGATCGCACCGTTGCTGTTTGCAACATATGTCTGAAGCGTATCAAGCGTGGCCAAAACAGCAGCCGCTTGGGCACCACATGCTTGACCAGACATATGTCGAGCTCCCGTGCAGTCCGTTGGCAATAGTACTTAAAAGACCCACACCAAAGAACAAGGCAGACCTCTCCTTGCTCCTCATCAGCTAGGATCTTCAACCCCACTATACCTTCAGTCCTCTCAGAGACCTGAACTGAGAGGAATGAAGGTGTAGAATTAGGTGTCCAAAGCACTTGCAGGCAATCTGATAGCGGTACACTTAAATCCGATTGTAGCAGGCAAATTTCCCTACCCCAGTTGCTAAACCGTTGAAAGAAATTCGGTCCCAGCCATCCACATGCTCAGCAGCTGAATGCTAGTTTGGCTAAATTGCTAGCACTCCAGCTGCTGCCTTTTCAGCTGGTAGACTCTGCCCCCTTTCGAGAATTTATGGAAAGTGCGGTACCTCAGTGGCAGGTTCCCAAATGCCTTTTTTCTCTCCAAAGGCCATTCTGTCTCTCTACCGGCATGTGGAAGTCAATGTCTTGGCCTCGTTGGACAGGACGGTTAGCGGTAAGGTGCATATTACTGCTGACTCATGGACAAGTAGGCATGGAGAGGGACGTTACCTTTCTTTCACGGCGCTGGTAGTGGTGATTCTGCCACACCTCTCTCCTCCACCCCCTCCTCTTCTTCTTCCTCAATGGCCTCTTCCATTTGTCCTCGGAACCAGCGGTGCTTCGTAGGCGTTCTAGGGGCTACGCAAGCACTCAGGCAAAAAGATGCCATGTGCTGCTTGAGTTGGTCTGCTTAGGGGAGCCACACTGAGGCAGAGATTCTGGCAGCTCTGCAGAGGCAGGTTCAGAGGTGGTTGACGCCATGCCAGCTTCAGCCAGGAATGGTGGTTTGAGACAATGGCACCAACCTCTTCTCCACCCTCCAACAGGGACACTTGACCCATGTTCCCTGTTTGGCTCACGTCTTTAATTTGGTGGTGCAGTGGTTCTTGTGCAGGTACCTGGGCTTACAGGATCTCCTGAGGCAGGCCAGGAAAGTCTGTGGGCATTTCCGCCAGTCATATAATGCCAGTGCTCGGCTGGCTGACCTTCAAAAGGAATTCAACCTGCCCAAGAACCGCCTCATCTGTGACATGCCCACCAGGTAGAATTCAACGTTGGTAATGCTGCAGTGGCTGCATACGCAGCAGAGGGCCATCAATGAGTACCTGTGCGAGTATGGCACCAGGACAGGGTCAGGGGAGCTTGGCTTTTTCTCGCCACACCAGTGGCTAATGATCAAGGATGCATGCACTGGCCTGTCACCATTTGAGGAGGCCATGAGGATGGTGAGCAGTGACAGTGCATGCATCAGTGATACTGTCCCTCTTGTCTTCCTGTTGTAACACACGCTGCATGGAATAATGGACAGGGCATTTGAGGCAGAACAGAGGGAGGAAGAGGACTTCCTTACCTCTCAAGGCCCCCTTTATCCAGACAGTATTCCTGCAGGCCCGCCTATCACACAGGAAGAGGAGGAGGAGGAGGATTGTGTCAGCATGGAGGTGGAGCCTGGCACTCAGCATCAGCAGCAGTCTTCAAGGGATTGTTTTCAGTCCCCAGAAACTCATGGACTTGTATGTGGCTGGGAGGAGGTGGCTGCAGATCATGTCGTCCTTAGTGACCCAGAGGACTCCGGACTGATTGCCTCAGCAAACCTACGCTGCATGGCCTCCCTGATCCTGCAAAGCCTGCGAAAGGACCCTCGGATTCATGGTATCAAGGAGAGGGATCAGTACAGGCTGGCAACCCTTCTTGATCCACGTTACAATGGTAAGGTTGCGAAACGTATCCAGCCTTCGCAAAGGAAGCAGAGATTGAAACATCCTCTGCTCCCTCTGCGGGAGGCCTTGCAGAAAGTTTTGTGCAATGCTTTTCCAGAGGCTGGGAGGTTACAATTTCCTGGTCCTCCTGGACAACGTGTTGCTGAGGCTATGGTCATTCACAGAAGGAGCGGTGGAGAAGGTGGCCGTCTGACCAATGCGTTCAATTTTTTAGTCTGCAGCCCCAAGGTCTGATCGGTTCCAACAACCATCGCCAGCATCTGATTTACATGGTGCAGGAATACCTTGGGGCAAGATCAGACATGGAGACCTTTCCAACCGAAAATCCACTGGGTTACTGGGTCTTGAGGCTGGATCACTGGCCAGGGCTTGCACAGTATGCAATGAGCTACTGGCCTGTTCTGCATCCAGAGTTCTATCTGAACGCACATTCAGTGCCGCTGGAGGCTTTGTAACTGATCACAGAGTGCACCTGTCCACAGATTTGGTTGATCGGCTCACCTTCATAAAAATGAATCAGTCTTGGATCACCAGCTACCAAGCACCTGATGCTGATGTAACCGATTAATTTTTTTATGAATGTGAGATCCCTTGAAGACTGCCTATGCTGATGCTGAGTAACTATCCTGTTATGCTGAGTGACTATCCTATTCCTCCTCAATGTTCATGTTGATAGCTTCTAAGAACATTTTTGGTTCTGGGCACCAGCACCAGTGCCTAAAGCCCAATTTTTCTGCCCCTGTTTAACAGGGGCATGTAATTACAATTTTTGCTGTAATATTTTGCAGCAGGGCTCATTCCTACGCTCAACTAGAGGATCTGTGAGGGGTTGCAGTGTTGTGGCACCAGCACCAGTGCCTAAAGCCCAATTTTTCTGCCCCTGTTTAACAGGGGCGTGTAATTACAATTCTTGATATAATATTTCACAGCAGGGCCTGTTCCAGCACCCACCAAGAGTAACTGTGAGGGCTTACAGTCTTCTGGTACCACCAACACCTAAGGCCCAAATTTTTGCAGAGTATATAGGGCAGGCCATATAGTATATACAGGCGGTTCCCTACTTTCAAACATCCGACTTACAAACGACTTCTTCTTACAAACGGAGGGAGACAACAGGAAGTGAGAGGAAATCTACCCCTAGGAAGGGAAATTCTCTCCTGTAAGAGTTAATATGGGAAAAAGGTGTCTCCACTGATGCTCTATCACCAATTCTTGTTTCCCCAAAAACCCCAAATTTTCAAAATCCAATTGTCATTGGGACAGCAAGTGAGGTGAAATCTTCAGAACAGGGGCACAGACAGCAAAACAAATGTTACAGGGGTGATGATAACCCTTCCCTATGTTACATAGTTACATAGTTACATAGTAGGTGAGGTTGAAAAAAGACACAAGTCCATCAAGTCCAACCTATGAGTTATTATGTGTCAGTATTACATTGTATATCCCTGTATGTTGCGGTCATTCAGGTGCTTATCTAATAGTTTCTTGAAGCTATCGATGCTCCCCGCTGAGACCACCGCCTGTAGAAGGGAATTCCACATCCTTGCCGCTCTTACAGTAAAGAACCCTCTACGTAGTTTAAGGTTAAACCTCTTTTCTTCTAATTTTACTGAGTGGCCACGAGTCTTGTTAAACTCTCTTCTGCAAAAAAGTTTTATTTCTACTGTAGGGTCACCAGTATGGTATTTGTATATTGAAATCATATCCCCTCTCAAGCGTCTCTTCTCCAGAGAGAATAAGTTCAGTGCTCGCAACCTTTCCTCATAACTAAGATCCTCCAGACCCTTTATTAGCTTTGTTGCCCTTCTTTGTATTTGCTCCATTTCCAGTACATCCTTCTTGAGGACTGGTGCCCAGAACTGGACAGCATACTCCAGGTGCGGCCGGACCAGAGTCTTGTAGAGTGGGAGAATTATCATTTTATCTCTGGAGTTGATCCCCTTTTTAATGCATGCCAATATTCTGTTTGCTTTGTTAGCAGCAGCTTGGCATTGCATGCCATTGCTGAGCCTATCATCTACTAGGACCCCCAGGTCCTTTTCCATCCTAGATTCCCCCAGAGGTTCTCCCCCCAGTGTATAGATTGCATTCATATTTTTGCCACCCAAATGCATTATTTTACATTTTTCTACATTGAACCTCATTTGCCATGTAGTTGCCCACCCCATTAATTTGTTCAGATCTTTTTGCAAGGTTTCCACATCCTGCGGAGAAGTTATTGCCCTGCTTAGCTTAGTATCGTCTGCAAATACAGAGATTGAACTGTTTATCCCATCCTCCAGGTCCTTTATGAACAAATTAAATAGGATTGTTCCCAGCACAGAACCCTGGGGAACCCCATTACCCACCCCTGATCAATCCGTGTACTCCCTATTTATCACCACCCTCTGAACTCGCCCTTGTAGCCAGTTTTCAATCCACGTACTCACCCTATGGTCCATGCCAATGGACCTTATTTTGTACAGTAAACGTTTATGGGGAACTGTGTCAAATGCTTTTGCAAAATCCAGATACACCACATCTATGGGCCTTCCTTTATCTAGATGGCAACTCACCTCCTCATAGAAGGTTAATAGATTGATTTGGCAAGAACTATTCTTCATGAATCCATGCTGATTACTGCTAATGATACCGTTCTCATTACTAAAATCTTGTATATAGTCCCTTATCATTCCCTCCAAGAGTTTACATACTATTGATGTTAGGCTAACTGGTCTGTAATTCCCAGGGATGTATTTTGGGCCCTTTTTAAGTATTGGTGCTACATTGGCTTTTTTCCAATCAGCTGGTACCATTCCAGTCAGTAGACTGTCTGTAAAAATTAGGAACAACGGTCTGGCAATCACTTGACTGAGTTCCCTAAGTACCCTCGGATGCAAGCCATCTGGTCCCGGTGATTTATTAATCTTAAGTTTCTCAAGTTTAATTTTAATTCTGTCCTCTGTTAACCATGGAGGTGCATCCTGTGTTGTGTCATGAGGATAAACACTGCAGTTTTGGTTACTGAAGCCCCCGATTCACTTGTGAAGACTGAGGAGAAGAATAAATGCAATACCTTAGCCATCTCCCCATCCTTTGTAACCAGATGTCCTTCCTCATTCTTTATGGGACCAATATGGTCTGTCCTCCCTTTTTTACTGTTTACATACTTAAAGAATTTCTTGGGATTTTTTTTGCTCTCCTCCGCTATGTGTCTTTCATGTTCTATCTTAGCCTTTCTAATTGCACCCTTACATTTCTTGTTGCATTCTTTATAATGTCTGAATGCTGAGGATGATCCCTCAACCTTGTATTTTTTGAAGGCCTTCTCCTTTGCTTTTATATGCATTTTTACATTGGAGTTAAGCCATCCAGGACTTTTGTTCGCTCTTTTAAATTTATTACCCAATAGGATACATTGGCTAATGCTCTTAAAGCAAACCCATCTCTCCTCTGTATTCTTTGTTCCTAATATTTTATCCCAATTTATGCCTTTTAGCAAGGTTTGCAGTTTAGGGAAGTTAGCTCTTTTGAAATTTAGTGTCTTTGTATTCCCTTTATGTTTCCTATTTGTGTGATTTATACTGAAACTAATTGACCTGTGATCGCTGTTACCTAAATTGCCCCGTATTTCCACATCCGTGATCAGGTCTGTATTGTTGGTAATCAGTAGATCCAGTAATGTTTTATTTCTAGTTGGTGCATCTAGCATCTGACCCATAAAATTGTCCTGCAAGACATTAAGGACCTGACGAGCCTTAAATGAATGCGCGGTTCCCTCTGCCCAGTCTATGTCTGGATAATTAAAATCCCCCATTATGATAACAATTCCCATCCTTGCTGCTAATCCAAATTGTGATAGGAGATCTGTCTCCACTTCCTCCCTCAGGTTAGGGGGCCTATAGCATACTTCCAATATTATTTTCCCCTTAGCTTTATCCCTTTGGAGCTCTACCCATAAGGATTCCACCTCCTCCCTAGCTCCCTCAGTGATGTCATCTCTCACATTCACTTGTACATTTTTCTTGATATATAGGCATACTCCTCCCCCTTTTTTACCCTCTCTATCCTTGCGGTAAAGGGTATACCCTTGAATGTTTGCCAACCAATCGTGAGAGCTGTTGAACCAGGTCTCTGAAATTCCCACAAAATCCAAATCCTCCTCGTACAACAGTATCTCTAGTTCACCCATCTTGTCCGCCATGCTCCTGGCATTGGTGAACATGCCACATAGTTTAGACCGGTCGCATATTGTCCTCGTATTGGGTGATTCGAGATTGCAACTAGGACTTGCTACTATACTTACCTTGTGTTTTTGTGCTTTGGTCAACCTACCACTAATGCCCCCAATACTACCCTCTGGAATATCTTCCGCGCTGACTATCTCTACCTCTGGCCCCCCCCCCCATCGTCTAGTTATCCATGAAGCTTAAAAATAGATCTTTTGGCTGGAGCTACACTTAAAAAATGTACCTGTTCCAAATTACAAAAAGATTCAACTTAAGAGCAAACCTACAGTCCCTGTCTTGTTTGGACTGTTCAGAGTATATAGGGCCTGGCGGCCCCACGCCTTTTCTTTTTTTAATTTGGGTTCCCCTTAATAGCCATACAATACCCAAAGGGCCTGGTAATGGGCTGGGGGGTTATCCATGCCATTTTTCTCAATAATTTTCATCCATATTGCCACGACCCGACATTACATTACAGCCGCAAGCAGTTTTAAATGACTTTTATTCCTTTAGAAATGTCATTGTGCAGGGACTGTTCTAAACACAGGAAACACGTGCCACTTTACAAGCATACTATAGACACCCCCCAGGTACGATATTTAAAGGAATATTTCACTTTTATTTTTTCACTTTAAGCATCAATAAAATCACGGCTACCGAAAAAACGGCCATTTTTAAAACTTTCTTTTGCATTGATACATACCCAAACCCTTTTTAGGACAATAACTTGCATATTAGCCTTTAAAATTAGCACTTTTGATTTCTCACGTTCGAGTCCCATAGACTTTCACTGTGTTCGAATGTTCGCGCGAACTTTCGGTCCGTTCGCATGTTCTGGATGCGAACCGAACCGGGGGGTGTTCAGCTCATCCCTACTTCACAACCAGAAGACCAACTCCAACAATGGACCTCAATGGGATAGGTAATAGACAGAGCCACATGGATAGTTGCTCCAATAGGACAAATTTATGAAAAGGAAGAAGTGGGCACATAGCGTAATCCCATTTAAATCGGAAGTAATTTATTCAATAAAAAAAAGAGGAAGTACACTCACATTTTAGTAGATAAAAAAGCGCTTAGGACTAAAACAGTGACTACAGCAGAGTGTCCCGATGCGTTTCATCTTAAAAGACATCATCTGATGTCCAGATGATGTCTTTTAAGACAAAACGCGTCTTATTATCAAGTTTGGGCACATCTTTCTTTGTCACATCATTATCCAGTTCAAGTGTCAGTTATTTTGAACCAAGTTTTGGATATCTACAATTTATTGTTTGGTTCACCTGTCCAAACACTAAGGACTATAATTTATTTTTAAAATAATTTTTTCCTTCACATTATTGGACATCATTCACTCATATTTTGATTGTCACATATTACATTAATTTTTTGGTCTATTATACAAGTATATACGTTTTATGGTCTATTATACACGTATATTTTAGTGTTTATACACATTGTCCATATATATATGTTGTTTGAGTTTCTTCTTAGATCATTTATGTGCACTTTATGTACATTTATATATTATTTTTCAGTTTATTCTGAGATCTATTCTGAGCGCTGCACTTACTGTTCACATGTTTTTATTTTTTGCAATTGATCTATTGCTGTGCTAGCTGCTTTTTTACATTGGTTGCAGACAGCGCTGTGTATTGCTTTATATTTATCACTAAATTGCAGGCCTGACACTGGCTCAGCCAGGCCCAAAGCAAAAATGCCCGACTGTGGCCCCTATGGTGTAGCAAAAATGGTAGTCCTAGTTCTAGCTGTTCTATGTAGCTACTGATCCCAGTACCACCTCTTCAGGCACTGCCAGCCCTCCTGGCTGCTACTGCCTTTTTCCACTGCCCGCACCACCACAGTCCTCCTTACTGGCTCTGCACCCATCCCAGACTGCTTGCTCCCAGTCCTCTCAGTCGTGCCTCCCAGTCCTCCTGACTGTGTGTCACTCCCCAGCCCTCTTGGCTGCAACTTGTTGTTCCTCCTGGAGACTTGCCTGGCAGTGTTTTCCTGCTGTCCTCTCCTTGCTCCCATGCATCCTGTCCAGGACACCTTTGTTGGTTGTAGGAAGGTCCCGTGCGCACCCGAGCCCAGGCCCAAGGTCACCCCCTAGATTGGGGAGCTCTCTAAAAGACCATGACGGCCTAACACTCCATCTCCAGCTTCCACCCGGACAACTCCTCCCCAGCTGGTCTGACCCTGAGTATTTGAGGCCTTCCCTCTGCCGATCCAAGTTGGGGATTGGTCAGGGCCCTCGGAATACTCCAGGCATCTCCACCTTACCTCTCCTCCTATCTTTTCAGAAGGTTGCTCCATGCTCTGGAAATAAGTGGGAGGTCTCAGTAATGCTGCCTGTCATCCAGATCTCCCTGGATTTCTGCCAAACCAGGAAACAAAACAAGCAGGCCTGACTGCCAGCAAAGTCTGCAAAAATTTGCCTACATTGACAAAAAAAAAATATCTTTCACACCTAGCATACTAGAGCGTGCTATATAAACTTTTGCAAAGCACTATAACTGGTTCATATCCAGATACATGCAAATGTATTGAGACTGGCTCACAGAAAATGACAGCCCTTCAACTTTCGGTTTGCGACGTGACATCATAGGTTCCTCCCAACACCGAGTCACATGACTTCCTCAGCAGGAGTCTTTTTTGGTTGTACAGATGATAAGATTAACCATGTAAATAGATTTTGGAAGAATTTTTTTCGATTGAGTTTTGCACTGGTATTGAAGACATTTGGTTTGTTTTCATTTTTATGGTTGTAGTATAAATTATACTACACAACACTGTTGAATATATTATGATATCTGAAGGGATAACAGGAGCTCTAGTATAGATGGTATGCAAATCCTCTGACTTCACACTTACTTTTACAAAAACGTACTGGCCTATCTCAGTTCACACAAAACCAAATTAAACAAGCTTGCAATAAGGTTTGGTACTGTATATTATTGTCACAGTAGTTCTTTGTTTAACAAAACTGAATCTTTTCACTTTACAATTTCAATTTTCTTGATATAAGAAAGACGAGAAAGACCTCCTAGGTCCCCTGAGAGTTATACTATCACTGTGGCATATGTACTAATTTTTATTTTCACTAAGGTGTCCTTATTTTACAGGCTTCAAGTGGAAGAATATATATTATGAGCAACCTGGTTATTTTCAAAAAGTATTATTCATATGCTGTAGATCTGACTGATAATATCTCACTGATCTCATAACCTAGATTTCCAGGGGTATACTATGCTTTCAAGATAATATCCTTATTATTTTTTGCTAGAAATGTAAGAGAAGGCAGTAAGTCTTTTAAGCCCACGCAGGATAAATGTTTAAACAGTTGGAGCAAATACCCACAGTCTGAACAAAAGAAAGGGTTTATACAAGTTACTTGTCTGTGGCAATTTTGGAAATTATATGTGTTTCCATAACTATTAATCATTACAGAAATTCATTCTTTATTATAATTATATAATATTTTAATAATGTAATATTTGAATACACACAGTGCAACAGCCATCAGTAAATGTGCTTTGCATAAATTTCAGCTTCACCTTTTTGGCAATAATTGTAAAACATGGCAGTAAAACCCAACAACCTTGAATTAAATATTCATTATCTATTCTGTTATTTCATAGTACAGACTTTTCAAGGAACCTTTTTGTTCCTTGGCACAGTCAGATATTATTCCAAAGAGAAAAGGAGGCACATCCTACTGTGCCCCCTTAACTGTTTCCTAATGCTTAGTATTGCAAAGTCTCAACTGAGACTTGCTGTCCAGCTTAAGTATTGGGTAGGAACAGAAATGTTAACCTAGGGAAATAATTTATTGGTTGATGAGAATGCAATGTGCAAGCTGCTAGTGAAGAGGGTGGCCAAAATTGTTTAAAGGACATAGTATGTTTATAAAGAGTAAGAAGAGGAAAGCTAGGATGAAATAGAGAGTGTATATAAAATGCGCTTACATACTAAATAAGAACAAATTCCAAGACAAAAGACAGTGGGGGTTATTTACGAAAGGCAAATCCACTTTGCACTGAAAGTGCACTGGGAAGTGCAGTTGCTCTAAATCTAAGGGATAGATCTGAAATGAGTGGGAGCACTGCTGATTTTATCATCCAATCATGTGCAAGCTAAAATGCTGTTTTTTATTTTCCTTGCATGTCCCCCTCGGATCTACAGTGACTTCACTTCCAAGTGCACTTTCAAGTGCACTTGCAGGGCAAAGTGGATTTGCCTTTAGTAAATAAACCCCACTGTGTATTGTCTATTTATACATAGCAAAATCTGAGGTGCGTTGAAGTCAAACCGGGACTTTTAATTTTACAGGTATAACAAAATGGACACTAGCGTGCTGGTACTACACACAATAGTAAGTGGCAAGTGTGTCATATTACTGATAGGTGGCCCACATGTCGCAGGTCAGTCCAGAGACCATTAATCAGGATGGCAGACAACAGTGTTAGTGCGTGCATGAAACAGCGCGTGGTGATGAAGTTTCTTGTGAACGAAAGTGTAAAACCCTGTGGATATCTACAGAAGACTTCCAGCTCAGTACGGTGATGAGACGCTTAACTGCGGTAAGCCATTTGAATGGTGTAAACGTTTCAAAGATGGCCATATGTCCATCAGTGACATTCCCAGCCATCCTGATTCCCAGCCCACAGCAGTCATTTCTGTGAACATTCAGCGCGTGGAACACCTGATCCTGGATAATCGACACAAAACCTGCCGTGAAATTGCACAAGGGGAGTATGTAAAAAAATGCAGTTTCCATTCCTTGAAATTTGTTCTTTTATTATAAAATTCAAAAGTCCCAGATTGAACATCCCTCGTATATTAGCGTTGCACTATGCAAAGATTATACAAACAGTATAAAAAGAGACACTGGGAATTACTGTACGCTAAGCATGTAAAACTAGAAAAGTAGTACTATGCTGTGCACAAAATCACTGGCTGCAAACATCTCTGTAATTATAAACACTAAAAATTACTCAACTTTTAGAAGGAGGAAGAGGAGCTTTGTAAATCGTAAGTAAAGCTATGCTGAAGAATGGAGTACCCAAAGTTCTGCAAGTAATATCTAGCTACAGTGCCACTTTCAGGGCAGCAAGAAAAGCACAGTTTTGATTGTTTGGTGTTGTAGACTTTTAAAGTAAGTGTGGTTATTAGGAGGGCTCCCAGTGCCACAATAGCTTGTCAGACAATAGGGAAGCTTAGTGGAAGACTTAGGCAGGCCATACATGGTTCAAATCTCTGCTGGTTCATCAGGAACCAGTCAAGATTCAATCCGTGTATGGCAGTGGCGGCTGGTGCTCAAAATTTTTAGGAGGGCACAAACGAACTGAAAAATTCTGAAAAACACTGAAACAAAAACATCAATTGCAGCCACTATGCTATCAAATGCAGCCAACTGTGTCCATCATATGCAGCCACTGTGCCCAGCAAATGCAGCCAACTGTGCCCATCATATGCAGCCAACTGAGCCCATCATATGCAGCCAAATGTGCCCAGCAAATGCAGCCAACTGTGCTCATTATTTGCAGTCAACTGTGCCCATCATATGCAGCCAACTGTGCCCATCATATGCAGCCAACTGTGCCCATCATATGCAGCCAACTGTGCCCATTATATGCAGCCAACTGTGCCCAGCAAATTAAGCCAACTGTGGCCAGCAAATGCAGCCAACTGTGCCCATCATATGCAGCAACTTGTGCCCATCAAATACAGCCATTTGTGCCCATCATATGCAGCCACTTGTGCCCAGCAAATACAGCCACTTGTGCCCATCATATGCAGCCACTGTGCCCATCATATGCAGCCATGTGTGCCCATCATATGCAGCCACACTTGCCCATCAAATGCAGCCACTTGTGGCCAGTATATGCAGCCACTGTGCCCATCATATGCAGCCACCTGTGCCCATCATATGCAGCCACTTGCCCATCAAATGTAGCCACTGTAAACAACCGCCCCCCCGCCGGCAGCACCCCCCCACGCGCGCTGCTCGCGGCTCTGGTGTAGCACCCCCCGATCGGATTGCGGATCCTCTGCAGCAGCTCCTCCCAGAACGGTGGTGACCTCCAGCGCTGTCTCCTCTACTCCTCTTCCTAAGCGCCAGGCATCCAATAGGGTTGCCCGGCGCTTTGGCCAATTAGAAAGCAGGTCTGACACTCTGCCTCCTGATTGGCGGGGAGAAAGGTTAGTGTGGAAATAGAGGAAATTAATTTTCTATCATCACACAATTGGGTGGGATCAGGGCAAACTCTCTGCGCCCCAATCCCACCCTATTTTGAAGCCTATTAGAGCCTCTGGCCCTAATCAGGTGCTTCAAAAAGTACCGCCCCCTCCCACCCCCACCATATTAATCCATGCGTCCTTAAAGGGGCCGGGCGCATGGATGAGGGGGGGTGGCGCCCATGCGCCCACAGTGCATGGGCCGCCACTGGTGTATGGGCAGGCTGAATAGACCAGGTTGATTGATCGATCAACTTGGGTACATCCAGCATACTGGGTTTTACCTACAATTATTGCTACAGGCTTCTATATTTCTCTCAGGATCCAGGTGCCTGCACAACGTGAGATACAGCGGGTAAAATTAGTATTGAACATGTCACCATTTTTCTAGGTAAATATATTTATAAAGGTGCTATTGACATGAAATGTTCCCCACATGTTGGTAACAACCCATGCAATCCATATAATACAAAGAAACCAAAACAAATAAGTTCAAAAATTAAGTTATGTGTAATAAAAAGGAATGACACAGGGAAAAAGTATTGAACGAGCTAACTGAAATGTATTTAATACTTTGTACAAAATCCTATGTTGGTAATGACAGCTTCAAGACACCACCTGTATGGAGAAAGTAGTTGCATGCATTGCTTACGTGTGATTTTGGCCCATTCTACCACACAAACAGACTTCAAATCTTGAAGGTTCCGAGGGCCTCTTCTATCAACGCTGATCTTTAGTTCTTTCCATAGATTTTCTATTGGATTGAAGTCAGGTGATTGGCTAGGCCTTTGTAGCAGCTTTATTTTCTTTCTTTGAAACCAATTGAGAGTGTCCTTGGCTTTGTGTTTGGGATCATTGTCCACCCTTGTTTCATCTTCTTCATCCTGGTAGATGGCAGCAGATTTTTATCAAAAATGTCTTAGTACATATTGCCATTCATCCTTCCTTCAACGACATAAAGATTGCCTGTACCGTATGCTGGAATGATGTGCAGTACCATTTGACTTCCAGACATGGTGTGTATTATGGCATCCAAAGAGTTCAATATTGGTCTGACCAGACTATATTCTCCCAGTATTTCACAGGCTTGTCTAAATGTTGTGCAGCAAACTTTAAGCCCGGGTTCACACATGTGTGATGTGAATTGAAGCTCCGGTTTCACTGCGCAGAGAAAAATCAGTTGTTCAGCGGTTCGTCAGCGTTTTAGCTGCGGATCAGCTGCGAATTCAGAAGTAACCCGTGAGTGTCTAATTAGAGATGCAAATTTTGAGCAGGCCAATCGCTTGTTATCTATTTGTGAGGCTGCTTATAAAAAGAAAGTTTTTTCAGGACACTTCCTGGTTGTCCAGGAGTCTATATTGTGTGTGTTATTTTTGTTAGCAAAATGTGTGCTGCTCTGCCCATGATAATGCCAACAGTTGTTGCTGTAACAGCATCAATCTTGCTGGAAGTAGAGAAGAGGAGAAGGAGGAGGAGAAGAAGATACTGGGTTCATCCCATAATAGCAAATAGGGAGAAGAGAGGCCAGTTCATGATCCTGTATGAAGACCTCCGTGGGCATGAAGATAAATTTTTTAATTACATGCGCATGCCAATAACTAGGTGAGTAATTTATCTGGCAACCAAAATTTTTTTAACATTATTCCAGTAGGGGAGGTTTTAAAAAGACACACGTCCATCAAGTATAACCTTTGTGTGTGATTATATGTCAGTCTTATAATTAGAAAAAGCGTGGTGTCCCCCCCCCCCCCCCAAGATCCATACCAGAACATTATCTGAGCATGCAGCCTAAAAGGCCATGAAAAGGGGGTGAGTGAGCACCCCCTTCCTGGACCAAACAAGGCCATATGCCCTTAACATGTGTAGTGTGTTTTGTGCCCCCCCCCCCAAGTTGATGGGGACAAGGTGCTTTGTGTGGGGGGATCCCACGACATTTTGTTGTCCAGTTTGGGACCAGACAATTGTTATTGTTAAATTCAGCTGCCAGTGGCTAAACATATGTCCAAATGATGACACAGCTGCAAATGACATTATATCTTATTTGTTATGCCACTTCTTTAACATACATTTTGTTTTTATTAAGGATGCAGGCCTTATTACAAATAAGAATGTTCTTAAACACTTACCTTATTATTTAGAAAAGTGTATGTCAAAATGTGTTTCAGACATGAATCTAATAAAAGACTAATTTTTGAATTAGTTATGACGAATTGCTTGGATTAATCTCACCTCGCTTGGAGCGTCATCACACGTGCTACAGAACAAGTATCCAGCCTGCTGAAAGATTACTGATCACATTAAGGTACTTTTCAGCACTGATGTCCTTTGTCATGTGAATGTAGGAGAATGCAATATTTTTTATTTTGAACTCTTCAAACATGTGTCATTCTAAATATATAACCCAACAAAAGTTGGCATAATAATGATTTATTCCAGTATACTTTAAAAAAATATAAAATTGGCACATGTAGCCAACATAAATTAACATTCCACAAAAATACAAAATAAACATGTCTCTCAAGTAGCCTCTTGAACATATATTTCAAAAAAAGGTGTCCTCTTGGTCCTCAACCTTGGACAGACCTCATAAATCACAGATTGTGATATCTTTTCTTAAAAGGGGCCTCATTGGAGTAGTGACTGGAGGAAGCCTGGTCATCACTGGCAGTGCTGGGATCAGGCCTGGCCTCGCCATGTTGACTTGTCACATATATACCAGGATTTGAGGGGGGCCTGATTGAAGGAATTGGGGATGGGATGGGATAGGGAATGTTACTGTATGTAACTTCATATCTGGAGGTTGCCTTTTCAAAGCTAGAATCATAGGATGGGGGATTATAGGGGTAAGGTTGGTGTTGTTGTTCTGGGTAGTGGTATCTGGGGTAGTTAAGGGGAGGTCTTGGTGGTGGCACATATGGCACTTGAAATGAAACTTCCTCACGTGGCTCTGAGAAGGAGTGCAGCACTTGTTCGATAGTGCTTCGCATTTCAAAGTAGCGCTTAGGCTTGACTTTCTTTATTAGAGGGACAAAATTGAGCGCTAGTATAGTATCCAGACATAAATAAGCATCCACCTTTTCAGACATGTTTTTCAACAATTCAAGTAGGCGCTCACTTATGTCAGGTTGCGATAGAGGTGGTCACCTCCGTGGCACTTTGGCTGGCAGAACAATGTCTGCAGGAGCAGAGGAGGGCCCAGGGATAGCCTCTGCCACTGCAGATTGCTCATCTGGGTTGGTTTCCCACAGATTTGAGAATCTTTGGATTTGTGACAAATCCTCTGGGCCTTCTTCCAAACTAATCTGGGCTTGGGCCTCCGGTTGTGCTTCCAGTTGGTCATCCATAACATCTTGTTCCTCCCAACTAGCTTCTGTCCTGTTTTTAAAAAAAGAGTGTAACTTAACTAGGCATAATCAAAGTTAAGAGGTTTGCAGATACATAGATGATATAGATGAAAACGTACTCCCTCATCTCCACAATGGGTTGCAGAAAATCTAAGTCCTTGGCAAACATATAGGGTACCCTAGGCGCTGCCCCCGAGCCACTCCTTGCTTCTTTGAGATGGCGTATATATTTGCGGTAAGCATCACGCATGCTGCGCCACCTTGTCTGTAAGTAATGCACTGAAAAAAAAATTAAAAAATAATTATTTTTTTATGTATGCTTTTAGATACCTAGCAACAGGAAATTCTTTTGGAAGTTTGCACTTTGAATTTAAGGTTGGGAAATCAACTATTAGTGGCATTGTTAATGAAACCTGCCTAGTCATAGGGGAAGAACTGAAAGATTTGGTTATGAAGAAGCCAAACAAACACGAATGGTTGAAGGTAGGGAGCTATTCTGGGAGCACTGCAACTTCCCCAACTGTCTGGGAACCATTGATGGGAAGCACATCCGCATCCTCAAGCCTTCAGCTAGTGGGAGCCAATATTTTAATTATAAGAAATATTTTTTGTTGGTATTAATGGCAGTGGCAGACGCAAATTATACATTTCTTTATATTGATGTGGGTTCTTATGGCAGCAGCTCGGATTCTAGTGTATTTTCACATTCCTCATTTGGTCGCATGCTGCGTGAGAATACACTAGACTTGCCCAATCATTCTCCCCTGTCCGGAACAACAGATCCTTCCCTCCCACATGTATTTGTAGGAGATGAAGTGTTTGCACTTGCAGAGCACATGCTCAGGCCTTTTTCTAGTCACTCTCTGACAACAGAAAAAAGAGTGTTCAATTATAGGCTCACTAGGGCACGACGAGTAGTTGAATGTGCATTTGGGATACTATGCAATAAGTGGAGATTCATGCATTCTTCAATAAATCTGAGTATTGACCACCTGTTAAAGCAGCCTGTGCACTGCACAACTATGTGCGTGAATGTGACGGATATCTATTTGAGGATTCCCTGAACCATAACATGGAGGCGGCACAGTGGAATGTTACTAGGGGCACCACTAGTGATACACATATTCGTGGTGAATTCCAAAAATTCTTTGTCGCCAGCTGGGGAGGTGCCTTGGCAGATGAATTCTATCTATTCTATCTAATCATAAAAATGGTGTATTGGTTAGCATTATATTATCAGGACCTTTACAAAGTGAAAAGTGTGCTGTAACAAATAATGTTTTTTTGGTTAATTTTGCTTTATTTAAATAAAAATAATATTGTGCACATTTGCGTTGTATATTCTTTTGCTAACCTAAGTGAATCTTAGCTTAGTAATTAATTTGGGGACTCCTCAGTCGCTGTCTGACGCCGTTATGTGCACAATGTTGAGGGCATGTGGCCTGGTATGGATTTGTGGGCAAATGCACGCTGTTGTTTTTTCTAATATTTTAATACAAATGGACAACATAACTAACCAATAGGACAGCATCTACAGGTAGTGAAAGGGAATAAAAAACTTACATTTGGCAGCCTGAACTTGGGATGAGCACATGCTCCACTCTGGCAAGATGATTCTGGCAATTTCCAGCCATGCATGTATTTTAACAACGTTGTCCTTATATTTAGGATGCCGTGTGTCATAAATCATTGATTTCTCCCTCACAAGTCTGATCAGCTCCTCACAATCCACCAATTCCTTCACCTTTGATGCCACTTTTCTACCCCTTTATGCTATGCTTGCTCTGGTCAGCTCACCAAAACAGACAGGGGAGGAACTGGAAGAGGGGGAGGTGTAGGAGGAGGGGAGATCATTTATGTTCACACCGCAACACAGCTGCGAATCAGATGCGTGCCCATAGAAGATAATGGGCTTGTAATTAGCACCGCAATGACCAGAAAGCGCACATGTTTTTTGTGCAATGCACAGTGCGTATGTAACGCACATATGTGAACCAGCCTCATTTAAATGAACCTAGTTTAAAATGTGCTGCGAATTGGATGCGTTGTAAGCCGCATCTAATTCGCATAGGTGTGAACGGGGGCTAAAGGAGTGTGAGAGTGAGAGCCCCTGTCTCAGTGAAAATGAGTGTAAAATGGACATAGGACTCTCAAAGAGGCAGTTTGAGAAGTTCCAGCAGAAGATTGGTGAGCACAGAAAACTATGCTTTAATTCTTTTAATTTAATTTAATTTTCTTTTCTGGATTTTGTAAGTCTGGATTGGGGCTGGAAACTTGAAGACTTCAAAGAGCATTGGGAGGGATGGAGTCTTCAGTCTTGTGTCCGGGCTTTCTAGAAGTTCTGCAGGTTGTGTGTGTGTCCAGGTGCACATACTCATTATAAGGCAGATCTGAGCATAGCTCAGGGGAGTTGGTGTGGGAGCAGTTGCTGCAGACAGGAGGGAGGTGTGCTACTGTTTAAGTACCCAGGCAATATTCTTGAGTTGGCACACCATGTGGGAGAGGTTCCAGGTCAGTGGACTGAGAGAGTTGGACCAGCTGAGAGAGTTGAGGAGACCATAGCTGAGACAACTGGAAGAGAGAGTCCTGGGGACCAGAGGGGACCGTGAGTGTGAAAGCCTGGAGTGTCAGAAGAACCCCTTCCTAGAGGCCAGGAGTGGGCCTGTGCAGCTTTGTACTGCGACCAAGACTGAGTGAGCCTTGAGAGCCAGGTGGCTTGGCATTTTTGTTTGTGTTGTCATTTTTGGGAGAATAACCCCTGTGTGGGCAACCCATGCATGTATGAGCATTCATTTTTGTTACTTTCAATAAAAGTGGGCTACCACGCCCTTAAACTGAAGTTCCTTTTGGCTGTGAACTCACTGAAAACGCATCTACCACTGAACTAGACATCCCCCAATATCACAAGTGGTGAAGAATGCGGGCACACAGACAGTGGAAATCCGGGTCTATGCTCTAGCACTGAGTTTGTCAAGAAACTGTCAGTGGCTGGATGTGGAAGTGCAGCCAGGCAATGATCATTGTGTGCAAGTAGTGCACCTGTGAGAATTTTTTTTTCTCTTTTTCAGCTGCTGTGCATGTGACTGCAAGGATGGGGAGGTTAAAACACAAGAAGTGCACGTTAAATCCAGGAAAAGGGAAAGTGCTGTTGTACTGTTGTTCCACATCCTTTTTCCCTGGTTGCAGAGTGGGAAGTTGACATAGTAGCGTCTAACTTCATACGGCCAATGCTGCCTACAGAGATGGCTGAAGGTTTCCAAATGGAGTTTGAATGAGTTGCAACATGGAGGGCATGGCCTAGAGACTGGTGGCCAGAGTTGCTGCAACCCTTGCTGCTGAATCGGCTCCAGGTATCCTACCAACAGATGGGTCCAAGCCGAGATGATTATAACCAGTATAAAGCTGAGATTCTGCTTGGGGAAATGTTCCGGTGTGAATGGGAACACCAGCAATACTCCAGCAAAGGGAAGTCATCACTCGTAGCAATAGTAGAGGCATCACTGCGACAACAAAGCACCAGTCAAGCAATGGCTCAGGAGATCATGAGTATGTATCAATGTACCAGCCCTGGGTTTTCTGCAAGTATAATAGTTGTCACCCCTGGCAACAGTGGCAGGAAGTCTGTATGGCCTGCAGGGGGTACCAATGAGAATGAGGAATGTAAAGATGTGTATTATGGCCGCTTATGTGAGGAGGTCAGCCCAGAAAGAAGGGCACAACAGTCTGCAACCTCCATGAGGTGTAGCCAACCATCTTTGGCGTACTGGCCTGCTGTTACTCCTAGCAACAGGGATCCTGTGTTACCTACAGGGGGTGTTGGTGGGTCCGGAAAGGCTGCAGTGTTGCTCCATGACCACATGGAAGAGTCAGCCTGTGGAGACACCACAAATGAGAGACAACACACTCAAATGAAGGCTACAGGAATTGGTAAGACTATTGCAGTTTATGGGACAGAACCCAATGAAGTGGAAGTGTGTCCAGCGGGGAGATCCACAGTACAGGTGGACTTGCTGCAGTGTTCTACCCAGAGTAGTGGGGAGGCACAGGGTAAAGCCCAACTGGCAGCAGGACTAAAGACTAAAAAGGACATGAGGACTCTGTTTGTACCTAGTGGAATCCAGCAGTGCTGGAGGAGCTGTACTAGGGATGACCAAAGAAATCTGTATACCATGTTCCCTAGTGAAAGAGACAGGTGCTGCAGGGTTGCCCAGTGAAACCTCCCAGGAGCCCACAGTGTTTGAGCAGAGGGTATCCCAGGTCAGCTGTGGAGCTGCTCAAGTGGGTAAGAGGCCACCCACAATAGCTACAGCTATGCCTAAGCATCATGATGATCCTCTAAAGGTCGAGAAATGTATTTTTGGAAATGTCATATTTGAGAATAATGTTGGTAATGTGTTTACTATAAAGGATGGGAGAAAGATGTCTCCTGTGACCACCAGAGGCAGAGCCGCAGGGTTGTCCATGGAAATCTGCAGGGATCTCCCTGTGTTGGAACTGGAGGTTGTCCAGGACCACTCTGGCACTACTCTGGGGGAACAAGGGGGGACTGCACCACACAGTGAGTGTGTTTGGGTGCAGACCACCCATCTGGTATGTGACCAGATTGGTGAACAATTTATTCACCCTGTGAAAGCTGGTAGTGTAAAGCTGGATGTGATGGTAGCGCCACCAGAACAAACTGGTCAAAATAGTGTATTGCACCCTGCCTTGTGTGATGAAGCATCATCCCAATGTGACATAAGTAAACCTGTGCTTGTACAATGTGATGTGTAACAAAGATGTGGACATAACACCCGCTATGCCCAACGGAGGGATTGCAGGGCAGCCAGTGGCCAAGGGCGCGTTGGCCCTGGCAGAGATTGGTCCCCTTCAGTCAGACGGAACAGTTAAGGGCACATGCATAGCAGTTGTGTTATCCACAGCCCAACCGCTGGAAAATAGTGAGTGCAAAAATGGCAATGTGACTCATGACCTGCAGCGGCTCACTGATGCTGTGGCAGAAGTGATAAATGTGAGACGTACATATGACAGCGCTCCAGTTGAGCACCAGGCTGTCAAGACAGTTACCCCCAGTGAAGTGGAGGCTGCTGTAAATGTCTTACCTTTCCAGCTTCAGCGGATGAGCCCCTCCATGTCCTTGATGATGGAAAAGTCCCTAGAAAGGTTTTGTATGTAGATGTGGATCGCATTAAGGTGACTAATGTATTGTTAAAAATGCTTGAAGTCCAAAAAGCACATTTGCCTCCACCGTAGTCGGACAAGGTTGTACTGCGTACTACCAGTAGGTGGAGCCAAGTAGTAAAAGCTATGCTTGATGATGTTAATCATGAGGGGAACTGGTTGGTACCATATTTATTAGCAGGGTGGCAAATGGTCTCAAGGTTCTCTGAGTGGGTGCTTCCAGTTACCGGTTTGGATGGAAGGCGCTCAGGAGAACGTGTGAAAACATCAGAGGTCTCTCTGCCTGATGTGGTGAGTAAGAAAACTTCTGCTGGTGCAGTCCAACGTGCAGCTGAAGAGGGAGAAAGTGTAGGATAGAAACTAGTGGGATTCCATGGAGAGTCAGGGTAGGACTTACCTGGGAGTGCACATGAAAAAAGGGTTGGGCCTACGTGGCTGACAGCCAGCACAGAGGTGTCCCAACCCTGATGACGAGTGCTGGTGTTCCTCCCTCTGTATTGAAACAAAGGTGGGGGATATGTGAGAGTGAGAGCCCCTGTCTCGGTGAAAATGAGTGTAAAATGGACACAGGACTCTCAAAGAGGCAGTTGGAGAAGTTCCAGCAGAAGATTGTTGAGCAGAGAAAACTATGCTTTAAGTCTTCTCTGGATTTTGTAAGTCTGAACTGGGGCTGGAAATTGAAAAGACTTCAAAGAGCATTGGGAGGGATGGAGTCTTCAGTCTTGTGTCCGGGCTTTCCAGAAGTTCTGCAGTTTGTGTGTGTGTCCAGGTGCACACACTCATTATAAGGCAGATCTGAGCATAGCTCAGGGGAGCAGTTGCTGCAGCCAGGAGGGAGGTGTGCTACCGTTTAAGAACCCAGGTGATATCCTTGAGACGGCACTCCATGTGGGAGAATGTCCAGGTGGACTGAGAGAGTTGGGCCAGCTGAGAGAGTGGGGGAGACCATAGCTGAGACAACTGGAAGAGAGAGTCCTGGCGACCAAAGGGGACCGTGAGTCTTGGAGGAGTGTGAAAGCCTGGAGTGTCAGGAGAACCCCTTCCTAGAGGCCAGGAGTGGGCCTGCACAGTTATGTAGTGCGACCAAGGCTGAGTGAGCCTTGAGAGCCAGGTAGCTTGGCATTTTTTTTTGTGTTGTAATTTTTGGGAGAATAACCCCTGTGTGGGCAACCCATGCATGTATGAACTTTCATTTTTGTTACTTTCAATAAAAGTGGGCTACCACGCCCTTAAACTAAAGTTCCTGTTGGCTGTGAACTCACTGAAAACGCATCTACCACTGAGCTAGACATCCCCCAATATCACAAGAGCTTCAACATGCTTTTTCTTCAGCAATGAACTCTTGCATGGTAAGTGTGCATACAGGCCATGGTGGTTGAGTGCATTACTTATTGTCTTCTTTGAAACAACTGTACCTGCTAATTCCAGGTCTTTCTAAAGCTTTCCACAAGTGGTCATTGGCTCTTGGACAACTCTTCTGATAATTATTTTCCCTCCTCTGTCAGAAATTTTGCAAGGAGCACCTGGTTGTGGCTGGTTTATGGTTAGATTATGTTCTTTCCACTTCTGGATTATGGCCCCAGCAGTGTTCACTGGGACATTCAGAAGTTTAGAAATCCTTCTCTAACCAATACATCAGTATATTTTGCAACAATAAGGTTGCAAAGGTCTTGAGAGAGATGTTTCTTGTGTAACACCTTTGCAATAAGCCACCTTTTTATAGGCCATCAGTTGAGACTAAACCAGCTGATATGAATTTGCATTGACAAGGGAGAGGATTGCTTTCTAATTACTGATTTCAGCTGGTGTCTTGGCTTTCCATGCCTTTTTGCACCTCTCTTTTTTCATGTGTTCAATACTTTTTCCCCTGTGTCATTCCATTTTATTACACAATTTAATTTCTGAACTTATTTGCTTTGGTTTCTTTGTATTTATGGATTGTATAGGTTGTTACTGATGTGGTGAAAACTTCAGCTCAATAGCACCTTTAGAAATATATGGAACTAGAAAAATGGTGGACGTATTCAATACTTATTTTACCCGCCGTATACTGCAGTACAGACAAGTGATGTGACTAAAGCTGGGTACGCACAACAGTTTTTTTTCATGAGAATCGGTCGGATGCTGGTTTACCAGCATGCATGTCTGACAGAAGTCGGCCGGCTCCGCTATACTACACTTCCACATACACTCCACTTCCGAATTCTGCTCTTGATATAATTTGGTTCTTCCTTCTTCTTGACCTTTAATTGTATCACCAATTTCTTGAACACCTCGATATGTTTATTGTCTTTACTGGTCGGGTTAAAGATAGATTTATTTAGTAGATTACTGTGAACTATTCAATTCTCTTCTGTCTCTGATCTAGATTTGACAGGATTGCCAAGAAGAACCAAATTATATCAAGAGCAGAATTCGCAAACTAACAAGGAGGAAAGACCTGGTCATCAGATCAGCAGATAAGGGAGGGGGGATCGTTGTCCTATCAAAGGAACAATACCATACAAGCATGCTGAAACTATTGGAGGTCCAAGAAACGTATTCTATGTTACTCAGTGATTCTATATTTAAATGTAGAAAGGAGCTGGAGAAAGTGATACACCTAGGTCTTAAGAGGGATATTCTTAATAAAAAAGAAGCAAGGTTTCTAGTACCAGAATCCTGTTGGACAGCAATAATATACTCCCTACCGAAATTACATAAAGATAATGTCAATCCACCACCTAGACCCATTGTCAATTGCATCGATTCGATCACAGCCAGAATGGGTCAATATATTGATAGATATTTACAACCAGCCATTCAGAACACTAAGGCTTACATCAGGGATACAAAACAAATGCTCCAATTGTTCGAAGAGATGGACGTCGAGGCTGGACCTTGGATCTTGGCCATGGCGGACGTCTCCTCATTACACACTATCATCCACCATCACCAGGCATGTGAAGCCACTAAATGGGGACTTAGGACATACACTAAGATACCCTGTGTTCAGAGGAAATTTCTCATTAAACGTCTGGACTTCTGCTTTCTGATCAGCTATTTTTGGTACGATTGGAAATACTACCATACTACCAAAGCAATGGGAGCGAAAATTGCACCCAGTGTAGCAAGGATGTTCATGGCTCAATGGGAGGAAGAGTCAGTGTTTACGGATACACCTTTAGAACTTACCGTATAGAAAAGATACATCAACAACATATTTATCTTGTGGAAAGGAGATCGAAACCGACTAGAAGAGTTCATACGAAGATTAAACATCAATAATAGGAACATTACATTATCCTGGGAAATTAGTGAAACCTCTATATCCTTCTTAGACCTTGAAATTACACAAAAAGACCATAAACTATCTACTAAAACCCACTTTAAGAATGTGGACCTGAACAGCTACCTCCCAATAGAGAGCTGTCATCACAAGAATTGGCTCTCCAATATCCCAAAGGGCCAATTCATGCATTTGAGAAGAAACTGTACCAATCTTGGGGACTATACCATTCAAGCACAAAAAAATGGACACAGATTTGTGAACAAAGGTTACAAAAGGGAACATATAGAAGAAAAAATAATGGAAGTGGCTGATATGGATAGGACAAAACTAGTTAGTGATAACAGGCCTCCAGAAAAGCAACCGGATCTAGTCCCCATCATACTTGATTATAATTTTCAATATTGCAAGATAGTGAAGATTATTAAGAGGAATCGACACATACTACAAGCAGATAAACACCTTCTATGTGTATTACCTATGAGACCTAAATTTATTTATAGAAGGGCACCGACTATTAAAGATAGAGTGGTAAAAAATGTAGTGGAGCCACCAAAAATACCTTTCACGTTCTTTACTGGAAAGGGTTTCTTTCCGTGCAAGAGATGTTTTGCATGTTTAAGAACCAAACGTCCCAATGTAAAGACATTCAGCTTCAACTCTACTAGTACGGGTATTGCGTATGAGGTCATTGATTTTATATGTTGCAATACTGAGGGGGCAGTTTATGCTTTAGAATGCAGCTGTGGCTTACAATACATTGGATGCACCAAGAGACTCCTGAAAGTACGAATTAAGGAACATGTACAAAATATTTTGAAGGGCTATGATAAACATAGCGTATCTAAGCATTTTTCCTTGTACATAACAAGGGCTCCTCCCACCTCAAATTTTGGGGAATAGAACCATATAAGAGACATTGGCGTGGCAGCCACAAAGTGAGAACATTGATATTTCTGATGGAGACCCTTACACCGCAAGGACTCAATATTGAGTTTGATTTGAACTGCTTCATTAGTGACTTAATCTTTGTTCTCCTCTTTATATACATGCATTCTCTTCTCTGTGAACTATATGAGCCGCTATTGACTTTAATTAGTTATGGGCACTTTCCCACCTCTGGGTTTATCACATCCCTCATTTACTCCAAGATTTTCTCTATTATGACATGAATATTGATTCCGTTTCATTGATTCATCCTTGTTTACATGCCCTATGTTTTATTGTTATTCTATGCGTCATTTCCGGCTGGTCCTCATCAGCATTTTTTATTCAGTTTGTTTTTATTAAATATATTCATATTTTATTCAGCCCGTTTTTATTAAATATACTCATACTTTATTTCCATTTAGCTATATATGTTTTGATTTTCAGTTAGGCAGTATGCACTTTCCCAGGGTCATTTTTATTATTGTGGACAGCTCTGAGAAAACGGTTGCTGTTGATGCGTCAGGAAAATGATTGACATACTGAGTGAATAGGAAGACTCCTAGAAAATGTTCGCCACCATGTTTTGCTATGCGGACTCCAACAAAAAGGCTGTGGTCACATTCCGTGACAATTAGCCTGTATAAGGATACTTCACTTGTTAGCCTCTATCCCCTGATGAAATCACATGACCCGTGACGATATGCGTCATGATTGGCTGACCGGAACAGCCAGGAAGTGAAGCCGGTAACGAGCTCAGTGCTCGTGGAGATTTACTTGCTCTACCATTCCTTAATGTGAATGTTACCTTTTACAGTTTTTATAGAATAACATTTCTCCCCCCCCCCTGCTGACTTGGTTGGGGTGTATGTGGAAGTGGAGTATAGTGGAGCCATCAGCTACTATTATTGATTATTGGATCTACACAAGGAGGAAACTTCCCCACCCCCGGGCTACTTGATTGACCAAACACCCAGGAAAGGACCCGCAGAGGAAACCAGACCATCACTATATTTCCATGCTGTTACCTTACAGCTGTGAGGTAAGAGGCCACCCAGTCTAGAGGTGTCACTGCATGGAAAGAAGAGATACCCACCACAACTGTGTTGTTTGCATGACCAAGATTGGAACAATCACGTTTTCACTACTATTGAATTTAGAGATCATCACTATTGCACTTTTTGTATCCATCAAGTACTTTGTGATTTTATAGTCTTGTTTATTTACTTATTTGCACTGGACGTTTATTTCACTATTGCACCTTCAGGAGTTATATCCAGAGGTTGTCTTGGGAAATAGATGTATGAGTGCTTCCAGCATTGCTGCAGAGGTTGAAGGGGTGGGTCAACCTGCCAGTCCCCAGACCATACGCTGCACACTGCATCAAAATGGTCTGCATGGCTGTCAACCCAGAAGGAAGCCTCTTCTAAAGATGGTGCACAAGAAAGCCCGCAAACAGTTTTCTGAAGACAAGCAGACTAAGGACATGGATTACCGGAACAATGTCCTGTGGTCTGATGAGACCAAGATAAACTTATTTGGTTCAGATGGTATCAAGCGTGTGTGGTGGCAACCAGGTGAGGAATACAAAGACAAGCGTGTCTTGCCTACAGTCAAGCATGATGGTGGGAGTGTTATGGTCTGGGGCTGCATGAATGATGCCGGCACTAGGGAGCTACAGTTCATTGAGGGAACCATGAATGCCAACATGAACTGTGACATACTAAAGCAGAGCGTGATCCCCTCCCTTCGGAGACTGGGCCGCAGAGCTGTATTCCAATATAACAACCTCAAACACACCTCCAAGACGACCACTGCCTTGCTAAAGAAGCTGAGGGAAAAGGTGATGGACTGGCCAAGCATGTCTCCAGACCTAAACCCTATGAGCATCTGTGGGGCATCCTCAAGTGGAAGGTGGAGGAACACAAGGTCTCTAACTTCCACCAGCTCCGTGATGTCATCATGGAGGAGTGGAAGAGGACTCTAGTGGCAACATGTGAAAACTCCATACCCAAGAGGGTTAGGGCAGTGCTGGAAAATATTGACACTTTGGGACCAATTTGGACATTACTTAGGGGTGTACTCACTTTTGTTGCCAGCATTTTAGACATTAATGGCTGTGTGTTAAGTTATTTTGAGGGGACAGCAAATTTACACTGTTATACAAGCTGTACACTCACTACTTTACATTGTAGCAAAGTGTAATTTCTTCAGTGTTGTCACATGAAAAGATATAATAAAATATTTACAAAAATGTGAGGGGTGTACTCACTTTTGTGAGATACTGTATATACTGTATCTATATTTATAACTTGTTCCTAGAACAATTGACATCCATTTATTTCAGCTCACATAATATTGTCTTCTCTCTCCTGGAGCGAGAACCCCTAGTATCTGGCCAATCACTGGTAATGTTAGGCAGGGGCAGCCAAACTGCGCATTTGCCTCACACAGAACCAGTTCTTGGGCAAGTGAGAGGCGGAAGTGATACTGAACTAGTGGCCTATCAGAAAACAGATTGCCCTTTTAAATGGCAGCAGCATATCATTTTATTTATTTATTTTTTATTTTAGACTCACTTTAAAGACCCTTTAACCCCTAGCTGAAATTACTACAATTGGAGATTCCTATGTGGGATAATGCATCATTTATTTTCAAATGATATCTACTGGATATAAAACAATAATATACTGTAGCTGGATGTCAGAAAACATCAGGTTCCTTTAAAATTGATATGAAGACCGAAATTGGAAAATAAAGACCTTAGTTTATTATTTAGAATACTTCTAGTCTCTGAAATTGCATTTAAAAATCTGAAAACTGCAAGCTGTTCATATATAATGACTATCTTTAGCTTGAGCAGCAGCCTGTGGTCTGTACAGCTGAGAGAAGTAGGTAATGATGATCACCCTCATGGAAATTTTAGTGTTATCCTTATGTGCTGCTTGGCACATAACATTCTGCAGATATTCATTTTGCTGTTCATCATCACATTTACCTCCTGAAGCTGCAGGGAACAGGCCAAGAGTGTCTCTAAGTGCTGCAAAATGATGGCAGGTAACTAACTAGCACATGTAGGGATTGGCACTAACACAGGATGATTTTGTTAATGATGATAACCCACACAAACTTTTAGGTACTTACAAATCTTGCAAGATGTTTTGAGACTTTTTTCAGATAGTAAACATCCTTTGACCAAAAATTGAACTACAGAAGTGTAACTTTTTTTCTTAAAGTGGTTGTTATGTCTTACATATACCCAGTGAAGGGACTATCCTAAAGTCATACAGATAGATAAAACAAATCCTCCTACATAAGTTGTACCTGTTTATCTGCAGACCTCTTTTCTCTACGCGCATTCAAAGTCCACAGATTATAAAGCTTGTCTGAGAGTTCAGAAAAAAAGGGAATGGAGAGCTGAAGTTACACTTGGCAGAGCTCAGTGAGAAGTCTGAGAGCTGATTGGAGGGAAGAGACAAGTCCCCCTTCTTCACACAGCCCACAGGAACAGAGCTTAGACTGCCAATCTGCTGGATTCCCTCCCCTGTCACCTTTTTTTCATTGGTTTCAGGAAAAGTTATCAGAAGTGATTCATGCTGATAGGAGAGTAACGAAACAGCAGACAAAAATGACCCTTATGCCGCGCACACACGAGCGGACTTTCCGGCAGACTTGGTCCGGCGGACCGGACTCCGTCGGACAATTCGATCGTGTGTGGGCTCCAGCGGACTTTTTTTCTCCAAAAGTCCGATGGACCTAAAAATAAAACATGTTCCAAATCTGTCCGACGGACTCGGCTTTCTAGCGTGCAAACCGTTCGTCTGTGTGCTAGTCCAACGGACCAAAAATGACGCATGCTCTGAAGCAAGTACAAGACGGAAGCGATCGGTCTGCTAAAACTAGCCTTCGTATTGAAGCTAGCACATTCCTCATGCTGCTAATTCAGTGAAGTTTTAATACAGCACATTCTTTTTTTCTTTATAATGCTAGAAGAATGAAGTTGTTTTTCTGCTTATATTCACACAGAGTTCTCACAAACTTCTTTCTTCATTATTTATCCTCATGTCATGACTAATATTCTAGTTTTTAAAAGCCAAATCTGCATAAATAATGTTTACAATTCTTTTTTAGACTCATATTTTAGAATTGTATATTTCAACAATATAAATTTTCCAATTTCTTAAAAATTTTTAAAAATTCTCATTTCCATTTTATATATTTTTTTGTATTTTCAAGTTACCACAATAATATTATTATCTTGTATTTTTTATGAACCTTAATGAGGTTGATGTCCCTTGTTAATTTGACAAAAGACAAATTCATTTAGCACTACAAGTGCAAAAGTGCACTTGAAATTGCACTGAAAGAGCACTTGGAAGTGCAGTCGCTGTGGATCCGAGGGGCACATGCAAGGAAACTAAAAAACAGCATTTTAGCTTGCACATGATTGGATGATAAAATCAGCAGAGCTTCCCCTCATTTCAGATCTTCCCCTCAGATTTACAGCGACTGCACTTCCAACAAGTGCACTTGCAGTGCAATTTCAAGTGCACTTTGCACTTGTAGTTTGAACTTGTATTGCGAAATGAATTTGCCTTTTGTAAATAACCCCCATAGTCTTTTAGACGTATACCTGCCTACTCACAAACAAACTGTCCTTTTGGAATAAAAACACATATAAAATTTTTTTGTGTAAAGAAAATAGCCATTTATTCTGGTTAACAAAATAAAGAGGAAGGCAACACTGGAGACACTTTTGGAATTTGTGAATCCTTTTGTCCACCAGGGCACACATCAAGTCATTAGAAAACAAAATTGGGATCTTGCGGAGTCCATATAGTAGGGAGCACAATCTGCGTCTTCTGTCAGACCAGACTGGAGCCAGACAATCACTTTTGACTCTTCCGTAGACCTTCACTCCACTCTGCCCTGCAGCCTTCCCTCCATGCTTCTCTGCAGCCTTCCTTGGAGGCTCTGCCTCTAGTGGTGTACTTGTGGCAGGAGGAGGAGGAGGAGGAGTAGGGGCTTCATTATAAATATGGCTTGTTTTAGTAAGCTGGCCCCACAACCCCTTCTGAAGGGCCTCAGAAAAAAGCCCCTCACAGAGCAGGCGTTGGTCCTTCTCCAGTTCCATCAACCTGGTGGCCAAATATGTACCATAGGCCTCTTCAGCATTGAGGGGGTCACTGATGATTTTGGTTGCTTCCTGAATGAGGGCAAGTGATTGCTCCTCGATTCTGGTCATCTTCCTATGCCTATTGGTGGGAAAGCGGAGGGGAGGCACTTGGCATTCTGTGAGGCTCCTACTGGGCCCAGCCACCTCCTGCCTGCCACTGGGCACAGCCTCCTCCTCTCTACCACTGGGCACGGCCTCCTCATGGCTGAGTTCATCCTGTGTATAAAAAAAGGGACATAGTTGTATTTTTGGCTCCATCAATCACACACAATTTTCAGCTAATGACTTGCAAATTTAATTTTAAACCAATAGAAAAGGCTATCATTTTGACCCCACCATTTTTCTAGCTGTTCACCAATATTTCAACAACATTTTTGGGCACTACTGTCTAGTGATATGTATACATAATAATATTTGTGATGAAATCATTGATTTGTAAGCAAATCAAACATTTTAGTTAACATCATTAAGATTCAGAAAATCAATAATTACAAAACAAAATGTATACCTGGCTCCCGCTGGGCGCATCCACTTCTTCAAGGATGAAAGGTCCCCGTTCTCCCTGGGATGCCTCAGCTGGGGTGGAGGGAAGGGTGGAGGGAAGGGTCAAAAGCGATTGCCTGGCTTCTGTCTGGTCATCCAGAAAACGCAGTTTTGAGTAGTACCTCACCTTGGGGACATAAACCTTGTCTGCTGCTGCTCCTGATTTGAGGGACTCCTGTATCTTCTTGTGCTCCCGCCTGTACATATTTCGCAAGATCCCAATTTTATTGTCCACTAACCTAATGTCTGCCTGGGGGACTCGAGTATTTACAAACTCCAGAAGTATCCCCAGTGTTGCCTGCCTTGCTTGCTTATTGAAATACAAGGGGTGCTTGTATTATTATCTTGTATTTTTTATGAACCTTAATGAGGTTGGTGTCCCTTGTTAATTTGACAAAAGGGAAAATAAGCTGTTCACTTTTCAAAATTTCCTTTGCTTAGTAAATAGTAGCGAAAATTGTCAATCATATCCATGGAAAATAATGTTTTCCCTTGGACTGATGGGATGATGGAAGCTTCACCTCATTAAACTTTCCTTACAAAGTGAAAATTTTCCAGCAAAGTAAACAGCATATTTGGCTTTAGTTAACCCAAGAGTCCAAGTCTCAGCCATTTTTAACACCATTGAGGTAATTGGGAAAGACCAACTCTTAGCCAGGTCTTCTCTTTTAACATCAGTATTTAACCTCAAGAATGGTCTTTTGTCTCAATAGTTTGATACACCCTAAAATCCTGTGGATAGTTTTCCCAGAAAAGTAAAGCCTATTTTGTACCATTACCTATGGTTTCCGAATGAGGTGTCCAGCAAGCTAGAAGCAAGCACATAGGTGTGAGGGTCAGGTGCCCAAAAACTTTTGGTCATACTTTTTATTAGAATATTGTCATAGGGGCATGGAAATGTGGGCAGGGCTTGTCACTAGTAGAAATGTGGGTTGGGCCTGTCACTAGTAGAGATGTGAGTGGGGCTAAGAAATGTGGGCAGGGCTTATCAATATTTAAACATGGGCGGGCTTGCCACTATTGGAAATGTGGGCGGGGCTTGCCACTATTGGAATTGTGGGCGAGGCCTGTCACTATTAGAAATGTGGGTGTGGCTTGATACTATTGGAAACATGAGTGGGGCTTGTTGCTCCTGTTGAAGGTGTTGCGGTTGGTTGCACATGGGCTTGTTGCTCCTGTTGAAGGTGCTGCGGTTGGTTGCACATTCCCGCTACCAGAGGTCCTGTCACCTTTAACAGGTTGCACTCTTAACAACTGGACCCCCAGGTTCTTTTTTCATCCTAGATTCCCCCAGAGGTTCTTCCCCTAGCGAGTAACTTGCATTTGTATTTTTAGCACCCATATGCATTACTTTAAATTTTTCAACATTAAAACTCATTTGCCATGTAGTTGACCACCCCATTATTTTTATTAGGTCTTCTTGTAAGGTTTCCACATCCTGCACAGAAGTTCTTGCCCTGCATAACTTTTGTATCATCTGCAAATATTGTGATTGAGCTTGTCCCATTCTCTATATTGTTTATGAATAAATTAAACAGAATAGGTCCCAGGACAGATCCCTGAAGGACCCCACTTACCGCACTGGACCATTCTGAGTATGCGCTATTTATCACCACCCTTTGGAACCGCCCCTGTAACCAGTTTTTAATCCAGGTACTTACCCTTTGGTCCATGCTGACAGACCTCAGTTTGTGAAGTAAACATGTTTGGGGAACTGTATCAAATGCCTTTGCAAAATCCAGATACACCACATCCACTGGCCTTCCTCTATCTTAGATATAGTATCTTATTATCCCCTCCATTAGCTTACATACTATCGATGCTAGGCTGACTGGTCTGTAGTTTCCAGGGATATATCTCGACCCTTTTTTAAATATTGGTACCACATTGGCTTTTCTCCAATCGGCTGGCACCATTCCAGTCAGTAAACTGCTTAAAAATTAGGAACAATGGTCGAGTTATCACCTGGCTGAGTTCCTTAAGGACCCTCAGGTGTAAGCCATCTGGTTTTGGTGACTTATTTATGTTAAGTTTTCCAAGTCTATTTCTGATACTGTCTTTTGTTAGCCATAAGGGTGCATTCTGTGATGTTTTATTAACATTACAGTCTTGGTTACTAAAATCCCCCGTTTCTTTTGTGAAAACTGAGGAAAAGAATGAATTTAAAACCTTTGCCTTCTCTTTGTCTTTTCTAACCGAATTCCCTTCATCATCCTTTATGTGGCCAATATGTTCTGGCCTCACTTTCTTACTGCTTATATATTTTAATACACTCCTCTGCTATGTGCCTTTCGTGGTCTATTTTAGCTGCCCTGATTGCGCTCTTACATTTCTTGTTGCATTCTTTGTATTGTTGTAATGCTGGCAATGACCCCTCAGCCTTGTATTTTTTAAAGGCCTTTTCTTTTGCTTTCATATGCATTTTTACGTTATAGTTTAGCCACCCAGGATTAATTTTAGCTCTTTTAAACGTATTTTTCATTGGAATACACTGGCCAATACCTTTATTTAGTATGCTCTTAAAGCATTCCCATTTTTCCTCCGTGTTCTTTGTTCCTAGGATTTTATCCAATTTTATATCATCCAGCAAAAAGCGCAGTTTAGGGAAGTTGGCTTTTTTGAAATTCAGTGTCCTTGTTTTACCCTTGTGCTTCTTATTTCTATGATTTATACTGAAACTTATTCACCTGTGGTCGCTGTTTCCTAAGTTGCCCCGTATTTCCACATTCACGATCAGGTCTGTATTGTTTGTAATCAGTAGGTCTAGTACTGCGTTATCTCTTGTTGTTGCATTCACCAACTGACCCATGAAATTATCCTGCAAGACATTTAGGAAATGGCAAGCCTTCAGATGAATGCGCGGTTCCTTTTGCCCAGTCTATATCTGGATAATTAAAATCCCCCATTATAGTAACATTTCCCAGCCTTGCCAACATTCCAAGCTGTGATAGGGGGTCCACATCCCCCTCCTCCCTCGGGTTAGAGGGTCTGTAGTATATGCCCACTATTACTTCCCCATTATTTCACCCCTTTGGAGCTCCACCCACAATGATTCCACCTCCTCCCTAGCTCCATTAGTGACGTCATCCCTCACGTTTACTTGCACATCATTCTTGATATACAGACATTCCCCTTTCCTACCCTTCCTATCTCCAATCAGCCAATCATGTGAGCTGTCAAACCAACTTTCTGAAATTCCCACAGAATCAAAATCATCCTCATACATTAGCAGCTCCAGTTCTCCCATTTTATTAGCTAGACTTCTATCATCACAAGCCTCATAATTTTGTCATGTTGAATGCTATTTCCTTGTTCATTGTGATGAGGCTGCAATATGGATTTGCCAACATACTTACCTTGGGTTTTGGTATTCTAGTCACGCTACCGCTAATGCCCCCACTATTACCCGCTGAACCTTGTTCCATGCTGGATAGCTCTACATCTGGACCCCCCCCAACACCTAGCTTAAAAGCCCCTCTAACTTTTCGGCCATTTTCTCTCCCAGCCAAGCTTCACCCTTCCCATTTAGGTGAAGTCCATCCCTGCTAAAGAGCTAGTAACCAACTGACAAGTCAGCCTAGTTCTCCAGGAACTTGAACCCCTTCTTTGTACACCAGTCCCTCAGCCAATTGTTAATTTCCCTAATGTCAAACTGCCTCTCTGGTGTGGCTCGCGGCACCTGTAGTATTTCTGAGGCTACTACCTTGGAGGTCCTATTCTTCAATTTACCTCCGAAGTCCCTGAAATCATTTTTTAGGACTCTCCATCTTCCTTTAACTTTGTCATGGGTACCCACATGTACCATGACAGCTGGGCCCTCCCCAGCCCCACCCAGTAATCTGACCACCCAATCCGCAATGTGCCGAACCCGAGCGCCCGGTAAACAGCATATAGTTTTGCGCTTACGGTCTGCTTTCCCCTCTACCCCACCTAAATATCACCCAATTTTTCTGGTGCCTGTACCCCTGTATGTTCCAAGTTCCCTTTCAGGTTGGAGATGCTTTGCAGTGTTGCCAGCTGCTTCCCTAGATTCAGGACCTGGGCTTCCAAGGAAGCAACATGTTCACATTTTGTGCAGCAGTAGTCTCCCTCGGGGGGATGTTCGTGGAACGCATACATGTCACAAGATGTGCACCGAGTCGCATTACCATACCCGTTGGACATTGTACCCACTAACTTAATGGGGATACTCCTAGAGGATTAGAAATTTTACTCAGGCCGATTAACTGTTAACTGGTTCCCAACCAGCCGCCGCAGTTTTACTTACCTTACGGTAAAGTCGCCAGCGGATTAGACATTAATATTTTTTTTCTTGCACATAACTTTGGACATAGCACTTTACTGCATACCGTATTGTTTTTTTGTGTTTTTTTTTTTGTGATTGCATTTAATGGTGTTTTTGCATATGTTGCACTTTGCACTTTCACACATTGTGATTTATAAGATTTGTATAAAAGCTTGTATAAAAGCTTAGAGGATGTGAGCACACTAATGTAGCATAGTAGTGATAGCACTGTCCATTCTCTGATAATATTAGTGGTTTGATGGTTACATCAAAGCATAATAGCAGCTGTCCTTCTTAGAGTATTTTACATAGTTTTTTATTTTCTATTTTCTATTTATTCTTTCTGTGGCACAGTTCTGTAAAATTCCCAACATATTCATTTAAAAGAGAAGTATAGGTTTCTGTTTTTCTTTTTGATTTATACTTACTGTACCTAGGTGGATGCAGCATCGGTCCGATGCTGCATCTGTCCGGCATGCGCCTCTACACTGAGATCTGAGCTGTCAAACACTGCCGATCATTTGGTTCTCACAGCTCCCTGAGCAGAGAGCTGCTGACTGTCAGTCACAGGTCTCTGTTCTGCCCCCTCCTCGCTCACTGGAGTGCTGAGCTGTGGTGAAGGGTGGGGGTGGCCGGCTCAGCCTCCCAGCGGCTCGCTGAGAGGCTGAGCCTGGTGTCGGTCCAGGGATCTGATGTATCCCGACTCCGTGGTCATGATGACGTGGAGCCTGGATCAACTTCTGTGACGTCAGCAGAGAGCGGACTTCAGCCCCCTCTCTGATGAAAACGGGTCACAAGAGTGCAAAACAAACTGCACTCCTGTGATCCATAGGAGAAGTACAGCCAAAAAGTACAGCTTTGGCTGTACTTCTCCTTCAATCAACATAGAGCAAGTTGACCATGAACTTAAATCGGAACTAAACTGACCAATCTAATGGTTTCCCAAAACAGTTACATTCAAGGGCATGCCTGGAATGATAAGGCTACTTTCACACTCAGGTGTTTTTCAGGTGCTAAAGGGCTAAAAATAGCACCTGTAAAGCGCCTGAAAAACGCCTCCCCTGCAGCCCCAGTGTGAAAGCCTAAGTGCTTTCACACTGGAGCAGTGCGCTTGCAGAATGTTAGAAATAGTCCTGCAAGCAGCATCTTACGGGCAGTGGAATCAATGGGCACTGCTGTCAAAGTGCCTGCAAAGTAAACAGCTTTGACACCAGCCAGTTGCTGGTTTGACTGTTCAGTTAAAAGCTAATATAAGCACACTAGCAACTGTAACAGTTAGGCTACTTTCCCACTAGGGCGGGGGGTGTTAGCGGTAAAGGAATTTTAAAGCAATTTTAAAATTAGCGGCGCTTTACCGCTGTAATAGCTGCGCTTTTCGGCCGCTAGCGGAGTGCATTTAACCCTTTGTAGCTTCGGGAGCGCCGATTTGCAGGCGCTATTAACCCTTTAATCGGGCCACTAGCAGGGGTTAAAAGTGGCCAAAAAGCACCGCTATTACAGCGGTAAAGCGCAGCTAATTTTAAAATTGCTTTAATATTGCTTTACCGCTAATGCCCCCCCCCCCCCCCCGCCCCAGTGTGAAAGTAGCCTAACTGTTACAGTTACTAGTGTGCTAATGTTAGCTTTTAACTGAACAGTCAAGCCAGAAAATGGCTGGTGTCAAAGCTGATCACATGTGCAGCACCACATCAACTACAGACCTGCCATAGTTTAAGATGGCAGCTTTCTTGGCTGTGAAGGATAGGAGGGTTTAGTTCTTCTTTAAAATACTGCTGACATTATTAGTCCAGAAAGAGGGACAACCCACCACTGCTGCTGAGGAAGAAGAACCATACCAGCCCGAAGAATGCTGGATTTGAGGTATGCATATGGTTGCTTTTTTTCTGCTCTAAACATTCCAGTTTGCACACAATGTGATTCATAAGGGCTTTACTGTTCAAATATTCAGAACATGTAGCTGTCATTGTGTTTTACACTGTCTTGTATACCTTTACCCAGGGGTGCTCAACCTGTGGCCTGCAGATCACATATGGTCCTGGAAGCCCTCTGATTCGGTCCTCGACCTCAAACCAGGGAAGGGCATGCCCCTGCTCTGGGATGATAAATCGGCAAGCCCATATTGTGATCAATGGGTTGCTAACCCACCATCCCAGAGCATCAGAGTGCATGAAGCCGGCGCCAGCGAAGGGAGAAAGCAAGCGGCTGTGGAGCGATCAGGAGCCACATAAGCCGATACTTTCTCTGTAGCACCAGCTCCTGTCCCAGGTGGAATGCTATCAAGCGCACTTTGCCTGGGACCTTTCTAGCAGCCTGGAGAGCGATGCCAGCGGAATCAGGAAGAGGGAAAGGTTGGTGTATTAAATATCACATATACTGCACTTTTGCATTTGGCATATTAGCACTTACAAAAAAGGTTTACACATTGATCTGCAGGTGCAGCACAGTGCCCGTGTGCCTTTCCCGCAAGTTAACTGCACTGAGCCATAGACTTCTATTATATCCTGCATGTTTTGTGCGCTTTCTGAAAGCAGCTAACCCGCAGGAAAGCTGCACGGGCACTGCACCCACGGTACAGGTATAAGGTAATTATTTATTCCTGCACTACCAAGTACAGGAGGATCAGGATGGAACCGCTGCAAGCACAGAATAGGGGTCAATTCATACCCATATGTAGTAAATAGAGTGAGGGTTGGTGCTGCGCTGTTTAAAGATAATTCAAATAGAGAGAGAGCATCGTGCTACTAAAGGTAGCAGTACACATAAAACAAATGCAATTTCATACAAATAATAAATGGAAAATGTGACTGGTATCAAAGTGCACAATGCATGATAAATTACTACTGAGACTGATATCAAAGTGCAAGGTGCATAATAAATGCTAAAAGTGCAATATTACTTCTGTATCTTAGATATGTGCAAGAAAAATATATAAAAAACAACATCAACTGTGCAAAATCGCAAAGTCAACTGTGCAAAAATACGCAAATAATTTCTTGTGCAAAGTGCAAATACAGTGGGGCAAAAAAGTATTTTGTCAGCCACCAATTGTGCAAGTTCTCCCACTTAAAAAGATGAAAGAGGCCTGTAATTGTCATCATAGATATACCTCAACTATGAGAGACAAAATGTGGAAACAAATCCAGACAATCACATTGAAAGAATTTATTTGCAAATTATGGTGGAAAATAAGTATTTGGTCACCTACAAACAAGCAAGATTTCTGGCAGACCTGTATCTTCTTCTTTAAGAGGCTCCAAACTCCACTATGGTGAAGACCAAAGAGCTGTCGAAGGACACCAGAAACAAAATTGTAGACCTGCACCAGGCTGGGAAGACTGAATCTGCAATCGGCAAGCAGCTTGATGTGAAGAAATCAACTGTGGGAGCAATAATTAGAAAATGGAAGACATACAAGACCTCTGATAATCTTCCTCGATCTGGGGCTCCACACAAGATCTCACTCCGTGGGGTCAAAATGATCCCAAGACGGTGAGCAAAAATCCCAGAACCACACGGGGGGACCTAGTGAATGACCTGCAGAGAGCTGGGACCAACGTAACAAAGGCTATCATCAGTAACACACTATGCCGCCAGGGACTCAGATCCTGCAGTGCCAGACGTGTCCTCCTGCTTAAGCCAGTACATGTCTGGGCCAGTCTGAGGTTTGCTAGAGCGCATTTGGTTGATACAGAAGAGAATCGGGAGAATGTCATATGGTCAGATGAAACCAAAGTAGAACTGTCTGGATTTGTTTCTACATTCTGTCTCTCATAGTTGAGGTATACCTATGATGACAATTACAGGCCTCTCTCATCTTTTTAAGTGGGAGAACTTGCACAATTGGTGGCTGACTAAATACTTTTTTGCCCCACTGTATCTTGTGCAAAATCCAACAAAATGAGCAAAATAGAAAATAAAAATAAAAATCGAGTCCAATGCTGTGCAAAAATGCAATAATACTGTGTGCAATGCAATAAAGTCCAATTGAACTATGCAAATTGCAATAGATTTCTTTCTTCTTTGTGCAATAAATATTCAAATGTGCCAAACACAAGGTGCTGAGGAATATATGTCTCCTCTTCGTACAAAAATACACACTAGTTAGAGTGGCCTCTTACCTTGTGGTAATGAGGTAACCGCATATATGTATAGATCAGTAATCGCTGCTTCTCCCTTATGTTCCTGGATAGGTCGGGCTCAGTAAACTGTCTTTGTCTCTCGATGATAGCACGGAGAGGTAATAAGAGACGAAAGAGGGGGGTTCCAGATAGTGTAGTGTGTTTAAACAATGTAGTTTTATTAATAAACAAACTCAGTGTACTCACATAACAAATGGATTAAAAGGACCTCGCTCCACGAGCAGCGAGCTCATTTGCCAGCGTCAGCCTGAGTGCCTTTCCTTCCTTACACGTGGCGTCATTGTCACGTGACTTCATCAAGGGGATGATGGGAAGGCACAAAACTTGTCTTTAAATAGTATTTTCCATTGATTATAATGGGTGGCCATTTTCCTGTAGCCCAATGCCTAAATAACATAGCAGCCATTTTCCAAGGGATCGTCTGTACTATAGGAGCACGGCCATTTTGTTGGTTATATAATATTATAATGCGCGGCCATTTAAAAGGTGGTAATCAATTGTCAACACAGCAATAATGTGCGGCTTATATAATAGAAGAGCAGCACATCCAAAAATAAGTTTACTCGGGAAATGAATAAAAATTTAATAAAAAATAACAAGCAGCTGTAGCTGAATGGTGGTAAAAGGTCTAGAATGAGTATTGGACCGCAAACCTAATGTTTATAGAACAGGATAAGGGTAAGATAGACATCGGTGCTGACATATGCACTGCTGAGCAATAACAATATAAAGTAATACATATCAGTATGGATAAAATAATGTAGTACCTAAAAAGAATATAAAAAAACAGACATTAAAATTGACCATACCAGGTAAATGTGTATATATATATATATATATATTAATGTATATATATAAAATACATGTAAAACTACATATAATATATATATATATTTATACACCCCTTACCCACAGTTCACCATACAGGAAACTTAGAGTCTATACTGGGCCTTGCGTCCACCGATGTATGCACCAGTCAATTAATTCTTTTTCCAGTGCTTTTGATTAAACAACTTGAGCAGTAGAGGGATGGAGAGTTAAGGGAAAGTTCAGATACCTTGTGCAGATCACTGAGGAACTTGAGATCCCGGAGACAAGTACACCTTCAGTCAACGGATCTTGCTCACCCGGATAGGCCTCTCTCACTGGCCTAGCAGCTGGAATAATGCATGGACAAAAGTCTCTGCCACAGACTTGATGAGAACAATAATTGTTGTACAATCCTCTGCCACAGGATTTAGTGTTAGTTGAACACAGCAAAACACAGTACCAAAATTCCTTTAAGCCATACGGCAGTACTGTGGGGTAGATTGGTTAGGATGCATCCTCCAATTGAGTCACCAGGCTCCTCTTGAGATACCAGCCTTTCACTCGGTCCTCTTCAAGATGAGTCCTCCCCGGGTCTTTCAATTGCTCGGCTTCTTCCCGCAGGACAGACAGCACAGGACCACCTCTGAACCAGTAGGCCCCAGACAGCTTCTGGGCCTACTTACAGTCACGTAGCCTCGGGCCAGCAGGGCCCCGAGACAGAAAAGGAATTGTCACATACCTTAGGCCAGGTGAGCCATGAAGTGAGAGAGCGAAAAAATGGCATCTGCCCCTTAAGTATCCAGAATGTACAGCGGTGAACCACTCCCACTGGGCCGTTTCTGGGAAGGAAGGACACTCAATACACCTTAGCCTGTTGCCCTTCCATCACTGGCCTGTGGTGACAACGACACCTACAGGCCACAGTGTGGAACTGCACGCAACACAGCCAATGCTGGGACAGAGGCTAATTTAGCCATAACATTGAAACTATGTACAGAACAGATAACCCACTAAATTTACATGCGAGCGCCTGGTCAACAGGAGCAGGGTGCTACACACACACACACACACATATATATATATATATATATATATATATATATATATATATATATATATAAGGGGGTGTATCTAGGCGGGCATATAGGATCGGATGGAATAGCACACTGAGAAATGCAGTAAAAGAGAGGCTAAAGATAAGAATATTATAAAAATATTAAAAATAACATCAGAGAAGACAGTAAGGGTTCACCCACAACACATAAATGGAGAACCTAGTGTGTATTTTTGCACAAAGAGGAGACATACATTCCTCAGCACCTTGTGTTTGGCACATTTGAATATTTATTGCACAAAGAAGAAAGAAATCTATTGCAATTTGCATAGTTCAATTGGACTTTATTGCATTGCACACAGTATTATTGCATCTTTACACAGCATTGGACTCGATTTTTATTTTTATTTTCTATTTTGCACACTTTGTTGGATTTTGCACAAGATATTTGCACTTTGCACAAGAAATTATTTGCGTATTTTTGCACAGTTGACTTTGCGACTTTGCACAGTTGATGTTGTTTTTTATATATTTTTCTTGCACATATCTAAGATACAGAAGTAATATTGCACTTTTAGCATTTATTATGCACCTTGCATTTTGATATCAGTCTCAGTAGTAATTTATCATGCACTGTGCACTTTGATACCAGTCACATTTGCCATTTATTATTTGTATGAAATTGCATTTGTTATATGTGTACTGCTACCTTTAGCAGCACAATTCTCTCTCTCTATTTGATACCAGTCACATTTGCCATTTATTATTTGTATGAAATTGCATTTGTTTTATGCGTACTGCTACCTTTAGCAGAACGATTCTCTCTCTCTATTTGAATTATCTGTGAACAGCGCAGCACCAACCCTCACGGTACCGGTTAACTGCAGCAGTTCAGTGCGAAAGCGGCCTTATGGGAGCTCAGAACAGTAAGAGCTTGTTTACATTTGCAGTTTAGAGGGCAGTAAAACCCCATAGTTCATTGTGGCCTGCAACTGTCTACCAAATCACTTAAGCGGCCCTTCAAAAGGTTGAACACCCCTGCCTTAGCCTATACAGAAACTGGCTCATACACACTTCAATACACTGCACCAGATTTTCAAACTATTCAAATATTGTGGCAGCAATAAAGTCAAAAACAGATTTTTTTGTGTATACAATCTGAGTTTTCTGTGAGCTTCAGAAAATAAAGAATGCACATTCTACAATATGCACTCAAAAATCAGAGAGTATTTCTCTGCAGATAACAATACTTCACCAGGCAGGTAAGAATTTCAAATTATAAAATTGACAGCAAAGAGCCCCAAAGGCAGAGCATTTGGCAGTGTTTTGTGCAAGTGATGTATGGGAAATGCTGAGTGCCAAAGGTATATAAAGAATATTATAGTCTGCAGAATACGAGATCTTCCCACAGATATTTTATGAAAAAAGCAGAACATGGTGTTGCAGAAAACAGGGGAAAGAACAGAGTTCTGCAGGTGGATTAACATCTATTTGGATTAAAACTACCTCCATTGCTGCAGGGGCAAGAACAGATGTTGGTTCTACAAACATATTGAGAAAAGTTACTGCTAACAATAAAAATGGAAATACTCAGTAGTTGTTGTTACTTTTTAGGCAGACCACGTCCTGTATGTTTTTTCCTCTCTAACATTTTTAAAACATTGTTTCTATTACTGCTTATATTAGGGTTTTAAAGTGGATTTTTCTCTTACAGCGATAGCAATACTCCCCTTTAATAATGCCTTCATCTGTTCACTCTCCAGTTGAAAGCTTCATTTTTGTTCAGGCATAAGTCAGGGCGTCTCCACATTTTGCACTGAAATATTGGCTCCGAGATAGTAAAATCATGTAATTTCTGATGCCAGTGCAGTTTTTGACTGTGTTCACAAATATCTGACACAGATCAGCCCATGCTGTAGCCTCTCATCTTGTAATTTGCTACAAAATTACAATGTTATAGTCTGACCACTGGGGTAGAGGAAGCTTAGGAAATGCTTTTTTCTGTTTGTACCAGACTGATGGCATCATCTCAGCCTAAAGCTGGTCATAAACACATAGGAGGTTATTTACGAAAGGCAAATCCACTTTGCATTATAAGTGCACTGCAAGTGCACTTGGAAGTGCAGTCACTGTAGATCTGAGGGGGATATCCAAGGAAAATAAAAAACATAATTTTAGCTTGCACATGATTGGATGGTAAAATCAGCAGAGCTTCCCCTCATTTCAGATCTTTAGCTCAGATCTACAGTGACTGCACTTCCAAGTGCACTTGCAGTGCACTTGTAGTGCAAAGTGGATTTGCCTTTCGTAAATAATCCCCATAGGCACATAGGGGTTGATTTACTAAAACTGGAGTGTGCACAATCTAGTGCAGCTCTGCATAGAAACCAATCAGCTTCCAAGTTTTTTTTTTCAAAGCTTAATTGAACAAGTTGATTGGCTACCATGCACAGCTGCACCAAACTTTGCACTCTCCGGTTTTAGTAAATCAACCCCATAGACTGTAGGCTCAACAAAAAAAATGTATTAAAATCCTTAATCCGTGCTAAACAGCACAGAGGGATGGATCTCTAACTACAGCTATTGTATTTTGACAACCTGCACTACCAGCTTTCAAAATACTCACACAGTGCATCTGAGTGGATGCAAACACCATTTGACCAACAATTTTCAATTGAAGGATGTTGGGCGGGAGGTTTCAGTCAGGGCCACCTGCAGAGCAATCCAGGCCATCAGGAACATGCATACCATTTCTGTATATTGTAAGATTTCAGGAGTTTAATTTTGCAGAACATAAAATAATCTATAAATTAGGCACAGCATCAATTTACTGTACTTTTCATATAAAGCTACAGCTAGCACTCAATTAAAGTGGTTCTCCAGCAGTTCTTTAAAAAAATTTTAACTCAGCAGCTACAAATACTGTAACTGCTGACTTTTAATAATAGGACACTTACCTGTCCAGGGACCCAGCACTGTCCTCACCCGAGCCGGCTCTTCAGCTGTCTTGCGGTACAGGCACTGGCATTTTCACTTTGGAAAGATGGCTATGACTGCTTGGACTTTACAGCCAGCTTCCAGCTGCACTTTGTGAATGGTCCCGCAGCTTTCTGGGACCTGTGACATGTTCTTAAGGGCTGTGGGCGAAGGAGGGGGGACTGAACCTCCACTCTTATCAAAACCAGGTACCCGTTCCTCCTAAAAAAAAACACAATGTGCCAAAACTTAAAGGGGGGTAGAAAATAGGAATTTCCCCCTTTTGGGTAAAGTTTCACCTTAAGATCCATAAATAGCACACCCAAACTAGAGGTGAGGCATACTTTGGGATTCAACAAAGCTATTAGTTTGTCAAATAATTAATAAATGCTTACTGAAACTATTGATCACAAACTAAGGTCAAATAACACCTGTGTTTAAATAAGATTATAAATGTAGAACTATATCTGTAGAAAGTCGTTTGGGTAGAAGGTGGTAGTTTCTATCATTTTACAACTTCTTATGAGGGATGAGCTTTCTGTTCGAGTCGAACATGAGTTCGACTCGAACATCGCCTGTTCGATCGTTCCGCAAAGATTGAACATTATGGGGCATTCATGCCAAATTCGAGTGACGTGTCACGCCCCATAATGCACTGCGTCATCACAGTACATTGCTGGCTGATGATTGGCCAAGCATGCACTATGACCCGCATGCTTTGGCCAATCACAGCGCTGTTAGCAAAAAAGCAGATTTGTCCTCGGAACCAGCGGTGCTCCGTAGGCGTTCTAGGGACTACGCAAGCACTCAGGAGCCACACTGGGGCAGAGATTCTGGCAGCTCTGCAGGGGCAGGTTCAGAGGTGGTTGACGCCACGCCAGCTTCACGTCCTTAATTTGGTGGTGCAGCGGTTCTTGTGCAGGTACCCAGGCTTACAGGATCTCCTGAGGCAGGCCAGGAAAGTCGAAAGTCTGTGGGCATTTCCGCCGGTCATATAATGCCAGTGCTCGGCTGGCTGACCTTCAAATAGAATGCAACCTGCCCAAGAACCGTCTCATCTGTGACATGCCCACCAGGTGGAACTCAATGTTGGCAATGCTGCGGCGGCTGCACATGCAGCAGAGGGCCATCAATGAGTACCTGTGTGAGTATGGCACCAGAACAGGGTCAGGGGAGCTTGGCTTTTTTTCGACACACCAGTGGCTAATGATCAAGGATGCATGCACTGTCCTGTCACCATTTGAGGAGGCCATGAGGATGGTGAGCAGTGACAGTGCATGCATCAGTGATACTGTCCCTCTTGTCTTCCTGTTGGAACACACGCTGCATGGAATAATGGACAGGGCACTGGAGGCAGAACAGAGGGAGGAAGAGGAGGACTTCCTTACCTCTTAAGGCCCCCTTTATCTGACAGTATTCCTGCAGGCCCGCCTATCACACAGTAAGAGGAGGAGGAGGAGGAGGATTGTGTCAGCATGGAGGTGGAGCCTGGCACTCAGCATCAGCAGCAGTCTTCAAGGGATCGTTTTCAGTCCCCAGAAACCCATGGACTTGTACGTGGCTGGGAGGAGGTGGCTGTGGATCATGTTGTCCTTAGTGACCCAGAGGACTCCGGACCAAATGTCTCAGCAAACCTACGCTGCATGGCCTCCCTGATCCTGCAAAGCCTGTGAAAGGACCCTTGGATTCATGGTATCAAGGAGAGGGATCAGTACTGGCTGGCAACCCTTCTTGATCCACATTACAAGAGTAAGGTTGCGGAACTTATCCAGCCTTCGCAGAGGGAGCAGAAGATGAAACATCTTCAGGAGGCCTTGCAGAAAGGTTTGTGCAATGCGTTTCCAGAGCCTGGGAGGTTGCAATTTCCTTGTCCTCATGGACAACGTGGTACTGAGGCTTCAGTCAGTCACAGAGGGAGCGGTGGAGAAGGTGGCCATCTCACCGATGCGTTCAGACAATTTTTTAGTCCGCAGTCCCAAGGTCTGATCGGTTCCAGCAACCATTGCCAGCGTCTGATTTACATGGTGCAGGAATACCTTGGGGCAAGATCAGACTTGGAGACCTTTCCAACTGAAAATCCACTGGGTTAATGGGTCTTGAGGATGGATCACTGGCCAGAGCTTGCACAGTATGCAATTGAGCTACTGGCCTGTCCTGCATCCATCATTCTATCTGAACGTACATTTAGTGCTGCTGGAGGCTTTGTAACTGATCTCAGAGTGCACCTGTCCACAGACTCGGTTGATCGGCTCACCTTCATAAAAATGAATCAGTATTGGATCACCAGGTACCAAGCACCTGATGCTGATGTAACCGATTAATTTTTTTATGAATGTGAGATCCCTTGAAGACTGCCTATGCTGATGCTGAGTGACTACCCTGCTATGTTGAGTGACTATCCTATTCCTCCTCAATGTACATGTTTATAACTTCTAAGAACATTTTTGGTTCTGGGCACCACCAGTGCCTAAAGCCCAATTTTTCTGCCCCATTTAACAGGGGCGTGTAATTACAATTTTTGCTGTAATATTTTGCAGCAGGGCTCGTTCCTGCACTCAACAACAGAATCTGTAAGGGGTTACAGTGTTGTGGCACCACCACCACTGCCTAAGACCCAATTTTTCTGCCCCTGTTTAACAGGGGCGTAGAGTTACAATTTTTGATCTAATAATTCACAGCAGGGCCCATTTCTGCACCCACCAAGAGTAACTGTGAGGGCTTACAGTGTTGTGGCACCACCACCAAATTCCCAATTTTTCTGCCCCTGTTCAACAGAGGCACGTAATTACAATTCTTGATATAATATTTCACAGCAGGGCCCATTCCAGCACCCACCAAGAGTAACTGTGAGGTCTTACAGTGTTCTGGTACCACCAACACCTAAGACCCAAATTTCTGCAGAGTATATAGGGCAGGCCATATAGTATATACAGGCGGTCCCATACTTTCAAACATCCGAATTACAAATGACCCCTACCTACAAACGGAGGGAGACAACAGGAAGTGAGAGGAAATCTACCCCTAGGAAGGGAAATTCTCTCCTGTAACAGTTAATATGGGAAAAAGGTGTCTTCACTGATGCTTTATTATCACCAATCCTTGTTTCCCTAAAAACCCCAAATTTTCAAAATCCAATTGTCATTGGGACGGAAAGTGAGGTGAAATCTTCTGAATAGGGGCACAGACAGCAAAACAAATGTAACAGGGGTGATGATAACCCTTCCCTATGTTATCCAAAAAGCTTAAAAATAGATTTTTTGGCTGGATCTACACTTAAAAAATGTACCTGTTCCAAATTACAAACAGATTCAACTTAAGAACAAACCTACAGTCCCTGTCTTGTTTGGATCGCCTGTATACTGCTGTTCAGAGTATATAGGGCCTGGGGGCCACGCAATTTGGGTGCAGGGTTCCCCTTAATATCCGTACAGGACCCAAAGGGCCTGTAATGGGCTGGGGGGTTACTCATGCCGTTTTTCTTAATAATTTTCATCCATATTGCCAGGACCTGACATTACATTGAGCCACAAGCAGTTTTAACCACTTGCCGACTGGGCCATAGCCGAAATACAGCTACAGGGCGGACGGCTTATTCTGGGAGGGCGTCCATGGACATCCTCCCAGAATGTTGCTCTTGTGCCCCTGCGCTCCCGGAAATATCCCTGACCGCTGGGTCTGGAAGACCCGGCGCATCATGGATCACGGTAAATGGCCACTGGTAGCGGCCATTTACCACGTGATCGCTCCGTCAAATGACAGAGCGATCACTTGTAAACAAACCGGCATCATGTCATGATGCCGGTTCCTCCCTCCCCTCTCTGTACCGATCTGTACAGTGTGAAGGGAGAGGGGGAGAGGGGGAGAGATCGTTTGTAGCAGTGCTGTGGGCTGGATCTGTAGTGCCCACAGCCCTGCTCAGTGCCAATACTCTGCAGTACTCTGCCCATACTCTGCAATACTCTGCAATACTGTGCAATACTCTGCAATACTCTGCAATACTCTGCTAATACTCTGCAATACTGTGCAATACTCTGCAATACTGTGCAATACTCTGCTAATACTCTGTCAATACTCGCCAATACTCTGCAAATACTCGCCAATACTCTGCAATAAATTTTAACATTTTAAAATTTACATTTTTACCGAATTTTCTGTCTTTTTTGATTTATAGCGCAAAAAATAAAAACCCAGCGGTGATTAAATACCACCAAAAGAAAGCTCTATTTGTGTGGAAAAAAGGACAAAAATTTCATATGGGACAGTGTTGCATGACTGAGTAATTGTCATTCAAAGTGTGAGAGCACTGAAAGCTGAAAACTGGTCTGGTTATGAAGGGGGTTTAAGTGCCCAGTGGTCAAGTGGTTAACCACTTGCCGACCGCCGCACGACTATATACGTCGACAGAGCGGCACGGGCAGGCAAAAGGACGTGTATGTACGTCCTTGCCTGCCCGCGGGTGGGGGGTCCGATCGGACCCCCCCCCGGTGCCTGCGGCGGTCGGCAAATCTCCCCCGGCGATCGGAGGTGAGGGGGAGGCCATCCATTCGTGGCCCCCCCCTCGCGATCGCTCTCAGCCAATGGGATCATTTCCCTGCCTCTGTATTGTACACAGAGGCAGAGGAAATGATGTCATCTCTCCTCGGCTCGGTATTTTCCGTTCCGGGCCGAGGAGAGAAGACTGCAATGTAAGTGCACAACACACACACACACAGTAGAACATGCCAGGCACACTAAACACCCCGATCCCCCCCCCGATCCCCCCCCGATCGCCCCCCGATCCCCCCCCAATCACCCCCCCCCTGTCACAAACTGACACCAAGCAGGTTTTTTTTTTTTTTTTCTGATTACTGTATTGGTGTCAGTTTGTGACAGTTACAGTGTCAGGGCAGTGAGTGTTAGGCCCCCTGTAGGTCTAGGGTACCCCCCTAACCCCCCCTAATAAAGTTTTAACCCCTTGATCACCCCCTGTCACCAGTGTCGCTAAGCGATCATTTTTCTGATCGCTGTATTAGTGTCGCTGGTGATGCTAGTTAGGGACGTAAATATTTAGGTTCGCCGTCAGAGTTTTATAGCGACAGGGACCCCCATATACTATCTAATAAATGTTTTAACCCCTTGATTGCCCCCTAGTTAACCCTTTCACCACTGATCACTGTATAACCGTTACGGGTGACGCTGGTTAGTTTGTTTATTTTTTATAATGTCAGGGCACCCGCCGTTTATTACCGAATAAAGATTTAGCCCCCTGATCGCCCGGCGGTGATATGCGTCGCCCCAGGCAGCGTCAGATAAGCGCCAGTACCGCTAACACCCACGCACGCAGCATACGCCTCCCTTAGTGGTATAGTATCTGTACAGATCAATATCTGATCCGATCAGATCTATACTAGCGTCCCCAGCAGTTTAGGGTTCCCAAAAACACAGTGTTAGCGGGATCAGCCCAGATACCTGCTAGCACCTGCGTTTTGCCCCTCCGCCCAGCTCGGCCCAGCCCACCCAAGTGCAGTATCGATCGATCACTGTCACTTACAAAACACTAAACGCATAACTGCAGCGTTCGCAGAGTCAGGCCTGATCCCTGCGATCGCTAACAGTTTTTTTGGTAGCATTTTGGTGAAATGGCAAGCACCAGCCCCAGGCAGCGTCAGGTTAGTGCCAGTACCGCTAACACCCACGCACGCACCGTACACCTCCCTTAGTGGTATAGTATCTGAACGCATCAATATCTGATCCGATCAGATCTATACTAGCGTCCCCAGCAGTTTAGGGTTCCCAAAAACGCAGTGTTAGCGGGATCAACCCAGATACCTGCTAGCAACTGCGTTTTACCCCTCCGCCCGGCCCAGCCCAGCCCACCCAAGTGCAGTATCGATCGATCACTGTCACTTACAAAACACTAAATGCATAACTGCAGCGTTCGCAGAGTCAGGCCTGATCCCTGCGATCGTTAACAGTTTTTTTGGTAGCGTTTTGGTGAACTGGCAAGCGCCAGCGGCCTAGTACACCCCGGTCGTAGTCAAACCAGCACTGCAGTAACACTTGGTGACGTGGCGAGTCCCATAAGTGCAGTTCAAGCTGGTGAGGTGGCAAGCACAAATAGTGTCCCGCTGCCACCAAGAAGACAAACACAGGCCCGTCATGCCCATAGTGCCCTTCCTGGTGCATTCGCCAATCCTAATTGGGAACCCACCACTTCTGCAGCGCCCGTACTTCCCCCATTCACATCCCCAACCAAATGCAGTCGGCTGCATGAGAGGCATTTTTATGTCCTCCCGAGTACCCCTACCCAACGAACCCCCCCAAAAAAGATGTTGTGTCTGCAGCAAGCGCGGATATAGGCGTGACACCCACTATTATTGTCCCTCCTGTCCTGACAATCCTGGTCTTTGCATTGGTGAATGTTTTGAACACTACCATTCACTAGCTGAGTATTAGCGTAGGGTACAGCATTCCACAGACTAGGCACACTTTCACAGGGTCTCCCAAGATGCCATCGCATTTTGAGAGACCCGAACCTGGAACCGGTTACAGTTATAAAAGTTACAGTTACAAAAAAAGTGTAAAAAAAAAAAAAAAAAAAAAACACAAACAAAAATATAAAATAAAAAATAATAGTTGTCGTTTTATTGTTCTCTCTCTCTTTATTCTCTCTCTATTGTTCTGCTCTTTTTTACTGTATTCTATTCTGCAATGTTTTATTGTTATTATGTTTTATCATGTTTGTTTTTCAGGTATGTAATTATTTATACTTTACCGTTTACTGTGCTTTATTGTTAACCATTTTTTTGTCTTCAGGTACAGCATTCACGACTTTGAGTGGTTATACCAGAATGATGCTTGCAGGTTTAGGTATCATCTTGGTATCATTCTTTTCAGTTAGCGGTCGGCTTTCATGTAGAAGCAATCCTAGCGGCTAATTAGCCTCTAGACTGCTTTTACAAGCAGTGGGAGAGAATGCCCCCCCCCCCCATCGTCTTCCGTTTTTTTCTCTGGCTCTCCTGTCTCAACAGGGAACCTGAGAATGCAGCCGGTGATTCAGCCAGCTGACCATAGAGCTGATCAGAGACCAGAGTGGCTCCAAACATCTCTATGGCCTAAGAAACCGGAAGCTACGAGCATTTTATGACTTAGATTTCGCCGGATGTAAATAGCGCCATTGGGAAATTGGGAAAGCATTTTATCATACCTATCTTGGTGTGGTCAGATGCTTTGAGGGCAGAGGAGAAATCTAGGGTCTAATAGACCCCAATTTTTTCAAAAAAGAGTACCTGTCACTACCTGTTGCTATCATAGGGGATATTTACATTCCCTGAGATAACAATAAAAATGATTAAAAAAAAAAAAATGAAAGGAACAGTTTTAAAATAAGATAAAAAAGCAAAAAAATAATAAAGAAAAAAAAAAAAAAAAAAAAAGCACCCCTGTCCCCCCTGCTCTCGCGCTAAGGCGAACGCAAGCGTCGGTCTGGCATCAAATGTAAACAGCAATTGCACCATGCATGTGAGGTATCACCGCGACGGTCAGATCGAGGGCAGTAATTTTAGCAGTAGACCTCCTCTGTAAATCTAAAGTGGTAACCTGTAAAGGCTTTTAAAGGCTTTTAAAAATGTATTTATTTTGTTGTCACTGCACGTTTGTGCGCAATTGTAAAGCATGTCATGTTTGGTATCCATGTACTCGGCCTAAGATCATCTTTTTTATTTCATCAAACATTTGGGCAATATAGTGTGTTTTAGTGCATTAAAATGTAAAAAAGTGTGTTTTTTCCCCAAAAAATGCGTTTGAAAAATCGCTGCGCAAATACTGTGTGAAAAAAAAAAATTAAACACCCACCATTTTAATCTGTAGGGCATTTGCTTTAAAAAAATATATAATGTGTGGGGGTTCAAAGTAATTTTCTTGCAAAAAAAAATAATTTTTTCATGTAATCAAAAAGTGTCAGAAAGGGCTTTGTCTTCAAGTGGTTAGAAGAGTGGATGATGTGTGACATAAGCTTCTAAATGTTGTGCATAAAATGCCAGGACAGTTCAAACCCCCCCCAAATGACCCCATTTTGGAAAGTAGACACCCCAAGCTATTTGCTGAGAGGCATGTCGAGTCCATGGAATATTTTATATTGTGACACAAGTTGCGGGAAAGAGACAAATTATTATTTTTTTTTTTTTTTTTTGCACAAAGTTGTCACTAAATGATATATTGCTCAAACATGCAATGGGAATATGTGAAATTACACCCCAAAATACATTCTGTTTCTTCTCCTGAGTACGGGGATACCACATGTGTGAGACTTTTTGGGAGCCTAGCCACGTATGGGACCCCGAAAACCAAGCACCGCCTTCAGGCTTTCTAAGGGCGTAAATTTTTGATTTCACTCTTCACTGCCTATCACAGTCTCGGAGGCCATGGAATGCCCAGGTGGCACAAACCCCCCCCAAATGACCCCATTTTGGAAAGTAGACACCCCAAGCTATTTGCTGAGAGGTATAGTGAGTATTTTGCAGACCTCACTTTTTGTCACAAAGTTTTGAAAATTAAAAAAAGAAAAAAAAAATTTTTTTTTTTGTCTTTCTTCATTTTCAAAAACAAATGAGAGCTGCAAAATACTCACCATGCCTCTCAGCAAATAGCTTGGGGTGTCTACTTTCCAAAATGGGGTCATTTGGGGGGGGTTTGTGCCACCTGGGCATTCCATGGCCTCCGAAACTGTGATAGGCAGTGAAGAGTGAAATCAAAAATGTACACCCTTAGAAATCCTGAAGGCGGTGATTGGTTTTCGGGGTCCCGTACGCGGCTAGGCTCCTAAAAAGTCCCACACATGTGGTATCCCCGTACTCAAGAGAAGCAGCAGAATGTATTTTGGGGTGCAATTCCACATATGCCCATGACCTGTGTGAGCAATATATCATTTAGTGACAACTTTGTGCAAAAAAAAAAAAAATAAAATAATAAATTGTCACTTTCCCGCAACTTGTGTCAAAATATAAAATATTCCATGGACTCAACATGCCTCTCAGCAAATAGCTTGGGGTGTCTACTTTCCAAAATGGGGTCATTTGGGGGGGTTTGTGCCATCTGGGCATTTTATGGCCTTCAAAACTGTGATAGGTAGTGAGGAGTAAAATCAAAAATGTACGCCCTTAGAAATCCTGAAGGCAGTGATTGGTTTTCGGGGCCCCGTATGCGGCTAGGCTCCCAAAAAGTCCCACACATGTGGTATCCCCATACTCAGGAGAAGCAGCTAAATGTATTTTGGGGTGCAATTCCACATATGCCCATGGCCTGTGTGAGCAATGTATCATTTAGTGACAACTTTTTGTAATTTTTTTTTTTTTTTTTTTTTTTCTTCATTATTCAATCACTTGGGACAAAAAAAATGAATATTCAATGGGCTCAACATGCCTCTCAGCAATTTCCTTGGGGTGTCTACTTTCCAAAATGGGGTCATTTGTGGGGGTTTTGTACTGCCCTGTCATTTTAGCACCTCAAGAAATGACATAGGCAGTCATAAATTAAAGACTGTGTAAATTCCAGAAAATGTACCCTAGTTTGTAGGCGCTATAACTTTTGCGCAAACCAATAAATATACACTTATTGACATTTTTTTTACCAAAGACATGTGGCCAAATACATTTTGGCCTAAATGTATGACTAAAATTGAGTTTATTGGATTTTTTTTAGAACAAAAAGTAGAAAATATCATTTTTTTTCAAAATTTTCGGTCTTTTTCCGTGTATAGCGCAAAAAATAAAAACGGCAGAGGTGATCAAATACCATCAAAAGAAAGCTCTATTTGTGGGAAGAAAAGGACGCAAATTTCGTTTGGTTACAGCATTGCATGACCGCGCAATTAGCAGTTAAAGCGACGCAGTGCCAAATTGTAAAAAGTGCTCTGGTCAGGAAGGGGGTAAATCCTTCCGGGGCTGAAGTGGTTAAATGACTTTTATTCCTTTAGAAATGTCATTTTGTGCAGGGGCTGTTCTATACACGGGAAACATGCGCCACTTTATAGGCATAATATAGACACCCCCCAGGTATGATATTTAAAGGAATATTTCACTTTTATTTTTTCACTTTAAGCATCATTAAAATCATTGCTCCCGAAAAAACGGCCATTTTTAAAACTTTCTTCTGCATTGATACATGTTCCCTGGGGCAGGACTCAGGTCCCCAAACCCTTTTTAGGACAATAACTTGCATATTAGCTTTTAAAATTCGCGCTTTTGATTTCTCACGTTCGAGTCCCATAGATTTTAACGGTGTTCGAATGTTTGCGCGAACTTTCGGTCCATTCGCATGTTCTGGATGCGAACCGAACCGGGGGGTGTTCGGCTCATCCATACTTCTTATAAATCTTCTTAGGGTCCCCAAAGATTTGAAGGTTAAATGTTAATCTACTCTATTATTATCTACTCAATGTTTTAAATTTTTAGTGGTAGACTTAGCTTCAAGCAAATTATATTCAAACGTAGGGAATTATAAGAGGTGACCCTTGAACCCTTGTATTCTATTGTCTTTTAAACTGCCTTTGTAAAATTATCTTTTAATATCTTGGTCTACTATAATTGTAAATCAGTGATCCATTTATTTTCACTTTATGCTAACTGTGGCAAGTGCAAATGATATCAAATGCTAGCAAATAATGGTACACAGTTTGTTTGGGGATGTTTCAATTAATTTCAGCCTGTAACAAAATCCATTACCCGTACCACCAGCAAAAGAAACAAGTGCAGGTTTCCTTAGCTCAGCAATTTAAAACAAGTCTGCTGAGTCAAATGGCCTACGAAGGATTTAAGCTTCATAAAATGACTGTCCCTCCTCTTGTAAACTGTGGAAATTCAATGTACCATAAAAGATTGAATCTTTCATTAAAGCATCATCTTTTGAAATTCATTTCCATTACTGTGGCTGAAAGAGCTCTCTAAATGCAAAGTATCAACCTAAATCAGAGTTCAGTTAAAAATCTCACCTTATTTTTTTTCCCATTTCAGAATAAAGAAATATTTAGTGAGCGTGACAGTGCAAAGTGAAATAATAATGCTTTGAGGAGAGTCCTTCTTCCAAGGCATCTGTGGGCACGTTTTTCATCCTATGTTTTCATTAACAGGCCATTTCGAGATACACATTGTTTCTATGTGTAGGCGACGGAGGTGAATAATGAGTGACAAGGTCATTTTCCATGCCAATAAACACCCCGTGTTTCCTATTGAAAGCCACAATTGGGTGTTAGAGGGGAAAAAGGCATAGCTTAGCTATCTTGCCAGTCAGTCTTCAGTCTATGTATAGGAGAAAATTACTGATGTCCACTTGAAATCTCTGCAAGGTCATTCTATCTTCTAAGGTGGAAAGGCCAAGCTTGATTCAATAGTTATCTAATAATAGTACACTGCTCGTTTCAAGGAAGTTTTTTCATCTGGTGATTCATTACATAGTAGAGCAAAGATGGTGCTGTGTAGGGAAAGCCAATAAAATGATGGCGTCCAAACACACACATACAAACACAGTGGATAATATACGGAGCAGGTACAGATATAGAAGCAACGTTTTCCACTACAAAATATCTAATAGTATCATCTTCCAGATGCTACTTCATTCCAAAATTTCCCTTGAAATTATGATTTTATAATTCTGTGAAAGATTGTAAGCCAATCACTTTTAAGCAGCCTATTTTTAAAAGACCGAATGTGATTATTGTCTGAATATTGCTCAGTATTCACCAATTCTCTGTTCATGTTTTTTATAAAGCACATTCTTTATTCATTTCATTACGCTTTAACTATAATATTTATTCACTAGGCAAATTCCCCCTTTTAATTCAATTCTAGATAATTTGTATTATGAAATATGAGATCCAAGGCTTTACTTCAGTAAATGCTATATTTTCCAGGGATTAGCAAAAAACATTCACAATTGTATATTTGCCTGCCGATTAGTGATGAGAAAGTGTCAAGAAATATGACCCCTCAACATTTTGGTAGAGTGCACCCTGTTGTTCACTTCCTAGAAGAGGGGAATCCTGTTTATTTCAGAAAGTGAACCTTTGATTTGCTTTGCAGTGCCCCAGTTTGAATGAACTGGCTGGGAAAATTGAACCCAGTGCACTGACACCCACTGGCATTTAGACTGCCAGAGATAGTGGGCACCTACAGACATATAAACTATCTCTGATCCAACTGTAAATGGTACAGATTGGGTAAATATTATATAGACACCTAAAATGCTGTTATATAAACCCCAGTCTGAGCTAATTAAGATCTTACACCATTCTTCCAGAAGAAAAGGGTTTTAGGTCCTGAATGATATCTGCTTTGTACTTTGCACTCCAGAGTGTCCAAAAATATTTAATGATTCTATGACCTTACTTAGATATCATGGAAGTTGATTTAAACTGTAGGTGAACAGGTGAAAACCGCCAAAACCTGTACTACCACCTCTGCGCTCTAATAAATAAAAGACGACATATTGGAGCTGCCACTTTAAAAATTATATTAATATAAAAACTGAATCCACCCCTCAATAGTGAAGATGAAATAGTGGCGCTGTTCCCACTGACTGTGGAGATGAGACAAGCGCTAGCGTACACTCTGATGACGTAGAGTGAACTGGAAGTGCATTAAATCACAAGGAATATGGGTGAGTAAGAGTGACCAAACAAAAATACACACACTATAGATGTAGCATGAAAAATATACACTCATGAAAATGTGCATAAAATACCTAGTGAATTCTGACAATGAAACAATGCTGAATTAGTGAGCAGAAGTAATCTAACAAACAATAAATCTGCAATATATAATAAGTGAACTGTAAATCCTATTAACACTTCGTGACAGATGTGAGAGACTGATATCGTGATACCCACACCCAAACAGCCTCCAAATACTAGGCTGCTGGGATGAACACTAAAAAAAATTAATGATATATAAACACTGGAAAAAATGTAACAAAACATATATATAAATATACAAAGTGAGATAAAGTCCACATATATTGTGAAAAAAATTAGGAAAAAAAGGTTCCAAAAGTGAAGGTGTCTCCAATTCATGATGCTGTGATCCAAATATCCACCACACCTCAGTGATGTGATTCCACTCCCTTCTGAAGTTTAAACTCACCAGCTGTTAAGGCCTCCCACTCTCGTGTTTGGCCGACAAACGCCTCAATCCACTTTCATGGGGATTAACATGCGACCATTGGGATCCACTGTTGTGTGACCCGAACACTCTCCTTAAGGCAGTGATTCCACATATGAGAGAAAAAAATGCTCCAATCGTGTGATACCGTTTAAAACGTTTAACTAAAACAGAACCAACACTAATGCACTCACATTGTGGATAAAATCAATGGGCAAATCACTTCACAGCAATGAAACTTCACAGCAAAACATGCAGCACTATTGGCACAGCAACACACGGCCACGGCGGACCCAGGGAGTATGGAAGCTGACAATCGTCTCACCCGTTCACCGCGGACGTTCCTCCACTGACCCCCGCTCCGTCACCCGTCACTCCTTCCTCTAACACACGTGTAAAATTGCCATGTAGCCAAGCCCTGACATGTTTCGTCACTGGGACTTACTCATGGGGATATTATATATTGCAGATTTATTGTTTGTTAGATTACTTCTGCTCACTAATTCAGCATTGTTTCAGTGTCAGAATTCACTAGGTATTTTATGCACATTTTCATGAGTGTATATTTTTCATGCTACATCTATAGTGTGTGTATTTTTGTTTGGTCACTCTTACTCACCCCATACACATATTCCTTGTGATTCAATGCACTTCCAGTTCACTCTACATCATCAGAGTGTACACTAGCGCTTGTCTGATCTCCACAGTCAGTGGGAACAGCGCCACTATTTCATCTTCACTATTGAGGGGTGGATTCAGTTTTTACATGGAAGTTGATTGACTATATCCTGGTTTCCTTAAGCCAGTCTTGAAACTGTTTAGCAGTATGTATGTTGGCAGTATTATACTAGTTTGAGGCCAGCCAGCGACCCCTTTAAACAGATCAGCAAAGCAGTGATCACTGACAACTGGAAGCCCAGGCTGACCAGCAGTATCCCAGGGAGAGTGCCACTGCACTATAAGGGGGGCTTTGCTATTGTTCAGGGCTGTGATGGAAAGCTGTGTGCTGAGAGACTGCTGTTGGGAGCTGAGTACTGGACCATGAGGCAAGAGGGCCATGAGTTTGCTGCTGCAGGAAAGAGAGTACTCAAGAAAAATAAATCATAGAAGAACACTCATAGGCCTATGGATTTAACCACTTCAGCCCCAGGAAGGAAATGGAACCAAAAATTAAAGAAAGGTTCCACATAGTGTAATATTGTTTAAAAAAATGGATTTTAATAAAAAGAGGGTAAACAGGAACACTCTCATTTGAAATGTAGAAAAAAGGCTCTTACAAAGACATAGTATAGCGCAATGATGTTGTCAGGACTCGATCAGACGCGTTTCATTATACCTCAGATGACGTAAGACGAAACGCATCAGATCGAGTCCTGCTAACATCATTGCGCTATTCCTTGTCTTTGTGAGAGCCTTGTATTTTGGGGTGTAATTTCACATATACCCATGCAATGTGTTAGCAATATGTTATTTAGTGACAACTTTGTGTAAAAAGAGAAAATAATTACATTTTCAAGACACTTGTGCCAAAATATAAAATGTTCCATGGTCTCAACATGCCTATCAGCAAATAGCTTGGGGTGCCTACTTTCCAAAAAGGGATCATTTGGGGGGTTTTGAACTGTCCTGGCATTTTATGCACAACATTAGAAACTTATGCCACACATCACTCACTCTTCTAACCACTTGAAGACAAAGGCCTTTCTGACACTTTTTGTTTACATTAAAACATTTTTTTTTGCTAGAAAATTACTTTGAACCCCCAAATATTATATATTTTTTTTTTAAAGCAAAGGCCCTACAGATTAAAATGGTGGGTGTTGCTATTTTTTTTCCACACAATAATTGTACAGCGATTTTTCAAATTTTCTAATTTTTTTGGAAAAAAAAAACCTTTTTTTGAATTTTAATGCACTAAAACACACTATATTGCCCAAATGTTTAGTAAAATAGAAAAGGTTATCTTATGCCAAGTACATAGATACTACATGCTTTAAAATTGCGCACAACCGTGCAGCGGCGACAAACTACATACATTTTTAAAAGCCTTTGAAAGCCTTTACAGGTTACCATTTTAGATTAACATAGGAGCTCTACTGCTAGAATTACTGCCCTCGATCTCACGTTCGCGGTGATACCTCGCATGCATGGTGCAATTGCTGTTTACATGCGACACAAGACCGACACTTGCGTTCACCTTTGCATGCGAGCACGGGGGACAAGGTTGCTTTATTTTTTAAAATTTTTTTTTTTTTAATTCTTTATTTTTATTTTTGAAAGAGGTAATCATATGAAAACACAGAAACAATCCTTAAAGATAAGAAACGAATACACACAATAACCGTCTTTTCCATGGCACTCTGAAGTATAGTCTTTTTATACATAGGAAAAATTTTTCGTTGTCTACGGGGTGCCATCAGATTGTAGAGGAGAGGGAGGCTCTGTATTACATACGACCACTCTTTAAACGGCAAATACCGTATTTTAGAGAGGAAAATATTGTGAGTCACTTTGATCCGGGATCAAGTGACCCAAAAGAGAGAACCAGATAAGAGGCAGAAGAATAACTAAGTGAGAAGAAAGAGATATCGAGGATAGAATGAAAAAGGACAAAACAAAACATAAAAAAAAAAAAAAAAAAGAAAAGGACCTAAATAAGTAAATAAAACAGGGGGGGGGGGGGAGAAGGGGTAGGGAGGGGGTAAACCTACCTCCAACCAGTCTCGCCACCCCCATCGGGGGAAACGTGCATGATCGCCGTATCTTTGTAGGTTAGATCATAAGCTCACTGTATTCCGCAGAGTATACAAACTCGTGCCACCAAAACCATTTTTTGGAGAATTGTTCACTGAGGCCCCTCTCTGTGGCCACCAGGTCTTCCATTGCCCTGATCTCAGACACCTTTCCCAACCACATGGTCACCGATGGGGGCTGCGCCCGCTTCCAACACAGGGGGATGCAACTCTTTGCCGCCGTGATCAGGAGAGGGACAATTGATTTCCTATAGGCTTTTGTGGGAAACTTGTGGTGATGAAGAAGAAAGAATTCAGGGGTCTCAGGTATCTCTCGGTCTGTGAACTTTTGCACTATGCACCGTACTTCCGTCCAGAAAGGACGGAGGGTCCGACATGACCAGAAGACATGGAGCAGGGAACCGGTCTCCTCTCCACATCTCCAACACAGGTTGGAACTCTGGGGGAACATCTGATGTATTTTTCCCTGGGGTATAGTACCACCGAGTTAGTAGCTTGTATCCCGCCTCTTGATGTCTGGCGCATATGGATATCTTATGAGCAAAAAGAAAGAGCTGATCTATTGTTTCTCTGTAAATTTCACCCCCAATTCCTTCTCCCACTTGGATATGTAGGGAAGTCTGAAGTCCTGAGGTTGAGCAAGTAGCAGTTGGTAAGTCAAGGAGATAGCATGTCTCAGTGGGGTTTGTTCCACACACATCAGTTCAAAGGTGGTCAACTGCCTCTCAAACAACTCAGGTGTAGGCAGAGAGCCAATAAAATGCGTAAGTTGAATCTTCTGCCAAAACGACAAACCCGCCAGCGCTGGATCCTCTGTGATTTGTTGCCTGTTTTTCCACTGGCCGTCGATAAGAGTGTCTGGCTTGAGATCGCTCAACCTCCAGCAGCTGCAAGAATCTGGGGTCTTCCAGACCTGGGGGAAACGCTGGGTTTCCAACAATGGGGGTGAGTGGGGACGGAAGCGGAGCGACCAAGAAGTCGCGAAAAACTTTGCGGACCGTTTGCCACGTTTCCCCTACCGTCGGGTGTTTAATTATTCGGTTAGGCATGGGCTTATGACACCAAGGCAACGATTCCAGTCTGGTTCCTGCTAAGGCGTATTCTATTTGCACCCACTGTTTCAAGGTACTATGTCGGCACCAGTTTAGTGTCCTGGTTAAATGACAGGCCATTAAGTAGAGATTTGCATCCGGTAAGGCAATACCCCCTCCCAGCTTAGGTAATCTAAGGGTGGTCTGGGCTAAACGTGGTGTTTTTTGAGCCCAAACGAACCTCACAAAAGTTTTGTTAACTGCCTTAAGAAAGGACGCAGGAATACGTACAGGGAGAGCCTGGAAATGGTAAAGTAACCGCGGCATAATGTTGATTTTTAATATGGTACACCGCCCAAACCATGAAAACATTCCTTTCTGCCAGGTCTGGAGATCCTTTTTTATAGCTGTTAAGAGGGGAGGGAAGTTGAGAGAGAAGACCTCTTCTAACCTGCTTGGCAAATGAATGCCCAAGTATTTAATGTGGGATGAGGCCCATCTGAAAGGGAAGTCTACTCTAATCAACCCAGCTAAGGGAGGTGGCAGATCGATCTCTAGAGCCTTGGATTTCTGGTAGTTAATGCAGAAAAAAGACAGTTTTTCGTAGGTCTTCAGTTCTGCAAGCAGATTTGGGATGGACGTCAGTGGGCTGGTCAGGAAGAAGAGCAGATCGTCTGCAAAGGCAGCTATTTTTGGGGAAAGGGTGTCATTCAGTCTAAGCCCCTTGATATTCGGGTTGTCCCTGATAAATCTTAGGAAAGGTTCGAGGGTCAGGATAAATATCAGAGGTGATAAGGGGCACCCCTGCCTTGTCCCATTTGTTATCTGAAATGGTGAGGAAAGGCCTTTCTGACACTTTTTGTTTACATTAAAACATTTTTTTTTGCTAGAAAATTACTTTGAACCCCCAAATATTATATATTTTTTTTTAAAGCAAAGGCCCTACAAATGGTGGGTGTTGCTATTTTTTTTCCACACAATAATTGTACAGCGATTTTTCAAATTTTCTAATTTTTTTGGAAAAAAAAAACCTTTTTTTGAATTTTAATGCACTAAAACACACTATATTGCCCAAATGTTTAGTAAAATAGAAAAGGTTATCTTATGCCAAGTACATAGATACTACATGCTTTAAAATTGCGCACAACCGTGCAGCGGCGACAAACTACATACATTTTTAAAAGCCTTTGAAAGCCTTTACAGGTTACCATTTTAGATTAACATAGGAGCTCTACTGCTAGAATTACTGCCCTCGATCTCACGTTCGCGGTGATACCTCGCATGCATGGTGCAATTGCTGTTTACATGCGACACAAGACCGACACTTGCGTTCACCTTTGCATGCGAGCACGGGGGACAAGGTTGCTTTATTTTTAAAAATTTTTTTTTTTTTTTTTTTTAATTCTTTATTTTTATTTTTGAAAGAGGTAATCATATGAAAACACAGAAACAATCCTTAAAGATAAGAAACGAATACACACAATAACCGTCTTTTCCATGGCACTCTGAAGTATAGTCTTTTTATACATAGGAAAAATTTTTCGTTGTCTACGGGGTGCCATCAGATTGTAGAGGAGAGGGAGGCTCTGTATTACATACGACCACTCTTTAAACGGCAAATACCGTATTTTAGATAGAGAGGAAAATATTGTGAGTCACTTTGATCCGGGATCAAGTGACCCAAAAGAGAGAACCAGATAAGAGGCAGAAGAATAACTAAGTGAGAAGAAAGAGATATCGAGGATAGAATGAAAAAGGACAAAACAAAACATAAAAAAAAAAAAAAAAAGAAAAGGACCTAAATAAGTAAATAAAACAGGGGGGGGGGGAGAAGGGGTAGGGAGGGGGTAAACCTACCTCCAACCAGTCTCGCCACCCCCATCGGGGGAAACGTGCATGATCGCCGTATCTTTGTAGGTTAGATCATAAGCTCACTGTATTCCGCAGAGTATACAAACTCGTGCCACCAAAACCATTTTTTGGAGAATTGTTCACTGAGGCCCCTCTCTGTGGCCACCAGGTCTTCCATTGCCCTGATCTCAGACACCTTTCCCAACCACATGGTCACCGATGGGGGCTGCGCCCGCTTCCAACACAGGGGGATGCAACTCTTTGCCGCCGTGATCAGGAGAGGGACAATTGATTTCCTATAGGCTTTTGTGGGAAACTTGTGGTGATGAAGAAGAAAGAATTCAGGGGTCTCAGGTATCTCTCGGTCTGTGAACTTTTGCACTATGCACCGTACTTCCGTCCAGAAAGGACGGAGGGTCCGACATGACCAGAAGACATGGAGCAGGGAACCGGTCTCCTCTCCACATCTCCAACACAGGTTGGAACTCTGGGGGAACATCTGATGTATTTTTCCCTGGGGTATAGTACCACCGAGTTAGTAGCTTGTATCCCGCCTCTTGATGTCTGGCGCATATGGATATCTTATGAGCAAAAAGAAAGAGCTGATCTATTGTTTCTCTGTAAATTTCACCCCCAATTCCTTCTCCCACTTGGATATGTAGGGAAGTCTGAAGTCCTGAGGTTGAGCAAGTAGCAGTTGGTAAGTCAAGGAGATAGCATGTCTCAGTGGGGTTTGTTCCACACACATCAGTTCAAAGGTGGTCAACTGCCTCTCAAACAACTCAGGTGTAGGCAGAGAGCCAATAAAATGCGTAAGTTGAATCTTCTGCCAAAACGACAAACCCGCCAGCGCTGGATCCTCTGTGATTTGTTGCCTGTTTTTCCACTGGCCGTCGATAAGAGTGTCTGGCTTGAGATCGCTCAACCTCCAGCAGCTGCAAGAATCTGGGGTCTTCCAGACCTGGGGGAAACGCTGGGTTTCCAACAATGGGGGTGAGTGGGGACGGAAGCGGAGCGACCAAGAAGTCGCGAAAAACTTTGCGGACCGTTTGCCACGTTTCCCCTACCGTCGGGTGTTTAATTATTCGGTTAGGCATGGGCTTATGACACCAAGGCAACGATTCCAGTCTGGTTCCTGCTAAGGCGTATTCTATTTGCACCCACTGTTTCAAGGTACTATGTCGGCACCAGTTTAGTGTCCTGGTTAAATGACAGGCCATTAAGTAGAGATTTGCATCCGGTAAGGCAATACCCCCTCCCAGCTTAGGTAATCTAAGGGTGGTCTGGGCTAAACGTGGTGTTTTTTGAGCCCAAACGAACCTCACAAAAGTTTTGTTAACTGCCTTAAGAAAGGACGCAGGAATACGTACAGGGAGAGCCTGGAAATGGTAAAGTAACCGCGGCATAATGTTGATTTTTAATATGGTACACCGCCCAAACCATGAAAACATTCCTTTCTGCCAGGTCTGGAGATCCTTTTTTATAGCTGTTAAGAGGGGAGGGAAGTTGAGAGAGAAGACCTCTTCTAACCTGCTTGGCAAATGAATGCCCAAGTATTTAATGTGGGATGAGGCCCATCTGAAAGGGAAGTCTACTCTAATCAACCCAGCTAAGGGAGGTGGCAGATCGATCTCTAGAGCCTCGGATTTCTGGTAGTTAATGCAGAAAAAAGACAGTTTTTCGTAGGTCTTCAGTTCTGCAAGCAGATTTGGGATGGACGTCAGTGGGCTGGTCAGGAAGAAGAGCAGATCGTCTGCAAAGGCAGCTATTTTTGGGGAAAGGGTGTCATTCAGTCTAAGCCCCTTGATATTCGGGTTGTCCCTGATAAATCTTAGGAAAGGTTCGAGGGTCAGGATAAATATCAGAGGTGATAAGGGGCACCCCTGCCTTGTCCCATTTGTTATCTGAAATGGTGAGGAAAGGCCTTTCTGACACTTTTTGTTTACATTAAAACATTTTTTTTTGCTAGAAAATTACTTTGAACCCCCAAATATTATATATTTTTTTTTAAAGCAAAGGCCCTACAGATTAAAATGGTGGGTGTTGCTATTTTTTTTCCACACAATAATTGTACAGCGATTTTTCAAATTTTCTAATTTTTTTGGAAAAAAAAAACCTTTTTTTGAATTTTAATGCACTAAAACACACTATATTGCCCAAATGTTTAGTAAAATAGAAAAGGTTATCTTATGCCAAGTACATAGATACTACATGCTTTAAAATTGCGCACAACCGTGCAGCGGCGACAAACTACATACATTTTTAAAAGCCTTTGAAAGCCTTTACAGGTTACCATTTTAGATTAACATAGGAGCTCTACTGCTAGAATTACTGCCCTCGATCTCACGTTCGCGGTGATACCTCGCATGCATGGTGCAATTGCTGTTTACATGCGACACAAGACCGACACTTGCGTTCACCTTTGCATGCGAGCACGGGGGACAAGGTTGCTTTATTTTTAAAAATTTTTTTTTTTTTTTTTTTTAATTCTTTATTTTTATTTTTGAAAGAGGTAATCATATGAAAACACAGAAACAATCCTTAAAGATAAGAAACGAATACACACAATAACCGTCTTTTCCATGGCACTCTGAAGTATAGTCTTTTTATACATAGGAAAAATTTTTCGTTGTCTACGGGGTGCCATCAGATTGTAGAGGAGAGGGAGGCTCTGTATTACATACGACCACTCTATAAACGGCAAATACCGTATTTTAGATAGAGAGGAAAATATTGTGAGTCACTTTGATCCGGGATCAAGTGACCCAAAAGAGAGAACCAGATAAGAGGCAGAAGAATAACTAAGTGAGAAGAAAGAGATATCGAGGATAGAATGAAAAAGGACAAAACAAAACATAAAAAAAAAAAAAAAAAAAGAAAAGGACCTAAATAAGTAAATAAAACAGGGGGGGGGGAGAAGGGGTAGGGAGGGGGTAAACCTACCTCCAACCAGTCTCGCCACCCCCATCGGGGGAAACGTGCATGATCGCCGTATCTTTGTAGGTTAGATCATAAGCTCACTGTATTCCGCAGAGTATACAAACTCGTGCCACCAAAACCATTTTTTGGAGAATTGTTCACTGAGGCCCCTCTCTGTGGCCACCAGGTCTTCCATTGCCCTGATCTCAGACACCTTTCCCAACCACATGGTCACCGATGGGGGCTGCGCCCGCTTCCAACACAGGGGGATGCAACTCTTTGCCGCCGTGATCAGGAGAGGGACAATTGATTTCCTATAGGCTTTTGTGGGAAACTTGGTCGGAGTGAATCAACTGAGGGATCAAGTCTATCAGCCGCATGGAGATAATTTTTGTGAACATTTTCAAATCAATGTTTAGTAATGAGATTGGCCTGTAGCTTTGACATAGTAGGGGGTCTTTGCCCTCCTTTGGAATAACCGTGATGTGGGTGCGTAGTGTGTCTCTGGGAAGGGCCAAGGCTTCACCTGCAGCGTTGTATGCCGAAATGAAATGTGGGGTCAAAAGTCCCCCAAAGGTCCTGTAGTATAGCAAGGAGTACCCATCTGGGCCCGGGGCTTTACCCAATTGCATGCTCGCCATCGCTCGGGTTACTTCGTCTGCTGAGATGGGTTTCTCCAGTGCTGTTAAATCCTCCTCTGATAGTTGGGGCAAACCAGATCTTTGTAGGTAATCTTGTATTTTACCCTGTTCAGCTTGCGACTCCCCATCAGAGGATGGATGTGACAAATTGTATAGGGAGGTGTAATATTTTTGAAACTGTTCTGCTATGGCTTCTGTTGTGTGAACCTTATGGTGAGTTTCAGTATATATTTCGGGGATAAACGTTCGTGCTCGCTGGGCTCTGAGAGCTTGTGTCAGCAGTTTACCGCTTTTGTTACTATGCATATAGAACGTTTTTCTACATTTGGCTATCACCTCTTTTGCCCTATGTAGAGCCATAGTACGTAATTGATTCCGCAATGCTGTTAAATCTGCCAATGTTTGTTCAGCGAGCGACCTTTTGTGGGTGGTCTCTAAGGACCGGATTTTACCCAGGAGTTCCACTATCTGTTGCTCTCTGGCTTTCTTGATGCGGGACCCTAATTTTATTAAGAGACCCCTGATGTAGCTTTTGTGGGCTTCCCACACCATTGTTGGGGCTGTTTCTGAGTTTGTGTTTTCGGCAAAAAACTGCCTTTACTCCTTAGACACCTCCGCGACCACCTCGGGCATCTGGATCAAAGAGTCGTTGATCTTCCACATCCACTGCTTGGTTGTGGGTGTCAAGAGGTCTATATCCACCATAACCGGGGCATGATCTGAGAATGTAATAGACCCAATCGATGCTGCTGTAACCCTAGACAGAAGGGACTGGGGCATCATAATCAGCTCAATTCGGGTATATGAGTCGTGGGGGTGTGAATAGAAAGTGTAATCTCGTTGGTTCGGATGAAGAATCCGCCATACATCTACTAGGTGGAAAGCATAAAAGCTCTTCTTTAGGCGTTTCAGTGCCGTGTAGGAGAGCTGAGAGGTGGTCTTGGATGAGTCCAAAGTAGGGTCCATGATGAAATTCATGTCACCTCCCAGTATCACTGCCCCTTCAGCAAATTCTCCCAGCTTGGTCAAGACTGGTTCTAGGAAAGTGATCTGGTTCGTGTTTGGGAGGTAAAGGTTCACTAGGTAACCATAGAGCCCCCTTTACAAACAATGCCCTACCCTCCGTGTCGCTCCACTTATCTTTCTCCTGCCACGGGGTAAGATTGCGAATCAGAATGCTCACCCCCCTGGACTTGGAGTCAGACGCGCACCCATGGTAAGTCACCGGGAAAAGACGATTCTTGAGACCTGGTATTTTGTCAGCACGAAAATGCGTTTCCTGCAAGAAACAAATGTGAGCCCCTGAACGTTTCAGGTTAGACATCACAATCGTGCGCTTCTCTGGGGTGTTTAGTCCCTTTACATTAATCGAGAGCAAGCGAACTGGTTCCTGACCACTCCTGGTCATGACGAGAACTGGCTGAGGGGAGGGAAAAAAAAAAAAAGGGAAAAAACAAGGGGGGGGGGTGGAAAGGAAGTGAGGAAGATACGAGAGAAGATAAAGAGAGCAGAAACAGAGATATACAAAGACAGCTAATACGCAAACGCGTATGGGAGACCTAATCTCCAAACACCCTAGTGACCCCAAAAGAGAAGCCACTAACTGGATGTAACCCTATGTGGGGAAAGTGGTTGTGCACAGCAGGATACAGAGGCTCCCTATCCCCCACCAGTCCATTAGATAGAACAATGGTAATGAATGACTGATATGTCCGGCCAAGTCTATGTAATGGCCCCTATTCTGTAAGCTAGCTGAGGGCGTAGCCCTAACTGAATATTTAACATTGCGAACTCTCAGGTCAACATAGAAACACAATCAGAATAAACTTGTATAAACAGGAAAATCTCTCCACCTCACTTCAGAGGGAGAGAGATTCACCAACAGAATGATGGATATAACCCCACTGCAAGAAGTCCCCGGGATATTCTGCATTACCCCAATATCCACTTGGTAACTAAACCCCTGAACCACGTTCCCCCCCCATCTGCAGCCCATGCCCCCTCTAAATCCCCCATCCCCACTGAAGGGGGTGGGGGGAGGTGAAATGCGGAAAGGACGTGGCAAGGAGAAGTCCCGAAGAAGGGAGGGAGGGAGACCGGGAAAAAAAAAAAGGGGGGGCGGGGAAATAGGAAGGAGGGACGCAGGACTCACGGATCGGGAGGAGAGGAAGGAGGAAGGAGAAGGAGGAAGGGAGAAGGGAAAGGGGGGAGAGGTAAGGGAGGTGCAAGGAAGAGGGAGGGGGATCCTCTAATGCAGACCACGCATCATCTCTAGTATATCTACACAATACGCGAGGTTACCCTCAACTGGATGTTGCATCAGCCCGCCCCGAATGGGACATTAAGCTCCATACATTAGGTCCCCCCTTAGTAAACCCGCAACCAACACCCCCTCTCTTAATCCCCCTGGAATCAATGAGATAGTACAGCGGCAATACATGTTGCACGTAAGGCAAATGCTAGGCACCTGATCTCTGATCCATCCTTCCCTCCAAGCAGAGTCCTCTGTACTTGATCTGCAGCTCCCCCGTAGCTATCCTCCTAAGTCTGTGCACAGGAGTATGTCTTCTCCTGACTCCCGACTGCTCCCCCCCATCAAGCCCCCAACCATCCACCCCCCCTCCCCCACCCAAAAGCTAAATGTCCCAGTGCAGACAGTTCTCACAGTCACCCGGTGTCCTTATTGCCGCTTCGGGTTATACAGTTTGAGTGGGCGTCCTCAGTTAGATTTTCCTCGCATACTATTCTGCCAAGAGATGTGAGATGGCATCACTTTCCTGGGGACTGGGGGAAGCGCACACCAGGCGAGGGGAGGGGAGGGCCGAGGGCCAAGACAGTCTCTCATTTCCAGAGGGGGACAAGGGGCCAGGGTCCGATCGTCTTAAGGGCCAGTCCTCGGGGGTCACGGGCATAACTAGCAAACAGGGCTGGTAGGGAGAGGAAAGAGGAAGGGGGAAGAAAGTCCATCAGTCTAGCAGCAGAAAGTTTAAGTCCCGGGGACACTCACTTGTGGGCTTCCTCCGGCGCTACGGCTCAGGATCCTGGGCTCTAATCGGCGTGTGATCCCTCCGTCTGCGTCTTGAAGAGCGGCGGGGCTGCATCGGAGGGGGCGCCTGTGGCCTCAGATGAAGATCTCTGCTAGAAAGATAGCACAGCCAGTCCTGTATGGGGATCTCCTCCATCTCCAGGAAATGAAACAGCTCCGGGAGATCCGAGTGGCGTCTCAGTGTGTAGGAGGTGCCCGCCTTGCGAACCGTTAACTGTAGCGGGAATCCCCATCGGTATTGAAGTTGAGTGCCGCGCAGAGATTCCAGCAGGGGTTTGAGCATGGCTCTCCTTCGTAGTGTTGCCCTAGAGATATCCGGAAAGACAGAGATAGCCGCCCCGTCGAAATCCACCGCTCCCTTTTGCCAGGCAGCTCTCATGATTCTTTCTTTCTGTGCATACTTATGAAGCCGGCAGATCACATCTCTGGGACGATCTTGTTCCCCTGGCCGGGGACCGAGCGCCCTATGCACCCTGTCAAACTCCCACTGCACAGTGGGTTCTGGCTCCATGATTTTTTGTAGGATTGCCCGCACAGTCTCCTGAAGATTCTCAGACCCCGTGGCTTCAGGTATCCCCCGAAGCCGCAGGTTGTTCCTGCGGCTTCGGTTCTCGAGATCTTCCGCGTGCAGCTGCATCTCCGCCAACTGTTCTTGGCTTAACTGCTGTGTCCTCTCTAAGTGAGCAATACGAGCCTCCAGGGCATCCATATTGGTCTCCCCGCTGGACAGTCTCACCTCAATACTCTGCACTTCCTCTCGCACTTGCTGGAAGTCACGGCGGTGTTGCTCCTCCACCTGCGACACCATGGCTGCCAAGCCTGCTTTGGTTGGGAGGGCTCTCAACAACGCCCTGATGTCATCTTCGTCCCTGGGTGTGAGAGTAGACATCCCCTGGCTGCTCGAAGTGCCGGACTGAGAGTCTAACAAAGGCGGGATGCCTGTGAGGGAGTTATTCATTGGGCTGTGTGAGATCTCCATGATGGGAGAAAGGGTTGATGAGGGCCCACTGTCGCCACGTGTCCCTCTGCCGTTCACTGCCGGTGCGGAGCGGGGTTTGTCCCTGAAATATCTATCAATCTGGTCTGCCTGAGCCGCTGTGGACGATCCTCTGCCCCTCTGTCGCTTATGATATTGCATGGCCAGCAGAAAGGTTGATGAAAAAGGGCATATCAGCCGGGTTAGACTGGTCGGGAGTCGGGAGCTCTGGAACAACACGTCCTTACTCCGCCATGTCCAAGCCACGCCCCCTTAAAAATTTTTTTAATTATTTATTTCGATTTTTTATTTTATTTTTACACTGTTCCTTTCATTTTTTATTGTTATCACAGGGAATGTAAATATCCCCTATGATAGCTATAGGTAGTAACAGGTACTCTTTTTTGAAAAAATTGGGGTCTATTAGACTCTAGATCTCTCCTCTGCCCTCAAAGCATCTGACCATGTGATAAGATGCTTTCCCAATTTCCCAATGGTGCAGTTTATATCCGGCGAATCCTAAGTCATGAAAAGCCCGTAGCTTCCGGTTTCTTAGGCCATAGAGATGATTGGAGCCATTCTGGTCTCTGATCAGCTCTATGGTCAACTGGCGGAACCACAGGCTGCATTCTCGGGTTCCCCGATGGGACAGGAAAGCCCAAGAAAACCATGGAAGATGGCGGGAGGGGGGTAACGTTCCCTCCCACTGCTTGTAAAAGCAGTCTAGCGGCTAATTAGCTGCTAGGATTGCTTTTACATGAAATCTGACCGCTGGCTGAAAAGAACAATACCAAGATGATACCTAAACATGCAGGCATCATTCTGGTATAACCACTCAAAGTCCAGCAACATACCAGTATGTCACTGGTTCTTGTTGGGCATATATTGTAATGTTCTTTTTTTTCATGTAGCCTGTGGGCTGAACGAAAAAATAGATTGAACGGTGGGTATGCCCACCATTAGAATACTGCCCCGCAGCCACCCACTTCTAATGATGGGCATACGTGCACCTTTTTTTTTCTGTGGTGAGATCACCTCCTACGGCGATGGAGTCGCTGATTTACGTTTTGTGAGAGCAAACTCTGTTGCTGTCAAAATAAATATATTCGTGCTGCAGCTGACTGGTGTACTTAAAAAGCAAACAATGGTAACAATAAAACATTAACTTACTAAAACCGCTTTTTTTTATTGTAACCTGTGCCTAAAAAACATATGCCGAAGCATGGGTGCAATCTGCCCCTAATGTTAGGGGAAAATCACCCCTCCACCCCTGCCCCCATGCTTCGGCAAATATGCTCTTTTTTTAAACTGTGGTGGTGAAATCACCTCCTACAGCGCTGGAGTTGCTGATTTACGTATCATGAGAGCAAATGCTGTCAAGATAAATAAATCAGTACTGCAGCTGAATGGCGTAGCTGCAAAGAAAATAATGGTTAACAATAAAACACAGTAGTGTATAAAAGAGCTACATGCCTGCAAAGCAAACATGATAAAACATAGTAACAATAAAACATTGCAGTTAAGCATAAAATACAGTAAAACAGAGCAGAACATTAGAGAAAGAACAATAGAAAGAGAAGAACAAGAAAAACAAGACTATTTTTGGCTTTTTTACTTCATATTTTTTTTTACTATTTATTTATTTATTTATTTTACGCTTTTATTTGTAACTGTAACTGTAAAGGTTCCAAGTTCGGGTCTCTCAAAATGCGATGGCACCTTTGGACACCCTGTGAAAGTGTGCCCTAGGACTGTGCAGTGCTGTACCCTACACTAATACTCCACAAGTGTGTGGAAGCGACGGAAACATTCACCAATGCAGACACCAGGTTGGTCAGAACAGGAGGGTGTCACTCCTATACCCGCGCTTGCTACAGACTTGACATCTTCTTTGGGGTGCTCGTTGGGTAGGGGTAACAGGGAGGACATACATAAAATGATTCTCATGCGGTGGCTTACTGCATTTGCATTGGGAAGTTGGGCCACAGTAGGGATGAGCTTCGTGTTCGAGTCGAACCCATGTTCGACTCGAACATCGGCTGTTCGATCGTTCGCCGAATTGCGAACGATATGGGCCGTTCGCGCCAAATTCGTGTGGCGCGTCACGGCCCATAATTCACTGCGGCATTGCAGTGCATTGCTTGCTGATGATTGGCCAAGCATGCACTATGACCCGCATGCTTGGCCAATCACAGCGCCGCCTTAACAGAGAGCCATAATTGGCCAAAGCCCAGGAGGCTTTGGCCAATTATGGCTCAGGGGATTTAGTACACGCCCCACACTATATAAGGCCGCCTGCACGGCGGCCCTGTGCAGTGTGTTCCGGTGTGCTTAGAGAGAGAGAGAGACAGTGTCATTTCATTTGAGTTAGCTAGATTAGGCAGGACAGTCAGTCAGTTAGCTGCACTTAAAGTGTATTGTGTATATATATGCATCCCAGGTGTTGCATATATATATATATATATATATACACTGTATTCAGTTTAGCTAGATCCGTTCCTGTTATCTTCTAGACTATTTACATTTAGTGCAGTGCGTCCTGCTCACAGTGTTCAGCTAGATCCGTTCCTGTTATATTCCTACTGACAGGCAGGCTTGTCTTGTTACAGTATTTTGAAGAAAATTACTGGTGTTCTTTTGATCCTATTAGTACCACAGTCAGGCAGCTAGACTATTTACATTTAGTGCAGTGCGTCCTGCTCACAGTGTTCAGCTAGATCCGTTCCTGTTATCTTCTTACTGACAGGCAGGCTTGTCTTGTTACAGTATTTTAAAGAAAATTACTGGTGTTCTTTTGATCCTATTAGTACCACAGTCAGGCAGCTAGACTATTTACAGTTAGTGCAGTGCGTCCTGCCCACAGTGTTCTGCTAAACCTACAAGTAAGTGGGGTGCGTCCTGCTCACAGTGTTCAGCTAAACCTACAAGTTAGTGGGGTGCGTCCACCTCACAGTGTTCAGCTAAACCTACAAGCTAGTGGGGTGCGTCCTGCTCACAGTGTTCAGCTAGATCCGTTTCTGTTATCTTCTTACTAACAGGCAGGCTTGTCTTGCTACAGTAAATACAGCTACCTGAAGAAAATTGCTGGTGTTCTTTTGATCCTATTAGTACCACAGTCAGGCAGCTAGACTATTTACAGTTACTGCAGTGCGTCCTGCTCACAGTGTTCTGCTAAACCTACAAGTTAGTGGGGTGCGTCCTGCTCACAGTGTTCAGCTAAACCTACAAGTTAGTGGGGTGCGTCCACCTCACAGTGTTCAGCTAAACCTACAAGCTAGTGGGGTGCGTCCTGCTCACAGTGTTCAGCTAGATCCGTTTCTGTTATCTTCTTACTGACAGGCAGGCTTGTCTTGTTACAGTAAATACAGCTACCTGAAGAAAATTGCTGGTGTTCTTTTGATCCTATTAGTACCACAGTCAGGCAGCTAGACTATTTACAGTTAGTGCAGTGCGTCCTGCTCACAGTGTTCTGCTAAACCTACAAGTTAGTGGGGTGCGTCCTGCTCACAGTGTTCAGCTAAACCTACAAGTTAGTGGGGTGCGTCCACCTCACAGTGTTCAGCTAAACCTACAAGCTAGTGGGGTGCGTCCTGCTCACAGTGTTCAGCTAGATCCGTTTCTGTTATCTTCTTACTGACAGGCAGGCTTGTCTTGTTACAGTAAATACAGCTACCTGAAGAAAATTGCTGGTGTTCTTTTGATCCTATTAGTACCACAGTCAGGCAGCTAGACTATTTACAGTTAGTGCAGTGCGTCCTGCTCACAGTGTTCTGCTAAACCTACAAGTTAGTGGGGTGCGTCCTGCTCACAGTGTTCAGCTAAACCTACAAGTTAGTGGGGTGCGTCCACCTCACAGTGTTCAGCTAAACCTACAAGCTAGTGGGGTGCGTCCTGCTCACAGTGTTCAGCTAGATCTGTTCCTGTTATCTTCTTACTGACAGGCAGGCTTGTCTTGTTACAGTAAATACAGCTACCTGAAGAAAATTGCTGGTGTTCTTTTGATCCTATTAGTACCACAGTCAGGCAGCTAGACTATTTACAGTTAGTGCAGTGCGTCCTGCTCACAGTGTTCTGCTAAACCTACAAGTTAGTGGGGTGCGTCCTGCTCACAGTGTTCAGCTAAACCTACAAGTTAGTGGGGTGCGTCCACCTCACAGTGTTCAGCTAAACCTACAAGCTAGTGGGGTGCGTCCTGCTCACAGTGTTCAGCTAGATCCGTTCCTGTTATCTTCTTACTGACAGGCAGGCTTGTCTTGTTACAGTAAATACAGCTACCTGAAGAAAATTGCTGGTGTTCTTTTGATCCTATTAGTACCACAGTCAGGCAGCTAGACTATTTACAGTTAGTGCAGTGCGTCCTGCTCACAGTGTTCTGCTAAACCTACAAGTTAGTGGGGTGCGTCCTGCTCACAGTGTTCAGCTAAACCTACAAGTTAGTGGGGTGCGTCCACCTCACAGTGTTCAGCTAAACCTACAAGCTAGTGGGGTGCGTCCTGCTCACAGTGTTCAGCTAAACCTACAAGCTAGTGGGGTGCGTCCTGCTCACAGTGTTCAGCTAGATCCGTTCCTGTTATCTTCTTACTGACAGGCAGGCTTGTCTTGTTACAGTATTTTAAAGAAAATTGCTGGTGTTCTTTTGATCCTATTAGTACCACAGTCAGGCAGCTAGACTATTTACAGTTAGTGCAGTGCGTCCTGCTCACAGTGTTCTGCTAAACCTACAAGTTAGTGGGGTGCGCCCTGCTCACAGTGTTCAGCTAAACCTACAAGTTAGTGGGGTGCGTCCACCTCACAGTGTTCAGCTAAAGCTACCTGTAGAAGGTTGGTGGTGTTCTCATACTACAGGCAGGCAGTTGATTTTGCTAGCTGCAGTATCAGTACATATATATATATATATATATATATATATATATATATATATATATATATCCCAGCTTAGTGCAGCTACAGGCCATTAGTATGTCTGGAAGGCCAAGAAGGAGAGGCAGACAGTCACAAGCCAATAAGAGAGGGCAAGCAGGCTCTGTGTCTAGTGCTGGTCGTGGAGACGGTGCATCCTCATCAGCACGTGGCCATGGGACACGCTTGGCCTTTTTTTCGGCAGCTGGCCATGTTGAGCCGCAACATGCGGAAGACTTGGTCGAGTGGATGACCAAGCCGTCCTCATCCTCCTCATCCTCTCTCACCCATGCCCAGGGTACTTTGTCTGGCAAAGCAGCGGCCTCTTCCCTTGGCTCAATGTCATCAGTGACTCCTTCCCTAGCCCCACCATGTCCTCCTGAGGAGTCCCTCGAACTGTTTGACCACAGTGTTGGGTACATGCTCCAGGAGGATGCCCAGCGTTTGGAAGGCTCTGATGATGATACTGAGCTCGATGAAGGCAGTAACACGAGCACGGACAGAGGGGGTGCCCAAGAAGGACAGCAATCTGGCAGTCATGCTCCCCCTGCTGCAGCATACTGCCAGGTTTGCTCCAGTGATGAGGAGGGAGGGGATGATGAGGTCACTGACTCAACGTGGGTGCCTGATAGGAGAGAGGAGGAGGAGGAGGAGGAGGAGGGGGAGGCGGCACATCACCAACGAGGCAGGATGCCCTCCAGGGGCCAGCCTAAGGGCAGCACATTGACTGCATCACACCCCAAAGCTCCACATGTGCAGGGCGCTGCAGTCTCTGCGCGTTATTCAAAAAGTTCTTTGGTGTGGGCCTTTTTTGAGACGAGTGCATCAGATCGCACCGCTGCTATTTGCAACATATGTCTCAAGCGTATCTCGCGTGGCCAAAACATCTCCCGCTTGGGTACCACATGCTTGACCAGACATATGTTGACCTGCCATGCAGTTCGTTGGCAAGCGTATCTAAAAGACCCACACCAAAGAACAAAGAGGACCTCTGCTTGCTCCTCATCAGCTGAGATTTCCAACCCCACTAGACCTTCAGTCCTCTCTGAGACCTGCACTGAGAGGAATGAAGGTGTAGAATTAGGTGTGTCACAGCCACGTACTTGTGGGCAATCTGATTTTGGTACACCGACGTCAGATTGTACCAGGCAAATTTCCCTGCCCCAGCTGCTGCACCGCCGAAAGAAGTTTGCTCCCAGCCATCCACATGCCCAACGGTTGAATGCTAGCTTGGCAAAATTGCTAGCACTTCAACTGCTGCCTTTTCAGTTGGTAGACTCTGCCCCCTTCCGTGAGTTTGTGGAATGTGCGGTTCCTCAGTGGCAGGTACCCAAACGCCACTTTTTCTCACGGAAGGCGATTCCGGCTCTCTACCAGCATGTGGAAGGCAATGTCCATGCCTCGCTGGACAGGGCGGTCAGCGGTAAGGTGCATATTACCGCTGACTCATGGTCCAGCAGGCATGGACAGGGACGTTACCTAAGTTTCACGGCGCATTGGGTGACTCTGCTGGCAGCTGGGAAGGATGCAGGACAAGGTGCAGTAGTGTTGGAGGTTGTTCCGCCACCACGCCTCCAAAATGCTAATGATTGTGACACACCTCTCTCCTCCACCCCCTCCTCTTCTTCTTCCTCCATGGCCTCTTCCTCGGAACCAGCGGTGCTCCGTAGTCGTTCAAGGGGCTACGCAAGTACGCAGGCCAAAAGATGCCATGCGGTGCTTGAGCTGGTGTGCTTGGGGGACAGGAGCCACACTGGGGCAGAGGTTCTGTCAGCTCTGCAGGGGCAGGTTCAGAGGTGGTTGACGCCACGCCAACTTAAGGCAGGAATGGTGGTTTGCGACAATGGCACCAACCTCCTCTCTGCCCTCCGACAGGGACAAATGACCCATGTGCCCTGTTTGGCTCACGTCCTTAACTTGGTGGTGCAGCGGTTCTTGGGCAGGTACCCAGGCTTACAGGATGTCCTGAGGCAGGCCAGGAAAGTCTGTGTGCATTTCCGCCGGTCATATAATGCCAGTGCTCGGCTGACGGACCTCCAAAAGGAGTTTAACCTGCCCAAGAACCGCCTAATCTGTGACATGCCCACCAGGTGGAACTCAACGTTGGCCATGCTGCAGCGGCTGCACACGCAGCAGAGGGCCATCAATGAGTACCTGTGCGACTATGGCACCAGGACAGGGTCAGGGGAGCTTGTTTTTTTTTTCCCCACGCCAGTGGGCCATGATCAGGGATGCATGCACTGTCCTGTCACCATTTGAGGAGGCCACGAGGATGGTGAGCAGTGACAGTGCATGCATCAGTGACACTGTCCCCCTTGTCCACCTGTTGGAGCACACGCTGCGTGGAATAATGGACAGGGCACTTGAGGCAGAACAGAGGCAGGAAGAGGAGGACTTCCTTAGCTCTCAAGGCCCCCTTTATCCAGACAGTGTTCCTGCGTGCCCGCCGATCACACAGGAAGAGGACGAGGAGGAAGAGGAGGAGGAGGAGGAGGAAGATTGTGTCAGTATGGAGGTGGAGCCTGGCACTCAGCATCAGCAGCAGTCTTTAAGGGATCAGTCCCAAGAAACACATGGACTTGTACGTGGCTGGGAGGAGGTGGCTGCGGACCATGTCGTCCTTAGTGACCCAGAGGACTCCGGACCGAATGCCTCAGCAAACCTACGCTGCATGGCCTCCCTGATCCTGCAAAGCCTGCGTAAGGATCCTCGTATTCGTGTTATCAAGGAGAAGGACCAATACTGGCTGGCAACCCTCCTTTATCCACGTTACAAGGGTAAGGTTGCGGACCTTATCTTGCCATCGCAGAGGGAGCAGAGGATGAAACATCTTCGGGAGGCCTTGCAGAAAGGTCTGTGCAACGCGTTCCCAGAGACTGGGAGGTTACAAACTCCTGTTTCTGGACAACGTGTTGCTGAGGCTTCGGTCAGTCAAAGAAGGAGCGGTGGAGAAGGTGGCCGTCTGACCGATGCGTTCAGACAATTTTTTGGTCCGCAGCCCCAAGGTATGATCGGTTCCAGCAACCATCGCCAGCGTCTGTTTTACATGGTGCAGGAATACCTAGGGGCAAGATCAGACTTGGACACCTTTCCCACCGAAAATCCTCTGGGTTACTGGGTCTTGAGGATGGATCACTGGCCAGAGCTTGCACAGTATGCAATTGAGCTACTGGCCTGTCCTGCATCCAGCGTTCTTTCGGAACGCACATTCAGTGCTGCTGGAGGCGTGGTAACCGATCACAGGGTGCGTCTGTCCACTGACTCGGTCGATCGACTGACCTTCATAAAAATGAATGAGTCTTGGATCACCACCAGCTACCAAGCACCTGATGCTGATGTAACCGAATAATTTTTTTTGAAATCTCAGATCCCTTCAAAGACTGCCTATGCTGATGCTGAGTGACTATCCCTGAGTAATTATCCTCTTCCTCCTCAATCATCACGCTGATAGCTTGTAAGAACATTTTTGGTTCTGGGTGCCACCACCAGTGCCTAAGGCACAATTTTTCAGCCCCTGTTTAACAGGGGCGTGTAATTACGATTTTTGATGTAATACTTTGCAGCAGGGCTCGTTCCTGCATTCCAACTAGAGTGTCTGTGAGGGGTTGCAGTGTTGTGGCACCAGCACCAGTGCCTAAGGCCCAATTTTTCAGCCCTTGTGTAACAGGGGCGTGTAATTACAATTTTTGATGCAATACTTTGCAGCAGGGCTCGTTCCTGCATTCCAACTAGAGTGTCTGTGAGGGGTTGCAGTGTTGTGGCACCAGCACCAGTGCCTAAGGCCTAATTTTTCAGCTCCTGTTCAACAGGGGCATGTAATTACAATTCTTGATCTAATATTTCACAGCAGAGCCCTGTGAGGGCTTACAGTGTTGTGGCCACAGCAACACCTAAGGCCCAAATTTCTGCTGAGTATATAGGGCAGGACCCTACTTTCAAACAACTAACTTACAAACAACTCCTACTTGCAAACGGAAGGAGACAACAGGAAGTGAAATCTACCCCTAGAAAGGGGAAATTCTCTCCTGTAAGAGTTAATATGGGAAAAACATTTCTCCTTTCCACTGATGCTTTCCAATCCATTGGGACAAAAAGTGAGGTGAAATCTTCTGAAGAGGAGGAAAGACAGCAAAACAAATGTCACAGGGGTGATAACCCTTTCCTATGTTTTCCAAAAAGCTTAAAAAAGATTTTTTGGCTGGAGCTAAACACGTTAAAAATGTACCCGTTCAAAATTACAAAGAGATTCTACTTAACAACAAACCTACAGCCTGTATACTGCTGTTCAGAGTATATAGGGCCTGGTGGCCCCACACCTTTCCTTATTTTAATTTGGGTGCGGGGTTCCCCTTAATATCCATACAAGACCCAAAGGGCCTGGTAATGGACTGGGGGGTACCCATGCCGTTTGTCTCACTGATTTTCATCCATATTGCCAGGACCCGACATTACATTAAACCCGCAAGCAGTTTTAAATGAGATTTTTTCCTTTAAAAATGACATTTGGTGCAGGGACTGTTCTAAACACGGGAAACACGCGTCACTTTACAGGCATACTATAGACACCCCTCAAGTACGATATTTAAAGGAATATTTCACTTTTTTTTTTTTACTTTAAGCATCATTAAAATCACTGCTCCCGAAAAAACGGCCGTTTTTAAAAGTTTTTTTTGCATTGATACATGTCCCCTGGGGTAGGACCCGGGTCCCCAAACCCTTTTTAGGACAATACCATGCAAATTAGCCTTTAAAATGAGCACTTTTGATTTCGAACGTTCGAGTCCCATAGACGTCAATGGGGTTCTAACGTTCGTGCGAACTTTCGGTCCGTTCGCAGGTTCTGGTGCGAACCGAACCGGGGGGTGTTCGGCTCATCCCTAGGCCACAGCACCGTCTGGAAACAGAAGGGCTGTGATGATCTCTTCCTGGAATTTAAGGAAGGATCAAGTTCGTTTTGACGCTTTGTATAGCACATAAGCGTTCAGCAGAGCCAATTGAAATAGATTAGACATGTGCATTTCATTTCGTTCCGAATCGAAAATTCGGACAAATTTTTCATTTTTCGGAAATTCGTATGCATCCGAATTTCCGAATTACAAAAGTAACAAATTTAAACGAATCCCCAAAAAAAACGATCCAATTCGAAAACAAATTCGAATCGAATTCTATCTATCTATCTATCTATCTATCTATCTATCTATCTATCTATCTATCTATCTATCTATCTATCTATCTATCTATCTATCTATCTATCTATCTATCTATCTATCTATCTCTCTATCTATCTATCTATCTATCTGTCTATATATATATATATATATATAGATATATATATCTAACTATATATCTATCTTTTCTAGATATATATATATAGATATATATCTATATATATATATATATATATATATATATAGATATATATCGTTTCTATTATTTTCTATTCTATAAGAATATATATATAATATATATATATTATATTATATATAATATTTTTTCTGTTCTATTGTTTTTCTATTTGAATTCAAATTCATTCTATACGAAATTCAAATTTTGGAAGATCATATATATATATATATATATATATATATATATATATATATATATATATGTTTTTTATGATGGTCTATTGTTTTTCTATACTATTATTCTCTATTATTTTCTATTTTATTCTAATCTTTTCTATTTGAATGCAAATTCATTCTGTACGAAATTTGATTTTCGGAAAATGGTTATATAGAAATAGAATGAAATTAAATTCTAATAGAAAAGACTAGAATAGAAAAAACAATAGAACAGAAAAAATATAATATATATATATATATATATATATATATATATATATATATATATAAAACTATCTTCCGAAATTGAAATTTGGTACAGAATGAATTCGAATTCGAATAGAAAAGATTAGAATAGAAAATAATATAATATATTCTATTCTAATCTTTTCTATTCAAATTCGAATTCATTCTGTACCAAATTCCAATTTCGGAAGATGGTTTTATATATATATATATATATATATATATATATATATATATATATATATATATATATATATATATATAATATTTTTTTTCTATTCTGTCCCATTGTTTTTCTATGCTATTCTTTTCTATTCTATTCTAAACTTTTCTATTCGAATTTACAAGAATAGCATAGAAAATCAATAGAAAAAAATATAATATATTCTATTCTAATCTTTTCTATTCGAATTCAAATTCATTCTATACGAAATTCGAGTTTCGGAAGATGGTTATATATATAGATTCTTTTTTTCTGTTCTATTGTTCTATTGTTATTCTATCCTATTCTAATCTTTTCTATTTGAATTCAAATTCATTCTATACGAAATTCGAATTTTGGAAGATATTTTATATATATATATACAGTATATATATATATATATATATATATATATATATATATATATATATATATATATATATATTATATTTTTTCTATGCTAGTCTATTGTTTTTCTATGCTATTATTTTCTATTATTTTCTATTTTATTGTAATCTTTTGAATGCGAATTTATTCTATATGAAATTCGAATTTCGGAAAAATGTTTAATATACAAATAGAATGAAATTGAATTCTAATAGAAAAGACTAGAATAGAAAAAAACAATAGAACAGAATAGAAATATATATATCTATATATATATATCTATATATATATAGATATATATATCAGCATAGAAAAAATATTATGTGTGTGTGTATCTATATATCTATATATCTATATAGATATATAGATATATATATATATACCTAATATTTTTTCTATGCTGGTCTATTGTTTTTCTATGCTATTCTTTTCCATTTTTTTTCTATTTTATTCTAATCTTTTCTATTTGAATGTGAATTCATTCTATATAAAATTCGAACTTTGGAAAATGGTTGTATAGAAATAGAATGAAATCAAATTCAAATAGAAAAAAATATTATATATATATATATATATATATATATATATATATATATATATATATATATATATATATATATATATATATATATATAACCATCTTCCGAAATTGGAATTTGGCACAGAATGAATTTGAATAGAAAAGATCAGAATAGAATATATTATATTTTTTTTCCATTCTGTTCTATTGTTTTTCGAATGCGGTAGAATTTTTTCGAATTTGATAGTTTTTTTCCGAATGCAGTCGAATTTTTTCGAACACAGGCAAATTTTTCGAATTTGAATACAAAACTAAATGAATCCTAAAAACGAATGTAATGAATGCAACAAATTTAACTAAACAAATTTAGTTAAATAACGAATCGAAACAAAACAAAACAAATTTTTTCATCCTGCACATGTCTAAAATAGTTATACAGACACTTTTTTATACTAGCGTCTGGCCTTACGGGCAATTAAGTATGGCACCATCAACTGGTCATTGAAGTCCACCCCTCTCATATTAAGGTTGTATTCGTGGACACAGAGGGGCTTCTCAACAACACCTGTCGCTGTTGGAATTTGGACAGTCATATCTGTGTGAAGGGAGGACAGAACAAAAACATTCCGATTATCCTTCCACTTCACTGCGAGCAAATTATTACATCTCAAGCAGGCTCTCACCACCTGTCTAAGTTGGGACTCCACAAGCCGTTGGGGGAAGCCCCGGCGATTAGATCGCACAGTGCCACATACGTCAATTCCACAATCAAAAAGGTGACTAAAAAGTGGCATCCCGTCACGGTCACGTGACGGGATAGGCATCCAAGACTGATATATGCAAATGAGCTCGCCGCTCGTAGGAGATAAGTTTTCTGTGTGTTTTTTCTTGTAAGTGAAGTGAGTACCCTCACCATTGTTTTAATAAAAACAAACCTCTGATTGAAATACTACACTATCTGGTCCATTCTTTCCTTTAATCCCCCTCCTGCTCCACTGAGAGACAAAGACCCACTAACAGCTCCATCCAGCCCAGGAATCTAAGTGAGAGGCAGTTAGGAGTACAAGGGAGAAGCAGCCATTACCAGCAACTTTATGCGGTTACCTCTTTACCGCAAGGTAAGAGGCCACTTCACACCACTGTGTGTCCTGTGCATGAAGAGGAGATCACCCCCATGCTATCAGCACCTTATTGCACTTTTTTGCACATTTTCTGATTAGCCACATTAAAAGGATTTAAATCGCATTGGACTACATTCCCAGTCCCATTATATATTTTGCACATGTTTGCCTTTGCACAAGTTCTACAGTGGACTTATTTTGGTTATATGTTTATTGTACACCGCATTTGCGATTTTTGCGATTTTTGCACATATTGATCGCATGTTGCACATTTAATTTATTATATTTATGCTGTTTTTTGCACAATTTTTTTGCCTACTTGCACGATCCATTGAGGTGTTTAGTGATTGTATATTCATTTTTTGGTTATATGTTTATTATACACTGCATTTGCGATTTTTGCACATATTGATCGCATGTTGCACATTTAATTTATTAATTGCTGTTTTTTGCCTACTTGCACGGTCCATTGAGGTTTTTAGTGATTGTATAATGATTTTAGTGTTTCCAGTAAGATACTTATCACATCTGGCCTTAAGTCTTTATTGAATGATTTTCTTGCACTTTGCTATTACCACCGATTTATTGTGGAATATCACACTGCACCTATTGGGTATAGAAGTGCTCTATATTGATTGTACTTATTCTTATATTGCTTCTGTTTTTTTATATGTTTATATCATTTTATGTGTTCATTTACCTTTGTACTACTACCTCTAGCAGCATAGGTTTTTTTTTTTTTTTTTAATTTAAGAACAGCGCAGCACCAATTTTTACATACCTTATTTCTATTGCTGTATGGGCTGAGCTTGACCTATATTCGGTGCTTGCAGCAGTTCAACGTTCATTGCCCTTCGTTTACATGGTAGCGCAGGAATAACTATACATTTCAGGATCAGGGGGTTAAAACCTTTTATTAGGTAATATATGAGGGTACCCTGACGCTATAAAAGACTGACAGTGAAACTAACCAACTAACTAGTCACCAGTGACACTAATACGACGATCAGAACATAGATCTGTACACTATAATAGTGACACTGATGACAGGGGGTGAAAGAGTTAACGGGGGGCGATTAAGGGGTTAAAGCTTTATCAGGGGGGTACCCTAGACCTACCTGGGCCTACTACGAACTGCCCTAACACTATTTAGTGTCACAAGTGACACCAGTACAGTGATCAATGAAAAATCTGAAAACTGCACTTGGTGACACAGTAACAGGGAGTGAAGGGGTTAATTGGGGGGGGTGGTCAGGGGGTGAAAGTGTTCCTACGTGTACTGTGTCAGTATAGTGTTGGTGCAACTCATTTTAGATGTCCTCTCTCCTCTCTATGGAATGGAAAAGGTTTCCACGAGGGGAAGTTACAACACTTCCTCTGCTGCTTTTACATTTCACAGGCAGAGAAAGCATTTCATTTGTCAGAACTGATCAGCGGGTCCAGGCCAGAAATCATTGGCCTGGACCTGAAGACTGATTGGTTCTGTAACGAATCTGATTGGCACGGGCACGGCGGGGGCACGCGCACGCTCCCTGTCCCTGGGAGTGAGTGACGTACTGGTACATTATTTTGCGCAGGGCTGCCAACCTGCCGCAGTATATCTACGTGAGCCGGTTAGGAAATGGATAAAGAGGAGTTCCACCCATAAATGGAACTTCCACGGATCAGATTCCTCCCACACTCCGGTGACAAATTTGGCACCTTTCAGGGGGAAGGGGGGAATGGATACCTGTCAAATACAGATATCTGCTCCCACTTCTGGTGAAAGATCGCCTCAATTTGTGCGGCGAACAACCCAATATCCGGCCCCTCCTCCTTCCCCCCTGCCTCCTTCTGGGAGACACACAAGTCCCAGAAGACAGCAGGGACCATTCTCAACGCACAGCGCGACTCGCGCATGAGCAGTAGGAAACAGGCTGTGAAGCTGCAAGGCTACTACACCAGACACCAGAACTACACCAGACACTAAGATTATTGTAAGTGAACATGCAATCATCAGCCCAATAAAAAGGCTAATTGTGCAATGTGGATCTCCCGACCTGTTTAAAAGCTATAGGTTGTAGACCTGCTTTAGCTTTCTCCAAACATAAACCCCTGTGGATGTACTGTAAGAAGAAAGATGAGCCATTAGGTCATAATACTTTTTTCTTCCTACACCAGATCATGCTGGCCTTATATACAAACACAGTTTTCAAAATGTTGGCCCTGACATAAATTCCAGTCATATGTTATCATAATTTTTGCTGCTGTTTTTAAATGATTGTGTTTTCTTTCTTTCTTTCTTTCTTTTTAAATGATGCACCTGCAATTGAAGCACTAACTATTTAGCCTGTTTGTAACTCAGCTGTCATATGTTGGCTTGATAAATCAAATTGTAAAGAGCTAATTAAGACACCTCTTTTACAGCTGACATATACTGATAATTGGCAATCAACCTAATATCCCTCACCTTTACAGCTGTGTCTTTGTAATTTGTGATTTAATCACTTCATTGTTGAAAACCTCTTTCATGGGGCCATTATTTTGTCCATTGCCTAGAAAGAGTTAGCTTCAACAGAGTTGGTTGCAGATACTGAGCAGAGGGGAGTGGTACCCTTGCTACGGCTTGCTTTGTTACTGCACAGCATATTCCTGTTATGCAGAATATAAGTGTCTCTAAACATACCAATCATGAAGTATTAAAGTGGTTTTAAACAAATCCACCTACGTAAGTTGTACCTGTTTATCTTAGCACTCTATTCTCTATAGTCTTGTATTTTTCAGCTTCAGGAGGCAGGCAGTGTGATGTCACACAATCTACAGAGCTAGAGCACAGGATTCTGAGACACAGAAAATCTGAGCCCTGATTGGAGGAAATTACCCCCCCCCCCCATCCCCCTTTATCTCTTAGAGTCTGGAAAACCTGTCAGAAGTGAATCATGCAGACAGCAGAGGAACTAGACAGAAGAGAAAAATCACAGTCAGTGCTTTGGATAGAGACAAGTACACACTATAGAATTACATGATTTGTTAATTTTTTTATGTTAAAGGTTTACAACCACTTTATGACAAGTTTTCCAGCTCAAGTTTGTTTAATATCTTCCTGTAGGATGACTTTATGGTGGTTGTTTACTAAAACTACAGAGTGCAAAATCTGGTGCAGCTCTGCACTGAAACCAATCAACTTCCAGGTTTTATTGCCAACGCCTAATTGAAAAAGCTGAAGTTAAAAGCTGATTGGCTACCATGCACAGCTACTCCAGATTCTGAGTGCACCAGTTTTAGTAAATCTATCCCTATTTGTCAAAGTTCCATAGGTTCTGCAGTCCACATGAAGAATTACTGCTTGCAGGTAGCACAATACCATGGGATATATAGTTCTAAGATATGTTTAATTAGAAAGTAAACTATATGAATGAACAGAGGAGAAGCTGCAAAGCTTGCAAGGAATCCCGGTGTTCTGCCATATAGTGTCCTCGTATCAGATAGTGTCCGCCTCGTACTGCGCAGGCGCAGCGCCTGCGCAGTACGGAGGAGCAGGAGATGCCGAAAATGCCCGAAGTTGATCAGCTGACCATCAGCTGTACACGGCGCTCGGGCACCTGTTAGCGATGGCAGTGTAAGAGGGCCCCTCGCGGGCTCGCTTCGCTCGCCACGCTTCGGGCACGGCCTCGCTGCGCTCGGCAAATATTTATTCTAACTCTATGTCCACTTGGATAGTAGGGAATGATCCTGGACATAGGGTAAGAATAAATGCGCAGGCGCCGTGTACAGCTGACGATCAGCTGTTGAACTTCGGAGACTTTCGGCGTCTCTTTTGTCCTCCGTACTGCGCCTGCGCAGTACAGGGAGGACACTATATGATAGGGGACTGAATTCGATAAGACACCGGCAGTTGTGGAAAGAGATGGCCAGCAGACAGGCAGCGCTCACAACAAACTTTTCAAGTAAGATTATATTGGATTGTCAAAAGGAACTTTTGTTTGTATTGATATTACAGTGCCAATGAGTTTGCTTTTGTAGCACCAAATTAAAGAGCATGGTGTGGGGGGAGGAGGGTTTGGCATTTTTGCCTTGGGTACCAGGGGACCTAGCACTGATTGCAGAAAACCTTGTTGGCAGCTAAAGACCTCCCATGTATGTACCAAATCCACTGCCAGGCAACTTTTAAAAGGTGCATAATAGCAGCCTCCAAATTTCTCTTATAAGGTGTACTTAGTCCTGATTCACATTTGTAATGCTAGGCATATTGTTAAAAAAATCTGAGCACTGTGGGACACGGGGAAGCTTGACTAGATGATAGAGGTTGAAAAATTAGGCAAGTTGGTAACTGCTCAGCAAACTTGTCTCTCCCATGAGCTGAAGGGGGGCACATAACTAGGTTTGGCAAGCCATTGTGTTTCATTACCTCCCCAGGACAAAGAGCATGGATAATGAACAACGCAAAGTAATCCGCAGCTGACAATTGTATTTAGGTTTACTGAAGTCTGACCAATGAAAGATGACTTCTGATTGCTACAGGTTAGAACACATTGTTGTTTGCCACAGAGCTTTATATGTGGGTGCCAAGCTGCCTTTTATAGACATAACATGATTTTTTTCGAACTGAGATTTGTGTTAACTGATATGTTTTGCAGAACTAGCCAACAGAGCACTATAGATGTAAATGTGGCCCATTAGTATTAGGGAATTGAATTTAACAGCAAAACGTGCCTATTAAGACCAAGCACACAGCCTGTGTGCATTGGTCCCTGACTATGTGTTTATAAAACTGATGTAAGAATCCATTCTAAATAACACATTTTATTTGCAGCATTTAGATCCAGTTCATGTGTGACAGATCATTAATAGAAATTGTAGAAGCAATGGCCTAGTTCTCACAATACATATACTGTATATACAGTATCTCACAAAAGTCAGTATACCCCTCACATTTTTGTAAATATTTTATTATATCTTTTCATGTGACAACACTGAAGAAATGACACTTTGCTACAATGTGAAGTAGTAAGTGTACAGCTTGTATAACAGTGTAAATTTGCTGTCCCCTCAAAGTAACTCAACACAGCCATTCATGTCTAAACTGCTGGCAACAAAAGAGAGTACACCCCTAAGTGAAAATGTCCAAATTGGGCCCAATTAGCCATTTTCCCTCCCAGGTGTCATGTGACTCGTTAGTGATACAAGGTCTCAGGTGTGAATGGGGAGCAGGTGTGTTAAACTTGGTGTTATCTCTCTCTCATACTGGTCACTGGAAGTTCAACATGGCACCTCATGGCAAAAAACTCTCTGAGGATCTGAAAAAAAGAATTGTTACTCTACATAAAGATGGCCTAGGCTATAAGAAGATTGCCAAGACCCTGAAACTGAGATGCAGCACGGTGGCCAAGACCATACAGCGGTTTAACAGGACAGGTTCCACTCAGAACAGGCCTCGCCATGGTCGACCAAAGAAGTTGAGTGCATGTGATCAGCATCATATCCAGAGGTTGTCTTTGGGAAATAGACGAATGAGTGCTGCCAGCATTGCTGCAGAGGTTGAAGGGGTGGGGGGTCAGCCTGTCAGTGCTCAGACCCTACGTCACACACTGCATCAAATTGGTCTGCATGGCTGTCGTCCCAGAAGGAAGCCTCTTCTAAAGATGATGCACAAGAAAGCCTGCAAACAGTTTGCTGAAGACAAGCAGACTAAGGACATGAATTACTGGAACCATGTCCTGTGTTCTGATGAGACCAAGATAAACTTATTAGGTTTAGATGGTGTCAAGTGTGTGTGACGGCAACCAGGTGAGGAGTACAAAGACAAGTGTGTCTTGCCTACAGTCAAGCATGGTGGTGGGAGTTTCATGATCTGGAGCTGCATGAGTGCTGCCGGCACTGGGGAGCTGCAGTTCATTGAGGGAACCATGAATGCCAACATGTACTGTGACATACTGAAGCAGTATGTGTTCAAAAACTTCAAACAAATTGTTAAAGTGGACCTGAATTCAAAAAGGGAAGATTTGTTATTTTAAAGGGAACATCTAGAAATGTTCATTGTGCTTAAGCAATACTCTGAATCATACACTTCATGTCTTAAATTCCTACTAGTAGAGCACTTCCTATGTCTTGGCATTAATGAGCCTTGGGCCTAAGGGCTGTATATTTGCAGTGTGGGATCATCTAAGGTACTACTGCCTTGACTTGTGCATGACGGAAAATTTTGCTTTGTTTCTTGTTTATTTGTAAAATACATAATTTCGTTCTGTTATATTCTTTATGTTACATTAATTCATTTTCAGATAATTTGTTCTCTCTGTGGAGTATAGATATTCGTTATAACATATTCATTCATTTTAACCGCTTCAGATCCGGGCCATTGCCAAATGACGGCAACAGCGCGGATCTAAATTGCCGGGACGACGTCTATTGACGTCGTCCCGTGCACGAGCGGCCTGCGCGCCCCCTGCAGGGCGCACGCAGCGCGCTCGGTGATCAGCGAGTCTATGAGACTCGCCTGATCACAGATCAGAGTAAGGGGTTGGTCGCGACCCCTTACCACATGATCAGCTGTCAGCCAATGACAGCTGATCATGTGATGTAAACAGAGCCGGTAATCGGCTATTTTTCCTCCTCGCGCTGACAGCGTGAGGAGGAAAAAAAAAACCTGATCACTGGCGGCCGTGATCGGGACATTAGTCCCGATCACGGCGATCTTATAACACAAAGCAATAGGCAGCAGTGCTGCCTACCAGTGCCCACCAGAGTCACCCATCAGTGCCCACAGTGCCATCAATCAGCGCCACCCATCAGTGCCCACAGTGCCATCCATCAGTGCCCACAGTGCCACCCATCAGTGCCCACAGTGCCACCCATCAGTGCCCACAGTGCCACCCATCAGTGCCACCCATCAGCACCCACATCAGTGCCACCCATCAGCACCCACATCAGTGCAACCTATCAGTGCCCATAAGTGCCCATCAGTGCCGCCCATCACTGTCCATCAGTGCCCCCCATCAGTGCCACCCATCAGTGCCACCTATCCGTGCCACCTATCCATGCCACCTATCCGTGCCACCCATTCGTGCCACCCATCCGTGCCGCCCATCCGTGCCGCCCATCCGTGCCGCCCATCCATGGCCATCAGTGCCGCCTTATCTGTGCCCATCAGTACCGCCTTATCTGTCCCCATCAGTGCCGCCTTATCTGTCCCCATCAGTGCCGCCTTAACTGTGCCTATCAGTGCCGCCTTAACTGTGCCTATCAGTGCCGCCTTATCTGTGCCTATCCGTGCCCATCAGTGCAGCCTATCAGTGCCCACCAGTGCCGCCTCATCAGTGTATATCAATGAAGGAGAAAAATTACCTGTTTGCAAAATTTTATACCAAACTATTAAACATGATTTTTTTTTTTTCAAAAATTTCCTTTTTTTTTTGTTTGTTTAGCAAAAAATAAAAACCCCAGCTGTGATTAAATACCACCAAAAGAAAGCTCTATTTGTGGGAAAAAAATGATAAAAATTTCATTTGGGTACAGTGTTGTATGACCGCGCAATTGTCATTCAAAGTGCAACAGCGCTGAAAGCTCAAAATTGGTCTGGGCAGGAGGGGGGTTTAAGTGCCCAGTAAGCAAGTGGTTAATGTTTAATTGTTTTGTTTTCGGATATTTATTCTTGTATGTATATTCTTGACAACGATTCGTAATTTGGAAAGTCGTTTGACTTATTACGTTTAATTTACTCCATGCCAGTAATCCATCCCCCAGCACAAAAGGAATCAATTTATGGACTAGAAAGCTGTAACTCAGATCGATCAATTCCTTTCCACTTGCTCAGTTGCTAACTAATAGAATGAAAACAAATTGATACGACTGAATTCAGATCATTCGTTGTGCCATTACGAGATGACCTGCTGTTTCATTAGACCTTTAAGGAACCATGCCAAATTAATTTGTTATGTTCGTTATTATTTCTTTCGTATTACCGTATTTATCTGCGTAAAACACGCGCCGGCGTATAACACGCACCCCAAGTTTAGGAGGGAATTTTAAGGAAATCTGCAGCCTTGTCAGTGTCAGTGCAGCCTTGCTCCAGTGTCTATTTCAGCCTTGCCAGTGCAGCTTTGCCCCAGTGCAGAATTGTCAGTGCAGCCTTGTCAGTGCAGCTTTGCCCCAGTGCAGAATTGTCAGTGCAGCCTTGCCCCAGTGTCCATTGCAGCCTTGTCAGTGCAGCTTTGCCCCAGTGCAGCCATGTCAGTGCAGCCTTGTCAGTGCAGCCATGTCAGTGCAGCCTTGCCCCAGTGCAGCCTTGCCCCAGTGCAGCCTTGCCCCAGTGCAGCTTTGCCCCAGTGCGACCCCTGCCAACATACACAGCCGTGTGTAAATTCAAATATGGCGCCGAGACTGCAGGGACTCGGCGGAGCTGAGATACACATACCCGAGAGTCCTCAGCTTTTATCGGCGCCGCTTACAGTCCCACCCAGTCCCGCCCTATGATGGACATCACACAGGTCCAATGGCGGGACTGGGCGGGACTGTAAGCGGCGCCCAGAAAAGCCGAGGACTCTCGGGTATGTGTATCTCGGCTCCGCCGAGTCCCTGCAGTCTCGGCGCGATATTTGAATTTACACACGGCTGTGTATGTCGGCGGCGATCGCGGCGATCGCCACGATCGCTCCGATCACACAAAATTGGCAGGGATCGGCCTATAACACGCACCCACGATTTTCCCCTGATTTTCAGGGGAAAAAAGTGCGTGTTATATGCCGATAAATACGGTAGTTGAAATTCATTATTTTTTTTCTTTGGACGTTCGGATGCATCTGAATGTCCGAAAGATCCAAAATTCGGACGAATTTTGATTCGTTATGAAACGAATTGCACATGCCTACTACTGCCTGTGACTGCTAGTCTCAAGAGATTTTTAGTGAGATCTGGTAATGTCACTAATGTGCTGCTCACTGTTCTCCTTGCTGGAGAGAAAGCTGCAGTACAAGGTCTCTGCTTTTTTTATTTTATTTTATGAGTCTGTGCTTTCTGAATCTCTGTTGCTTCTTAAAAATTCCTCCGCCAGTCATGAATAGTGATGAGTGAACCTGCAACAGGTTCAATTTTTTTTTTTTTTACAAAGGGTTTTATTGATAATCATAGCAATTTCACAGTTTAACAGTGTAGATAATGCATCATGAATAAACATAACATAACGTTTAACATCTTATAAATAAAATAAGTATGCTAGTAAATCAAAGAAAAACAAAACAATAAGAATATAACAGAGGCTGAAAACAGTTTTGAGAGGGAGGTTAAAGAAGAGCTAGGGGCAGAGATTAGTTGAGAAGGGAGGAGTAAAGAATAGGGGGAAAGAGAGAAGAGGAAGAAAGGGGGAAGGGTGGGTCCTCGCGGTGGGGAGCAAGAGTGCATTAAATCCGAAGAAGGGTGGTATCAAATCTGGTGGGTTTAGTATATTTGACCCATGGCCTCCATACCTTCAGGAACTTATCATGAGTGTCCGAAAGGACAGCAGTCAGCTTTTCATTAACCATTATATCGTCCATGCGATTCTTAACCGCCTCAAAACTTAGTGTCTGTATCTTCCATGCCCTAGCTATCGTTAGTTTGGTTGCAGTAAAGAGATGCAGAGCCAGCTGGCGCTCCGGGCGAAGCAGCTCCGGAATTGGATTGCAGAAAAGTGCCTCGAACGGATCCTTTTTGAGGTCAGCATGGAGTATGTTTCGGAGGAGGGAGTAAACTCTAATCCACAACCTGTGTACCCTCGGACAGGTCCACCAGATGTGCGACATTGTGCCCTCCTGGGAGCACCCTCGGAAGCACAAGGGAGAGTAGGCTGGAATGAACTGGGCCAGTCTAGCAGGCGTGTAGTACCACCTGTAAAGTATCTTATAGGCATTTTCTAAAAAGATGACATTCTTTGAGCATTTGGATATTGCTAAAGTCATGACCTGCTAATCCTCCGGATCAAGCTGTTTTCCTAGTTCCCTTTCCCATTGAAGGTGACAGAGCCGTGTCGGTGGTTTTTTAGAGGTAATAATAGAGGAATAGATCAGTGATATTAAACCAGAGGTTTGGGGTCTTGCTCTGCAGAAGTTCTCGAAGGGGGTCAAAATATAAGGGGTCGGTTGAGATTTTATAAGCCCCTGGAGAAAGTGACGAATCTGTAGGTAGCTGTAGTGTTCGCGTAATGGGATATCGTGAGAGAAAAAAGAGTGAATGTCCGTGAATCCGTTTGTCTTCCACCAGGAGAATTGCTGGGGATTTTCGCAGCCTGGTGGGAACAATGGGCACTGGAGAAGTTGAAGTAGGGGTAGATGAGGAGAAATCAGGCCGGCCGAATACTTTACCGAGTCCCACATGCGAAGGGAATGGGCCAGACATGGCCCCGTCACGAGAGGGCGATGTGTGGGAGGGAGCCAGGGCAATGAGGAGATGGGTGTTGGGTGTGAATCCACTAGGTCCATAGTGGCCCATAGCGGCATTTGGTGTTGTGCATGGAGTTGGGATAACGGGGCTATGTTTGCAGCTATATAGTAGGCTTGTAGGTTAGGGACTGAAAGTCCACCATTGATTCTGCGGGCATAAAGTATTTGCTTATTGATCCTGGGGCGGGTAGAACCCCAGACAAATTTCATGATTTTGCGCTGATGTATTCGTAGGATATGCGGCGGAATCGGGAACGATAGGACTCTAAAGAAGTAGAGTAATTTCGGGAGGTATGTCATACGAATAGCCATGATCATGCCGAACCAGGATAATGGGAGATGAGTCCAGGAGGACAACATGTCCGTCAGCTTCTTAAGTATAGGAGGAAAGTTTGCCTTATAGAGTCCCGTGTAGGTTGGGGTGAGCCGGATCCCCAGGTAGGGTAATGAGGTCAGCCATTGGAACGTGAAGGTGTTTTTTAAGGTTATCAAGTCTGAGGGCCGAAGATTAATTGACATGGCTTTTGATTTGGTGGGGTTAACGGACAAGCCAGAAAGGGAGGCAAAAGAGTCTAGTAAAGAGAACAGGTTAGGTAGGGTGATTCTAGGGTTTGTTAGGGTTAGGAGAATATCATCTGCGAACAGTGATATCTTACGGGGTGTCCCTGCTATCTCAACACCAGTTATGTCCGGGTGGGATCGGATCGCCTCTGCCAACGGTTCCATGGCCAAAATAAATAGGAGTGGGGAGAGTGGGCAGCCTTGCCGAGTCCCCCTCCTGATGGAAAATGGAACAGATTCGAAACCATAGTATTTGACCTTAGCCTGGGGGGAATCATATAGTGCCATTACCCATTGCAAGAATGACAATCCGAAGCCATAGTGGCTGAGTACCTTCGTCAGGTAAGGCCAGGACAAAGTGTCAAAGGCCTTGTTCATGTCAAGAGACAGTAACATAGTTGCTATAGACCGGCTATGGGCTGTATGCTGAAGTTGTATTATATGTCTAATAGCGTCTCCTGCTTGTCTCCCCGGAACGAACCCCACCTGGTCCTTTTTGACCAGGGTGGTAGGAAGGAGTTTAAACGATTGGCCAGGATCTTGGTCAGTATTTTAATGTCTACATTAATAAGTGAGATGGGCCTAAAATTGGTCCAAGATACAGTATGTGGTCACGGTCGGGTTTTGGAACCATAACAATATTGGCGGTTAAAAGGTTAGGGTTGAGTGCATGGCCATCTTTTACTGCATTGAACATAGTCGTTAAATGGGGGGCTAAGACGTCTGCTAACTTCCTATAGTAAAGGGCCGTGAAGCCATCCGGGCCTGGACATTTGCCTACTTTCAGTTCTTTTATACCCTGTAATACTTCCGTTAACTGAATATCTCGATCCATTAACGATGCATGTGTGTCGGACAGCTTAGTCAATGTCAGTCCTGTTAGGAAGCATGTCAGGTCTTGAGTAGGAGGCTGAGTGGGGGCCTTGTAGAGGGTGGTGAGGCGTACCTAAATTCTTCCAGCACTTTCAACGGGTTACCTGTGAGGACATTCTGTCTAGTGCGGAGAGTGAAATGCTACGTACACACGGTCGGACTTTCCGGCGGACTTGGTCCGGCACACTTTCTGACGGACTTTGTCCGCCAGGTGCGCCGGACTTTAAAACGGACGGACTTGCCCACACACGACCGGACTTTTCCGGCGGGCTAAGTCTGCCCGTCTTTCCGACGGACTTTCGCCGGAGGTACGGCGGACTTTCAGAATGAATGGACTTGCCCACACACGGACAAGTCCGTTCATTTTGAACGTGACTCATGTGCGACGGGACTAGAAAAGGAAATCAATCTTGCCGCTTTTATCGGCAAGATTGACACCTTGCGAGCCCCGTCGCGGGGCATACCAGGCCCTTAGGTCTGGTATAGATTATAAAGGGGAACCCCCTACGCCGAAAAAAACGGCGTGGGGTTCCCCCAAAGATCCATACCAGACCCCGATCCGAGCATGCAGCCCGGTCGGTCAGGAAAGGGGGTGGGGACGAGCGAGCGCCCCCCCCTCCTAAACCGTACCAGGCCGCATGCCCTCAACATGGGGGGGTGCTTTGAGGGAGGGGGGCGCCCTGCGGGGCCCCCCACCCCAAAGCACCTTGTCCCCATGTTGATGAGGACAAGGGCCTCTTCCCGACAACCCTGGCCGTTGGTTGTCGGGGTCTGCGGGCGGGGGGCTTATCGGAATCCGGGAGCCCCCTTTAATAAGAGGGCCCCCAGATCCCGCCCCCCCACCCTATGTGAATGAGTATGGGGTACATGGTACCCCTACCCATTCACCTAGGGAAAAAGTGTCAATAATAAAACACACTACACAGGTTTTTAAAATAATTTATTAAACAGCTCCGGGGGGGTCTTCCTCCGGCTTCGGAGGTTCCTCCGGTTCCTCTTCTCCCGGCGTCCGGTTGGTTCTTCTCCGCTCTCTTCTCCCGATGTTCCAGTTCTTCGGCCGACTCCTCTGCTGTCTTCAGGTAGCTCTCTTGCCAGCAGAGGTCCGGGCTTCTGGGCTTCTGGGCTTCTGGGCTTCTTGGCTTCTTCCCTCTTCTCTTCTCCAGATGTTGACACGACGCTCTCTCCGGCTGGACTCCGTTGTGACTTATATAGGCGGAGACCCCCGCCCCCTAATGATGTCACAGTCCCTGGGCATGCTGGGACTGTGACGTTTTAGGGGGCGTGGTCAATATCGCCCGGTGACCACGCCCCCTAAAACGTCACAGTCCCAGCATGCCCAGGGACTGTGACATCATTAGGGGGCTGGGTCTCCGCCTATATAAGTCACAACGGAGCCCTCAGAGAGCAGTCCAGCCGGAGAGAGCGTCGTGTAAACATCTGGAGAAGAGAAGAGGGAAGAAGCCAAGAAGCCCAGAAGCCCAGAAGCCTGGACCTCTGCTGGCAAGAGAGCTACCTGAAGACAGCAGAGGAGCCGGCCGTAGAACTGGAACACCGGTAGAAGAGAGCGGAGAAGAACCAACCGGACCCCGGGAGAAGAGGAACCGGAGGAACCCCCGAAGCCGGAGGAAGACCCCCCCGGAGCTGTTTAATAAATTATTTTAAAAACCTGTGTAGTGTGTTTTATTATTGACACTTTTTCCCTAGGTGAATGGGTAGGGGTACTATGTACCCCATACTCATTCACATAGGGTGGGGGGGCGGGATCTGGGGGCCCTCTTATTTAAGGGGGCTCCCGAAATTCCGATAAGCCCCCCGCCCGCAGACCCCGACTACCAACGGCCAGGGTTGTCGGGAAGAGGCCCTTGTCCTCATCAACATGGGGACAAGGTGCTTTGGGGTGGGGGGCCCCGCAGGGCGCCCCCCTCCCCCAAAGCATCCCCCCATGTTGAGGGCATGCGGCCTGGTACGGTTTAGGAGGGGGGGGGCGCTCGCTCGTCCCCACCCCCTTTCCTGACCGGCCGGGCTGCGTGCTCGGATTGGGGTCTGGTATGGATTTTAGGGGGGACCCCACGCCGTTTTTTCGGCGTAGGGGGTTCCCCTTTATAATCCATACCAGACCTAAGGGCCTGGTATGCCCCGCGCTCACCGCAATAGGAAAATCTGTTTTTCCTATTGCAGCGAGCGCGAGATGCAATACCCTGCCCTCGCGTCGTATCTGGTCCGTCGGACCAGCATACACACGAGCGGACTTTCCGTCGGACCAGCACACAGACGAGCGGACTTTCCGCCCGAAACTGAGTCCGGCGGATAAATTTAAAACAGGTTTCAAATCTTGGTCCGGCGGACTTTGGGGAAAAAGTCCGTCGGAAAAGTCCGCTGGCGCCTACACACGGGCGGATTGTCCGGCACACTCTGGTCCGCCGGACCAAGTCCGCCGGAAAGTCCGACCGTGTGTACGCGGCAATAGGGTTGTGTTTCGGGGTAAAGGTGCGCAGCCTTTTGGCCAGCATTGAGGTGGGTCTGTTGGCCTTGGTGTACCATTTCTGGTGGGCCCAGCGTAATGTACGTTCTGCCTCTTCAGTGAGGCATAGGTCGAGTACTGTACGGGCCCCATCTAATAGTTTACAATTAGCCGGAGTAGGGGACTGTTTAAAAATTGTGGATAGGGATTCTAGGTGCGCTTCTAAAGAGTTACGCATTGCTATGCGTTCTCGCTTGCGTTTTGCTGTCAGCTGAATTATATGCCCCCTGAGTACCGCTTTGTATGCTTCCCAGAGAGTCACCTCGGAGGAAACTGACCCAGCGTTAAGCCTGAAATATTCCACTGAGGCTTGAGTAATATCGGTGAGGACTTCCTTAAAAGGTAAGAGAGAGTCATTCATAGTCCAAGGGGAATATTGGGGTTTGCTGAGCAGTGAGTTGCATATAACCAAAACAGGGTCATGGTCTGTCCAAGGAACTGCTAAAATGGAAGCAGACACAACCAGGGGGAGATGTTTCCTCAGAACAAACATATGGTCAATTCTGGAATGGGAATTATGAGGATGGGAGTAATAGGTGTAGTCCCTGCCAATGGGGTGTAGCTCCCTCCAGATATCTACCAGGTCACGACTTTGTAAAGAATGCGTGAATTGCTTTGCATCGGGTGATGGGGCTTTGTGTTCCGAGGGGTACTTATCCAGAGCAGGGTTCAGCGTAACATTGGAGTCTCCCGCTAAGAGGAGAGTGCCTCTCTGGTGGGATTGCAACAGGGAGCAGATATGGGAGAGGAAGGGTCCAGGGTTATTATTTGGGGCATAATATGTTAGGATGGTGACCTCCGTGTCCTGAATAGTGCCCTGTAGTAAAAGGTACCTACCATCTGGGTCAGCAATCTCTCTACTGCAACTGAAGGGGACCGACTTGTGTATGGCAATCAAAATGTCCTTCTGTTTAGTCGGGCCATTAGCCAGAAAAACTTGAGGGTACATGGCATCGAAGTATTTAGGACAAGAAGAAGATGAGAATTGGGTCTCCTGTAGGCATGCTATGTTCACTTTCTGTTGCTTAAGATATTTAAAAACTTTAACCCTTTTCTGGGGGGAGTTAATTCCCTGCACATTCAGGGATAACCAATTAAGTGTTATGGTACATGGGAAGTTAGCCATAAAACTACTTTACTCACCCACCGCGAGGACCTGAAAAGGGGAAAAGGGAGGTAGAGAGGGAGTGAAACAAAGAAAAGAACAAGGTAGAAAGGCATACTGTAGTACATATAATAGCCAGTAAAAAATTGTAGCATATAGTACTGAAAAAGTATGAGTGCAACTGGTTGTGGGTCTAAAGGCCCACAGGGGGGTTGAATGTTGGTCAGGACTAATGTCCGAACCAAGAGCCAACTCATGGGGGGAGCAGTGATCCAACGGAACCGCTCGGCATTGTTATATAGTAAAATTAACTTTAAATCTTTAAGCACAAGACTTGGTGCACCGCTTAAGGCACTAAAGAGGAACATAAACATCCTGAAATATGTGGTTGCCTTTTATTTTAGGTCTCTCTGTCGCTCTGGGCTCCCCTCCACTGTCGAGGGGGCCCATGTCGAGCGAGCGACCAAAATGACATTGAGGTAGTCCCACATGGCTACCCAATATATAGATAGGGGGAGGCAATCAATCTGAAAAAAAAATAAAAATAAATAACTAATAAAATCAAATGTAACTCACAACACTAATAGGGTGAGAAAATATAACAACATAGTTTGAAACCCACCCGCCTCCCCGCAGGGATGGGAAACTGCTGTCAGCAGCCTGCAGCATATTGACGGCTGCCTGAGAGCTGAGGGAACCAGCATGTTTGCGTCAGAAAAAAAAAAAAAACAAAACCAAAAAAAACAAAAAACCTCGACAGAGCAGGAAAAAACAAAGTAGAACCTGTCAAAATTCTATTATCCCGCTGTGTAACAGGGTGTGAGTGCACCCCGCTACAGAGGTGGCAGTAAGCAGTCAGCTGAACACTCCGCGGCCGCCATGTAAGACCCCTGTAAGGGGGGCCAAAGTGACATGCCTTATTAAGTGCTCAATGTCTTGCCTGGGTGAGGCCGACTTGTCCTGGAGGCACCATCTCGCAGTTGGGGCGCCTCAGGGGGGCCCAGTCCTGTGAAGTTCTTGCATGAAATTGAGTATCAGATCAGGTTCAATTGAACGGAAAAAAATTGCATCTGTGAGGTCAGTTCTGCCTATTACCAACTCAGTAACAACATGCTGGGTATCAACGGGTGCTAGACATAATGTAAGTCCGATAGCAACCGGAGGCAGGCTTAGGGTTTCATGGAGTCATTTGTCATTTTTCTGTGAAGAACCGTCAACTTGAGAGGTTATATGCCATCAGCCTTTAGGGCCTGCTATGAACCTTTGGGCCTGCAGGTCTCGCAAGGCCTGTGATCCGGGTTGAGACCTTTGGAGGGGCTGAGGGGTCTGGCGAGGAGGCTGGAAGGATCTGGGCCCGGAGGAAGAAGAGGGTGCATCTCCCTGGGAAGGTGGTATTTCCAGCTGCAGTTCCTGAAAATGACGTTTCAGGTCAGAGGGGGAGGATGTGTGGAACTGGCGATCGAGATGCGATAATGAGAGCTTAAAAGGGAACCCCCATCTATATTTGATCCCTTGGGTCTGCAGGATCTGGAGGAAGGGTTTCAGACCTCTCCTCCTTGCAATGGTTGCTGGAGGGAGATCTGCAAAAAGCTGAAGGGGGTTACCCTGAAAAGAGAGGTCTTGCTGTTCCCATGCCGCTTGGAGGAGCCGCTCCTTGGTGCGGTAAAAATGGAACTTGATGATGACATCTCTTGGGGGGCCCTCTGACGGTTTGGGTGCTAGGGATCTGTGTATACGGTCAAATTCCAGTCTCTCCAGGGGTATCTCAGGTGCCAGCTCCTGAAAAAAGGCTGTTGCCGTACCTTGCAAATCAGTGATTTGCTCCGGGATTCCGCGGATACAGATTATCCCTGCGGGCCCTATTTTCAGCATCCTCTAGTTTGTCTCGCAGGGACTCCAGCTATGCAGACAATTTATTCACCTCTTTTTCATGGCCTTCAAGCACAGTGGTTGCTAAGTCCATTCTTTGCTTTAACTGGTTAGTGCGGTGTCTTATCTCTTTAAGTCCTTTTACAAGGTCAGAGGAGAGCTTGCGTGAGGCCTGTGTGATTTCATCTCTAACAATGGAGCGAAATTTGTTCAGCAAGGCATCTGAGTCTGTGTGCAGGGGACTTACCAGGTCCGTAGGGAACTGGTGCAGGCTATCGGCTGGGGAGGCAGGGTCCGCTTCTGAGTGTTGTGAGGAGTTGTCCGGCTCCGGTGGGTTTAGAGCCATTGCCCTTTTCCCCTTCCCTGTGACCAGAGCTGATTTGGGTTGTGTGTTACACTTGTGACGGTTCTTCATTGAGCGGTACATAACCGCCGGATGCCTTATGTGTTCCGGAGCTGCGGGAGGCTTTCAGTGTGTGCCGGGTGCGGATTGTGCTATGCTAGCCGAGGTTTTCCATTCCGTTGGCGCAGAGCAGGGGAATCAGGCAGCCATTTTCCCCGTTCACGCGCATGCACCCCCCTAGGGCTGCGATTTCAGCTTTTGTTACAGGGTAAAATCAATCTGTCCATCCCTGGGGGTCACAGCCTGGCCGGCCAGAGTGCTCCAGCCTCCAGGGGTGGCTTACCGGTCTCAGGGGAACCAGAATGGTGATTGCCGGGTATGGCAAGATGGCCGCCGGGTGGAGCAAGATGGCCGCTGTTCACAGGGCCGGAGCTGTTTTTTCGCCTGCAGGCTGCCCTGGAGGGGTGTCAGTGTGTGCCCCAGGTGGTGGGTGGTCTCTGGTTGCCGTGGGGAGGAATAGCCGTGGATAGGGAGGTCTGGGAAGCCAGGATTAGGCTCCAGCAGCGCGGCCGGGTGCAGCAAGATGGCCGCTGTTCACAGGGCCGGAGCCGTTTGTCTGCTTTCTAACCACCATGGAGGGGCGTCAGTGGGTGTGATGGGTGGTGGGTGATCTCCTGTTTCCATGTGGAGGATGAGCCGCTTCAAGGGAGGTCTGGGGGACCAGGATTCAGCGCCGGGACCGCGGCCGGGTGTAGCAAAATGGCCGCCGCTCCCGGGGCTAGGCCGGAGCCGCGGCCTGTCCTCCAGGCTGCCTCAAACACAGACGAACACCTCGATACAGGCTCGAGCGGGTTACTGGCTGTCTGGTTAGCCCTGGATGCCTTGTGGGGACAAGGATTGCCTTTCTGGAGGAAGGATGGCAAGGATTGTGCAGGGGGATTACCGGAGCTCTGCACAGCACGTCCTATTCGGATCCCGGTCCGCAACAGGTTCAATTTGTCTTGAGTTCAGTGAATCCTGTTGAAAATTTGAAGAACTTGAATTTAGCAGTGAATTCCATTGAAGTTTATAGGGGCAATTCTGTTAGTAAACTCTGGTCATTGTAAAAAAAAAAGACATGGAAAGCTGGGCCCTACATTTTTATAAATGCCATACACAGAGAGAGGGTCCTCTTCATGTATCTTTAAGGACAACATGGAAAAACACAAATTCCTTAAATTTTAGGTCTGGGGTATGTTAAAACTGTATGTGGTGCTATGGAATAGTATGATTTTCACTGACAGCCTCAGTAGCAGCATACTCTGGCAACACATACTGTATATGGCAGTGGAAATTGCTTATGTTACTGTAGCTTAAGTTACAAAAGCTTTTTTCAGGTATTTAGCAGTGACATCCATTCAACGAAATAAAGCCAGCAGCTCAGCATTGTCCATATCATATCAATCATCAGTTTTAGCAGTGACATATGCTTTTGAGTGAGAGAGTGGGAAGTAGTTTAGATGACATTGTTCTTGCACTTTTTTTCAAATGATGCAGTAATGTGCTGCAACAAGTGAATGGTGTGCTTTGAGCAAAACTTCAGAAAAAGACCTATAAAAACAAAATAAAACCAATTTTCCTAGAACAATAAAGAAAACCCAAAAATATTCCCACCATCTGAAATAAAAGACTAATGCCCTGTACACACGGTCGAAATTTCCGACGGAAAATGTGCGATCGGAGCTTGCTGTCGGAAATTCCGACCATGTGTGGGCTCCATCGGACTTTTTCCATCGGAATTTCCGACACACAAAGTTTGAGAGCAGGCTATAAAATTTTCCGACAACAAAATCCGTTCGCGTCAATTCCGACCGTGTGTGGACAATTCTGACGCACAAAGTGCCACGCATGCGCAGAATAAATTCAGAGACAGAACTGCTCGGTCTGGTAAAATTAGCGTTCGTAATGGATATAGCACTTTCGTCACGCTGCAATGTTTTAAATTGTTTAATGCAGCGCACTCTCTTCTTCTTTATAATGCTAGAAGAATGAAGTTGTTTTGCTGCTCATATTCACACACACTTCTCACAAACTTCTTTCTTTATTATTTATCGTGATTTCATCAATATAATATTTTTATTTGTCACATCTACCGAAAAAAAATAATTTTTTTGATGTTTTTAGATTAATTCTTGTTTTTTTTTATATTTGTTTAAATCCTGATCTTGTGTTATTTTATTTTTTTTAACTCCAGAATAGTTTTGTGTGTGTTTTGTGTGTCAAGTTACCACAACACCATTATTATCTTATATTATTTAATCTCAAAGAAAGAGGGAGGCGACGCTGGAGAAACTGCAGAAATTGGCGAAGCCTTTGGCCCCCAGGGCACACATCAATTATTTTAATGCAAAATTAGTGGCCTGAGGAGTCCATATATAAGGGAGTACAATCTGGTCCAGAAGTCCAAGAGATCATGAACAGCAGCAGATGACATATCTGTCCCCAGGCTGTGGTCATACAAGAACCTGCATATTTTGTCAGACCAGACTGACCCTAGGCCATCACTTTCTTGTCTTTCTTCCACTCTTCCTTCCACGCTGTGTCTGTGGTGGTGGAGTTGTGGCAGGAGGAGGATGATGTAACTCACACAGGTGGGTATTGGGTGTGATTTCGCCCCTCACCCCCTTAGTTAATGTTTTATAAAGGATGTCCTCACACATGAGGCATTGGCCCTCCTGCATGTCCTGCAGTTTGGTGGCAGCCATGCAGGCAAAGGCCTCTTCATGAGTGGGGGTGGCTCTGAGGGATGCAGAAGCCTCCTGAATCAGAGTCCTAAATGCTCCACGTTACTGCCCTTCCTGGGTCTTTTGTTTGGAAGGCGAAGGGGAGGAACCTGCGATTCTGTGAGGCTCCTACTGGGCTCGGCCACCTCCTGGCTGCCACTTAGCCCCGCCTCCTCCTGGCTGCCACTTACCCCTGCCTCCTCCTGGCTACCACTTACCCCCGCCTCCTCCTGGCTGCCACTAACACCCACCTCCTCCTGGCTGCCATATTCCACAGCCTCCTCCTGTGTGCCACATTCCACAGCCTCCTCCTGGCTGAGGTCTTCCTGTGTATGAAAAAGGGACATAGTTTTAGTTTTTTCTTCATCAATCACACACAATTTTCATCTCATGATTGTTGCAAATTGAATGTTAAGAAATATAAAAGATTATCATTCTGAGCCCAGCATTTTTCATTCTTGTCCCAATTATTTTTGCCCACTACTGTCTATTGATATGTAAAACACTTTATTAAAACAGCAATTAGTGATCAATAATAACATCTAGTAAACATCATTTATTTATTGACCAGAAATCTGTAGAAGAATGCTATACCTGGTTCAAGCTGGGCTCCTCCACTTCTTCCTGGCTGGAAGTCCCAGGTTGGATATCGGAAGCCTCAGCTGGGGTGGAAGATAGGGTGGAAGGAAGAGTGGAAGCAAGGGTTGAGAGGTATTCCCTGACTTCAGTCTGGTCTGACAGAAATCGCAGTCTCTCATAGTACCACAGCCTGGGGACATAAATGTCATCTGCTGCAGCTCCGGATCTCTGGGAATCCTGGACCTTCTTGCGCTCCCTAAGATAAGTGCTCCTCAGGCCACCAATTTTGGCTTTTAAATAGGGGATGGTTGCCATGGGGACCACCGGCTTCACCAACTCCAGCAGTTTCTCCAGTGCTGCCTGCCTCTTTTGTTTATGATTATATTGTGGGTGTTTCACCTGCCACAGACAGGGCAGCTCCCTGTATTTGTCTATGAACAGGGGGAGGAAGTTGTGGTCATTGAAGCCATCCATTTTATCTGCAATACACAACACAAGACAAACCCTAATGTCAGGCTAAAGTCTCCTAATCTTGTCCCAATATAGGCCTCAATCTCTAAGCAATATAGGCCCAAGTTTTAAATGTTACCTTCGTTATCATGATCGGCGCTTCCTATACTCCTTCCTCCGCTCACAGATCGTACGTACAACGCACACGTGTTACGCTTTATATACACTGCGCATGCGTGAAACTCCGCCCGCCCCTGACGCTCTTTCTAGTCTATTCCCCGCCCCCTCTCGTTCGGGGGAGTGGGGAAGAGCACATGGCGGAGACAGAGCAGGTGCGTGCTAATTACAGCAACGAGGAGGAGCCAGAAACGTCACGATCCCGGAGGAGACGATTTAAGGCCTCAAATATGGCCTTTGTAGAGATGGTGGAGATGGTCGACATACTGAAGAGGGCCGACTATGACGGGAAGTATGGACCTTACCCCAACCCCAATGTCAGAAAGGCCAAGATCATGACTAAAGTTGTGAAGAGTCTGCACCGTAATTTTGGGGTACGGCGATCCACGGATCAACTGAGGAAGCGGTGGTCGGACCTCAAAATTAGGGAGCACGATCAGTATAGAAGGATCAGGAGAGTGCTGCAAAAAAGTAAATAGTTTTGCTGTGTTCCTATTCGCTATTTTTAGAATGTTCATACTGCTCCATGTGCTTTTCTTTACTGTTGTACAGTTTAAAGTGGCAACTTTCATGTTCATGGACACATTATTCGTTCGTAGGAAACATTGTTCGTTCAGCCAATAAAACACCATCTTTTGTCCAGATGCATTTCAATACATTTTTTCTGGCCTACTTCTCTTAAAATACGTTTTTTGTCTAGATGGGTTTGTAACTAGAATGAAATGCAAACTAGATTCTGTGTAAGGAGAGGACACTCAGCAGCTGTTTACACATCTGGACAATGGAGCACTAGTGTGGGACACCAGAACACCCTTTTTATTAGGGGGCCCACACAGGTGCTCCAGTGAATATTATAGGGGTGACTCAATCTGTGAAGCTTGTACAAAACAGGTAAGTATTCAAGCTTGACAAAGGACAAAAATATTGCTTCCTCTTGCAACTCTGCCAAAAGAGACAATTGCACCCCACTTCCAAGCAATGTTTCATATTCCTATTTCTGCCATCAAATATCTGTGTGCTAAGTATACCTATTTTTTTTACATAGGGGAGAAAAGATTAGGTCACCATTCATCAGAGGAGACAACAGACCCCCCACCTCATGAAGAAGTGGAAATTCCCCAAACCCAACCAGAGGAGGAGGAGGGAGACGTGGTGGAAATTGTCACCACAACAGGTGAGTGTCTGGGACCACAGGCTCAGGTAAGAGATGGATACCTGCATATTTATAATACATGGTGTTTTTTTTTAATATGTTTTAGGTGATCGTGATGTTGTGGAAGAAGGTCATTTCACCAGTGAAAGTGCCCAGATTCTGAACGGGGAGATAATGGGGTGTAAAAGGGACTTGGAAAACATCAAGCAAAACATCAATGATGTTCAAAACAAAATGAAGAACATCATTGATGTTTTAGGGAGAATTTAAAACCCCTAGAAATCCCTAACTTATTTGTGCTTTGTGTTTTTGTTTTTCTGACAATTTTGTGAAAATTTTGTGACATATTATAGAAAAGACAAATTTTGAAGATGCACACAGTGTGTCAACATGTGCTATCTGCCATCATGGGAGATCAGTGTACATGTTTTGTGGGTGCAACCCCTCCCTCAATAATAAAGTAGCTGAGAGGAAAGGGTTGCACCCACAAAACATGTCCCTTGATCCCCCATGATGGCAGCTAGCACTTGTTGACATTCAGCAATTTGTGCGCCTCTTCAAAATTTGGCTTTTCCAGGGTGACTTCACCCCATCTGCTGAACGCAATATCAAACACAGTTTATACATACTCATGTCTGATATTGCCTTCACTTTCTATAAAAGTTGAACTTTGTAAGTTCCAGAGTTGTGTATTTTGTGTATGTTCTTTTTGCTTTTAAACATGCCTGTTTTACCTTAAAAGGCAATTTCTACTTTTTAATGTGACCTAAAAAATTGTTATACAACAAACATGTTGGTTTGTTTTAAAAACCTTTTATAAATGCACATGTGATTGTGCTTTGATAAAAAAAAGATTGAGAATCAACAATGTGTGGCTTCTTCTTTCAATGCTCAAAAGCATTTTTTGTTGTAAAGTTGGTGTTTTCAGTACCAATGGGGGTTATTTACTAAAGGCAAATCCACTACAAGTGCAGTTTCAGTGCAGTCTCAAGTGCACTTGTAGTGCAAAGTGTATTTTCCTTTAGTAAATAACACCCAACAGTGCTTTATAATTTTACACAATCACGCCATTTTCAGGACTCCCCAAATTTCAGTCATGGTCAGCTAAAAGAAAGCCAAGCAGTAAATCTGAGCAAATATTTGTTCAGTTTAAAATATATTTTTATTTAAAAAATGTCTCAGACATTGTCTGGCATATCGATGGCCCTGCACCCGCAAAGTATTCCATGTATCTTAGACGGACCTCGCGGGCACTCTGGGGGGGCAAGCCAGGATGGCCAGCTTCAAGCACCGTCAGGTTTAGTTCATTCATATTAATCCCAGCTTCAGGCCCAACTGAGCCAGCATAGTTCCAAGAATTTCTCCTTAAAAAGTTGTGGAGAACACAGCAAGCCAAGATGATGTGATTGAGTTTATATTCCGCGATGTGTATCGGTGTAAGAAATAGGCGAAACCGGCTGGCCATTATTCCAAACGTGTTCTTCACCACTTTTCTGGCTCTCGCCAGCCGGTAATTAAAAACCCTCTGGTCCGGGGTGAGGGTCCTCATAGGGAATGGCCGCATAAGATGGTCCCCCAGCGCAAATGCTTCATCCGCAACGAAGACAAATGGGAATCCTTCTGCATTGTCTTCTGGAGGTGGCAAGCCCAAGCTGCCATTCTGGAGATGCCTATAGAACTCCGTGTGGGCGATGACTCTACCATCTGACATCCGGCCATTCTTCCCCACGTCCACATACAGGAACTCGTAAGTAGCCCACACCACTGCCAACATCACAATACTATTGAACCCCTTGTAGTTGTAATAGTATGACCCCGAGTTGGGTGGTGGGACGATGTGGACGTGTTTCCCATCAATTGCCCCGAAGCAGTTAGGAAAGTCCCACCGCTGGGCAAAGTGGGAGGCCACAGACTGCCATTCCTGTGGGTTGGAAGGAAACTGTGGAGTCAAACAAGAAAAATAAATTAATCATTTTGCACATAAACATGGAAAGCAGGTTAGACACAAACATTCTTGGCCAACATCAGTATAACATTTATTTTAGGGAGTATTTAACCACTTGCCAACTGCCTAACGCAGATATACTGCGGCAGAATGGCATGGGCAGGCAAAATCACATACCTGGTACGTGATTAGCCTCCCACGGGCAGGGGGTGCAACACGCCCCCCCCCCGGAGCCCGAGGCGGTCGGCATCATTAGGGGAGTGATCAATGCTGAGGGGGAGCCCACTCATTCATGGCCACCCCCTCGCGATCGCTCCCAACAAATGACAAACTTTCTCTGCCTCTGTAATGTAAACAGCGGCAGAGAAAGTGATGTCATCTCTCCTCGAGTCGGTCTTTTTCATTCCGGCGCCAAGGAGAGAAGACATCAAGTAAGTGCACCAAACACTACACTTACAGTAGAACACTCTAGGCACACTTTTCACCCCCCATCACCCCCCAATCACCCCCCTGCACCCCCTGTCACAGTGACACCAATAGCAGTTTTTTTTTTTTCTGATTATTGCATTGGTGTCAGTTTGTGACAGTTATAAGTGGTAGGGCAGTTAGTGTTAGCCCCCTTTGGATCTAGGATACCCCCTAACCCCCCCTAATAAAGGTTTAACCCCGTGATCACCCCCCGTCGCCAGTGTCACTAAGCGATCATTTTTCTGATTGCTGTATTAGTGTCACAGGTGACGCTAGTTAGGGAGGTAAGTATTTAGGTTCGCCGTCAGCGTTTTATAGCGTCAGGCACCCCCATATACTAACTAATAAAGGTTTTAACCCCCTGATTGCCCCCAGTTAACCCTTTCATCAGTGATCACCATATAACTGTTACGGGTGACGCTGGTTAGTTAGTTTGTTTTTTATAGTTTCAGGGCACCCACCATTTATTACCTAATAAAGGTTTAACCCCCTGATCGCCCAGCGGTGATACAAGTTAGGTTTTAGGGTCAGATAGGGTCTGCGTCGCCCCAGGCAGCGTCAGGTTAGCACCAGTACAGCTAGCACCCACGCACGCAGCATACACCTCCCTTAGTGGTATAGTATCTGAACGGATCAATATCTGATCTGTTCAGATCTATACTAGCGTCCCCAGCAGTTTAGGGTTCCCAAAAACGCAGTGTTAGTGGAATCAGCCCAGATACCTGCTAGCACCTGCGTTTTGCCCCTCGGCCCAGCCCTGCTCAGCCCACCTAAGTGCAGTATCGATCGATCACTGTCACTTACAAAACACCAAACACACATAACTGCAGTGTTCGCAGAGTCAGGCCTGATCCCTGCGATCGCTAACAGTTTTTTTGGCAGTGTTTTGATACAGTGTGCCACTAAATTTAGAGCCCAAAATGGCAAATTGAAGGTACACTAGTGAAGAGGCCTACACGTTTCTGAGCATGACAGATAGTGAAGAGGAAGTCACTCATCTATCAGATTCAGGCTCAGAATACGATCCTGTAGACGACAGCGGGTCCATGACAGATAGCTCTGACGATGGAGTTGTGGTCCCTGCCAAGGTCAGGCGTACCAGACCCCAAACTTCTTCTTCTTCTGTCGTTGATGTGCAAGAACCGCAGGTCCCTCGTATGGAGCAGAGCAGTACTAGCGCCGCTATTCTTTCTGGTGAACTGGCAAGCACCAGTGGCCTAGTACACCCTGGTCGTACATCCAGCACTGAAGTAACATGTGGTGACATGGCGAGTCCCATAAGTGCAATTCAAGCTGGTGAGGTGGCAAGCACAAGTAGTGTCCCGCTGCCACCAAGAAGACGAACACAGGCCCGTCATGCCCATAGTGCCCTTCCTGCTGCATTCGCCAATCCTAATTGAGAACCCACCACTTCTGCAGCACCCATACTTCCCCCATTCATTGGGCAACCCGGCATTCAGGTGGAAACAGTTGATTTTACGTCACTTGATTTTTATTCGCTGTTTTTCACCGAAGATCTCTATAGATCTATTGTGGACCAAAGCAATTTGTACGCTGGTCAACACATCGCCACTATTCCCCAGTCCTCCCTTGCCAGAGATTGGAGACCAATTACGGTCTCCGAATTTAAGCTCTTTCTGGGCCTTTCCCTCAACATGGGCATAACTAAAAAGAGTAAGTTTCGGTCATATTGGTCCACTGACCCAATTCACCATATGCCCTTGTTGTCTGCTTCCATGACCAGGGCACGATACGAGCAGATCTTGCGCTTAATGCAATTCAATGACAATGAACTCTGTCGCCCTCGTGGAGACCCTGGATACGATCGGCTCTACAAAATTCGGCCCCTCGTAAACCACTTCAACCAACGTTTTGCAGACTTGTTTACTCCCCATCAAGTTGTCTGCGTTGATGAGTCCCTGATTAAGTTTTCTGGCCGCTTGTCATTCAAACAGTACCTTCCCAGCAAGCGTGCCAGATACGGGGTCAAGATGTATAAGCTCTGGTACAGGGCCACAGGCTATACATGTAGTTTTATGGTTTACGAGGGAAAAGATAGCCACGTAGAGCCGACAAACTGCCCTGACTACATAGGAAGCGCTGGCAAGATTGTGTGGGACTTGGTGTCACCCTTATTTGGAAAGGGGTACCACTTATATGTGGATAATTATTACATGAGCGTGCCACATTTTAGTCACTTGTTTGATCAGCAGATTGTAGCATGTAGCACCTTGCGACCTAATCGCCAGGGCTTTCCCCAGCGGCTTGTAGATTCCCATCTTAGGCTGGGGGAGAGAGCCTGCTTGCAGTGTAATAATTTGCTCGCTATGAAGTGGAGGGATAATAAAAATGTTTTCGTTCTTACCTTCCTTCATGCAGACACGACGGTCCAAATTACTACGGCGACTGGTGTTGTGGAGAAACCCCTCTGTGTCCACATATATAACCAAAATATGGGAGGGGTGGACCTCAACGAAAAGTTGTTGGCGCCGTACCTAATTGCCCGTAAGGCCAGATGCTGGTACAAGAAAGTGTCTGTTTATTTATTTCAATTGGCTTTGCGGAACGCTTATGTGCTATACAGAGCTTCAGGACGGACTGGATCCTTCCTTACATTCCAGGAACAGATCGTCCTTCTGTTTCCAGACGGTGCTCCACCTCACCTTCCCCAACCAAATGCAGTAAGCTGGCTGCATGAGAGGCATTTTCTTTACGTCCTCCAGGGTACCCCTACCCAACAAGCCCCTCAAAAAAGATGTCGTGTCTGCAGCAAGCGCGAATATAGGCGTGACACCCGCTATTATTGTCCCTCCTGTCCTGACAATCCTGGTCTTTGCATTGGTGAATGTTTTGATCGCTACCATACACTAGTTGAGTATTAGCGTAGGGTACAGCACTGCACAGACTAGGCACACTTTCACAGGGTCTCCCAAGATGCCATTGCATTTTGAGAGACCCGAACCTGGAACCGGTTACAGTTACAAAAGTTACAGTTACAAAAAAAGTGTAAAAAAAAAAAAGTAAAAAAAAAAAAAAACACAAACAAATATATAAAATAAAAAAAAAAAAAATAGTTGTAGTTTTATTGTTCTCTCTCTATTCTCCTCTCTATTGTTCTGCTCTTTTGTACTGTATTCTATTCTGAAATGTTTTATTGTTATTATGTTTTGTCATGTTTGCTTTATAAGTATGCAATTTTTTTATACTTTACTGTTTACTGTGTTTTATTGTTAACCATCATTTGCTTAGCAGGTACGCCATTCAGCTGCAGAGCGGATTTATTTATCTTGACAGCAACAGCGTTTGCTCCCACGATACATAAAGCTGTGACTCCAGCGCTGTCGGAGGTGATTTCACCACCACAGTTAAAAAAAAGAGCATATATGCCGAAGCATGGGGGCAGCAGGGGTGGAGGAGCGATTTGCTCCTACCTTTTGGGGCATATATATATAAACGGTGCATGTATGCCCATCATTAGAAGTGGGTGGATGAAGGGAGGTATTCTAATGGTGGGCATACCCACCGATCAATCTCTTTTTTTCGTTCAGCCCACAGGCTGCATGAAAAAAAAGTTTACAATATATGCCCAACAAGGACCAACAATGTACTGGTATGTTGCTGGACTTTGAGTGGTTATACCAGAAAGATGCCTGCAGGTTTAGGTATCATCTTGGTATCACTCTTCTCAGCCAGCGGTCCGCTTTCATGTAAAAGCAATCTTAGCAGCTAGTTAGCCTCTAGACTGCTTTTACAAGCAGTGTGAGGGAATGCCCCCCCTCCACCTTCTTCCATGTTTTTCTCTGGCTCTTCTGTCCCAACAGGGAAGCTGAGAATGCAGCCGGTGATTCAGCCAGCTGACCATAGAGCTGATCAGAGACCAGAATGGCTCCAAACATCTCTATGGCCTAAGAAACCGGAAGCTACAAGCATTTCATGATTTAGATTTCGCTGGATATAAACTGCACAATTGGGAAATTGGGAAAGCATCTTATCACATGGTCAGATGCTTTGAGGGCAGAGAAGAGATCTAGGGTCTAATAGACCCCAATTTTTTCAAAAAAGAGGACCTGTCACTACCTATTGCTATCATAGGGGATATTTACATTCCCTGAGATAACAATAAAAATTATTTAAAAAAAAAAGAAAGGAACAGTTTATAACAGCAATTGCACCATGCATGTGAGGTATCACCTCGAAGGTCAGATCGAGGGCAGTAATTTTAGCAGTAGACCTCCTCTGTAAATCTAAAGTGGTAACCTGTAAAGGCTTTTAAAGGCTTTTAAAAATGTATTTAGTTTGTCGCCACTGCACGTTTGTGCGCAATTTTAAAGCATGTCGTGTTTGGTATCCATGTACTTGGCCTAAGATCATCTTTTTTAGTTCATCAAACATTTATAGTGTTTTTTAGTGCATTAAAATTTAAAAAAGTGTGTTTTTTCCCAAAAAAATGCATTTGAAAAATCGCTGCGCAAATACTGTGTGAAAAAAAAAATGAAACACCCACCATTTTAATCTGTAGGGCATTTGCTTTAAAAAAATATATAATGTTTGGGGGTTCAAAGTAATTTTCTTGCAAAAAAAAATAATTGTTTCATGTAAACAAAAAGTGTCAGAAAGGGCTTTGTCTTCAAGTGGTTAGAAGACTGGGTGATGTGTGACATAAGCTTCTAAATGTTGTGCATAAAATGCCAGGACAGTTCAATACCCCCCAAATGACCCCATTTTGGAAAGTAGACACCCCAAGCTATTTTCTGAGAGGCATGTCGAGTCCATGGAATATTTTATATTGTGACACAAGTTGCGGTAAAAAGACAAATACTCACCATGCCTCCCAGCAAATAGCTTGGGGTGTCTACTTTCCAAATTGGGGTCATTTGGGGGGGGGGGGTTGTGCTATCTTGGCATTTTATTGCCTTCAAATCTGTGATAGGTAGTGAGGAGTGAATCAAAAATTTACGCCCCTAGAAATCCTGAAGGCAGTGATTGGTTTTCGGGGCCCTGTATGCAGCTAGGCTCCCAAAAAGTCCCACACATGTAGTATCTCCGTACTCAGGAGAAGCAGCAGAATGTATTTTGTGGTGTAATTCCACATATGCCCATGGCATGTTTGAGTAATATATCATTTAGTGACAACTTTGTGCAAAAAAACAAAAAAATTGTCACTTTCCCGCAACTTGTGTCAAAATATAAAATATTCCATGGACTCAACATGCCTCTCAGCAAATAGCTTGGGGTGTCTACTTTCCAAAATGGGGTCATTTGGGGGGGGTTGTGCCATCTTGGCATTTTATGGCCTTCAAAACTGTGATAGGTGGTGAGGAGTAAAATAAAAAATTTACGCCCTTAGAAATCCTGAAGGCGGTGCTTGGTTTTCGGGGCCTCGTACGTGGCTAGGCTCCCAAAAAGTCCCATACTCAGGAGAAGCAGCTAAATGTATTTTGGGGCGCAATGTCACATATAACCATGGCATGTATGAGCAATATATCATTTAGTGACAACTTTTAGTAATTTTTTTTTTTATCATTATTCACTTGGGACAAAAAAATGTAATATTTAATGGGCTCAACATGCCTCTCAGCAATTTCCTTGGGGTGTCTACTTTCCAAAATGGGGTCATGGGGGGGGGGGGGGTTGTACTGCCCTGCCATTTTAGCACTTCAAGAAATGTGGGGTCATTTGGGGGGGGGTTTGTGCCATCTGGGCATTATATGGCCTTCAAAACTGTAATAGGTAGTGAGGAGTGAAATCAAAAATTTACGCCCTTAGAAATCCTAAAGGCAGTGATTGGTTTTTGGGGCTCCATATGCCGCTTGGCTCCCAAAAAGTCCCACACATGTGGTATCCCCGTACTCAGGAGAAGCAGCTGAATGTATTTTGGGGTGCAATTCCACATATGCCCATGGCCTGTGTGAGCAATATATCATTTAGTGACAACTTTTTTTTTTTTGTCATTATTCAATCACTTGGGACAAAAAAAATAAATATTCAATGGGCTGAACATGCCTCTCAGCAATTTCCTTGGGGTGTCTACTTTCCAAAATGGAGTCATTTGTGGGGGGTTTGTACTGCCCTGCCATTTTAGTACCTCAAGAAATGACATAGGCAGTCATAAACTAAAAGCTGTGTAAATTCCAGAAAATGTACCCTAGTTTGTAGACGCTATAACTTTTGTGCAAACCAATAAATATACGCTTATTGACATTTTTTTTACCAAAGACATGTGGCCGAATACATTTTGGCCTAAATGTATGAATAAAATTGAGTTTATTGGATTTTTTTATAACAAAAAGTAGAAAATATCATTTTTTTTCAAAATTTTCGTTCTTTTTCCATTTATAGCGCAAAAAAATAAAAACCACAGAGGTGATCAAATACCATCAAAAGAAAGCTCACTTTGTGGGAAAAAAGGACACAAATTTCGTTTGAGTACAGCATTGCATGACCGCGCAATTAGCAGTTAAAGCGACGCAGTGCCAAATTGTAAAAAGTGCTCTGGTCAGGAAGTGGGTAAATCCTTCCGGGGCTGAAGTGGTTAAAGACAAAGGTATAATGTCCACCTATCAGATTCCTCCCCCAACTCTCATGGATTTTAGGAGGGGGGGGAGATGTTTTGGCCAGGTAACCCTCTCCACTTCATTGAGAAATGAATGCCTAAATAATGTGTATTACTTTGGCCAGCCCCTTCTTACTTACACTATTGGCAGCCCACTGGACAGATAAGAAGTGTCATAATACAAAGATATAAATACACACTGTACACATTGAAGCACATTTTTACATTCTCATATTACCTATCAAGATAATAATAGGATACAAAAACTTTAAACAGTACCATTTGAAAGTATTCAGGCAGGCCCTTGCACTACATGCTTTGGGGAATTCATCCATAAATATGACCACAAAAGAGATGGGTATAGTGTGTATGAGTTTGGCAAAGTCAGCAGATAGAGGATTGGTATCAGCTGAGTTAGCAGTTGGGGGGAGGGAGGGTTCCAAATGATTTTGGGACCCAAAAAAAAACCTCTGGCACTCTGCCAGAATTTAAAGCACAAACGAGACGAGGTGGATATAGGCCCAGGAGAGCATGCTGGGGAAGTTAGTGAAGGCAAATATGTATGAAGGACAAAAAAAAAAATTTTCAAAAAAATCCAGCATGCATGAGGACAAAGGGGACATTCACAGCATATTACAATTACAATTAGGGAATGAGGAAAGAAATACAATACATTAGCAAACATTAAATACAATAAAATGTGATGTTAAAGGATAAAAATCTTACCTTAACCCCTTCCCGACTGGTGTACGCCAATGTACGTCTGCAGAATGGCACGGCTGGGCAAATGGACTTACAGGTACATCCATTTGAATTTCCTGCCATGCCATTGCGTGCCCGCCGGCCGGGAGCTCCGTGAGTCGGGTCACGGGTTCCGCGGACTCGATCGCCACAGGGATACCTGCGATCGCCTCACGGAGAGTACGATCGGGAAGATGCTGATGTAAACAGCATCTCCCCGTTCTGCCTAGTGACAAGTGTCACTGATCTCTGCTCCCTGTCATTGGGAGCAGTGATCAGAGTAGTGACACAGCTAGCCCATCCCCCCTACAGTTATAAATCACTCCCTAGTACTGACTTAACCCCTCCCTGCCCCCTAGTGGTTAACCCCTTCACTGCCAGTGTCATTTATACAGGAATCAATGCATTTTTATAGCACTGATTGCTGTATAAGTGACAATGGTTCCAAAAATGTGTCAAAAATGTCCGACATGTCCACCATAATGTTGCAGTCATAATAAATATCGCTGATCGCCGCCATTACTAGTAAAAAAAAAAATTATTAATAAAAATGCCATAAAACTATCCCCTATTTTGTAAATGCTATAACTTTTGCGCAAACCAATCAATAAACGCTTATTGCGATTTTTTTTAACCAAAAATATGTAGAAGAATACGTATCAGCCTAAACTGATGTTTAGGCTGATGTTTTTTTATATATTTTTGGGGGATATTTATTATAGCAAAATGTAAAAAAAAAATTTGTTTTTTTTTTAGAATTGTCGCTCTTATTTTGTTTAAAATAAAAATCGCAGAGGTGATCAAATACCACCAAAAGAAAGCTCTATTTGTGGGAAAAAAAGGACGTCAATTTTGTTCGGGTGCAACGTCGCACGACTGCGCAATTGTCAGTTAAAGCAACGCAGTGCCGATTCGCAAAAAGTGCTCTGGTCAGGAAGGGGGTAAATTCTTCCGGGGCTCAAGTGGTTAATATACTCCTTCTGCAGGACCTGGATGATGGCAGAACAGGTCTCTGGGATAATGATCCCCAGAGCCTGGGGGGAGATGCCTGTCGAGAACTTGAGGTCCTTCAGGCTTCTCCCCGTCGCCAAGTACCGCAGGGTGGCGACTAACCTCTGCTCCGGAGTGATGGCTTGCCTATTGCAGGTATCCTGCCTGCTGATATAAGGGGTTAGCAAAGCCAACAAATTAGGAGAAAATAAAAGAAAGTGGGCATATGCCCAAAGAACTAGCAATCAAATGTGCTGCTCACACAGATAGCGCTAATAAGGAATTTTTGGTTAAAGCCTAACTCTAGGTTTGATTGAACTTTAAATAGTTCAAGCTGGTCCAAATAATGTTCTTCCTTCACATGCTGCCAATGCTGTATAAACTGTATGTATCATCAGGTCAGTCCCACTCAAATTTGTTTCTGGAACAGAACAGGAAGCTTACGGTACAGAGTGCTGTATACTGTATATAGCTGATGCTAGTTAATACATCACTGACAGGATCTGTTAATAAAGGAAATAGTTCATTTGGACCAACTTGCCCACACAGCTGCGTCATTCATTCATAGAGTCCTGTGAATGAATGAACTACAAGTTACATCTGCCACCACTACTGAATTGCAAGTACCGTCAATGAACTGTGAGAGCCCCCTTTTTTGGCCATGGTTCAAAGGCCAGTCAAAGCATTTTGGTTTAATTTCAGACGAAATTTCACTGGGAATTACAAAATAACAGGATTCGCTGCAAACCCAAGGTTAAGGCAAACCCAAACTTAAGATCATGATGGACATTAGGAAAGGCAGCACTGATATAAGAAAGCAAAGCCCTTCACGCAGAGACAGGACATGGTAAATAATGGGTAAAATATTAGATGCAGAGAATCTGTGGGTACTACTGGTGAATATTCCTTTGCCCTCTGATTGACTTTTTTGGGCACAGCTTCAATACTTCAGGTCCTCTTTAATGTGTATATGTGTATTTATGTACCTTATTTCATTCATTTTATGTAAAACATGTTTTTGAATTGACAAGAGAAAATATTCTTATCCTTATTATATACTATATATATGTCTCATGAGAATAGCTGTAATAGCTCATTACTTTCGGTACCTCAGTCTCAGCTTTTTGCTTTGTAGTGCTACAGCTGGTTTTGCTTTACTGATTCTTCTGGCAGGGCCAGTGCAAGGATTTTTGTCTACTCAGACGAAGGTCTCCCCATTTGAAGATGGGGGAAGGGGGCACGTTTTCAAAGAATACGTGCAGTGGGGGGGGGGGGGTTATAAGAGGATACTGTATGTGCTAGGGGGTGCTTTGGGAGAGGAGAGAAGGAGGGTTGGACATAAAATGTAACCCCCCTAGCACAAGTCCTCTCCACTCCCAAAGTGCCCAGTGCCCCCTAGCACATACAGTGTCCTCTTATCCCCCTACCCCCCCCCCCAAATCACTGCAAGTATTCTTTTCCTATTTGTAAACTTGTCCCACTTCCTTGTGTCCCCTCTACTGCAAGTCTCATGTATATTGCAATCAGACCTCAGATCAGCACAGGATATGGAGAGCTGTGTCCATCCTCCCCCTCCTTCTGTCTATCTATACTGTATAGGAGAACAGCAGAGCTGAGAAGGAGGAAGGGCTTTAGTCCTCTCTGCACTGTGTGCTTACTGTTCCATGGAATAGATACCAGCTGCCATGTGGGACTCTAGACACCCGCACAAGCTGTGTGGCAGGTGTCACTGGTGCCCACACCAGCATGCCCCTGCCAGGCACTGTTCTATCACTGGGCTCTGAGGTTTAGATCAGAGGTTAGGTTAGGTTCAGCTCCTGGGGATTGGATTCTACTGCCCCCCTCTCCTGGAGCCCTCAGGCAGCTGCTTAAGCAGCCTATCACTCGCGCTGGCCCTGGGTCTATGGCTCCACTGACACATTAAACAATGCGCTGACTATACGACTAAAATCTTATCTCAGCAAATGACCAACATAGAGGTTGTGTAACTGGATTAAAATAGAGAGATTTCTCAGCTGTCTACATTACAGATCTTTTAATTTAATACAATAAGAAAAATATGGAAATGTAAAAGTCATTAAAAATGGCTTTAAGTTAAATACTGCAATAGAAAGTCAAACTGTGTATTCACTTAAAATACACTACACTTTTTCTTTATAAATTCAGCAAGTCTACTACAATGTATTGGATTAGAAAAAATGTAGCGCTAAGAAATGAAAAACAATAAGCAATAATAGTGTACCAAATAATATATGCAAATGGTGCAAACATATAATAAGAATAAATCTAAAAGGAAATAAATATAAAAAATACATATATATATATATCTATATATATATAGATATATATATATATATAATGTGTAAAAACACAAGTGGAGAGTCCCAAGGTGCAAAGATCCTAAGGTAAACTTATATATAGGGATGAGCCCGATGTTCAAGTCGAACATAAGTTCGACTCGAACATCGGTGTTCACCTGTTTGCCGAATAGCGAACAATTTGGGGTGTAGGTGGCAAATTCGAAAGCCGCAGAGCACCCTTAAAAAGTCTATGGGAGAAATCAAAAGTGCTAATTTTAAAGGCTTATATGGCTTATATCTTATTGTCTTATATGGTTTATATGGTATTTAACAAACAACCGGAAGTGAAAACACCACAGGGCAGACGTCTCATTCAACAACCATTGGGTCGCATAACGCTGGTCACGCAATCCACGGCAATGTAATCAAGCCTCATTGCGGCCAAGAGCACACCCAGATCACAAAAATGGTGACCAAATGTGCCCCGAGCCCCAAAGGCAAGAAAAACAAACCTCATTTAAGGAGCAGGACTAAAACAAACTAACCTAACTCCAAGATCATAATATGAAACACATGATGTCATAAACAGTAATATAAAATACCACTTATTTTAAACTAGTGGACTAACCACATATAGTAGAAAATATTTTTTTTTTTTCACAAGAAATAGTAGAAAATAATTTAGATTGAAAATGAATAAAAATAAAGCATAAAGGTCTAGGCTTGATTAATGAAAAAATGTATGTCCCATTTGACGTTCATACCAAACGGCGAATAAGACTTAAGCTCGTGTATTCAGTATGTTTCGAGGCGAGAGACACCGCGGAGGCGGGACTCACCCCTCCACTCACTTATCAATGATTTGAAATTGTGTTCCTGCAGGATCTTTGTTGTGATATTTTAAATAATGGCGGGGGACGCTGTGATTAATTCATCCCTTCTTGATACTGGCCAAATGTTCGTTGACCCTCACTGAGAATGTCCTAATAGTATGTCCCACATATTGTTTCTTACAAGGACAAGTCAGTAGATAGACAATAAATCTCGTGGCACGAGTGGTAAAATGTTTCATTGGGTAAGTACGTTGCGTAGTGGATGAAGTGAATGTGTCGGTTTTACGTTTCCCACGATTACTTCGCTACTGAGTTAGCGCAGTAATATTCCTTATTCACATACTACAATGTATCAAAGGTGCGATTTGGATTTTTAATTCACACATCTCATTATGCTTAAATATTGGTGTTGGCAAAATTAAACATCCCAGCACATGTGCAAATTAAAAACGATAAGCTCTAGGCACAAGTAACTTTGAATAATTGTCTAATTTATGACATTTACATTAAAAAGTTGTTATTCCAAACAACTCTGTAGCAAGACACATGAGACTATATTAGCATGCATTAGAAACATATTAAAAGCTATTCTTATTCTCACATTTTTTAGCATACAAGGATTACAAGGAAAAGTTCCGTAAATAAAAAGAAATCTTAGATGATGAAAATTAAATGAAATTTTGAAGTTTATGGATGAAAATTAAGAAAACGTGCTTCATGTAAATACTAATGTTTAATGTAAACTTCAGATCAGCATGGATTTCTTATCACAGGATCACATATAATTTATCAAAAATCATGTTTTCAAAACCAAAACCCCAGCCCTAATATGTCAAATACAAAGTCCATTCAACAAATACATAGCCCTTGCCAGAGTATCAAAATATATAAAACTAATTCAACACACTAGAATAACAAATTCATGAAGTATAACCAAATATGATCAGGTTCTTAATCATTGGGTGAAATAATTCTAAATCCTTCTAATAGCTGGGAATGATAAAAAAAAAACTTATTTTGTACACATCTAAGATTTAGCTCTACTTTATTACTAGTCTGTCGAGACATTGCTAGGCTAAGTACCACCCAGAACTGTGTCAAACCAAGATATAGCTGCCCTTGCCATAATGTGCAAAAATGCATAGCATACTTCCACATGATGGCAGACTTGTCTCTGAGCTTGACCTCCTGCAGCACTGATAGCTCCATGATTATAATTATGGCTCCATCTGCTGCCACTGCCATTTCTTTCCATCGTGTCTTTAGATTTCATCGACTTCCCTCTCCGGCCATTAGATGCCCATTGAGGTTGTAACTCCTGCACACACATACTGAAAATACGTCATCCTGGCACTGGATTTCATTCTGGGCATTTTACAGATATTGGGACCAGGCCAAAGGTATTCTGAAGGCATTTTTCAAGAACAAAACAAAATTCTAGACACAAGAAAGCGTTATATTGTAGAAGAGGGATGCTAACTCAAACTCCTAGCAATTATTTTAAGGTTCAGTGCACTGCTCTCACTGGATTGGCCTTTTGCTATTGCCAAGGCATAAGCCGGGTACACACCAACTACACACAAAGGTGGGTTTGCACACCTAATAATAAAAACTGACACCTCCGGGCGGAGCCGCTGTACTAACAATGCAAGGTTAGCCCAGCGATCTCCCCTGCTGAGCTCTTGTATTCTGACAGGAGGACATCCCCCCCACCAGAACACTCTGATTAGCGCTCTCTGCCATTGGCTCAGGGTGCTGATCGGTAGTAGGTCAGATGCTGGTTTACTGCCCGACATACATGTGGGCAGAATGTTGGCTTTTTTTTCAACAGACATATGTCTGGCATATGTCTCCCAGCATTCCGCCTGTGTGTACGGGGCTATTGCCTAGAAGTCTGGACAATCGCGCACCACATAAGAAAGTAAAACAATAATCACACAGGTGATTATTGTTGTGTACCTTAGGGTCTATTAACACCTATCTGGTTCATTGTGGTATGTTAACACATGTGCATTACGTTGTGCATTGATATAAGGGAGCTTCCAAAGCATCACAATGGACTGGACATGTGCCATTTTTTTCTAATGTGGGGCACTGCATAACACATTAGTATGTTGCTGCGCATTGTGGTGAATTGCCTTGGTATGTGTTATTGCAACACATACATGGGAATGAGCCTTTAAAGTATAACTTCAGGCAAAACGTTTTATAGCTTTGGATAGAGTAAAGAGGGGTTTAAACACCTTTTAGGTTTTTATTGCTGTCTGTGCCCCCATTAGGGAGATTCCCCCTCTCTATTTGTCCTGTTTACCATTATCATTGAACGTGAAAGTAAGAGAAAACCCCAAAATTTGTTCTGTCCCCAGAAAAGTAATAGAAGGAAAATCTGCCAATGGGGACACTAAGTCTGGTGACCTGGGGGGCCCCAAGGGGTTCCCTTAATTTGCAGGCATTTCCTCTCATTTTCTGTTTTGGCTGTGGGACAAGAAGTGAAAGTTAAAGTGGTATTAAAAGAGACGCTCAGGGTAAAAAAACAAAACAAACATTTGTACTTACCTATGCGGATGCATCCTAGATCCGATGCTGCAGCTGTCCCTGCCACCTCTGTAGTGAGAATTGAGCGATCAAACACCACTAACCTTTCAGTTCTCACCTCTGCTCTGAGCAGAGAGCCGTGACTGTCGGTCACCGACTTTCTGCTCTCCTCTCTAGCGTTTACTGGAGCCTTGGGCTGTGGAGGGGGCAGGAGGGGCTGGCTCAGGCAACTATGACCTCAGCCAATAGTGGACTTTAGCCCCATTGTCAGCTAAAAACAGATCACAGGAGTGCATTTCATTCATAGGAGAAGTATGTCCAAAAATGTTTCTCCTTTAACCGGTTCAATATCAGGCATTTTCACCCCCTTCCTTCCCAGACCAATTTTTAGTTTTCAGCGCTGTCGCACTTTAAACGACAATTGTGCGGTCGTGCGACGTTGTACCCAAACAAAATTGACGTCCTTTTTTTCCCCACAAATAGAGCTTTCTTTTGGTGGTATTTGATCACCTCTGCGGTTTTTATTTTTTGCGCTATAAACAAAAGAAGAGCGATAATGATCTAAACAGGGGTGTTGGCGCTGTCCGGCTATATGCACATAAAGGTATATAAAAAACTACTCAAATAAATAAAGCAGAAGTACTTGTGAAAGAGGTGATGCGTGTAAACAATACGTGACAGGGCTAGGGTGTATTAAATGCAAACAATACCCTAGGCAGATAATAATACTAATAAAGTGCTGCGTACTCCTAAAAAAATGAAAAATGTGCCTTAGTCCCAATTAATCAAATGTCCATATGTATGTAAAAGAATATACCACTAATGCAAAGTGTGTAAAATACAACCAGTCTCCCTGGCATAAAAATGCAGTAAAGTGCAAAGTGCTCCTGAACAAATGTGTCTTAATCTCAATGCATCAAATACCATAAAAATAAATAAAAATAAAAAATAAATAAATAAAAAATGTACCCGCAGGTGAATAAACAATAGTGGCAATCAAAACAGAAATTTTGCAAATCAAGCACACAATGGAAAAAATAATAATTTAGAAGATATCCCCAACAAGTGTGCATAAAAATATATAGAAAGGTATGTAAATGTCCAAAGTTCAAAATCCCAAAAAAAAAAAAAAAAAAAAAAAAAAAAAATGTGTCCTTATAGTGAAAAAACAGTGATCTCAGCTTTAACTGATGTAGTCCCCGTCCTCCACCGCACACCCACTCGTGCTTGCACTCACCGGACTACCTCACCCCTGCAGGGGTAAAGGCATATGTGGAAAAATCCCACGATGGCGAATCCAGGGGGGGGGGGGGGGTTTCCTCCGTTGAAGGGTGTTATGTCCTTAGTAATATCCCCAGTAACGAACATCCATGTAAAGTGAGGAAGAAGGAAACTTCATAGCGTAACTCCACAAAAATTATATGAATTTTATTGATAAAAGTCCATGACAAACGTGCTAAAAAGTAAATCGTAAAAACAAATGTAAAAAACGCCGGAGCTGACAGTGCTCCAGAAGCCGGGTCTCAGCTGTTGAGCAGCGTGGTGTGGCGTGCGTTCCACCGCTCACAGCTGTAAACCGGAACAAACACAGAGAAGGTACTGACGTGTGCGTATCACGAGGCCACGCCTTACGCGTTTCGTCATCAAGACGTCATCTGAGGCGCGGCCATCTTGGTACTCCACACGTCTAAATAGGGAAATGGAGGTGCCGCGGAAGCCAATCAATTGCTCCTATCCTACCCTCGTGACCTCTGATCGGGATCATGTGGTATACTTGCTGTTGGTAATGCGCCATCATGTGGATGTAATAAATAATTACATGTTTAGGCGCCTCCATTTAATTTTACAAAGTGAAATAAATATAAATAATGATAAATAATGATCGGCAAGAAGATGTAAACCAATGCTAAATATAAAAAATGTAAATATATGAATCACACTGCATACCCCAAGACGCACAATGTCACATCAAAATGCATATATGAAGAAAAAGTTTTATATATATATATGTAAAAAATAAGATAAAAAATAGGATAAAAATAAGAATAAGAATACAAATACAAATATATTCAAAAATTAAAAAGGGGATCTTACAAGCAGTAGAAACATGGTGCGTAATGGGGGACAGCAGACACAGAAAAAACATTAAAAGAAATATATGTGCTTGTAAAAATGATGTGTGCAATTAGACCTATCTTCAGAAAAAGGAGGCAGTAGGGATAAAAATCCATAGAAGTCAAAAACCTATGCAGTCAGAGCCTAAGGCCTTGGTATAAAATACCGATAAACTGCAGTAGAATGTGTGGGGTACACGAAGAGAATAAAGTAGAGATAATTCAAATGTTGGTGTAGATGAGGATAAAGACTTAAAAACCACAGACTAGGTCTAAGTTTGATATAATTAGAGGAGTTTTGGAATTGCAAGGGGGTTGGTATAGTTGATGGGGGGCATCTAGAAGTTGGACAAGAAACAATTGAGGTCTATCTCTACGTTCAGACCCCTGGGGACAAGGCAGTCCAAACGATGTATCCATCTTGTTTCATTCTGCGATATCATCACCCTTTTGCTGCCCCCCCTCCAGTGATTTTTGACGGTATCAATACCGTAAAAAATCAGCCCGGACGGGTCCCTGTGGTGGAATTCATCGAAGTGTCTGGAGAGATTATGTTTAGGAAACCCTTTTCTGATGTTATTAATATGTTCCCTAATCCGTACACAGAGGGGTCTAGTAGTCCTGCCCACATATTGCAGTCGGCAGGGACATTCGATGATGTAGGTTACATGGGTGGTATTGCAGGTGACCAGCTCCCTAATCTCATACTCCTTGCCATTCCTGGCCCTAAAAGATGTTCTCTTTTTAGGTTGTTTTTTACTGACCCGACAGGCCAAACACTTTTGACATTTATAAAATCCCTTCATATCAGAGAACAATTTTACATTCTTAGGAGGATCAATAACATTATGGACCAGGTGGTTTCTGAGAGTAGGTGCTCTCCTATAGATGAACCGAGGTTTTTTTGTCAGTAAATTCCCAAGGGTTCTATCGGATTTTAGAATCAGCCAATATTTCCTTACAATGTGCTCAATAGATCTGTATTGATTGTTGAACCCTGTGACAAAGGAGATGTCTACCGGAGAATTCTTCTTATTGTTACCCTCCTTTGTTAACAAGGAGTTCCGGTCATATCCTTGTATCTCATTTCTTATTTTGACCAGAGTTTCCGGGTCATATCCTTTATCAGAAAATTTCTTAATTAAGGTATCTGTCTGGTTCCGATAGTCTTCGATATTCCCGCAGTTCCTCCGTATTCTCAAGAACTGCCCCTTGGGTATGTTCTTTTTCCATTTCGGATGGTGGCAGCTCGAGATGGGTATATACCCGTTGCGGTCAGTGGGTTTAAAAAAAGTCCTTGTTGACAGCTCTCCATCCTGTTTAAAAATCTGTAGGTCTAAATATTCTATCGCGTCCCAGTCAGTCTTTCCAGTGAAGGAAATGCCATATTCGTTCTGGTTGAGTTCAACCAGGAACCTCTCAAAGGAATCAGAGTCCCCTTCCCACAGGATAATTACATCGTCAATATACCGACGGTAAAACTTTATCTCGGGTCTTCTGATACCATATATGTAGCGCTCTTCCAATAGGTCCATAAATAAATTCGCCACACTCGGCGCGTATTTGGCACCCATAGCAACCCCCTTCTTCTGTACATAGAAATCTTTTTGATACCAGAAGTAGTTACTCCCCATCGCCAGTTCCAGGCCTTCCAAAATAAATTGTATTTGCTCTTGCTTGAGGTCTGAACATTCGTGTAAAGCTTTCTCAACCCCTCTAAGCCCATCCTTCTGCTTGATACTTGTGTACAATGAATTGACGTCAATCGTTGCCAAAAGACAACGATCAGTTCCAGTGATTGTTCTCAATTCATTGATGAGTTGAGTGCTATCCCTGAGATAGGACCTTCCCTTTACCACTACTGTTTTCAGAAAACGATCTATGTATTCACCTAATCTCGAGAATAGGGAATCCAACCCACTAATGATAGGTCTACCCGGTGGTTTATTCAGCCGCTTATGTATTTTGGGCAGATAGTATATAACCGGGGTTTTCGTGGAATCCGGAATCAGGTATCTGGCTTCTTTTTTGTTCAAAATTCCTGCTACACTCCCCTTTTTTACCAGTCTTTTTAGGTTCCTTAAATATTGTGGTTTGGGATTACACTTCAATTTTTTATAAGTATTTTCAACTCCCAGTAAATTATTCATTTCTTCTTCGTATTCCTCTTTTTTCAGGATGACCAGACCCCCTTCTTTGTCCGCGGGTCTTATTACCACCTCCTTCCTCTTGCCGATCTCTTTAATCGTTTTCCAAATATGAGAGCTTCTGGATTTCTTTGTGCTCATTTTGGCCAGGTCATTCTCTACCATTCGTTTGAACGAACCTATACATTGATCCCCCGGGACCTTGGGATTGAAAATGGAATTGTTCCTAAGTTCAGTGTGGGTATAACCATCAGTTCCGCTGGCTCCACTGACTTTTTTATTCAGAGCATAATACTTCTTTATCTTCAATTTCCTAATGAATTTTTGTAAGTCAATGTACACTTCGAACTTGTCAATCACTTTTTCTGGTGCATATTTCAGTCCCAAGTCCAGTATCTTTAATTCATCATCCGTAAAGGTTGCTTCACTTAGATTGTAGATTCCTTGGCCTAGTATTCCCTTCTTCTTTTTCGGCTTCCCTCCTCGTTTCCCTCTGGTCTGTTTCTTTCGTAACCTCTGGATTGGTATTCTGGCCCTCTCTCTGAGTTCATGTTCCTTCCATCTTCTAGATTCATACGTGGATGTTGTGGGGAAAAATGATCTTGGTACCCATTCGTCCTCTGTGTCCTGTACATACCGGGTGGAGGATCTCTCCTCTGTGGACCATAGGGGTCTCGCCCCGTCCTCCTCCAACTGGGTGGATGATATTGTACCCTCGCATTCCATCTCCCAGGGGGTCTGTCTCGTGGTCTTCCATGCTGAAAATCCCTCTCTCCTTGGTAGTCTCTCCTATTCCTAGGGTCCCACTGAGGCATACGTGCTCTCCCATATCTAGTGAAAAGAAGAGCGACAATTTTGAAAAAAACACAATATTTTTTACTTTTTGCTATAATAAATATCCCAATTTAAAAAAAAAAAAAAATTTTTTCCTCAGTTTCGGCCGATACGTATTCTTCTACATATTTTTGGTAAAAAAAATTGCAATAAGCGTATATTGATTGGTTTGCGCAAAAGTTATAGCGTCTATAAAATACGGGATAGATTTATGGCATTTTTAAAAAAAAATTATTTATTTATTTTTTTTACTAGTAATAGCGGCGATCGCGATTTTTTTTTTGTGACTGCGACATTATGGCGGACACATCGGACACTTTTGACACATTTTTGGGACCATTCACATTTATACAGCGATCAATGTTATAAAATTGCATTGATTACTGTGTAAATGTGACAGGCAGTGAAGGGGTTAACCACTAGGGGGCGGGGAGGGGTTAAATGTGTTTCCTAGGGAATGCGTCTAACTGTAGGGGGAGGAGGGGCACAAGGGGAGGAGACCGATCAGTGTTCCGCTGTTCTGGGAACACAGATCGGTCTCCTCTGAGCTGACAGGACGTGGATCTGTGTGTTTACACACACAGATCCACGGTCTGGCCTGGTTAACGGGCAATCGCAGGTGCCCGGCGGTCATCGCGGCCGCCGGGCACACGCACCCGAGGCCATCATATGACGTCCACCCAGGATGGGAGATCCCATCTGTGGACTTCATATGCCTATACGCGGGTAGGGAAGTGGTTAAACCCCAAAGCAAAAAGCAAACATTTATTAGGTTTCAGCTTACCAATTCTTAGATTGTGTGGCTGCATTTGTTTTCTTTTTTAGGGATTTGTTCCTTTAATTTCACCTAATTATCAAGCCAGTAAGTCCGTTATTTTTCAACAGAACAAACTCTCCTCCAAATGTAGCAGTCTAGAAGGTTGAGACAACCATTTACCATTGACAGGGGTGCTTACAATGATCAACTTTTATTTATTCACTAATGTGTTTATCCTAGCAGAAAAAAAAAAAAACTGTTGCTGTAACTGCTTGTGTAACAGCATTGTGAGCTGGAGTTTGGCTTCAGTTTGTTTAATGTATCTATCTAAATCTGCGAGTACATCCAACATTCCACTCCCCCCAGACTGACAATGCTGCTGTCCAAAGGTGCCCCCTGTGCTTCTTCATCCAGAGTGGAGGCACTCTAAGGCCCCTTTCAGGCGACCATTTGTTTCATCGGTACAGTCAAAAACGGAAGAAGTTTATATCAGTTTTTCATCAGGTTTTCATTCGTTTTTCTATCCATTTTTACATGAGTTTTTTTAAATCCTCCAGCTAGAGTGCTTACCTACTTAAGTCCCAGCGCCATTTTTTCATGCAAAAAAAGGATTGTTCGTTTTTATATGCATTTTTCATCTGATCTGTTTTTTTAACAGAAGAAAAATAGGGCTCTAATCCATTCCAAAAAATGTATCTTGACAGAAGCGGATATAAATGGATGTAAATGGATGATCATCCATTTACATTTGTTTTTCCGTAGAGATGCATTGATATCCGCTTTTCGTCTGTCAACTGATGGATGAAAAATGGACAAATCTGCTGTTCCTAGTGATCAGGAACGGCGATCTCTCTCTACTCCCAGTCAGTCCCCTCCCTCCACAGTTAGAAACACCTCCCTAGGAAACACTTAACCCCCTGATCGCCCCCTAGTGTTAACCCCTTCCCTGCCAGTGACATTTATATAGTAATCAGTGGCTATTTATAGCACTGATCGCTGTATAAATGTCAATGGTACCAAAAAAGTGTCAAAAGTGTCCGATCTGTCCGTCGCAATGTTGCAGTCCTGCTAAAAATCGCTGATTACCGCCATTATTATTTAAAAAAAAATAATAAAAATGCCATAAATATATTCCCTATTTTGTAGATGCTATAACTTTTGCGTAAACCAATTAATATACGTTTATTGTGCTTTTTTTTTAAACAAAAATATGTAGAAGAATACATATTGGCCTAAATTGATGAAGACATTTTTATTTATTTATTTATTTTTGGATATTTATTATAGCAAAAAGTAAAAAACATTGTTTTTTTTTTTTTTCAAAATTGTCACTCTTTTTTTGCTTATAGCGCACAAAATAAAAACCACAGAGGTGATCAAATACCACCAAAAGAAAGCTCTATTTGTGGGGAAAAAAAAGACATTAATTTTGTGTGGGTACAATGCCACATGACTGCGTAATTAAGTATAAAAAGGGATATTGCGCTATAGGGTAAGAATAAAAATGAGCTGCAACTAAAAAGTGTTATACGACACCAAACAGATATACAAAGCAAAAAGTCGCGCTAATTGGTGAAATGATAAATGACATATGCTCCCAATGATAGGTGCCAGAAATCACGATAAGTGACACAAAATAAAGGTTATTGAGATACAAACCAAAAGTGTAAAATTGAGTGCATCAAACTATACGTCTAACCAAATATAGTGCATCAAAAATACGAATGCAAATATGTGATACTAAGAAAATATAAAAAAAATATATATAAAATATATAAAAAGAATCCAATTAGAAAATGTCCATTAGCTGGGTGAAGTGAAAAAAGTACAAAAATCAATCCACATATGGAAGGAATGGATCCATATTGCAAAAATAAATAAACCATAAAAAATCCAATATTGGTGTAAAACCAAAAGTGATGCGTTGTGAAGTTCCACACTAAAGTGACAAGTGAAAAGATATATCCTCCACCACAGAGAAATGCTGCCGCTTACCAGAAACTGGTGGTCCCTTACTACAGGGGACCACACTGGGCGAGTGGCTGTAACCCCAGCCCGGGATCTCACTGGCAAGCACTGGACTCCTCAGCATCAGCAGGGATGGTCAACAGAAGAATTAGTAGGGCAGTGATTTCACCAAAAAAACAAAAAGCTACACATAGCGTAAATCCTTTAACATTTATTGAGGTATAAAAAGGGAAAAGGGACACTTACAAATCGAAGGATGTACATAAGGAAGATAAATATGAAAGGATGAGCTGGCCAGCTTCCAAACAGCCCGTAGCTTCCGGGGCTGGACGTACGGCGGTGACGTCAGAACGTAGCTCCCCCTCCCTACGTCATTTCGTCACTAGCGGATGTGGTCACGGGATACGGGCGGCGTCCTGATGCACCTCTTAAATAACAAACCACCAACCACGCCTCGATCTGGATCTTGAGGCAAGAACCATAGGGCACCATCCCACTCAAGGGAAAAAGCTAAGGGCAAACATGTCTAAATGTCTAAAAACCCATACAATGTGGATCCAAAGTAAAAAAGAATCGAAATGTTTAGCTCGTTAAAGAACTTAAACAAACAAAGATGGTCTGGAATAATTAATAAACATCTAATACGTAATTTGGGGGAATAAAAATTAACAAATAATAATGATCCAATACTGAAAAAACTAAAAATGCCTAGTGACACTACAACGTGCAGCATAGGCTATAGGCTAAAGTCACTAGAACAAGCCTAAACAAGCCTCAAATAAAAACGGCAGCTCATATGTGAAAACACATGAGCCATAAATAAAGGCTCAAAAAATAAACTATAATACAAAGTATACAGTGGTAATTAAAGGTTAGCTAAAAAGGGAAATATGTCAGCATCCCCCTTGGTGGAAAAGCACCCCGCCGCTCTCCATGGGCCGTTCAAGGATAATAGTCATACAGGGTGATAATAGAAAACAAATTAATATCAAAAGTGCCCAATGGGAACACCACCGGGCATCTCAAATAATTGATGAAAATCCTGACGATTCCAATGTACCAAATAAAAAGATATATTAAAAAATAAGAAAAATGTGACTAAAAATATGAAATCAAGTTACACAGAGTCACTAGGAATTGTCAATAAAGGAATTAACATTGACTTCAATGTTAAGGCCAAAAGGGGTATAGCTTTTATTCTTATGGACCCAAGCCATCGCCAACCTTGAGATACTTTTAACTAAACCAATACCCCTCCAATGGGGCCTAAATTTATCAATCCCCAAAAAGATAGTACCAGATGGATCTCTTTTATGGGTAGTGAGGTAGTGCTTGGATACAGAGTGTTTGGTAAAACCTCTGCGTATATTATTAATATGTTCGTTTAACCGCACTTGTAAAGGTCGCTTCGTCCAGCCCACATACTGCAGGCCACAAGGGCACTGCAGAATGTATACGACCCCAGACGTAGAGCTAGTAATGAAGGGCTCAATGACAAAGGATTTAGAGGTACAGGTGGAAATAAAACTAACAGTCCTTCTGGTCCTACAACCATTAATTGAACAGACCTGACATCTCCTACACTGATAGTACCCTGTTAGTTCAGAGAAGAAGCCAGATTTAGGAATAGGAGGATTCAGAATGTTGGGTGCCAATTTATCTTTAAGAGACGGTGAGCCCCTAAAAACCACCTGCGGTTTATCAGGTAGAATGGATGTCAGCACCCTGTCATTCTTAAGAATGTGCCAATGCTTATTGATAATATGTTTAACCCTAGAATGCTGACAAGAAACATTAGTAATGAAAGGACAGCGATAAGAGGCATCAGCTGGACCCTCAGCCCGCGCAACAAGTAAATCCTTCCGATCCACATTCCCAACCTGATCCAAGGTACTAGCCACAAAATTAGGAGCATATCCCTTGGCTACAAACCTCTGGGTTAGGACATGTACCTGAGTTTGAAAGGTACCGGCATCCATACAGTTCCGTTTTAATCTAAGAAACTGACTCTTAGGCACAGACCTGAGCCACGAGTGGTGACAGCTATCATTGGCAATAAATTAATTTCTGTCCGTTGATTTGAAGTACGTGGAAGTTACAAAATCATTGTTGCGTATAGAAATCGTGAGGTCCAAAAAATGGATCTGCTCTGAACTGGCCTCATAATTGAGATGAATGCCTCTATCGTTATTGTTAAGGGAACACATAAATTCGGATAGATCCGAATCACTACCATCCCACAGGAGGAGGATGTCATCTATGTACCGAACCCACAAGGTCACCTGGGGCCTTGGCTGGGCATAGACGACATCCTCCTCCCCCTTGGCCATAAATAAATTTGCCAAACTGGGGGCATACTTAGCCCCCATGGCAACCCCCTTGTCTTGGCGATAGTAGTGACCATCGAACCAAAAGAAATTATGAGTAGCTGCATACTCTAATAAAACCATAATGAATTTGTTTCTGAGGAAGGTTGGAAGACTGATTAAGATACAGAGAAACGGCATCCAAACCCAACTGGTGAGGAATTACCGTATAGAGACAAGTAACATCCGCTGTTACCAATCTAGTCCCCACACACGGCTTCAGGTTGGAAAGAAGATGAATGACATCCCGAGTATCCTTGATGTAGGAACGCATTGACCGCACTAAAGGTTGTAAAAAGAAGTCTATGTATTTGCCCACCCGGGAAGTGATGGAATCGATCCCACTAACTGTGGGACGTCCCGGGGGGCAAATAAGACTCTTGTGTATCTTTGGCAGATAATAGATTATCGGGATCCTAGGCACTTTGGGCACCAAAAATGCTCTTTCCTTTTTATTTAGGATGTTTAAATTATAACCCCTAGTGACTATAACTTCTAATTCATTCTTATATTTATCATTGGGATTGAAAAGCAATCGGGTATAGGTGGTACTATCCCCCAAAATGCGGTACATTTCCTGAATGTAGTCATCTTTATTAAGGATGACTATCCCACCCCCTTTATCCGTGGGGCGGATGACCAAATTTTTATTTGCACATAAGGACTCAATTCCCAACTCAATATCCCTTTTATTTTTGACAAATTTATATCATCCTTTCATGTTTATCTTGCTTATGTACATCCTTCAATTTGTAAGTGTCCATTTGCCCTTTTTATACCTCAATAAATGTTAAAGGATTTATGCTATGTGGAGCTTTTTGTTTTTTTTTTGTGAAATCACTGCCCTACTGATTCTTCTGTTAACCATCCCTGCTGACGCTGAGGAGTCCAGTGATTGCCAGTGAGATCCCGGGCTGGGGTTACAGCCACTCGCCCAGTGTGGTCCCCTGTAATAAGGGACTACTGGCTTCTGGTAAGCGGCAGCATTTCTCTGTGGTGGAGGATATATCTTTTCACTTGTCACTTTAGTGTGGAACTTCACAATGCATCACCTTTGGATTTACACCAATATTGGATTTTTTATGGTTTATTTATTATTGCAATATGGATCCATTCCTTCCATATATGGATTAATTTTTGTGCTTTTTTCACTTCACCCAGCTAATGGACATTTTCTAATTGGATTCTTTCTACCGTATTTAAAGGCGTATAACACGCACTTTTTTCCCCTTAAAATAAGGGGAAAATCGTGGGTGCGTGTTATACGCCGATCCCCGCTATTTTGTGATCTGTCGGAGCGATCGCCGCGATCGCCGCCGACATTCACATAGCTTGTATTTTTAAACATGGCGCCGCGGAGTTCGGAGGGACTCGGCGGCGCTCGTTCAGCTGTGAACGGCGCCGAGAATAGCCAAAAAGCCTCGGCTATGTGTATCTCGGCTCCGCCCAGTCACTGTGTCCTCGGCGGCGCTCGTTCAGCTGAACGAGCGCCCCCCGAGTCCCTCCGAACTCCGCGGCGCCATGTTTAAAAATACAAACTAAACGTTTGTATGTCGGCGGCGACAAGGCTGCACGGACCACTGGGGACAAGGCTGCACTGGGGCAAAGCTGAACTGGGGCAAAGCTGCACTGGGGACAAGGCTGCACTGGGGCAAAGCTGAACTGGGGCAAAGCTGAACTGGGGCAAAGCTGCACTGGGGACAAGGCTGCACTGGGGCAAAGCTGCACTGGGGCAAAGCTGCACTGACAAGACTGCACTGGGGCAAAGCTGCACTGACAAGGCTGCACTGGGGCAAAGCTGCACTGACAAGGCTGCACTGGACACTGGGGAAAGGCTGCAGATGAACACTGATGAGGCTGCATTGATGGGCATTTAAATGTAAGTTTTTTTTCCTTAAACTTCCCTCCTAAAAAGTTTTTTTCCTTAAAATTCCCTCCTGAACTTGGGGTGCGTGTTATACGCCGATAAATACGGTATATATTTTTTAGTTACAAAATTTACTGTCAGAAACTAAGTAAAAAAAATTTTTTTTTCAAAATCTTTTTTTTTTTTAGTAAAAAATTAAAAACCCAGCAGTGATTAAATACCACCAAAAGAAAGCTCTATTTGTGTGAAGAAAATGATAAAAAATGTGTTTGGGTACAGTGTAGCATAACAGCGCAATTGTCATTCAAAGTGCGACAGCGCTGAAAGCTGAAAAATGGCCTGGCAGGAAGAGAGTGTAAATGCCCTGTAGGCAAGTGGTTAAATTCATAAAATAAAGCCTGTCTTATTAACAAGTATAGCACTGCAGAATTTCTTATCCCTTTTTCATAAGCTGCTGTCATTGCAGAGATGAATTGGCAGCCTGCTAGAATAAAACAGAAATGTAACATTTACAGAATCGTTTCCCTGGCAATGCTTGTTTAATTGATTCATCCCAAAACTACAGCACTAATCAAGTTTTCCTTTATCACAAAACATCAATGTTAGGCATTATTAAGATAATTATATTCCAAAAGTGAAATGTCTATACTCATTCTGATCTAAAAGCCTAAAAAGATCAATAGAAAAAATTAAATAAATGTGTAACTCTCGGCTTAGTATGGAACGTAAAGTGTTATTGTCGCCTAAAAAAAAATGTAAGACATACAGTCATAGTTTGGGTGATTTCATGTTGGCAGCTACACAGTTAATGTCTATAATTAGTGCATGAGCTAGTTAGTGATTTCTCAGTCCCTGATTAGCAATTATTTGTGCATCAGTTGTGCTTCATTAAAGTCTTTATGGTTATTGCTATTACAGGCTAGTGAAGATGTCCTAAAAAAAAAAGAGGGACGCACACCTGTCGCTGTCCTTGCTGGACAATTAATACCAGCTTCTTTCCAGATCAACGATTTAACCTTTCCCTTAAATATCAGATTCAACTGGGCCTATACAATAAGGGAGTGCAAAGAACATTCCAGTAGCCCATAAAAAGAGATTTCTTTTAAACAGTTAGGAGATTGCCCCTCTGAATGCCAGAACATGGCATTGCTGCTTAAAAAATAAGCTAAAAGCCATTTATTGCACAGGCATCTAGTGTTTGAGCATTAATGTATTTTATTGGTCAAAATATTATTTTATTCTGGCCATTAGAATTAATTAATGCTCAATCGCTAGACACGTAGACAGGTGCAGTCTATGTTCCCTGCTGCAGGTGGCTCTACTCCGCAGAGGCACTGCAGCTGGTGAGGAAGTCATGAAGAATGTGGTTCCTCTATGGTTTTCTGGGTCGCCCGATTGGATGCTGCCACCCCATGTGACTCTAGTGGCCATCTTGGTTCAGGCAGAGCTGTTTAAGGCTCTGGCTCCCAGGTTTGGCACGTTTTTTTGCAAGCCGGCAGTGTAAGAAAAGGTACACAGGGACAGTACTAGTGGCAGGAAAATGTACCTGACAAGGAGGCAAAGTGTACGGTTGCAACTCCTTGGGTACCAAACGGCCAGGCAGCATTCTGCTCTCTTAACAGACACCCGGCTGAGTCCTGTTCTCTGCAAATTTATGGAAACTGTGAACGTACTTGGTTGGGCAGGTGTCTCTCTGGGTTGTTGTAAACTGTCCCTGCATTACTTTAATACAAGTTTTCTATTGCAGCTATGTGAATTATTGCCTCTGCAATACGCTTCACCCCACCTACAGACACGTCTAGCATTTATGCATGTTTAGGCACATTATGCTTTTCACCTCCTCTCATAAAATTTCCTTCGGTCTTTTTTTTTTCTGTAAATTCTCCTCTTCTAATATGCCTGTAAAAGCCTATGCTTGCATGGATACAAAAGGTTCATGCACACTAGCTTATAGCGGACCTCCAGTCATTTTTTCATCTTTCCATCTATTAAATCCTCTGCCCTTGTTGTTTTAACTTTGGATAGCAAAACATTTTTTTTTATGCCAGTAAATACCTTATACAGCCCACTTCCTGTTTCTTGTCTGGTAAAAAGCCTAGGCTTATGACATCTCTCACAGCTCTCTCTCTCACTCACGGCAGGGGGATGAGTCATAAGAGGGGGGGTGAGTCATAAGAGGGCCAATGAGAGCTGCAGAGCTGAAGGTGTGCCTCTGTGTGTCTGTGTAAATCCAGGAAGTGAACAGGCAGCAGCTTCAGCTGCCCACAGTTAAAATGGATGCAGCCAGACTTAATGGAGGGAGATTTCTGCAGCATATTTGGCAAGTACAGAATCACAGTATATATAAAATAATATGCAAAGTGGTTGGAGGGAAGCTTCAGAATGGCAAAGATGGTTTTATTACAAATTATGTGAGCAGACTGCAGTTCCTCTTTAAAAATTGCTGCTTCTACAGGAGTTTTGTGTTCTGCCTGTAGAAGCAGCTCAATGTTATCCTATGTGTCCATGAACATTAGGATGGATCCCCGTTCTGACAGGGGAGGAGAGAGAGATCAGCTGTTCCTAGTGATCAGGAACAGCGATCTCTCTCTTCTTCCACTCAGTCCACCCCCATACAGTTAGAAACACCTCCCTAGGGAACACTTAACCCCTCGATTGCCCCCTAGTGTCAACCCCTTCCCTGCCAGTGCCATTTATACAGTGATCAGTGCATTTTTATAGTACTGATCACTGTATTGGTGTCGCTGGTCACCAAAAAATGTCACTTAGGGTCAGATTTGTCCGCCACAATGTCGCAGTCCCGCAAAAAATTGCTGATACATGTCATTACTAGTAAAAACAATAAATAAAATAAAAAGTCCCAAATTTTTCCCCTATTTTGTAGACGCTATAACTTTTGCGCAAACCAATCAATATACACTTATTGCAATGTTTTTACCAAAAATATATGGCAGAATACATATAGGCCTAAACTGGTGATGAATTTTTTTTATATTATATTATTATATATTTTTTTGGGATATGTATTATAGCAGAATGTAAAAAATATACCGTATTTATCGGCGTATAACACGCACTTTTTTCCCCTTAAAATAAGGGGAAAATCGCGGGTGCATGTTATACGCCGATCCCCGCTATTTTGTGATGTGTCGGAGCGATCGCCGCGATCGCCGCCGACATTCACATAGCTTGAATTTTTAAACATGGCGCCGCGGAGTTCGGAGGGACTCGGGGGCGCTCGTTCAGCTGAACGAGCGCCGCCGAGGACACAGTGACTGGGCGGAGCCGAGATACACATAGCCGAGGGTTCTCGGCTTTTCTCGGCGCCGTTCACAGTCACAGTTATTAACCCTAAAGGGAAATTGGGAAATTGTAATTGTAAGCCTTCTAAAACCTGGTAGCAGCTTGTTTAAAGTGGCAAGCAGTACTCCCAGCCTAAGTAAGGTCTTTTGTTACTTGAATATTTAATAAAAAAGTTTAAAAGTAAAGTGGCAATCAGCACTCCCATTAAAGCTGAGGTCCGCCCACTGCTGCAAAAATGAAAAGCCAGCAGCTACACATACTGCAGCTGCTGGCTTTTAATAATAGGATACTTACCCGTCCTGGAGTCCAGCGATGTGGGCACCACAGCTGATGTTTCCATCAGCTGTCGGGTGCTGCCACTGCCATTGTAAGGGGACCCGTCAGTGTAGCCTTACAGCTTCATGCTGGGAACCCTACTGCGCATGCATGAGGCTCCACTCTGTATAGCATTTCCAAACAGGAGCTGAAGGGCACTTTAAAGGCTTAGAGAAAGCTGCTCAGAACTTGCTGAAAGCTTTACAAAATGTCAGAGTTCTAAAGAGCTTTGTAGACATTCTTTATGATTTCCTCAGATTGGATTCAGTAAGTAATGGTACATAATATACCTAATTTGAAAGAAACAATTCTGGTTCCTCAGAAGAAGAGTGAATGACACCTTCCATGTTCCTAAAAAAATACCAAGGGTTATACCCTAATAAACCACACTCTCTTTATCTTTGTGTAAAACTGTGCAATGTTACTGCTATGCAGAATAGTATTTGGCCACAAGATAGCAGTGCTACATAACTTAATTATCACACAGCCTTACAGGAATGCTGGGACTTGTATGCTGCAAGCAGGATTTTTCCAATCAGATTTTCTGGAACTGAACTACACAGCCCAGAGAGCTGGTGAGGGGGTGGGAGCATTGGAAAAGGAGAAAGCCTGTGAACGCTGGGGTAGATGGGAGAGGCTGTGTTAGAGACCGGACGTGAGAGGGAGAGCGGAGTGGATCCACGCAGGCCCATGCTGGGTTGGGCCAGGAAGAGGCACAAGACACCAGAATGCTGAGCATCCTGAGGAGGCAGGTTAGCAGAACCTGCAGGCAAGCTACAGTAGCCATCTGCAAAGTTACTGAGGACAAAGGGGGGCACCCAACAGGTAGGTCTTCGCTACGCCTTGCTGCACTAATGGACCGGGTAAGAGGGTTCTTAACCCATACAACGCTGCCAAAGTTTCCAGCGTATTTGCTGTTTCCAGTCATTTGGGTTCAGGACAGTCACCAGCACAGGCCTACACTTCCAAGTACCTACACTTCCAAGTACCGATCCTACAGCCCATCCAAAGTTGCATTTACCTGCTTAACCAACCCTGTCTGCAGGATACCAAACCACATCTTTTACTCCACCCACTTCATTGCAGGTTCCAACTATCCAGGATAGAGATTAGCTTCTCAAGTCCAGTACCCTAGGTAAAGGGACATACTTCTACCCCCCCCCGCATCATTTTCTGCTCAAGCAACCTTTGTTCTTCTTCAGTTGTCCTTAAAGAGACCATTCACACCTCCCCCCATGCCTATTAAAGGAGAATTCTGTTGGCTACTTTACCATCCTTTGGGTAGCTCTGTGTCTTCTTAAAGAGACTTCACCTTTATTGAGCGCCACCATATGGGCCCCAACTAGCCGGCAGAGGAGCTTTCCACATACTCATGGGACCTTATAGGGTATATTTTTGTCTAAATTCCTGAGAGTTGAACCCTGTCTTTTCTCACTGGGAGCCACAAGTGGGCTATGTAAATTGTTTTTTCCTTCCCTCTTTGCTAACTTGGGCAAAATTATTTCAGTTTGAGAGCTAATGTTCAATACCTTAATCCTGCGGAGTGTGTATGGCTTAAAGTGTAACTGCATTGTGTTATTTTGCCTTTACTCTGTGGTGTTTTGCCATTTGAATTATTCAGCCAATTGGTTTCTTTCGCCTGTTTTGCCATTTCTGTGACCCTAATACAAGTTAAACATTTATCCCATCAGTGTATGTGTGTTTATCCTTTGTGTGTTGCCAGAGAGTCACCTGGCCAAGGTATTTTGGTGGGGTCAGCAAGGGCAGTACTCTGCTTAGGGCTCAGTAGTGAACAGGGTACCCAGAATACTCAGCAGCTCCTAAGGGGGTAGCACTACATTTGCACTTCTAGTAACTATTCTCTTGGTAGAATATTAGCATATTAGCTTATGTTAACATAACTATAAAAAGAATGCTAGTTCCATTTTTTAAAAATTATTACCCTGTCATTTTTTTCAGTAACTAATCCTATCATTTAAAAAGAATACAGAAAATTGGTTATAGTTTCTATGCAGTGAATTTATCTAATATTATGGGTCATGAACAGACAATATGACATCTAATCTAATACTGTTAAACACGGCTGAGCACTAGGATTAAATATGATTTTACTTGTAAATGGTTGTATAATTGCTCTGTATTTTCTTTAATACGCTCTTCATGCAAATTAGTTTTTTTTTTCAAACTGGCAGTGTAAACAGGGGGAAACACTTGGATGCTACTTGAAACAATTTGGAACCGGGGCTTGTGTGCTGTGAATACTGATAATTGCATCACACTGAGCAGTCTGACTGACAGCCAGAAACTATGTATACTACAGGCTCCCCGAGGCTGCTCACTCTTATTCCTTTTCTTCTCTTTACTGCTCTAGATACAACGCACAATGTACTTATATAATGCATAGCTCCTTTTTTGTGTCAGATATTGCCGCATGACATCGATACATACACAAAGGAGATTGACAATGTAAAAGACAGATAGTGCGATTAAAATGTACACTATGTTGTTGCCAGGCCCAGGTTTGTGGAAGTGTCAATATCCTAGCCTCTGGGGTTACAAATGCTGATGCAAATTTTCCAGTACAGGGCGCTTTGTAAGTGACCTGCTGGAACAAAGCATTTACTGTAAGTTAGGGCCAGGTTTTGTGATAGGTAACATTAGCACATTACATGTATATTGATTGGTAATTTCTCTCTGAAGCTATACTTATTCCTGCAGGCAGAAAATTTATTCAACAGATGTCCGCATTGGAGGACACACTTAAAAAGTTGAATTATTCCAAAGTTATTAAAGTGTTTCTAAAGTCACAACTTTTTTTCTCAGCATTATAGTTTTAGTAGTATACTGTAAACTTTTCTATAGTAGAGAAGGGTTACAACAACTGACAGTTTTTTTAATAAGTCCCAATGGGGAGATTTTCCTTCAGTTCCACATGTCTCCAAAGTAAATTCTCCTCTTAGACAGTTGTTACCAGAACAGGTTTCCCCCCTGGAATACTTCCAGTAACAACAATAACATTGTGCATTTTTCATCACTATCCGTCCCAGTAACAATGGTGACCAGGACAAGAGAATGAGGGCTACACAGATGGCAATAAAAGCGCCTGACAGAAGGACTCCAGACTGCACTGCTCAATTCGATCCCTCCAACTTGCTTTCAGGGATATGGGGAACTTAGAACACATTTTCCTGTACAGTGGCAATGTCCCAAGTCCCAACAGTTTTGGATATATGTGCTTAGTCATATTAAGGTAGTTCTTAAAGTGGTTCTAAAGCATAGGCGTCGTTAAGGGGTGGCTATTGAGGCTGGAGCCCCGAATCTGGGGCTCATGGCCCCAAGTCCAGGGTCGGCCCTACTGTGAGAGAGTCGCAGGCTGCTTGACACAGCGGCACTCTCACTGAGTCTGCACTCCATGCTGCAGTGACACAGCCAGAGCCTGGAGATCAGTGTGAGAATCAGTCTCCTCCCTTGCTCCACCCATATCATAGAGTCGGGAGGAACTTTCTCACACAAATCTATCCTGAGCTAGTAAATGTAGATCATGGGGGAGGGGGAAACTCTGTATACCCAGCCTATCTTCTGTATACCCAGCCTCTCTGCATATACCCAGCCTATCTTCTGTATACCCAGCCTATCTTCTGTATGCCCAGCTTCTCTGTAAATACCCAGCCTATCTTCTGTATACCCAGCCTCTTTGTATATACCCAGCCTATCTTCTATATACCCAACCTCTTTGTATATACCCAGCCTATCTTCTGTATACCAAGCCTATCTTCTGTATACCCAGCCTCTCTGTATATACCAGCCTCTCTGTATATACCCAGCCTATCTTCTGTATACCCAGCCTCTCTGTATATGCCCAGCATATCTTCTGTATAACCAGCCTCTCTGTATATACCCAGACTATCTTCTGTATACCAAGCCTATCTTCTGTATACCCAGCCTCTCTGTATATACCAGCCTCTCTGTATATACCCAGCCTATCTTCTGTATACCCAGCCTCTCTGTATATGCCCAGCATATCTTCTGTATAACCAGCCTCTCTGTATATACCCAGCCTATCTTCTGTATACCCAGCCTCTCTGTATATACCAGCCTCTATGTATATACCCAGTCTATCTTCTGTATACCCGGTCTCTCTGTATATACCAGCCTCTCTGTATAGCCAGCCTATCTTCTGTATATACCAGCCTCTCTGTATATTCCATCCTCTCTGTATATACCCAGCCTATCTTCTGTATACCCAGCCTCTCTGTATATACCCAGCCTAACTTCTGTATACCCAGCCTCTCTGTATATACCCGGCCTCTCTGTATATACCCAGCCTCTCTGTATATACACTAGCCTATATGTATACCCAGCCTCAATGTATACCCAACCTCTCTGTATATACCCAGCCTCTCTATATACACAATCTGCATCTGGTGGCAGGGGATGTGATAAGCTCTCTGGTGACCCCGATAAAATGAGGGGGGCTTTGGGGACCCTTATGTAATAATATATAATGTACTATACACACACACACGTATAATATATATATGTGTATGCACCACCCAAGCGTATGACTTTCTTTACTTCGCTGCTATGGGCTCTAGCCCCAAATCTTTTGTAGACCTAGCAATGCCCTTGTGCTAAAGCCTAACTGTTTTTTACCTTAATGCATTTGAACTTTATCCAGCACTGTGCATGAGAGCAGTGGCTCTCTCTCTCTCTCTCTCTCTCTCTCTCTCTCTCTCTCTCTTTCCCTCCTCACAAGCAGATTGATAGTAGTGGGAGCCATTGGCTCCCGCTGCTGTCAATCAAATTCTGTGCTAGTGGAGTTAGGGGCGGAGCTGAGATGTGTCAATAGACAGACGGGGCCAGTGAGCCCACATGAGTGCCCCCACAGAGAGCGGTTTTCTATGGGTACAAACGCCAAACAAAAAGGAGTGCTGGCGGGGGACCCCAAATGAAGATCACACAGAGCAGGTAAATATAATTTAATGATATGTTTGATATTTTATAAAAAAAACATTCTCTGCATTAAGGTAAAAATCCTTCCATGCTCAGCTTCCAAACCCTCCCCCCCGCCAATACTTACCTGAGCCTGATCGCTGTCCATTGCTCTGCCTGAAAACAGCTGTGCTGCTCTCTCTCCTCACAGGACTCAGAGGCAGCAGCTTATGCTGCTGTCAATCAAATTCTGTCAGGAAGGGGGAGGTGGGGCTGAGCTATGCTGTGTATGTCTATAGATGCACACAGTCCAGTATGGGATTGAGCTTACATGAGTGTCCCAATAGCAAGTGGTTTGCTTTGAGGGCAGTCTGAATGAAGGTGGAGCCGAGAGCAGCAGCAGGGGACCCCATTTTCGAAACCCAATCCAGAACCCCGGGAATCCTTGTTTCTTGGGCCATTTTCCAATATATATCAACATTAAAAGAAATTAGAAAATTTGATCTTAGTCACTACAAGGTAAACGCTAGCAAAAGCTTAGAAAGAGCCAACCCTAAATGTCACAGAGGTACTGCAGAGGGCGACGAACACTATGGTGAATGAAAAACTTACAGCCATCTTTAACAATACCCATTCCAACTTTCTTAAAACATGGTCCCCGTGGCTAGAGTACAATTGCAATATAAATCCAGATGGCTTCTTGTTTTCGCTTCGCGCATGACACCTAACTTTGGTGGTCCACATCTTTGGTTAGGTCACACAAAAACCCCCACTAATACCCCCCAATAATCTATGCATGTTATATCCGTGCAAAGAACAGGATCATTCTTGTGCTTAGTGCTGGCTGTGGCAGCAGTTCAGGTGAAGTTGAAAAGTGCTATAATCCGAGAGTTAACGTCAAAAGGTCAATTGTAGAAGTTGAGAAATTAAGTTGCAATATTTTGCAAAGTGGGTAAAAACTGTCCTCGTTCACACCAGCCCACATTATTTATGCTCCATATAACACACAGACTGGTGTGCAGTGTGTAGAACAATGTGACGTATTGTTTCACACTGTTTATTTATTTTAACTTTATTGAAACTTTCAACTTTATGCACCACAATTCATTGCAATGCACTGCATGGTGTTGACATGTGATGCTTTGCATGGTATAATTTTAGGTCCTAGGGCAGCAAGTGTAAAATAGGATAATTCTAGATTTAACTTAATGTTTAGCTCTCAAAGCTTGGAAAGTTTTAATCATGTTAAGTGAGAAGAAATTATGACATATTAAACGTAGTGGTGCAAATATAAGTGGGGTAGATTATGTATTAAAATTTGTATGCTTCAGCAAAATAAGATGAAGCGTCAGCTCACTAATGTTGATAAACTCTACATTAGCTTGATGGCAGCAAATTTGTTTTAATTTTTTTTACCATGGATTGATCTCAAATGGTATATCTAAATTTTATTTTTTATTTTCTGCTCTGTGACAGGCACATAATGATCTTTTTTATGGACTGTTTTTAACAGTTGGCTAGATACATTATGGTTATTCTTTATGCAAAGTCATTGAAACACTAATACAGCAGATAACTGTTGTAATTGAATGAAGAGGTGTAATCATATAAAAGTAGTTAAGCTTTGAAAAAATAAAAAAAAATTTTATCCATGAGTAATAAACTGTTTCGTAAAACATATATCTTTTTTTTTTCTTTTACAGACATTGACTAGGAATGCCAATTTTTCAGTCGTAGTGTAATGATTGCATTCTGGGACATTCTCCAGCATCAAATAAAATGTAAATAACGATACTCTACTACAGGAACCTAACAAAATGTCTCAGGGGGAAGCAAAGGGAATAAAACAACAAACTTTAATAACTCTAAATCTTTTCAGATCTGCCTTGTACATGGTTTGCTCTATTTCATAAAATAGACTGATCCCAGCATTCTCAAGTTTGTCTTATTAGAAAACACATGAAAGATGCGTCTTTTCAATTCGATAGGAACCCAGCAGCACAATTTCTCTGGTGTGTAACTTATATTGATGTGTAAAACCTTCACTAAACACTATCTCTATTCACATAACATAATACTTTTAACATTTTAGGATATCAACAACCATTTATGTGAAAAGGTGGTCTTCCTCTGCTTGAGATCCGATTGTTGGCAGGGGATTGTGTGATGACAGACTGTTTGCCTAAAATCCGACCATTAGTACACTCCTTTAGACAATTGTTGTCCAACTTTCGGCCAACAAATGTTGGATGGCAGGCTAGTAAATTTTTGGCGGACAACGGTCTGTTGTCAGATTTATATTCTCTACACAAGTCCATCACACAAAAGTCCAAAGTACAAACACGCATGCACATAATCAATGCTCACCAAACATGACATTAGCAGAAGGTGCCCAAAGGGTGGTGCTCAAGAGCTGAAATTCCACGTAGTACGTCACTATGTTCGTGCTTGTTCATTTTTTTGTCTGAGTATATCTCTATAGCTGGGTACACACTAAAGTTTTTTTTTTCGTGCAACCCACAGGGTTGCACAAAAAAAGAAACTGTAAGCTCTGGTCAGGAGCCACTGTACTAGCCATGTGAGGTTAGTCCAGCGATTTCCCCCCGCTAAGCTGTTGTGTTCTGACAGGGGGACGGCCCCTCCGCCAGAACACTCTGATCAGCGCTCTCAGCCATTGGCTGAGAGCATTGATCGGGAGTAGGTCAAATTTCCAGCTTCTGTCGGACAGACCGACATACACACAGGCAGAATTTTGGCCGGTATTTTTTGTACCGGCAAATGTCTCCCGACATTCTGCTCTTGTGTAAGGGGCTTTAGTTTGTCCCAATCATGTTTGAATCCATGTACTGTTGACTGACTCATTAAAGTTCACACCTGAACTGTGGAAGTTGTGCCCAAAAATGGAAGCAAACAAAAAAAGGACCAGTTGCCTGTATTGCTTACAGGCTCCCAGCAGATTAAATTTCCCCTATTACTGACATGCCATGTTTTGTTCCACACTGTTGCTGGTGGCTAGTTAATTAATCAGTGGGATAATATTCAACAAGTATCAGGAGAGATCAAGAAAACACAAAGGGCATCTGGTGGGAATGTTTGAGGCAATGCTGTGGTCAGCTACTTGTAGTATAGAGCACTCTCTTTTAGGGGGCTGTGCTTGCCATCTGGTATGAGTTTTTTCTGTTCTGCCAAAGCCTGAATGGCAATGAAAGGTGGGAGGGAAAATAAAAACCAATATATAGAAATCTTCAAATGAAGTCACTTATTCCAATGACAATTGTGTAAGAGGGCATTTCCCACACTTTGCAGAGATTTCCTCTCACTATCTGTTGTTTTTAAAGGACGGGAATTGAGGAGAAATCTCCCCAGTGACATTCTCTATCCTATCCAAAATGAAAAAAAATGTTTTGGCTTTAAATATACAGTGCCTTGAAAAAAGTATTCATATTCCTTGAAATTTTTGCACATTTTGTCATGTTACAACCAAAAACGTAAATGTATTTTATTGGGATTTTATGTGATAGACCAACACAAAGTGGCACATAATTGTGAAGTGGAAGGAAAACGATAAAAGGTTTTTAAATGTTTTACAAATAAATATGTGAAAAGTGTGGTGTGCATTTGTATTTAGCCCCCTTTACTCTGATACCCCTAACTAAAACCTAGTGGAGCCAATTGCCTTCATAAGTCACCTAATTAGTAAATAGAGTCCACCTGTATGTAATTTAATCTCAGTATAAATACAACTGTTCTGTGAAGCCCTCAGAGTTTTGTTAGAGAACCTCAGTGAACAAACAGCATAATAAAGGCCAAGGAACACACCAGACAGGTTGGGGATAAAGTTTAAAGCAGGGTTAGGTTTTAAAAAAATATCCCAAGCTTTAAACATATCATGGAGCACTGTTCAATCCATCATCCGAAAATGGAAAGTGTATGGCACAACCGAAAACCCACTAAAACATGGCCGTCCACCTAAACTGACAGGCTGGGCAAGGAGAGCAATAATCAGAGAAACAGCCAAGAGGCCCATGTGGATCTATGCAGCCAAGAGGCCCATGTGGATCTCTGCAGCTCCGGAGGAGCTAAGGTAGGAGAATCTGTCCACAGGACAACTATTAATTGTGCACTCCACAAATCTGGCCTTTATGGAAGAGTGGCATAAAAGAAAGAATTTGTTGAAAGAAAGCCATGAGAAGTCTCATTTGCAGTTTGTGAGAAACCATGTGGGGGACACAGCAAACATGTGGAAGAAGGTGCTCTGATCAAATGAGACAAAAATTGAACTTTTTGGCCTAAAAGCAAAACGCTATGTGTGGCAGAAAACTAACACTGCACATCACCCTGATTACACCATCCCCATCGTGAAACATGGTGGAGGCAGCATCATGTTGTGGGCATTCTTTTCTTCAGCAGGGACGGGGAAGCTGGGAGTTGATGGGAAGATAGATAGAGCCAAATACAGGGCAATCATAGAAGAAAACCTGTTAGAATCTTCAAAAGACTTGAGACTGGGGTGGAGGTTCACTTTCCAGCAGAACAACGATAGTAAACCTACAGCCAGAGCTCCAATGAAATTGTTTAGATCAAAGCATATTCATATGTTAGAATGGCCCAGCCTAGGCCCAGACCTAAATCCAAATTAAGAATCTGTGGCAAGACTTTAAAATTGCTGTTTACAGACACTTACAGCTTACAGCATACAGACCTATGCTGTAAGCTGTAATTGCAGCAAAAGGTGGTTCTACAAAGTATTGACTCAGGGGGGCTGAATACAAATGCACCCCCCACTTTTCATATATATATTTGTAAAAAAAATTGAAAACCATTTATTATTCTCCTTCCAATTCACAATTATGTGCCACTTTGTGTTGGTCTATGACATAAAATCCCAATAAAATACATTTACATTTTTGGTTGTAACATGACAAAATTTGGAAAATGTAAAGGGTTATGAATACTTTTTCAAGGCCCTGTACTTTATGGTTAATTTAAATATATTTTATTTCCACTAAAACCTCCTGAACTTCTGTGTAGTTGATTTAGGTACTAATTTACTATAGCAATTCTATCTATAATAACATTCAGAAGATAACTATTTAAAAAATGCCAATAGTGATAATGCCACATCTAAGCAAAAACAATCGGCACAAACAATTTCTAGCTAAGGAAACAATGTTGCAAGCTATACGCTAGAAGAAGATTTCACAGCTCCTCATAAGATACAAATGATTAATCAGTGCAGGGCAATTACTATTAATGATTGTCCATTCTTCAATAAGGATCATAAAAAAAGTCCATAAACCATAAATCAGAACTCTGGTGACACCAATATGGAAAATGCAAAGGAACATCTGGGGTGACATACTCCTACCGCCAATATAAAGACTGGCCGCTCACCTCAGAATATTGACCCCTGAATGAATGTGATGGTCTAATAAGCTTTTCCCACCATGGGGCACGAGTACTCAGAGGCATCCGGTCTTGATAAGGAAATGAAATCCTGAGTCACATATGAATAAAGCAAAGAAGACTAATAATGCTCTCTGTAAACACTTGATAAACTTATATTCCATGCAGATAAAGTGAGTATTTTTGCACTTTCCATATTGGTGGTGTAGTTCGGATTGGTTTATGGACATTTTTTATGATCCTTATTAAGGAATGGACATTCATTAATAGTAATTGCACTGCACTGATTAATCATCAATAATAATAATGACTGTAATAATAGTAATGATATCTTTTAAAAAAATAATACCACTGAAGTCATTTAGGTGATAGTTTCAGCCCGTATCAAAATTTCGATACTTGAGGAGCAGATCATGTGAAACCTAGGTTATTATACTGTAGTTTAATATAAATGTCTGGGATTGTGTATTATGGCAGATCTCTATAATGGAAGATACTTTTGAATGCTGGAATATCATAAGAAAATGGGATACATGACAGCTTCCTGAGGTTCACTGGGCTTGTATCATTCTTCTTTTAACCAAAGTTACATGATTACCACATCCTATTATATTTTTGTTATGTACCACTCCAGGGAACCCATGTGAGTTGAAAATTGCTTTTAGATAAATCGTTCCATTACAAACCATTTATGTGAGGCTCATAACACAAATACAATATATTAAAAATTCCATTTGTAAAGTAAGGTTTCCCCTGTTTCTGTGTAATCCCAGATGTATTTTTATTTTCAGATCTTGTGACTATAAAGGAAATAGTGTATCCTCAGGGATCATGATGGCCAGGTGAATTACATTACCTTGTTTTTAAATAATGAGTTCTAATATACTGCCAGGTTCTGAGGACAGCTAATGTGAAACATTGAGCCTTAAAATACTATAATTCGAATTATTATAAGTGTTGTTTTATATGATAGTATCTGCACAAACTTAAAGATCTCTTTTATATAAGTTGTAGACATATAAGTTAGGTAAAAAAACATTTTTTTGTGAACGTTAATCTTTGAACTGCCAGATGATTGTGTGGGAGACAGTAAGATCTTGTCACTTGAGACCATTTCTGGAAAGGATGCTTTTGCCAAAACCCAAGGCATGTTGTCACTTTCCCCCAGTTGGACCCTCCAGCACATTTCTGACCCATATTTACTTTGCTGCTTAGGGCAATTTACAGTACAATCAACATGACTGGGGACAACTAATGACTTTACTAAAGAGAAACACACAAGCAAGAAAAGGAAGAAAATAAGGGAAAAAGATGGAAAGAAGAGATTTGTTTCTTCCAATCCACACTTTCATTCTACTATCAGATTCTTATCTGTCTGCTAAAATGTTGTTTTCAGATTAAGAATACCTCTTTTCCTTCTTTGGTGATAACTCAGAATTTTGGATTTTCGTGACTTGTAGTCTCAGTGACAATGGCCGAATAGATGGAGTGAATATCCCCTGCAGAGATAAAAACAGCAATGATATTGCAGGGGGTGGGGGTTCTAACCCATTGCTACTACTACTACACTTTAGGCTTCATATATACATTAACTCTAACAATTATGCTTACTGCTCCTATTAGCAACATAAACTAATCTTGTGGTAGTTTAAATGAGCAGTTTTTGTTCACAGCTGCACTAAAAAGCTTAACTGCTTCTGTATATTTTTTATTGAATTAAACAGCTATGAACATAATTTGGAAGTGGTCATCACTAGAGATCACAGTTTTTAAAATGCAGTTTTTAAAATCTGGAGAATTGGTCTATAGAAGCAAATCATTTTTACTTTATAATAGTAAGAACAGTGTTTTAGAGTGGGAAAAGTTTGTCAAAGCTGTCAACAAAACTGTAATGGTACTCATTCACATGGGCGTACTTATGCGTACACCTGTGAGAAGGGCCACAGGTGTTCCATGCATTCTCAGTCCCATTCATGTCTTTTAGTATGAAGTGGCCGCTGGTCCCAATTTGACAGTCACGTGGGTGCGTTTTCCCAAATGCAGACAGTGTGCATTCAGGGAAAAGCACCAGCACCCATATGTCTGTCAAATTATGATCAGTGGTTCTGTCTGAGCAGCTGCTGCATCCCAATAGACATGAGTGAGGCACCTTTGCATCCCATACTGGCAAAGACGGCCTTTCACATGGGTGTACGCATTAGTATGTCAATGTGAATGAGGCCTTGGAAGAGAAATTCTTCAACTTAGACACTTGTTCTAGCGACAACTGTCAACGAGTATTTCCTTCACTTTGTAGAGATTTACTCTTACTTTCTGATGTTTTAACCATTCTTTATTTCATCTAAAATGAAGACAAATGTTTTGGTTTTAAGTATCCTTCAATACTCTCTAGACCAGCTATTCTAGTGCAGGGTTCCTTCAGAGGTTGCCAGGGGTTCATTGAGCAGCGATGGACTGACCTGCTGTCTGATGGTGTCCACATGGTACTGGAGCCACTGTCATGTGGTGATGCCAGCAGTATGACACAAATTCTTCACACTAATCACCACTGTTAGGGGATAATTCTTGCCACTGTCCCCAATGAAGCATTCCTTTCACTGACCACCAATGTAAGGGGAATTCTTTCTTTTACTGAACACATAACCACCAATGTAGGAGGGCTCCTCTCTCACTAACTCATAATATAAGGATGCACCTCTCCCACTAACTAGCAATGTAAGTGAACAACTCTACCACAAACCACAGAAGAAAGGGGGCAGTTCTATGACTGGCCCCTAATGTAAGTGGGCATTATTACCAATAACCATCACTGTAAGGGGACCCTTCACTGAACACTTATGTAAAGGATGGATTTCTCTACTAACCAGCCCATCTTTCTGCAATTTCTTTACTGGCCATTAATAAAAAATAATGATCATGACTCAAAATTATTTATTCATTTAGAGCAAAGGTGTGTTAAAAATTATCCCCCTTAGGTGTCAAATATTCTAGGTATGCCAAATGTATAATTCTTTTATTTCTTCTCATTATTTCAGAATATTTTATCTAACACCAGGAGTAGTTGATCCAGGAAATATCCAATTGCCTCCCAGGGGATCAGTTAGGATTTTTTCCCCTGCTGGAGCAAATTGAATCATGCTTTATTGGTGTTTTTTTGCTTTCCTCTGGATCAACTATGGGTATAGCATTGTGTATATGGATGTTTTCCATTTTTTTCCCTCTATTGGTTGAACTAGATGGACTTTTTTTTTTCAAGCTAGCTATGTAACTAAAACTTACCAATCTTGTGACTATATCAAAATCATGCATGCAGTTTCAGAGAAGAAGAAGAGAGCTATACAGTGCCTTGAAGAAGTATTCATACCTCTTGACATTTTCCACATTTTGTCATGTTACAACAAAAACCATAAATGTATTTTATTGGAACTTTATGTGATAGACCAACACAAAGTGGCACATAATTGTGATGTGGAAAGAAAATGATAAATGGTTTTCAACATTGTTTACAAATAAATATGTGAAAAGTGTGGCATGCATTTGTATTCAGCCCCCCCGAGTCAATACTTTGTTGAACCACCTTTCGCTGTAATTACAGCTGCAAGTCTTTTGGGGTATGTCTCTACCAGCTTTGCACATCTAGAGAGTGACATTTGTGTCCATTCTTCTTTGCAAAATAGCTCAAGCTCTGTTAGATTGGATGGAGAATATCTGTGAACAGCAATTTTCAAGTCTTGCCACTGATTCTCAATTGGATTTAGGTCTGAACTTTGACTAGACCATTCTAACACATGAATATGCTTTGATCTAAACCATTACATTGTAGATCTGGCTTTATGTTTAGAGTCATTGTCCTGCTGGAAGGTGAACCTCCACCCCAGTCTGAAGTCTTTTGCAGACTCTAACAGGTTTTCTTCTAAGATTGCCCTCTATTTGGCTTCATCCATCTTCTCACCAACTCTAACCAGCTTTCCTGTCCCTTCTGAAGAAAAGCATCCCCACAACATGATGCTGCCTCCACCATGTTTCACGGTGGGGATGGTGTGTTCAGGGTGTGCAGTGTTAGTCTTCCGCCACACATAACATTTTGCTTTTAGGCCAAAAAGTTAAATTTTGGTCTCATCTGACCAGAGCACCTTCTTCCAAATGTTTGTTGAGTCCCCCACATGGCTTCTCGCAAACTGAAAACAAGACTTCTTTTGACTTTCTTTTAGCAATGGCTTTCTTCTTGCCACTCTTCCATAAAGGCCAGATTTGTGGAGTGCACAACTAATAGTTGTCCTGTGAACAGATTCTCCCAACTGAGCTGTGGATCACTGCAGCTCCTCCAGAGTTATCATGGGCCTCTTGGCTGCATCTCTGATTAATGCTCTCTTTTCCCGTCCTGTCAGTTTAGGTGGAAGGCCATGTCTTGGTAGGTTTGCAGTTGTGCCATACTCTTTCAATTTTCAGATGATGGATTGAAGAGTGGTCCGTGAGATGTTCAAAGCTTGGGATATTTTTTTATAACCTAACCCTGCTTTAAACTTCTCCACAACTGTATCCCTGGCCTGTCTGGTGTGTTCCTTGGCCTTCATGATGCTGTTTATTCACTAAGGTTCTCTAACAAGCCTCTGAGGGTTTCACAGAACAGCTGTATTTATACTGAGATTAAATTACACACAGGTGTACTCTATTTACTAATTAGGTGACTTCTGAAGGCAATTGGTTCCACTAGATTTGAGTTAGGGATATCAGAGTAAAGGGGGCTGAATACACTTTTTTTTATATTTATTTGTAAATAACCATTTATCATTTTCCTTCCACTTCACAATTATGTGCCACTTTGTGTTGGTCTATTACATAAAATCCCAATAAAATACATTTACATTTTTGGTTGTAACATGACAAAATGTGGAAAATGTCAAGGGGTATGAATACTTTTTCAAATCACTGTATGTCCTATTTTCCCCAGACATTCTGTGTAGACAAAAGAAAGGAGTTGCAAACTTTTACTAGGAAATTGCCAGTGTTTGTTGAACTACAGGTATCATTTATTTTTAACAATAATTCACTATTTTGTTTGTTTAAAGTATGTTTAAGATTGATATTTCTTGGCCCCAGTATTCCTCTGCTTGAAAAAAGGGAAACAAATAATAAGTCTCCAAAGGTACTGTATGTAGTAAAAATGCCATTGTGTATGTTCCCATCTTTTTATTTGTAATGATGTTGACAACTTGCTTCAATATAGTCTGAATGAACAGATGCTGCACACATACAGTGACAGATTGATTGATCATGTAGAGATTCTCCAACATGGCGGAAGTCTGTGCACAATAAATGCTTTCAGCTCTCAGAAATACATGTGATCTCTCGGTTTTTAAAATTTATGTCAGGAAAAAAAAGGAAAATATATATTTCTAATCCATGCCTATTTCACCATGTTTAGTTTCTTTAAAACCACTTTGAATAGGAAAGCCTGGGGCTTCCCCAAGCATGCCCCTGGCAAAAATAGAGAAAGTTTTGGACTATCTCAGTACCCAAAGATTGAGCAGAAGATATAATTAAAATATAACAATTTATTAATAGAAAGACTTAATTAAAACAGGGGAATGAAGGAAACAATTGTACAAAATTATCTATATACAATCAATAGTTACAGCTGTGCGTGATTCTTAAAAAGTTTCAAAAGATCAATGAACCCCAATGATGATAAGGGGTACCAGATATAGTACATCGTGGCAAGTCCTCTACATGTTTTGTGGCATGAACCGCTTCCTCAGGAGTAGCCAGCCATTGTCATTCGGAGAGACTCATGGATAGTTAGACAGAGGCACCCGAAGGTTATCCCTCCCCAAGGTGGAAACGGGAAACACTTAAGGGACGTTGGGTTCTAGTATATCTGGGTATCCAATATAGCACCATTTGAAACTTTTTAAGAAACATGCACGGCTGTAACTATTGATTGTATATAAATCATTTTGTACAATTGTTTCCATCATTCCCCTGTTTTAATCATGTCTTTCTATTAATACATTTTATATTTTAATTATATGTTCTGCTCAATCTTTGGCCACTGAGATAGTCCAAAACTTTCTCAATTTTTGCCAGGGGCATTCTGGGGCAGCCCCAGGCTTTCCTTTTCAACACTAAACCATTGCGGATGATGGTACCCGCCCCTATTTAAAGAGTACCTAAACTGAGGCACACCTTTAAACTTTAAAACCACTTTAAAACAACTGCTAGTAGGAAAATACTTGATCATGCAAGAAATCTAATGAGCTTGTAACTTTATGTGCACTTTGTCACTCTAGTTCAGGAAGCATGCTACTGGAAGGATAATGAGGTAAACATAAATTTAAAAAAAGGATTAAAGTGGATGTAAGCCCACTCTCATCCTTTCTAAACTACTGCCATAGTTTTTATCTATAAGTATATACATGCCTCCTGCATGTATCCTTACCTGTCAAATGTCTCCCCTATGTTTGTTATGAGACCCGAAAAACTGCAGATTCTGTGGGTGGGTCTGTTGTCTGGAGTTCAGTGGGTGGAGTCATGATGTCAGTAGACTCCCCGCCCACCTCTACACTCCCCCTGTGAACATGCATTTTCTCCTTGCATTTCTTACAGTGAACTTCTGCTATGATCACTAACATCCAGTCAAAACCCAGAAAAGTCACCACATGACTTCAGCATGCTCAATCATGCTGAGGTGTGGAGCAGTCAATCCTGGGAGAGCTGGAGAAGAAAGGAGGAGAGTATCTGAAGTACACAGAATGTCTCTCTCAGGCTTGTGCATGAGATATGTAAATCACCTGTCACTCACAGCAAGATGGAGAAGGACTCCTATTTCTCTGTCTGTCCATTTTTATCTCACTGAAAAAAGATAAGAGGACTGCTCAGAGCTGGATTACCTCTTCCTGGCAAGACTGGGCACAGATGACATGAAATCCTATACTGTACAAGGTGCAAGCCTTAATTAAAAAAAAAAAATTGGGTTTACATTCACTTTAAAAAAGAAAGCTAATGCAACCACCACATCAAGTGACTAGTAAACTGCAATATATTAAATTTTGGGGCTTCGATACACTTTAAAAAACATATTTTCTGAATGACAAAAGAGCTGTTCAATTCTATGGCACCACTTGTAGTTTTTGGGCTGTGCAAGGCCATTGCAGTACTAGAAATATAAATATGGAACACTTGCATTTTGTATGCAAAGACAATAAGAAATTTCCCACTCACATCTCTTTTATTAGACTAATAGTTATATTTTGGTGACAGCTTGGTAATGGAATTGTCTCATTAAACATATCTTTTCTTCTATAACTGACAGATCTTATTCAGTAGTTACTCTCTATAAAGTCTTCATCTCTGAGTTTACACATTACAATTTATCTTACTTCTTTCAGTCGTAGACACATTGCCCAATTTGGTGGTCATTTACTATTCATAAGGCTGTCTGAAATTGATCATTATACAACATATCAGTCTTCTTGATTTAATGGATCTTCCACTGACTGCTGTTTATTCATCGAATTTCAGCATAGATGGCAAATTGTCAATATTGTTAAATACCCCTTTGACGTAAATGAACTATTCTGCTCTGTGCAAAACATACAAACTGAGAAGCTGCCTTAGTCCTTAGGGTCTGCAAAGTATGATTAAAGTACTTGCTAATGATAATAGCACAAGGTAATTCTTAGTGGGTAAATGTATTGCAATAATTAAATAAACCCTTCTGTAAAGCATATTTCAGTACAATGCTACATTAAATGTACCATAAACATATTATTTCATCATAAAATAAAGAGAGGGATTAAGGCAGAATGGGGCGAGGTAGAAGCCCCCACCTCATTCCTTTTGTTTGACTGGGTTGCATTGTCCATACTGGCATGGTCTACCTATGAGACACTGACTACCTATGTGAAGTAACAGGCAGGTGCACAACTTTTATCAGTTGCCCTATCCCCTGGTTTACCTAATCACCTATGCATCAGCAGTCAGCAGTTTGTTGATTCATGCTGATACATACTGAAGCCTGAAAACTCATGTTAAATGCATTAACTCCCATGTTATACTGTATGCCTGGAAAGATGTTTTCACATTCCAAGATTCAATTACCGTATATACTCGAGTATAAGCCGACTTTTTCAGCACTTTTTTTGTGCTGAAAATTTCCCCCTCGGCTTATACTTTCTGCAGCAGAGAATGACATTTTCCGAAGCGACTTTGGGGCCCCGTATCTCGGGGCCACTTTGGGCTAGGAACCCCAAATTTGGTGTGCAAACCCAGTGGAACTAGCCTACAAGGTTCCTAGCACCAAGTGGCCCCGAGATACGGGCCCCAAAGTCGGTTCAGAAAATATCATTCGCTGCTGCAGAAAAGTGCTTGACATTTTCCGAACCGACTTTGGGGCCCCGTATCTCCGGGCCACTTGGTGCTAGGAATATGTTGTAGTGCTAGTTCCACTGGGTTTGCACACCAAATTTGGGGTTCCTAGCACCAAGTGTCCCCGAGATACAGGGCCCCAAAGTTGGTCAACTGTGTCCATCTGCAGCAATGTCATTTCGGGGCCCTTTGGGTCCAGAGACCCCAAATTTTGGCTGCAGGTAGGGGGCATCTAGGAACCATTAACTACCGAGTTTGAAATTTGGGGGACCTATGGCTGCAAATGGGCACAGTGAGGCTGCAAATGGGCATTGTTGACCCTCTTTTCCACTTACAGAAGCTGCGCATTTTTCACCCTAGGCTTATACTCGAGTCAATAAGTTTTCCCAGTTTTTTGTGGTAAAATTGGGTGCCTCGGCTTATATTCGGGACGGCTTATACTCGAGTATATACGGTATACAGTGCCTTGAAAATGTATTCATACCCCTTGAAATTTTCCACATTTTGTCATGTTACAACCAAACATGTGAATGTATTTGATTGGGATTTTATGCGATAGACCAACACAACGTGGCACATAATTGTGAAGTAGAAGGAAAATGATAAATGGTTTTCAAAATGTTTTACAAATACATTTGTGAAAAGTGTGGCGTGCATTTGTATTCAGCCTTCTTTACTCTGATACCCCTAACTAAAATCTAGTGGAACCAATTGCCTTCAGAAGTCACCTAATTAGTAAATAGAGTCCACCTCTGTGTAATTTAATCTCAGTATAAATACAGCTGTTCTGTGAAGCCCTCAGAGGCTTGTTAGAGAACCTTAGTGAACAAACAGCATCATGAAGGCCAAGGAACACACCAGACAGGTCAAGGATACAGTTGTGGAGAAGTTTAAAGCAGGGTTAGGTTATAAAAAAATATCCCAAGCTTTGAACATCTCACGGACCACCGTTAAATCCATCATCCGAAAATGGAAAGAGTATGGCACAACTACAAACCTACCAAGACGTGGCTAAACTGACAGGCCGGGTAAGGAGAGCATTAATCAGAAAAGCAGCCAAGAGGCCCATGATAACTCTGGAGGAGCTGCAGAGATCCACAGCTCAGGTGGGAGAATCTGTCCACAGGACAACTATTAGTCGTGCACTCTACAAATTTAGCCTTTATGGCAAGAAGAAAGCCATTGTTGATAGAAAGTCATAAGAAGTCCCGTTTACAGTTTGGGAGAAGGCATGTGGGGAACACAGCAAACATGTGGAAGAAGGTGCCCTGGTCAGATGAGATCAAAATTTAACTTTTTTGGTCTAAAAGCAAAACGCTATGTGTGACGAAAAACTAACATTGCACATCACCATGAACACATCATGTCGTGGGAATGCTTTTCTTCAGCAGGGACAGGGAAGCTGGTCAGAGATGATGGGAAGATGGATGGAGCCAATTACAGGGCAATCTAAGAAGAAAACCTGTTAGATTCTGCAAAAGATTTAAACCCGGGGCAGAAGTTCAACTTCCAGCAGGACAATGACTCTAAACATACAGCCAGATCTACAATGTAATGGTTTAGATCAAAGCATATTCATGTATTAGAATGGCCCAGTCAAAGTCCAGATCTAATTGAGAATCTGTGGCAAGACTTGAAAGTTGCTGTTCACAGATGCTCTCCATCCAATCTGACAGAGCTTGAGCTATTGTGCAAAGAAGAATGGGCAAAAATTTCATGTAGATGTGCAAAGCTAGTAGAGACATACCTAAAAAGACTTGCAGCTGTAATTGCAGCGAAAGGTGGTTCTACAAAGTATTGACTCGGGGCCTGAATACAAAATTAACAGAATGAATACAAAATTGAAAACCATTTATCATTTTCCTTCCACTTCACAATTATGTGCCACTTTGTGTTTGTCTATCACATAAAATCCCAATAAAATACATTTACATTTTTGGTTGTAACATGACAAAATGTGGAAAATGTTAAGGGGTATGAATGCTTTTTCAAGGCACTGCATTCAGTGAATACAATCAAGTGTGCTGATATATTACAAAATAAAAAGAACATAACTCAGTAGGTAACCCCTGTTATTGCAGATTGACTATTGAGACAGTAAAAACATGCTATACTTACTTGCTATGTGAAAAGGTTTTGCACAGAGCAGCCCCAATCCTCCCACCAGCAATCTTGGCTCCTCCCCCCACCAAGTGCTGACACTAGCAAGCACCATGCTCTGGGGGCACTTGGGAGGGCTTGCTCCTGAGCCAGCTCTGTGTATCTATATCAAATGAAAATACAGCTCTGTCTAAATGGCACTTCTAGAAGATGTAACATTGAGGTCCTGTTTATTCTAGTGGATACAACAATTGCGGTCCTGCTGCAGTTTATAATGTGAGACAATAAGTAAAATGTCAAGGAAAGAAAACTTCGCTATATGAGACTATATGAGGTGTATTTATAGATACACGAGGTGTAGCTATGGGTGCCAAATATGCCCCAAGCTTGGCCAACCTCTTTATGGCCAAGTGGGAGGAGGACGTCATCTATAAGGACCGTAACCCACACCTGGTTTTCTGGGCGAGGTACATAGATGATGTCCTCCTCCTATGGGAGGGTACTATCTCCCAGCTCTATGAATTCTTCTCTTCTATTAATAACAATGAGAGAGGAATTAGGTTTGTCCATGAAGCTAGCCAAGAAAGGATTCATTTTTTGGACCTTACCATTATATAAGGAGTTGATGTTTTCAAGACAATCACGTATTTCAAACAAACTGACCGTAATGCTTTTATACCCTTGGACAGCTGCCATAATGACACCTGGCTGAAGTCGGTACCAAAGAGCCAATTTGTCAGAATGAGACACAATTGTTTGGAAATAGCTGATTATAGATCCCAAGCAGATATCTTGAAGAACAGATTACTTGAAAAAGGTTATAATATGCACATATTGGAGACCACTATAGAGTAAGTTGCAAAACTGGACAGATCTGTCTTGTTGGATGTAGGCCCCAAGAAGAAGAGAAAGGGACCCACTATACCTTTTATCACAACATATTCAATTCAACACCATTAAACTAAGAAAATCATACGCAAACATTGGCACCTGTTAGGTAATGATAGAGTAATTAACACCTTTTTACCAGATAAACTGCAGATAATTTTCAAAGGGGTCCCTTCATTAAGGGACATGATTGCCCCTAATGTAGTGGATCCACCTGTTAAAAGGTTATCCTTTTTTCCAGAATCTCTCCGGATATCATCAATGTCGCAGATGTCAAGTCTGTACGTTGAACAAAAGTAAAATAAAAAGAACTGAGTCTTTTGTTTCAACAAGCACTTCTAAGGAGTACAAAATTGAGCCATTTGTTACATGCAGCTCCACAGGAGTAGTCTATTTACTCCAATGCCCGTGTGGGCTTCAATACATTGGCAGGACTAAGCAGTCAATGCATGTCCACCTAGGAGAGCATATTACCAATATCAGGATTGGCTTTAAATACCACTCTGTCTCTAAGCATTACGACAGGTTCCATAACCGTGATCCAACTAATACAATTTTTCTAGCAATAGATAAATATAATGCCCATTGGAGAGGGTGATCCCTAGTTAGGGAATTGTCAAGGTTGGAGATGGCCTGGGTCCACAGGGTACGCTGTTATACTCCATATGGCCTTAATGCAGATACAGATGTCAACGCTTTTATAGACAACGGTTAATCAGTCATTAATGTGAACTAGTCTTGAGCTCCTAGTTGACCTCAGATGGTGGGTTAAATGGACGCTCCAATTTGGCTTGTAGTTGGTAGTAACTATTGAGACTCACCAGTAGGGACAGATGCTATTGGGTGGGTCCTTTATGTGGGTCTGTTGTTTCGACTGGGGGATGATTAGTATATTCTATCAGTTGGGGAAGCCATTTGTTTTTAAGGTTTACAGTATAGAAATATTAATACAGTGGAAAAGGACTGAAGTCACAAATCCTTTTCTTTTCCTCTCTTAATTTTTTATTTTTTATTGGGATTTTCTTTTTCAGTTGTTTTTCCTTTTTTCTCTTTTTGTACAAACAGAGGAATTGAATTTTCCCCTTTGTCCATATTTTTTCTTCTTTTTTTAATTTCATTTTAATTTACATTTTTGTATATATTTACATCGAATCCTAGTGGTAATTACTCACTTTGAAAGGCCTGAAATTGTTATGGCATGTACTGGTGGACCACTAGAGGTCACTCGAGTCATCTCTTGGGCCCTGAAGTAATTAATAATGAATTTAATTGAATTTCTGTTCAGTAAATTAATTATTCGAATTTTATTAGTTTTAAGTTTCTCTTTTGGGTAAACAGCCAATAAGATAATACATATTGCATAATCTAATATCGGTTTATATCATGTTGTAAGATATCAGTAATTAGTTGCAGTTCCCCCTTAAGTACTGGCAATAGCCCTGTTTCAAGATGGCGGCTAAAGTGACGGGGACGCTCGGAGCTCAGGACTGGGCATTTCTCTTTTTGTATTATGGAGCTTAAAAGGTGGCGAGTCAGCACGTGCCCCTGGACGACATCACCTTTGACGAAACAATGTAGGGAGGAGCGGCGTGCTGACGCCACCAACACGATGTGTAGTCCCGGAAGCTACGGGTGATCTTTTGAATGAGCCGGCTGGCTCGGATGTTTTACTGGATGCCATTCTTTTTTGAATATTCTGTAAGTGCAATACTTTTTATTAATAAAGATGTTTTACAGTTTTACGCTATGGTAGTTTTCTCCTTTCCATTGGGTTAACTGCTGATTGGAAGAGATTCAGGAAAGACCAGAGAGGAGGAGAGTTGCCATCTGACGGTTAAACAGAGAGACTGTGGCTGGGTTATAAGCCTAAAAGCAGAACTGATCTCCTTAAAAAAGAGATCTGAGCAGCTGGTAAGAGGCAGTTATTTTCAAGGTGGAAGGACTTTCCTATCCCATATTACTTTTTGCTATGGTGTTTTCCTGTTTGAAGTCACTATTATCTATGAAGGAGAGACATCCCTTTAATGCAACTATTCAGTGACCAGCAACAATACCAGTTCAGACAATTTTTGTGAACATTAATATCTTCATTTGCCTTTTATGATTTTACCACGTGATTATTTGCATAATACATTTTGGACTGATTACTGTGATGTAAATTGATTTTCTCCAGGTATTAGAATCCTCCTATCACTAGGGAGTTAACCACTTGCCGACCGCCTAACGACGATATACGTCGGCAGAATGGCACGGGCAGGCAAAATCACGTACCTGGTACGTGATTGCCTTCCCGCGGGCAGGGGGTCCAGTTGGACCCCCCGGTGCCAGAGGCGGTCGGCTTTAGTTCACAGGCGATGAGTGGTGAGGGGGAGGCCATCCATTCGTAGCCACCCCTCCCGATTGCTCCCAGCGAATGAAAATGCTTCTTCTCCCTCTGTGATGTAAACAGAGGGAGAGGAAGTGATGTCATCCCTCCTCGAGCCTTTTTCGTTCCGGCGCCGAGGAGAGAAGACATCAAGTAAGTGCACCAACACTACACGTTCAGTAGAACACGCCAGGCACACTTTTTACCCCCCTTCACCCCCGATCACCCCCCGATCACCCCCCTGTACCCCCTGTCACACTGACACCAATAGCAGTTTTTTTTTTTTTTTGCATTGGTGTCAGTTTGTGACAGTTATAAGTGTTAGGGCAGTTAGGTTAGCCCCCTTTAGGTCTGGGGTACCCCCTTTTAGGTCTAGGGTACCCCCCTAACCCCCCCTAATAAAGGTTAACCCCTTGATCACCCCCCGTCGCCAGTGTCGCTAAGCGATCGTTTTTCTGATCGCTGTATTAGTGACACAGGTGACGCTAGTTAGGGAGGTAAGTATATAGGTTCGCTGTCAGTGTTTTATAGCGACAGGGACCCCCATAAACTACCTACTAAAGGTTTTAACCCCCTGATTGCCCCCTAGTTAACCCTTTCACCAGTGATCACCATATAATTGTTACGGGTGACGCTGGTTAGTTGGTTTGTTTATTATAGTTTATGATAGTTTTAGGGCACCCGCCGTTTATTACCTTATAAAGGTTTAACCCCCTAATTGCCCGGCGGTGATATAGGTTACATTTTTAGGATCAGATAAGGTCTGCGTCGCCCCAGGCAGCGTCAGGTTAGCGCCAGTACCGCTAACACTCACCCACGCAGCATACACCTCCCTTAGTGCTATAGTATCTGAACGGATCAATATCTGATCCGATCAGATCTATACTCCCCAGCAGTTTAGGGTCCCCCAAAAAAACGCAGTGTTAGCGGGATCAGCCCAGATACCTGCTAGCACCTGCGTTTTGCCCCTCGGCCCGGCCCAGCCCAGCCCACCCAAGTGCAGTATCGATCGATAACTGTCACTTACAAAACACTAAGCACACATAACTGCAGCGTTCGCAGAGTCAGGCCTGATCCCTGCGATTGCTAACAGTTTTTTGGTAGCGTTTTGATACAGTCGCTAACAGTCAGGAGCTTTTTTGCCTGTGAGTCTCACTAGTGTACCCCTAAATTTAGAGCCCAAAATGGCAAATCGAAGGTACACTAGTGAAGAGGCCTACACATTTCTGAGCATGACAGATAGTGAAGAGGAAGTCACTCATCTGTCAGATTCAGGCTCCTGTAGAGGACAGCGGCTCCATGACAGATAGCTCTGACAATGGAGTTGTGGTCCCTGCTAAGGTCAGGCGTACCAGACCCCAATCTTCTTCTTCTGTCCTTGAAGTGCAAGAACCGCAGGGCTCTTGTATGGAGCAGAGAAGTACTAGTGCCGCTATTCCTTCTGGTGAACTTGCAAGCACCAGCGGCCTAGTACACCCTGGTCGTACATCCAGCACTGCAGTAACACTTGGTGACGTGGCGAGTCCCATAAGTGCATTTCAAGCTGGCGAGGTGGCAAGCACAAGTAGTGTCCCGCTGCCACCAAGAAGACGAACACAGGTCCGTCGTGCCCATAGTGCCCTTCCTGCTGCAATCCGAATTGGGTACCCACCACTTCTGCAGCACCTGTACTTCCCCCATTCACTGGTCAACCCGGAATTCAGGTGGAAACAGTTGATTTTATGCCACTGGATTTTTATTCGCTGTTTTTCACCGAAGATCTCTTTAGATCTATTGTGGACCAAAGCAATTTGTACGCTGGTCAACACATCGCCACTATTCCCCAGTCCTCCCTTGCCAGAGATTGGAAACCAATTACGGTTTCCGAATTTAAGCTCTTTCTGGGCCTTTCCCTCAACATGGGCATAAATAAAAAGAGTGAGTTGCGGTCATATTGGTCCACTGACCCAATTTACCATATGCCCGTGTTCTCTACCTCCATGGCCAGGGCACGGTACGAGCAGATTTTGCGGTTCATGCACTTCAACGACAATGAACTCTGTCGTCCTCGTGGAGACCCTGGATACGATCGGCTCTACAAAATTCGGCCCCTCGTAAACCACTTCAACCAACGTTTTGCAGACTTGTTTACTCCCCATCAAGTTGTCTGCGTTGATGAGTCCCTGATTAAGTTTTCTGGCCGCTTGTCATTCAAACAGTACCTTCCCAGCAAGCGTGCCAGATACGGGGTCAAGATGTATAAGCTCTGCGACAGGGCCACAGGCTATACATGTAGTTTTATGGTTTATGGGCAAAGATAGTCACGTAGAGCCGACAAACTGCCCTGACTACATAGGAAGCGCTGGCAAGATAGTGTGGGACTTGGTGTCACCCTTATTCGGAAAGGGGTACCACTTGTACGTGGACAATTATTACACGAGCGTGCCACTTTTTAGCCATTGATCATCAGATTGGAGCATGTGGCACCGTGCGACCTAATCGCCGGGGCTTTCCCCAGCGGCTTGTAGATTCCCGTCTTAGGCTGGGGGAGAGAGCCTGCTTGCAGTGTAATAACTTGCTCGCTATGAAGTGGAGGGACAATAAGAATGTTTTCGTTCTTACCTCCCTTCATGCAGACACGACGGTCCAAATTACTACGGTGACTGGTGTTGTGGAGAAACCCCTCTGTGTCCACGAATATAACCAAAATATGGGAGGGGTGGACCTCAACGACCAGTTGTTGGCGCCGTACCTAGTTGCCCGTAAGGCCAGACGCTGGTACAAAAAAGTGTCTGTTTATTTATTTCAATTGGCTTTGCTGAATGCTTATGTGCTATACAGAGCTTCAGGACGGACTGGATCCTTCCTTAAATTCCAGGAAGAGATCGTCAGAGCCCTTCTGTATCCAGACGGTACTCCACCTCACCTTCCCCAACCAAATGCAGTAAGCCGGCTCAATGTGTCCTCCCGAGTACCCCTACCCAACGAGCCCCCCAAAAAAGATGTTGTGTCTGCAGCAAGCGCGGATTTAGGCGTGACAACCGGTATTATTGTTCCTTCTGTCCTGACAATCCTGGTCTTTGCATTGGTGAATGTTTTGAACGCTACCATACACTAGTTGAGTATTAGCGTAGGGTACAGCACTGCACAGACTAGGACACACTTTCACAGGGTCTCCCAAGATGCCATCGCATTTTGAGAGACCCAAACCTGGTACCAGTTAAAAAAGTTAAAGTTACAAAAAAAAAAGTAAAAAAAAAGAAAAAAACACAAAAAAATATATAAAATAAAAAAAACAAAAATAGTTGTTGTTTTATTGTTCTCTCTCTATTCTCTCTCTATTGTTCTGCATTCCATACTGCAATGTTTTATTGTTATGTTTTTATCATGTTTGCTTTATAGGTATGCAATTTTTTTATACTTAACCACTTTTTTGTTTTCAGGTACGCCATTCAGTTGCAGCGCGGATTTATTTATCTTGACAGCAACAGCGTTCGCTCCCACAATACATAAAGCCGTGACTCCAGCGCTGTCGGAGGTGATTTCACCACCACAGTTACATACTTCAGCATATATGCCGAAGCGTGGGGGCAGCAGTGGGTGGAGGAGCGATTTGCTCCTGCCTTTTGTGGGAGGATGCCCCCATGCTTCGGCATATATATATTTTAGGTAGGCACAGGTTGCGTTAAATGTTTTATTTTTTACTGTTTTTTTTTTCTATTTGCTTTGCAGGTATGGTAAGTATTACTGTTATACTGTAATGTTACTTTGTTTTTTTGTTAACCATCATTTGCTTAGCAGGTATGCCATTCAGTTGCAGCGTGGATTTATTTATCTTGACAGCAACAGCGTTTGCTCCCACGATACATAAAGCCGTGACTCCAGCGCTGTCGGAGGTGATTTCACCACCACAGTTACATACCTCAGCATATATGCCTAAGCGTGGAGGCAGCAGAGGGCGGAGGAGCGATTTGCTCCTAACTTTTGCGGGAGGATGCCCCCATGCTTCGGCATATATATACGGTGCATGTATGCCCATCATTAGAAGTGGGTGGATGAAGGGAGGTATTCTAATGGTGGGCATACCCACGATCAATATCTTTTTTTCGTTCAGCCCACAGGCTGCATGAAAAAAAAGTTTACAATATATGCCCAACAAGGACCAGCAATGTACTGATATGTTTCTGGACTTTGAGTGGTTATACCAGAATGATGCCTGCAGGTTTAGGTATCATCTTGGTATCATTCTTTTCAGCCAGCGGTCGGCTTTCATGTAAAATCCTAGCGGCTAATTAGCCTCTAGACTGCTTTTACAAGCAGTGGGAGGGAATGCCCCCCCCCCCACCGTCTTCCATGTTTTTCTCTGGCTCTCCTGTCCCAACAGGGAACCTGAGAATGCAGCCGGTGATTCGGCCAGCTGACCATAGAGCTGATCAGAGACCAGAATGGCTCCAAACATCTCTATGGCCTAAGAAACCGGAAGCTATGAGCATTTCATGACTTAGATTTCGCCGGATGTAAACAGCGCCATTGGGAAATTGGGAAAGCATTTTATCACACCGATCTTGCTGTGATCAGATGCTTTGAGGGCAGAGGAGAGATCTAGGGTCTAATAGACCACAATTTTTTCAAAAAAGAGTACCTGTCACTACCTATTGCTATTATAGGGGATATTTACATTCCCTGAGATAACAATAAAAATGATTTAAAAAAAATAAAAATGAAAGGAACAGTTTAAAAATAAGATAAAAAATCAAAAAAAAATAAATAAAAAAAAAAAAAAAGCACCCCTGTCCCCCCCCCCTGCTCTCGTGCAAAGGCGAACGCAAGCGTCGGTCTGGCGTCAAATGTAAAGAGCAATTGCACCATGCATGTGAGGTATCACCACGAAGGTCAGATCGAGGGCAGTAATTTTAGCAGTAGACCTCCTCTGTAAATCTAAAGTGGTAACCTGTAAAGGCTTTTAAAGGCTTTTAAAAATGTATTTAGTTTGTCGTCACTGCACGTTTGTGCGCAATTTTAAAGCATGTCATGTTTGGTACCCATGTACTCGGCCTAAGATCATCTTTTTTATTTCATCAAACATTTGGGCAATATAGTGTGTTTTAGTGCATTAAAATTGAAAAAAGTGTGCTTTTTCCCCAAAAAATGCGTTTGAAAAATCGCTGCGCAAATATTGTGTGAAAAAAAAATGAAACACCCACCATTTTAATCTGTAGGGCATTTGCTTTAAAAAAATATATAATGTTTGGGGGTTCAAAGTAATTTTCTTGCAAAAAAAAAAAAATTTTTTCATGTAAACAAAAAGTGTCATAAAATATTCCATGGACTCAACATGCCTCTCAGCAAATAGCTTGGGGTGTCTACTTTCCAAAATGGGGTCATTTGGGGGGGTTTGTACCATCTGGGCATTTTATGGCCTTCAAAACTGTGATAGGTAGTGAGGAGTGAAATCAAAAATTTATGCCCTTCGAAATCCTGAAGGCAGTGCTTGGATTTCAGGGCCCCGTACGCGGCTAGGCTCCCAAAAAGTCCCACACATGTGGTATCCCCATACTCAGGAGAAGCAGCTAAATGTATTTTGGGGTGCAATTCCACATATGCCCATGGCCTGTGTGAGTAATATATCATTTAGTGACAACTTTGTGCAAAAACAAAAAAAAAAATTTGTCACATTCCCGCAACTTGTGTCAAAAAATAAAATATTCTATGGACTCAACATGCCTCTCAGCAAATAGCTTGGGGTGTCTACTTTCCAAAATGGGGTCATTTGGGGGGGTTTGTGCTATCTGGGCATTTTATGGCCTTCAAAACTGTAATAGGTAGTGAGGAGTGAAATCAAAAATTTACGCCCTTAGAAATCCTGAGGGCAGTGATTGGTTTTCGGGGCTCCGTATGCCGCTAGACTCCCAAAAAGTCCCACACATGTGGTATCCCCGTACTCAGGAGAAGCAGCTGAATGTATTTTGGGGTGCAATTCCACATATGCCCATGGCCTGTGTGAGCAATATATCATTTAGTGACAACTTTTTGTAAATTTTTTTTTTTGTCATTATTCAATCACTTGGGACAAAAAAAATAAATATTCAATGGGCTCAACATGCCTCTCAGCAATTTCCTTGGGGTGTCTACTTTACAAAATGGGGTCATTTGTGGGGGGTTTGTACTGCCCTGCCATTTTAGTACCTCAAGAAATGACATAGGCAGTCATAAACTAAAAGCTGTGTAAATTCCAGAAAATGTACCCTAGTTTGTAGACGCTATAACTTTTGCGCAAACCAATAAATATGCGCTTATTGACATTTTTTTTACCAAAGACATGTGGCCGAATACATTTTGGCCTAAATGTATGACTAAAATTGAGTTTATTGGATTTTTTTTATAACAAAAAGTAGAAAATATAATTTTTTTTCAAAATTTTCGGTCTTTTTCCGTTTATAGCGCAAAAAATAAAAACCGCAGAGGTAATCAAATACCATCAAAAGAAAGCTCTATTTGTGGGAAGAAAAGGACGCAAATTTCGTTTGGGTACAGCATTGCATGGCCGCACAATTAGCAGTTAAAGCGACGCAGTGCCAAATTGTAAAAAGTGCTCTGGCCAGGAAGGGGGTAAATCCTTCTGGGGCTGAAGTGGTTAATATGTCCCTTACATGATAAGGTCATTGCATCATTTGCAGTGAATTAGTACCATGTATTTGGTCTCATATAGCACAGTTTTCTTTCCTTGACAGCTCTATGTATCTATTGACACACAGTCCTCCGCTCCCCCCCCCAACTCCCTCCTCACTGGCTGTGATTGAGAGCAGCGGGATGAGGAGGGAGAGAGAAGAGATAGCCACTGCTCTTGTGCACAGCGCTGGGTCGAGATCAGGCTCAGGAAAGCATAAGGGGGGGCCGCTGGAAAAGAAACATTTATCATTAAGCAGAGAGTGCATTAAGGTAAAAAACCTTCATCCTTTACGACCACTTGATGTTCAGGCAAAAGGCTAAATACACAAATTAAGTTTTTTTACCTGCCAAAGGATTTGAATTTCTTTCTCTCCAGTTCTGGAGATTTACACTGCTTCTCCACACAGCCCAGCTCTGGCTAGCAGGGCAATAGACTTGAATTTTCTCCACTGCAGTTAAGTAATACAACTAGATCTGGTCCCTGCCCTCAACATGTGACTGGAGTATAAAAAAGAAGCAGAACACTGATGAGATCCTCTATCTGATACTCTGTTCTCTTCCTGACAGCACATTCTTTGTTAGCAACTGAGTACTGCAGAACAACTGATTGGCTTTTTGTTCTGTTTCTCCCTCTTTTGGTCTGAGCTCTGCTATACAGAAGATTGCACAAGGCTGATATAAATTTAGATTCAGGTGTAACACACAGTATAGCTGGCTGGTGTTTTCTTCTGCCTATAGCAGCCCCTGTTCTCTAAAGGCAATTAGGCCTACCAGCACTTGGTTACCCCAGGGCTTAAATGATGACAATATATTTTCTGGCCAGATGGCACTGGGACTGAGTGACTGAGACAAAGAGGGGTACTTGTAGTCCCAAGGTTGGTCAGGCAGTAGACAGCAACTGGTAGCAGAATCCTGGGACAGTCACAGGTTCGGGAAAATGTAATCCAAAAACAGTTCTTAGGTCAGGGCTGGTAACAAACAAGTGTATTCCAGTTAACAATTTGAGGTCGAGTTCAGGCAGCAATCCAAAGATTAACCTAGGTATAACCCAGATAGCAAGGATAACTTGCCACACGTGTGGCAGTGTTGAATTGTAAGTCTGCTAAATTGCTGCACATTTGCTCTGGCAAGTTGTACACTTGCAGAGCACTTGAAGCACAAGTTTTACTTGACACTTTTCCAATTTGTAGCAAATTTGCGTGGCAAGTCTCTAAACAGAGCAAAGTTGCAGTGGTGAGTCTACAGTAAGAGCTCTGCAAGTCTAAAGCATGAAAATTCAGCCACAGTGACCCCTGTGGTGGGATGACTATTGTACAACATAACTGAACCAGAACTTGCAGCAGACGTGCAGAATGTTTGCAGAGAATGTTGATCTGGAGTCATGCAAAGTGGACTTGCTGCAATTGTACAACAAACTTGTGAAGCCTGGCAAGTCTATAGTTTAGCAAGTCATTTTCAAACTTGCAGTTCAATTGCTTGCTATCTGGGAAGGCAACCAAGGAATCCAAGATAATAGCAGATCTGGTTCGGACAAGGAAACAAACAGGGAGCCAGGAAGCTGACACTATCACAATAACAGAAGCACAGACTGATGTAGTTTAATAGGGCACCCACTGCGCTGAGGACAATGCAGTTAAGGGACGCATGGCCATACTCATTAGGCCTCATTTAGGTGGTCTCTGGCATGCATGGGCTGCATCTGCATCCGCCCTGAGCCTCATGTATGGAGGACAGGAGCAAGTCAGAGAAGTCACGTTAACCTCCAGCTAATGGGTGAAGCTGAAAGGCTGCTTAACATTAGGTTTTTACACTACAATTTAATGATAGTTACATAGTTACATAGTTGGTAAGGTTGAAAAAAGACACAAGTCCATCAAGTCCAACCTGTGTGTGTGTGCTTTTATGTCAATATTACATTGTATATCCCTGTATGTTGTGGTCGTTTAGGTGCCTAATAGTTTTTGAAATTATCTATGCTCCCTGCTGAAACCACTGCTCGTGGAAGAGAATTCCACATCTTTACCCCTCTTATGCCCCGTACACACGGTCGGACTTTGTTCGGACATTCCGACAACAAAATCCATGGATTTTTTCCTATGGATGTTGGCTCAAACTTGTCTTGCATACACACGGTCACACAAAGTTGTCGGAAAACCCGATCGTTCTAACCGCGGTGACGTAAAACACGTACGTCGGGACTATAAACGGGGCAGTGGCCAATAGCTTTCATCTCTTTATTTATTCTGAGCATGCGTGGCACTTTGTGCGTCGGATTTGTGTACACACGATCGGAATTTCCGACAACGGATTTTGTTGTCGGAAAATTTTATATCCTGCTCTCAAACTTTGTGTGTCGGAAAATCCGATGGAAAATGTGTGATGGAGCCTACACACGGTCTGAATTTCCGACAACAAGGTCCTATCACACATTTTCAGTTGGAAAATCCGACCGTGTGTATGGGGCATCACAGTAAAGAACCCTCTACGCAGTTTAAGGTTAAACCTCTTTTCTTTTAATTTTAGTGAATGGCCGTGAATCTTTTTAAATGCCCTTTTGCTGAAAAGTTTTATCTTTATTGTGGGGTCACCAGTACAGTATTTGTACATTGAAATCATATCCCCTCTCAAACGTCTCCTCTCCAGAGAAAAAAAGTTCAGTGCTTTTAATCTTTCCTCATAACTATGATTCTCCAGTCCCTTTATTAGCTTTGTCGCCATTCTCTGGTCTCTCTCCAGTTCCAGCACATCCTTCCTGAGGACTGGTGCCCAGTGCGGCCGGACCAGAGTCTTGTAGAGTGGGAGAATTATCGTTTTATCTTTGGAGTTAATTCCCTTTTTAATGCATGCCAATATTCTATTGGCTTTGCTTGCAGCAGCTTGGCATTGCACGCCATTGCTGAGCCTGTCATCTACTAGGACCCCCATGTCCTTTTCCATCCTAGATTCCCCCAGAGGTTCTCCCCCTAGTGAGTAGATTGCATTCATATTTCATGTTTTTGCCACCCAAATGCATTATTTTACATTTTTCTACATTAAACCTCATTTTCCATGTAGTTGCCCACCTAATTAATTTGTTCAGATCCTCCTGCAAGGTTTCCACATCCTGCGTAGAAATTATTGCCCTGCTTAACTTAGTATCGTCCGCAAATACTGAGATTGAGCTGTTTATTCCATCCTCCAGATCATTTATGAATAAATTAAATAGAATTGGTCCCAGGACATAACCCTGGGGGACCCCACTTTCCACACAGGACCGTTCCGAGTACTCTGCATTAATTACTACCCTCTGAATTCGCCCATGTAGCCAGTTTTCAATCCATGTACTCACCCTTTGGTTCATGCCAACAGACCTTAGTTTGTACAGTAAACGTTTATAGGGAACCGTATTGAATGCCTTTGCAAAATCTAGATACCCCACGTCTACGGGCCTTCCTTTATCTAGATGACAGCTCACCTCCTCATAGAAGGTTAATAGATTGGTTTGGCAAGAATGATTTTTCATGAATCCATGCTGATTACTGGTAATGATACAGCTTTCATTACTAAAATCTTGTATCTAGTCCCTTTTCATTCCCTCAAAGGGCTTGCATACTATTGATGTTAGGCTAACTGGTCTGTAATTCCCAGGGATATATCTTTTTTAAATATAGGTGCTACATTGACTTTTCTCCAATCAGCTGGTACAATACCAGTTAGTAGACTGTTCGTAAAAATTAGGAACAATGGTCTGGCAATTACTAGATTGAGTTCTTTAAGGACCCTCAAGTGCAAGCCATCTGCTCCCAGTGACTTATTTATGTTTTTCAAATCTATTCCTAATGCTATCCTCTGTTAGCCATGAGGGTGCTTCCTGTGATGTGGTACTTCCTGTGATGTGTCATGAGGATAAACCTTGCCCCCCCGTTTTCCTCATGAACACTGAGGAGAAGAATACATTTGAAATCTTCACCATCTCTCCATCCTTTGTAACCAGATTCCCTTTATCATTCTTTATGGGGCCAATGTTATCTGTCCTTCCTCTTTAACTATTTATGTACTTAAAGAATTTCTTGGGATTTTTTTTTACTCTCCTCCGCTATGTGCCTTTCGTGATCTATCTTAGCCATCCTGATTGCACCCTTACATTTCTTATTGCATTCTTTGTACAGTTGGAATGCTGATGATAACCCCTCAGCATTGTATTTTTTGAAGGCCTTCTCCTTTGCTTTTATGTTCATTTTTACTTTGGAGTTAAGCCACCCAGGACTTATTTTAGTTCTTTTAAATTTATTACCCATGGGGATGCACTGGCTAATACCCTTATTTAATATGCTCTTAAAGCACACACATTTTTCCTCCGTGTTCTTTGTTCCTAGGATTTCATCCCATTTAATATCTTCTAGCAAGGAGCGTAGTTTATGGAAGTTGGCTCTTTTGAAATTCAGTGACTTTGTAGTTCCCTGTTTCCTACTTGTGTGATTTATACTGAAACGAATTCACCTGTGATTTCTGTTTCCTAAATTGCCCCTTATTTCCACATCTGTGATTAGGTCTGTATTGTTAGCAATCAGTAGTTCCAGTAACACATTGTTTCTTGTTGGTGCATATACCATCTGATGCATGAAATTGTCCTGTAAGACATTTTGGAAATGGCGAGCCTTAGACAAATGCGTGGTTCCTTCTGCCCAGTTTATGTCTGGATAATTAAAATCCCCCATTATAATGACACTTCCCATCCTTGCCGCCATTCCAAACTGTGATACAAGGTCCGCCTCTCCCTCCGGTTAGGGGGCCTATAGCATACTCCCAGTATTACTTTCCCCTTGGTTTCCTCCCTTTGTAGCTCTACCCATAAGGATTCCACCTCCTCCCTTGCTCCATTAGTGATGTCGTCCATCACATTCACTTGTACATAATTTTTGATATACAAGCATACCCCTCCCCTTTTTTTACCCTCCCTATCTCTGCGATATAGGAAATACCCTTGAATGCTTGCCAGCCAATCATGAGAGCTGGTAAACCAAGTCTCTGAAATTCCCACAAAATCGAAATCCTCCTCATACAATAGCAGCTCTAGCTCTCCCATCTTGTCCTCTGGACTCCTGGCATTAGTGAACAAGTCTTGTTGTTTTGTCCGGATGCATACTATCTCCTTATTTGGTGTACTGAGGTTGCAAATAGGACTTGTTACTATACTTACCATGAGTTTAGGTGCTTTAGTCAACCTACCACTAATGCCCCCGATACTACCCACTGAAATTTGTTCCACGCTGGCTATCTCTATATTTAGACCCTCCCCCCATCGCCTATTTTAAAAGCCCCTCTAACTTGTCAGCCATCTTCTCTCCCAGCCAAGCTGCGCCCTCCCCATTTAGGTGCTGTCCGTCTCTGCTAAAGTAAGTGCCAGTAACCGACTGAGAAGTCAGCCCAGTTTTCCAGGAACCTGAACCCCCCCTTTCTACACCAGCTTCTCAGACACATGTTTACTTCCCGTTGTCTTTCTCCAATGCATCTAGCAAATGCACGCACGTTTGCAACTACCAAAACACATGCAACCACAGTGACATGCGGTTGGTGTGGTGCAATTTTAAAAATCACGCCTGCCATAGTTTTTAAGTGTTCCTGCACATTTGGCAACCTATTGAAAAGAAAAGGCTGTCAAAAATGCACCACACAAAAAAAATGCAAAAATGCGCACATGGGACCGCACACTTTCTGTGAACCGCCCCTCACAGTCTAAATGGTTCAGAGTTTGCCTGGGCAGTATTTGAAGGTGAATCCATTGGCTCCAATCATACACTGAAATATACTGCACTGCCTCTCCTCAGCAGTATATAAAGTTGACATTATTGAAAATCATCACTTCTCTATTGTTCAGCAATGGTTGATTTTTATTACAGGCAGCAACTATTTACATTTATCCTATAATACTGTAGTTCAAAACATCATTAACAAAAAAGGAACTGCAACCGAAAACAGATGTGCTCCCCATTTAGAGTTTACATTACTTACTTGTTGTTGCTTAAGGGGGTTGTAAAGGTTCATTCTTTTTTACCTTAAGGTAAAAAAACACCTATGAGTGACCGGCCCCCAGCCCCTCCCCGTTTTACTTACCTGAACCCTCGAACTTGTCCCACGGGGACGCGCCGTCTCTCTATTAGGGGGTTATTGGCTGTTGATTGGATAGATTGATAGCAGCGCAGCCATTGGCTCTATGGACGCCGAATGCTGGACTCGGGAGCGTGCATGCAAGGTAACCCCCCGAGCGCTTCTGCCAGGGGGTAATCTAATGCGGGGAGGAGCCGAGAGAGCCGCCGATGGACCCCAGAAGAGCAGGTTGGGGGCCACTCTGTGCAAAACGAGCTGCACAGTGGAGGTAAGTATGTTATGTTTGTTATTAAAAAAAAAAAAAAATGAACCTTTAGTATCACTTTAAAAGTCAAACATCCTGGTGTTTGTTTTTTTAGGAATAAAGCAAGTAGTATTGTTAGCCATAGTATCTACCTTATCATAACTTTTGGTTTCTAAGACTGGCTGTAGATCTTCCTAAAAATAATGGATAGGATGCATCTGTTCATCTCTGTAGCACTGGGAGGAGCCACCACTGTTTCTGATGCCACATCTGCCAGATTGAAGTAGTACCTGGGCAATCCTGTTATTGCCTATTTTGGTTGAGGAAAAGTGGGGGACAGTCAGATCGCACAGAGGTTTTCCAACACGTTATCACTCTCTAGGGTAGAACTTTGTTTTGTTATCTCTGATTGATACCAGTTGATCATATCAGTAAGGCCCCTTTAACACTTGTTCGACTCTTCCTGCGACTTTGGACATCAGAGTAGCATGACAAGTCGTACCCCATGATTCCCAATGATAACCTTTCATTTCTGTGCAACTTCAAGTCACACTGACTTCAAAGTAGGCCCTGTACTACTTTGGTCCAACTTTGATGCGAATTGAGGTCTATAGACCTCAAGTTTACACAGGCATTCCCCGAAATCGCGGTAAAGTCACGGCTGCAAAATTGTGCAACTTTCAAGTCACAGCAGTGTGAAAGGGGCCTAATTTAGATCTGTCCTGTGTCTTAAACAAACTTGTGGGTGGGGCCTACTGCGCCCATGCATGTGAGGTAACGCTTGCGCGAAGTGTGCTCATCAATACCAGGCAGAGACTGCGGTTATGTGAAACATCCAACAATAAAGTAGAAGTAAACCCTCCTATTGTTTTCAGCCAAGGAATCTGCCATCTTAGCTTCTGTTTAATCTTCAACTGCCATGGTGCTGCACATGTGATCAGCTATGACACCAGCCATTGGATGGTTTGACAGTTTTTTGTTTTTTTGAGAGCACAACCAATGTAACAGTTCCAATCCCGGCATTTGACGGGAATGTAACTGCTTTTTGAAACTGTTAAATTGACGGGCTTAATCCACTTTAAAGTGGATGTAAACCCAATGTCATCCTTTCTAAACTACTGCCATAGGGGTTATCTATAAGGATATACATGCCTCCTTCATGTATCTTTACCTGTCAATTGTCTCCCCTCTCTCTGTTATGAGAGCCTAAAAACTGCATATTCTGTGGGCGGGTCTGTTGTCTGGAGCTCTGTGGGTGGAGTCGTGATGTCAGTAGACTCCCCGCCCCACCTCTACACTCCCCTTGTCAATATGCATTTTTCTCCTGTGTATTTCTTACACTGAACTTCTCCTATGATCTCTAACATCCAGTGAGAAGACAGGAAAGTAACCACATGACTTCAGCATGCCAAATCATGCTGAGGTGTGGAACAGCTAATTCTTGCAGAGCTGCTGAAGAAAGGAGTGGGGGAGGGAACTAAAAAATAATGCATGTCTTAAGGCCCATACACGCGATAGGACTTTGTACCAACTTTCCCGTGGATTTTTGTATGAAGGGCGACGGCCATAAACTAATTAAGCATACACACGGCAGGACTTTTTCAGCCAACTTTCACCAAATCATGTGGTTTTTCAGCTCTTTACCGCCACCCTTTGGTCAACTTCTGTATTGTTGTCTGATCTTTTGCATTGGTTCTGAGCATGAGTGTTTGTATTTTGGACTAAAGTCCTATGGACTTGTGTACACACGATAGGATTTTGCACCATAGGACTTTTGTTGCCGGAAAGTCCGATGAAAACCGAAAAAGTTTGTCCGATGGAGCGTACACACGGTAGGATGTTGCCTTAAAACAGCTAATTTGCATGTTTGTTGTCAAAAAGTCCTATCGTGTGTATGGGCCTTTAGGCTAGTGCACGAGATGTAAATCACCTGTCACTCACAGCAAGGGGGGACGATTTGACAAAGTTTTTCTCTGTTTGTCAAGTTTTAGCTCACTGAACAATAAAAGAGGATTGCTCAGAGCTGGATTAACTCTTTGTGGCAAGACTCAAATGATAGGAAATCTTATACTCTACATTATGACATCAAAAAAAAAAAATAGGGTTTACATCCACTTTAAGGCAGTTCCCTGAGAGATGAGTCTTCACTGTGTAGTAATACAGAGTTCCTCTGAAAAGGGACTTGTCCCGTGTCACTACACACTGTAACTTGTATGTTGTATTTGTAGTACCCTCTAGTGTGTGCAAGTTGTTAATGTAGGTTTGTTAGTGTAGGTAAATTTAGTCAGCTCAGGGCTAAGCCTGAGCTGTGAATCTGGGTCAGGGTTCAGTGTGTCAGGGCTGGATGACTCATCCTGACAACTCCTCTGGTGCCTCCTCCTGGTCTAGAAGGTTGTAAAAACTTCTAGAGGTAGTGGGTAGGAGGTTAGGAGGAGCAATCCCCAGTAAAGGGCTGGCAGCGGGCAAGACTTGCCTCATAAATAGGCATGAGCCATACCAGCATGGGCAGTCAGGTGGAAGATGGAGATATAGTGCTGTGGAGACTGTCGCTGGCCCTCTGGGGCATCCCCTAGACTGGGGGGCGGTGACCCTGGGCCGGGGCTCGAGTGCTGGAAGGACCCTGCTACAACACACAGAGGAAGCCCTTCCTGGAGACACGGGAGCAGGTGAGAGGACAGTGTGAGGAGATCAGCACTGCTGGGGACTTATAAGATGGGAGACTGACACATGTAGCCAGTTCTCCCTGAAGACAGCAGTGTGTCAAGTTTTCATCCCTTCCCTGGGAGATCTCCTGCAGAGTCAGCCGGGTGGGCTGCTGAGAGACAGTCTGGAGGACTGTGCAGGAAAGTTAGCCTGGAGGGCTAGTGAAAGGGGGAGCTGCAGCCAGATGGGTTGGCAGTGCCTGAATACTGGGACCAGTAGCCACAGGAGGGAAAGTACAAGCTGATCACTGTGTTCTGCTACACAACAAGAGGCTTCAAGTTCCTGCCTGCAAAGGGCCATTGCTAAATCTGACTGTGCCTGTCAGATCCATTTACAGTGATCCAGCTGGACTCTGCAAGCAAGTAAAGTGCAGGAGGAGGGTCAAAGAGACTGTATATAGTCTGTATATACAATGTGTATAGGAAGATGTCCCTGAAGTTGTTGCCAAAGTTTTGTTGCTGAAGTCAAGTGGGTATCCCATAAGCTCCCATCCCTATCAAAGTTATTAACCCTCAATATACCACTAAAACAAAGTCACGGACTTTTCTCTGTCTCTGGAGTGCCTGTGAAAATTTGGTGTACCTGGCTGTGCAGGGTGGGGGATTCCAGTTCATCTGCGAACCTTAAAGGGGTGCGCTACATATGTTGCATTAGGAGGGATATGCTGCGTCTGTGCCCACTTCAACAGTCTAGTGTTCCTCTGTGACCTCACTCCCAGTAACAGAATGGGGAGTTCCTAGCGTGGACCTCATGCATGCTCTCACTTAGCTCTGTACCACAAGACTAGGCCATAGATCTCCATAACGTTAGTCTGGTTCTGAATGCTATGGGAGACAGACTGCTAGGGAGGGAGCCAGAACATCAACCCCCTCGCTACAGGAGGACCTGTCACCTTACCAGGTACCATGCTTCACAACTGGTTGTTGCAGCCTATTTCTTTACTTGGTTACCCATAGCAAGTACACTACTATTTTTGTCTTTGCCGAGATAACCCTTTGCAGTAGTGTTACTCTATACCCCAAATATGTTTTAGAGACCCAGTGCTGCTGAGTGTAAACCAATATATAATATTCTGATGCTGCGCAGAATCAGTACATTCAGAAAATGTTGCAGCTCAGCTTAAAGGGTCAGTCCACCCAGAACCATCCCTGTGCTACATTCCTAGGTCTGTACACCTGCTGTGCCCAATTATGAGGGGTTCCCACCATCCCTGTGCTGAGTTTCCGGGTCTGTATATCTGCTGTGCCCATTATGAGGGTTTCCCGCCATCCCTGTATTGAGTTCCCAGGTCTGTACACCTGCTGTGCCCAATAAGAGGGGTTCCCACCATCCCTATAACACTCCATGTATACACGTTCTATAGAGTTCAGCACATCCCCTGTAGCAGTCCCTAAATTGAGGGGCCCCTATAACGCTCCATGTATACACCTTCTATAGAGTCCAGCACATGCCCTGTAGAGGTCCCTACATTGAGGGGTACTTATAATGCTCCATGTATACACCTTCTATAGAGTCAAGCACGTCTCCTTTAAGGGTTCCGTGAATTGAGGGGCCCCTATAACGCTCCATGCATACACCTTCTATAGCTTCCTGTATGCAGTCAGCTTGTGACTAGGACAGGATTCCAGTATAATGAGTGAAGGTTCTGATTTTAGCACATTTGCAGTGTTTACTGGATGGCTTTAGAAGTTCATTATATTACATGATGACAGGACTTGCTATACAGATGCAACAGAGCATGTGCGTTTTTTTGTGCGTCACGTTTAGGGCAGCCCAATCATTTCAATGGGTGGCTTTATGTTTCCAAAAAAAGAGCAAAAAAACTGCGTGAACCTTTTTAAAAATTGTGCTACACCACAACGTGGGGTACCATTACATGCGCTTTGGCAAGTGGGAACACATTAGCAGGGTGTGTGGGGGTGCCATTAAGAGTTCATGGCACCGCCGTGCAGCTGCGCAAAGTCTGCACATCTTTGAGTGTTGTGGGAATGGTCCCTGTGACACACAAGTATGAACCCCGCCTGAGGCACTGTGAACGTTCAGTCCATTCCCAACCAAAGTATATTCCTGTATCCAGTCATCTGATTGCTTGCTGGGATTGCAGTGTGTAGGGATTCGGTAATTGCAGATAATTGAGTGCACAGAAATGCTGGCTCTGAACCATCACCCGGATGAGGACCTTCCACCTCACACACTCCGATCTTTACCTATTGAGTCCTTTGTTGAATTCTCACTCTAGGAGCCGTGCGTTCCATTCACGGTGCCGCGGCGTCACTTCCAATTTCCCACAGGCATAGAGAAACCGGGGAAAGCACCGCCCATGTCCTACAGCGGTGCCAATAGCAAACCCCACAGCAAGGAGAATAACTGCAAGATGGGAGTGTTGCGGCGCATTGCTTTGCGCAACAAGGACTCACAAAAGCAGGCAAATGAAACGTCTCACCTGCAATCACGTGACTGCATAGACGTCACCTTTTTTTTGGTGTCTAGCTTTTGGGGGGGGGGGCGCCCATGTGTCCCCTATGGATGGGCCGTCACTGCTTTCAGCATCTCAGATCTTAGGGCCTCAGTGTAAATTCCAGGTCCTTCCACCTTTTCCCCCATTACAGCAAGCAAGTGCTGAACAAGGTGGTCTAGTGATAAGTTAATAAATAGTTGTAGTTCATGAGCATTACAAACTTTTATAGGTTGGCATAATTGTTAGTACTCCTGCACACCATTACACTATAACCCTAATACAAATGTCCTTTAACTGTAGAATTGTTTGCAGAACTACAAACAGTCATCTGTAGAATTTGAACTAAGTGGACTTTTTTCAACCAGACTAACTATGTAATTATCTTTCAGTGTATTATTTGAAGAGACACTCTAGGATTTTGTACAGCCTGAAAAGAATGTGTTAGCATGCAGGTTTAGTTTCAGTGCTGGCTGGGATGGCCTGAAACTTTGAGGGCAATCTACATCTACACTATTTAGACAATGAAGAGATTCTCCTTACTGCACAGCTTGCAAAGGGGTTCTGTGACAAGTGACAATTCTAATGTCTATTCCTGTGTATCTGATGTCAGATGTTCATGACTGGTAATGTCACATGTGGTACAGGGTCAGTGTCAGCAGAAAACCTCTGCAATCCTTAATAATACAGTGATGTATATGTGTTTTCTTCACATGCACACAGATGTTTTTTTTAATTTAATTTGCCTCAAGAGCCACCCTAATAGGCCCCTTCCACCCACAGGCATGGTCTACTGTGGCTACTGTTATGGAGGAAGATTGTTTCTCAGCTGAACCCGTATTTGTGAGAATATTGTTTATTGTGGGGATTAGGGGTATATCTGGTTACCAGTTAATTGACATACTGTATGAAGGTTGGTTCAGTTTCTTTGATAGCAGACACATGGGCGGCTCTGTGCAGGCTTATCCATATCTGCATTCTGTGGCTGGAAAACAAATGCTGTTAACTGACTGCTTCAGGGCACTGAACTAAGCCAATTTTTACTGCTGCATACAGGGATGAAGTTCTACAACAATGTTACTCAACCCTAATTCAGCCAAGGCACCCTTTACAATTATGGACAGTCTCGAGGCACTCCGTTCTAAAATGGAAAAAACTATTCTAATAACTTTACACAAAGCAGAAACATCCACACGTAGGGCACTGGTACTGGCTAGTATTCCAATGTTTCTTTATTCCCTCAATTTCTCTCCATCAGTCAGCTAATGTCACCCCAGCATGGTGCATAATGAAAACCTGTGGCTTTGTGTCACTAAAAGGCAAGCTTGATCCACCTGCTGGCTTGTATACAATTTTGGATACATTTTTAGGCATCTTGCCATGGCACCCCTGAAGAAACCTCAAGGCATCATGGTTAAAAAAGGTTGTTATACAGTATGCACCAATGATTACAGAAATATTTGCCCTTTTACAAAAGTGTTTTTTTTTTTTATAATACTTGTAGACTTATTTAGCAGATCAGTGCAAACTGCATAGATGTAAAGCGCAATCATCTTTCACCTTGTGTCAATGCAGAACATTTAGATTACTAATGGATAGATTTTCACACTGGACCACTGTGTTTAACACATAAAGGTTACAGAAGACAGATTCGTGAAGAAAAAAAAAAAAAAAAAAACTTTGAAAGAAAACCACAACTAACATTGCTATCACTGACAATGCGACATGTGATATTTATGTAACCTCGCAGGGCAGCTATGCTGCGCTGTGGTAGCTGTCACTGTATACAAGTGAAGGCAACAGTATGACATTGTGTAGAGCTCTTGTATGAAATCATTGCATAAGAAGGCAGCTGTGTATTTGAAAATGTCACTTCCCTTCAAACCACCATCATTTTAGGTATGTTTTATTCTGATAACTTCCTTAAATTACTACATATTCATCACTATACATTTAGTTTAAACTTTTTTTTTGCATAACCTAGTCTAGTAAAGCAAACCCACACTAAGATAAATAAAGGAGCTGCCATTACTAATTTACTTCTAAAAATACTAGCTGACTGGCTGTCTCAATAATTTTTACGGTACTGACCTTAATAAACATGCAGATTGAAAAGTGAACATAAAGTCACAAATCCTGATCTGTTTATTTGTTCCAGGTCTGCCTGTAGATTATCATGCCGCGTACATATGATCGGACATTCTGACAACAAAATCCTGGATTTATTTCCGAAGGCTGTTGGCTCAAACTTGTCTTGCATACACACGGTCGCACAAATGTTGTCAGAAATTCGGAATGTCAAGAACGCGGTGACATACAACACGTACGACGAGCCAAGAAAAATGAAGTTCAATAGCCAGTGCGGCTCTTCTGCTTGATTCCGAGCATGCATGGAATTTTGTGCATTGGAATTGTGTACACACGATCGGAATTTCCGACAACGGATTTTGTTGTCGGAAAATTTTTAGAACCAGTTCTCAAATTTTTGTTGTCGGAAATTCCGACAACAAAATTTTATGTGTTATCTGTATAGTGCATTTATGCACAGCTATTTGTGCGAAATCGCTTCATTCGCTTTTAAATGTCTGATGAAGCCAACAGACGGTTGGAATTTCCGACAACAAGCTCACATCGAGCATTTGTTGTTGGAAATTCCGACCGTGTGTACATGGCATTAGAGTTCAATTTATTAGGTTAGCATGACAGCCAGGCAAATAACTTTTTTAAGAAGAGGTCAGCACTGAGTGGCTTCCTTTAAAACTGTGCAATTCCTGTAGAGAAGATAAATAGGTGGATCCTTTAAAACTGGAGAAACAAAGATGGAGAAAGAAGTGTTGCTCACAGAGACAGTTTCATTTAAAGCCTAAATACCTGTAAATGGATTGAAATTGGACAGGGACCAGCCGAGATTGGATCCATCTATGTGCAGGCTACTTGTACCCAAGTCAATCCATCGATTGATTTGGGTACAACCAGCCTGTCAGATTTTTGTTCGTGTGATTACTGCCAGTGTCTAAAGCTGCTAGCAGCAATCATTGTGTTCTGCCAACAGGGAAGGCACCCTGTGTCGGCAGAATACAATAGCGCTGCAGGAGGTACTCCCTCATCAACACTGACTGTGCTGATGGGGAAATCAAACGATTTTCTTTCCTGTCCTATAGTGGAAGGAAAGAAAATCAAATCATCTATGGACTGCTTAACTCCAGACTTATGGTCCCCCACCCTTATTTTTCTCCTACCCAGATGCACCCTTCAGATGTCTTTTGTCTGGTCACAGGTCATCTTCACCTTTATCTTTCTCCTGCAGTTGGTGGAGCCTAAATGCTGCAAACAGGATTGCCATGTCATCACAGCAGAATTCTGGTGGGGGGCAAAGCCTTGGCACCTTGGGCCCTGAGAAATTGGGTTGAATGATGCTGAACGGTCTGCAGAGGACAGCACCAAGATAGGGTGAGTATATCAGTTGTAGAAACCTTTTTATTTTTAAAGTTGAATTCCAGGTATGGATTATTTTGCATAGTTACATTGGTCCAACTTCGACAAATGTAAGTATCCATATTCCATATGTGAATATAAAAAGTCCAGCACCTAAATATATGCAGAAGTTTCTTCAATCAATCAACCCGTGCACCAATCAATGGGTCTAATAAAGTTGGAGTGAAAAAAAACTTTATTGGACCCATTGATTAGTGTATGGGTCGGAAAATCTTTGAGACTGAACCTACTGGATATACGGTACTTACCTGTTGACTGATTGAAGAAAGCTTTGCATATATTTAAGCGCTGGACTTTTAGCTAGTGGGTGTTATTGTGCAGCCTAGCAACTGATTGAGGGACACTAGAGTGTTGGTTAAAGACTTTTAACAAACATATTTCATAACGTAATCCCTGTGGAAGTGGAGAATCATTGTAGTAGTCACTGCTACTGCAGAGATCTTTGATGCCTTTGTGTATCGAGTGGCTGCACTTCTGCATAGTACCCACAGGGGTCACCTGCTTGGCACAGGCACCATTTAACCACTTCCCGACTGGCGCACGCCGATGTACGTCGGTGGAATGGCACGGCTGGACAAATGGACTTACAGGTACGTCCATTTGAATTCCCCGCCGTGCCATTGTGTGCGCGCCGCCGCCGGCGCGCGTGCGTGCCGGCCGGGAGCTCCATGAGTCGGGTCGCGGGTCCTGCGGACTCGATTGCTGCGGGGATACCCGCGATCGCCTCACGGAGAGGACGAACGGGGAGATGCTGATGTAAACAGCATCTCCCCGTTCTGCCTAGTGACAAGTGTCACTGATCACAGCTCCCTGTCATTGGGAGCAGTGATCAGCATAGTGACACTGCTAGCCCATCCCCCCTACAGTTAGAATCACTCCCCTAGGACACACTTAACCCCTCCCTGCCCCCTAGTGGTTAACCCCTTCACTGCCAGTGTCATATACACAGTAATCAGTGCATTTTTAATCGCACTGATCACTGTATAAATGACAATGGTCCCAAAAATGTGTCAAAAATGTTCGACATGTCCGCCATAACGTCACAGTCACAATAAAAATCGCTGATCACCGCCATTACTAGTAAAAAAAAAATTATTAATAAAAATGCCAAAAAAATATCCCCTATTTTGTAAATGCTATAAATTTTGCGCAAAGCAATCAATAAATGCTTATTGCAATGTTTTTTTTAACAAAAATATGTAGAAGAATATGATCGGCCTAAATTGAGGAAAAAAAAATGTTTTTTTATATATTTTTTGGGGGATATTTATTATAGCAAAATCTAAAAAATAATGCATTTTTTTTTAAAACTGTCGCTCTTATTTTGTTTATAGCACAAAAAATAAAAATCGCAGAGGTGATCAAATACCACCAAAAGAAAGCTCTATTTGTGGGAAAAAAAGGACGTCAATTTGAATAGTGAATAGTGAATAGTGAACCAAGCAAATTAACCCCTATGTCTACTATGCAGCAGGACCTGGAGGACAGTGAGGATTACTATAGTAGTGGCCACTACTATAGTGATTCTCTGCTTCCACAGGGGTCAGTCAGGTAGGAAATATGTAAACATGTATACTTACATTGGTACAAGCTGGACCAATAAACGGTGCAAAAAAAAAAAAAAATATGCGTGGACTCCTGGAGTCTGAAAATGTTGTGTGTTTCCCCAACTGGAGTTGGCCTTTAAATTTCCTATAAAATGAAAGGTAAATCCTAATTGCTTTGTTTTCACTACATCTTCACTTTTGTTCTCATTTTCTTCAAATTTTTTAAAAATAGTTTTTTTGTTCTGCATTTGGACATGGAAGGAAGCACAATGTGTTACAATGTATAAGAGAAAAAAATAATCAGTTCAGCAATATGCAAGGTCCCTAAATGATCTTAAATATTACTTTTCAATTCTTCATGATCAAAAAAAACAAAAAAACTCACACCTGTAGGTGGCAGCATTGGGCAAGTTTGGAATTCCCAAGGTCTACATGATTTTTTTTTTTTTTACAAAAAGTAATCATATTTGTATTCATTGAAATTCTCTGGGTTCCTAATAAGTAATCCTCACCTTACTATGATTTCATAAAGATTTACTTATGCAGCTTTAGCACAAATGTACACTGTTTGTAGAACAGAGTGCGATAAGAAGGGGAGGGTCGTATTTTGATGTATCCTTAAGGTATGCTCACATCAGTCCCTGTCAAAACACAATATTTTCTATTGATAGTGTCTCGTAGAGATAGCATGCCCTTGACAATTTAATACAAATCATTGATGTATGTTAGGAACTGAGTTTTCTATAGCTTTTAGCAAATGCAATTAAATAGAATTAGATAACACAGAGCACTTTCCATTATGACTGCCAATTTAATCATTAGATAGAATGTTGAAAATATAGATTAATGCATTATAGCAAACAGCATGGCAGATGTAGTACCACCATTATTAAGTCCCGATAGAAATTGATACACTGATTACAATTCCGAAATACTGCACAAATGAGAAAATAAATAGCCGTTGATCCTGGATTCTGCCATTACAGATTTTTCTTGCCAAACTGGGAAACAGATGGTGAATATTTCAATAAAGAACAAGAAATGTGACATTAACTCGGCTCACACTTTTATTGTTCTGTATGTTACATATTTTCCAGACAGCAGACGTGCCTAACAAAATTATTTTCGATGAAATATGGTTAGCTTTCCAAGGCTGTGCAGTAAACACTCCATCTTCGAATTCCCCACTCCACGGTGTGCCGGGAGAAACCATAAAGGATCTGTAGTGAGATAATAAGAGACAGGGAAATTACGTTTTGGATTAAATCAAAAGAGGTTTATGGTGGCATAATAAAGGAAGTGTGCCATGTAATACAGATGGTAGTAACAAACTCATCTTTATCCCTTTAAATGGATATTTTTATTACTGGGGCATTTGTGTCATCGCTGAACTTTTATGGGAAGGTGTATACTCCAGAGAGTAATCATCATTTTTTTCCCTGAATTTATATGCTAGTAATGGGCAGCCTACCATCCCCTGACTGTGGAGGAACTACATATCTTGGTTTGTTGGGTTCCTCCAACATTTTAGGGTGCAAGTTTTACTGCTGTAAAACAAATGCAACCTTTTAAAAAAAAAAAGTTATATGTATATGCACGCAATAGTGCAGCAGTAAAGTGTCACTAAACCCACATCATAAAAAAAAAACTATCAATAAATGCTGTATTACATGCTGTTCATACCCAGTATACTATGAGATTCATTTTCTGTATTCTGCAAAATATCTGGTTAATCCTGCTGTTCTATATCTCCCCCTTCTGTCAATGTCCCTATTTTAGCTAGGGATTTTGCAGAGCAGATTTGACAGCTCTGCACATCCTCAGTTTTCAGTGAGTTTCTATGCTGAGCATTTCCTCCCTATCAAATCTGAGCAGACCATGTGACTATAGAGTCACACAAGTGAGTGTATACACAGTGGTAAATGACAGCCCACTCCATCCCTCCTCCTCCATGCCCAATAACCAGCTAAACACAATGGGGGTGGGATATTACATGTGGTTTGATGGAGGCTTCACCTCCCTCTTATTCTAGGACACAGGCTGGAGGATGTGACACAGACTGTGACTGGCAGAAATCTGGCCACACCATATTATTGCCAAAAAATAATAAATATTTGATTATATATATATATATATATATATATATATATATATATATATATATATATATATACACAGTTGTTCTCATAAGTTTACATACCCTGGCAGAATTTATGATTTCTTGGGCATTTTTCAGAGAAGATGAATGATAACACAAAAACTTTTCTTTCACTCATGGTTAGTGTTTGGCTGAAGCCATTTATTATCAATCAACTGTGTTTACACTTTTTAAATCATAATCACAACAGAAACTACCCAAATGACCCTGATCAAAAGTTTACATACCCCAGTTCTTAAAACCGTGTATTGCCCTCTTTAAAATCAATGATAGCTTGAAGTCTTTTGTGGTAATGGTGGATGAGGCTCTTTATCTTCTCAGATGGTAAAGCTGCCCATTCCTCTTGACAGAAAACCTCCAGTTCCTGAGAAACTTTTGGGCTGTCTTGCATGAACTGCACGTTTGAGATCTCCCCAGAGTGGCTCAATCATATTGAGGCCAGGAGACTGAGATGGCCACTCCAGAACCTTCACTTTATTCTGCTGTAGCCAATGACAGGTCGAGTTGGCCTTGTGTTTTGGATCATTGTCATGTTGGATTGTCCAAGTACATCCCATGCACAGCTTTCTGGCTGATAAATGCAAATGTTCCTCCAGTATTTTTTGATAACATACTGCATTCATCTTGCCATCAATTTTGACCAAATTTCCTGTGCCTTTGTAGCTCACACATTCCCAAAACATCAGCGATCCACCTCCGTGTTTCACAGTAGGAATGGTGTACCTTTCATCATAGGCCTTGTTGACTCCTCTCCAAATGAAGCGTTTTATGGTTGTGGCCAAAAAGCTCAATTTTGGTCCCATCACTCCAAATGACTTTGTGGCAGAAGGTTTGAGGCTTGTCTCTGTGCTGTTTGGTGTATTGTAAGTGGGATACTTTGTGGCATTTGCATAGTAATGGCTTTCTTCTGGCGACTCGACCACGCAGCCCATCTTTCTTGTGCCTCCTTATTGTGCATCTTGAAACAGCCACACAACATGTTTTCAGACTGTCCTGTATTTTACCTGAAGTTATTTGTGGGTTTTTCTTTGCATCCCAAACAATTTTCCTGGCAGTTGTGGCTGAAATTTTAGTTGGTCTACCTGACTGTGGTTTGGTTTCAACAGAACCCCTCATTTTCCACTTCTTGATTAGAGTTTGAACACTGCTGATTGGCATTCTCAATTCCTTGGATATCTTTTTGTATCCCTTTCCTGTTTTATACAGTTCAGCTACTTTTTCCCGCAGGGCCTTTGACAATCCCTTTGCTTTCCCCATGACTCAGAATCCAGAAATGTCAGTGAAGCACTGGATGAAAGATGCAAGGGTCTGTCAGGAGTCCAGAAATGGATTGTCCTTTTTGTACACACACACTAATTACAAGCAAACAAATCACAGATGAGGATGGTTACCTTTAATAGCCATTCAACCCCCTTTGTGTCAATTTGTGTGTATGTTATCAGGCCAAACTCACCAGGGTATGCAAACTTTTGATCAGGATCATTTGGGTATTTTCTGTTGTGATTATGATTTAAAAAGAGTAAACACAGTTGATTGATAATAAATGGCTTCAGCCAAACACTAACCATGAGTGAAAGAAAAGTTTTTGAGTTATCATTCATATTCTCTGAAAAAATCTGCCAGGGTACGTAAACTTATTAGCACAACTGTATATCTGTATGACAATTTAAAACAGTTTATTGATATGAATTACTTATTTTTACTCTGTATTCCAAAGACTGATTTTTTTTTTGAACACGTGACCAGCAGCAGAGGACTGCTTATTTTTCCCTGCAGACAGGCTGGGAAAGAGCTGAGTCATGTGACAGCTGTATATCCATTAGGAAAAAGGTACTTAGATGTTTTTTTAAATTAAAATAATTACAGTGCCGTCACCCATATGCAGAAATACAAGGGACAGTATAAAATAAGCAGTGTGCGTTTAGTATAACTTTAATATATTAGCCAAAATGTATGAGGCATCTGACTATAGATTTAAAGGCCCTAATAAATAAAAGCAGAACTCAAGCATATATAAAAGACAAAACTAATGAAGCTCTGTAATAATTAATACATCCTTAAAACTTAGGTCTAAGGAAAACAAATAATACCCTCCTTCCGCATTGCAAGTCTTAAATGTTCATTTATACCTAAAGTACCAGTTAATAGTACGTTTACCTAACTTATCCCTCTTTCCCTTTGGGGCTCTACTCTTCTCTCTGACCTTTCGGGTTGTGGGCAGTCCCTTGGTGTCCTCACATACAATGTAGGGCTATTGGCGCTTTATTGTACTTGATGATGCTAGAGTGCTTGCGAGTGCTGGAGTGCCTTAAGGCTGAGGGGGCCCTGTTTTATTGCATGGAGGGAGCCTCTGAGAACAAGAGATAAGGTAAATAAAAGTTATTTTTAATGGTACCTAGGCATAAATGAGCATTTAACCCTTACAGTGTAGGGGATACATTCGTCAGATCTGTGCTCATTAATGTGCTTCACGCTTTGCTAAAGTGTCATTAAACCCAATAAATCAATAAATGTTGTATTACATGCTGTTCATACTCACTCAGTCACTATAAAATTATTTTCCGTATCCTGCAGAAAAAAAACTGGTTGATCCTGTTGTTCTTTATACCTCGCTCCTGTCCATGTCCCCACTGCAGCTGGGGATTCTGCAGATCAATGTTTACAGCTAATGCACTTGCTCAGTTTTCAAAAAACAGTTTTCAAAAAAGTAATTTCTTCCTCAGTTTAGACCAATATGTATTTGTGACAGACTCACCCGGGATAGAGGATTTTGGAGGGGAATGAATGCAAGCCTCTTGCCGACCGATTATGGGCCCTTGCATTTGGGGGAATGATGCTCTTTGTGAGCTGTATGCCTGGGGACTCTTGAGGTGGTATTACTGTGGATTCGGGTCCTGGTCCCCCAGGACACACAGACTCTGGGGACCTTGTGTATGCCATATGGGGAATGGTGCCTTGGAGGGTATGTCTTGGATTGCTTAAAATGGGACAGTAATATTTATCCCCAATATCTCCCAGGATATATATGTAAAGACTATTATTGGTTTGTTTGATTCTGAACGCAACATGTTAATTGAGTGTGCTGATCACATTAGCCTCCAGGACTGGCTAGGAGACGAACAGTCTACTCCTACTATAGTTGTTGATGACTAGGCTGAGGAGGGGTGAGAACACTGTTTGTATTGTTAATTGTAATTAGCTCCTGCTATTGTGAAAATGTCCTGTGGTTGTACTTATGATAATGTATAATGTACTGTGTGAAGCTCGGTGACCACAAGTCTGGGCAAAAGGTCATGTTAGATAATTAACTCATGTTAATTAGGTTAGGTTTTAGTCACCCTGCTGCATATATTTGTGTGAGATCTCAAATAAAGAGTTAGTCCATGTTAGCAGTGAAACAAGCGCCTTGTTTTGTGCTTATGAGCGGTTGGAATATCTGATATCTGCATCCAGACTGGAAGGAAATGGTATATGACGGAAGCACTCAAGTGGAGTGTGGGACGTTCCGTTACAGTATTCTTCTACATATTTTTGGTAAAAAACGCAATAAGGGTATATTGATTGGTTTGCACAAAAGTTTTTGCGTCTACAAAATAGGGGATAGATTTATGGCATTTTTATTATAATTTTGTTTTTATTAGTAATGGCAGCAATCTGTGATTTTTATCATGACTGCTACATTGCAGCGGACAGATCAGACACTTTTGACACTATTTTGGGACCATTGGCATTTATACAGCGATTAGTGCTATAAAAATGCACTGATTACTGTGTAAATTTCACTGGCAGGGAAGGGGTTAAACACTAGGGGGGATCAAGGGGTTAAATCTGTTCCCTCAGCATGTTCTTACTGTAGAGGGGATGGGCTCACTAGAACATGACAGAGATCACTGCTCCCAATCACTGGGACCAGTAGATCCCTGTCATGTTGCTAGGCAGAACAGGGAAATGCCTTGTTTACATAGGCATCTCCCCGTTCTGCCTCTCCATGCCATGATCGCGGGCCACCGGCGGACATCGAGTTTGCGGGACCCGTGGACACACTCCCATGGTGTGTGCAGCAGGCGTGCGCATGCCCGTTAGTGATGTACGGGTATGTCATTTTGTGCACCCGTGCCACTTTGCCAATGTATATCGGTGTGAGCCAGTCGGCAAGTGGTTAAAACAGTTTCTTGATAATTATTTATTTTTACTTTGTATTCCAAAGGCTGTTTTTTTTTATTTTGTGACCAGCACCAGAGGACTAGATGCACCTCCTGGCACTGTATACCTACAGACAAGCTCAGAAAGAGCTGGGTTATGTGACAGCTGTATATCTTTTAGGAAAAGAGGTACTTTGTTTTTTTCATTAAACTAATTACAGTGCCATCATCCATATACAGAAAGAGGGGGGAAATGTAGATTAAACAGTATGTGTTTAATATCACTTAAAACCCACAGATTATAAACCTCACAGGCACTTTAGCATATTGACAATTTGCCTTTATTAAGACAACTTTAAGGACCTGTTTACACTCTGCACACTGTGTTACCGCAGCCCATTCCTTTTGAATGGGTGCCAACAGAGAAAAATGGTGCCTGCTGTATACCCTAAGGCTGGGTTCACACTGGTCCGACAAACGCTCCGACATTGGGAGCTCATGTCGCATGACGTGTGAAATTTAATGTTTCCCTATGGGAGCCGTCCTAACTGGTCCAACACAAGTCGTTCCGACTTTAGAAATGCTCCCTGTACTACTTTGGTCCGACTTTGATCCTACTTCAGCCTATTGACTATCATTGAAGTCGGATCAAAGTCGGATTGCCGTCTTGCATGATCCGACTTCGGCACGCGACTTGTGCTCAGATGTTCTTGAGGGGGAACTCCGCGCCAAATTTTAAATAAAAAACCGGCATGGGTTCCCCCTCCAAGAGCATACCAGGCCCTTGGGTCTGGTATGGACCTTGAGGGGAACCCCCTACGCCGATAAAAACGGCGTGGGGGTCCCCCCCAATCCATACCAGACCCTTATCCGAGCACGCAGCCCGGCCGGACAGGAATGGGGGTGGGGACGAGCGAGCGCCCCCCCTCCTCCTGAACCGCACCAGGCCGCATGCCCTCAACATGGGGGGGTTGGTGCCTTGGGGGAGGGGGCGCGCTGCGGCCCCCCACCCCAAAGCACCTTGTCCCCATGTTGATGAGGACAAGGGCCTCTTCCCGACAACCCTGGCCGTTGGTTGTCGGGGTCTGCGGGCGGAGGGCTTATCGGAATCCAGGAGCCCCCTTTAATAAGGGGGCCCCCAGATCCCGGCCCCCCACCCTATGTGAATGAGTATGGGGTATATGGTACCCCTACCCATTCACCTAGGGAAGTGTCAATAAAAAAAACCACAGTACACAGGTTTCAAAATTAATTTATTGGGCAGCTCCGGTATCTTCTTCCGACTTCTCCCGGTGTTCCGCCTCTTCTCCCGGGCCCCGCCGCTATCTTCTTCCAGCTCTATTGCCAGCGAGGGGCCCGGTCTGCTGCCGCTGTCTTGTCGCCGCTGTCTCGCCGCTTCTTCTCTTCATCTCTTCTTCCGATGTTGACACGACGCTCTCCCCGGCTGGAATGCTCTCTGTGCGCTCTGCTCTGACTTATATAGGCGGTGACCCCGCCCCCTTATGCCGTCACAGTCCCTGGGCATGCTGGGACTGTGACGTTTTAGGGGGCGTGGTCATCACCCGATGACCACGCCCCCTAAAACGTCACAGTCCCAGCATGCCCAGGGACTGTGACGGCATAAGGGGGCGGGGTCACCGCCTATATAAGTCAGAGCAGAGCGCACAGAGAGCATTCCAGCCGGGGAGAGCGTCGTGTCAACATCGGAAGAAGAGATGAAGAGAAGAAGCGGCGAGACAGCGGCGACAAGACAGCGGCAGCAGACCGGGCCCCTCGCTGGCAATAGAGCTGGAAGAAGATAGCGGCGGGGCTCGGGAGAAGAGGCGGAACACCGGGAGAAGTCGGAAGAAGATACCGGAGCTGCCCAATAAATTAATTTTGAAACCTGTGTACTGTGGTTTTTTTTATTGACACTTCCCTAGGTGAATGGGTAGGGGTACCATGTACCCCATACTCATTCACATAGGGTGGGGGGCCGGGATCTGGGGGCCCCCTTATTAAAGGGGGCTCCTGGATTCCGATAAGCCCTCCGCCCGCAGACCCCGACAACCAACGGCCAGGGTTGTCGGGAAGAGGCCCTTGTCCTCATCAACATGGGGACAAGGTGCTTTGGGGTGGGGGGCCGCAGCGCGCCCCCTCCCCCAAGGCACCAACCCCCCCATGTTGAGGGCATGCGGCCTGGTACGGTTCAGGAGGGGGGGGGCGCTCGCTCGTCCCCACCCCCATTCCTGTCCGGCCGGGCTGCGTGCTCGGATAAGGGTCTGGTATGGATTGGGGGGGACCCCCACGCCGTTTTTATCGGCGTAGGGGGTTCCCCTCAAGGTCCATACCAGACCCAAGGGCCTGGTATGCTCTTGGAGGGGGAACCCATGCCGGTTTTTTATTTAAAATTTGGCGCGGAGTTCCCCCTAAAGATTCATACCAAACACAGTGCCGGGCATTGGCGGGGATCCAAGTCGGATCCCCGTTCATTGAAAATCGGACACATGCCGGCTTCATGTCGCAGGGCAAAGTCGGATCCAAAGTAGGACGGCTGTCGTGTCGCACCAGTGTGAACCGGTGCACTGCAGTACCTTGCAGAGCAAGTTGTGTATGTGCTTTGGGTTGTTATTCAAATATTCAAATGGAATGGTATATAAACTTTGCCTTGCCGTACAATGTGATAAAGTGAATGGTCCCATATGTATTGCTGCTGTTTATTAGTTGTAAATGGGCCTTTATAATGATATGTTTTTAAGTCACCCTAAATGATAATATTGTAATTTTGACAATTCAAGTATGGAATAGTACTGGATTGTTTGACTAATAGAAATGTCTAGGAAATCTATTTCTCCTAACAACATCTCTGATCAACACGTTGCTAAGATTTCTGGCTTTCTTGAATAAGAACATAAATTTGCATGCAAAAAAAAAAAAAAAAAAAAATTTTATGTCTCTAGGAACTAGTCAAATGTTCCTTTTTATTTTCCAATGCACTCAAGAAATAAAATTTGATTATGTTAGCAACACAATAAACATAAAGTAGTTATATATTCTATGTAGACTATTTATGTTTTCTATAGTTTTTTTTTTTTTTACTGAGCATTGATTTTGTATACCCACCTGAAAGCATGTTGTGCACATAAAGAATGAATTTTACTTTTACAGTATTTTGTCTGAAATGATAGACATATGACTGGATGTATGACAATTCTCTTTTGTTGCCACATCTTTGGTGATGTTTTTCTTTTCCATCAAAGAAAATTGTGCTGTATGTACAGTAGTACTGAACCAACTTTCCCTGCAACCTCAAGCATCTGTCCAAGAGTTATATTTGGTAATTGTGACAATAGCAATATATCAGTTCAACATTATTTAATCCAATCTGTTTCACTCCATTTTCACTGGCAATGTAAAAGCAGTGCTAATTCTTATGTTTTGTATTTTTAATTTTTTATACCCGGGGCAAACCCACATGAACACAGAAAGAACATCCAAAGTCAATTCAGCATTTATATACATAAAATTATATGCTTATATAATATTGTTGGAATACATTGTATTTTGTGCAACAACTACATCAGTCAGTAGATGGCAGTGTTTATAAGTTTGTAGCTGCATCTGTGTTACTGTATACTCTATTGTCTTTTCTCTGAAAAAAAAAGTTTCTGTTTCCTGTTTGCAGTTAAGCTGCAAAGCTGTTGACTGTGCACTGTCTGTCTGTTATGGGCCTAGGTTATGGGCCTAGGTGTAGCCCATTTGTAGCCCAATTTGGCGCGGAGTTCCCCCTAAAGATTCATACCAAACACAGTGCCGGGCATTGGCGGGGATCCAAGTCGGATCCCCGTTCATTGAAAATCGGACACATGCCGGCTTCATGTCGCAGGGCAAAGTCGGATCCAAAGTAGGACGGCTGTCGTGTCGCACCAGTGTGAACCGGTGCACTGCAGTACCTTGCAGAGCAAGTTGTGTATGTGCTTTGGGTTGTTATTCAAATATTCAAATGGAATGGTATATAAACTTTGCCTTGCCGTACAATGTGATAAAGTGAATGGTCCCATATGTATTGCTGCTGTTTATTAGTTGTAAATGGGCCTTTATAATGATATGTTTTTAAGTCACCCTAAATGATAATATTGTAATTTTGACAATTCAAGTATGGAATAGTACTGGATTGTTTGACTAATAGAAATGTCTAGGGAATCTATTTCTCCTAACAACATCTCTGATCAACACGTTGCTAAGATTTCTGGCTTTCTTGAATAAGAACATAAATTTGCATGCAAAAAAAAAAAAAAAAAAAAATTTATGTCTCTAGGAACTAGTCAAATGTTCCTTTTTATTTTCCAATGCACTCAAGAAATAAAATTTGATTATGTTAGCAACACAATAAACATAAAGTAGTTATATATTCTATGTAGACTATTTATGTTTTCTATAGTTTTTTTTTTTTTTACTGAGCATTGATTTTGTATACCCACCTGAAAGCATGTTGTGCACATAAAGAATGAATTTTACTTTTACAGTATTTTGTCTGAAATGATAGACATATGACTGGATGTATGACAATTCTCTTTTGTTGCCACATCTTTGGTGATGTTTTTCTTTTCCATCTAAGAAAATTGTGCTGTATGTACAGTAGTACTGAACCAACTTTCCCTGCAACCTCAAGCATCTGTCCAAGAGTTATATTTGGTAATTGTGACAATAGCAATATATCAGTTCAACATTATTTAATCCAATCTGTTTCACTCCATTTTCACTGGCAATGTAAAAGCAGTGCTAATTCTTATGTTTTGTATTTTTAATTTTTTATACCCGGGGCAAACCCACATGAACACAGAAAGAACATCCAAAGTCAATTCAGCATTTATATACATAAAATTATATGCTTATATAATATTGTTGGAATACATTGTATTTTGTGCAACAACTACATCAGTCAGTAGATGGCAGTGTTTATAAGTTTGTAGCTGCATCTGTGTTACTGTATACTCTATTGTCTTTTCTCTGAAAAAAAAAGTTTCTGTTTCCTGTTTGCAGTTAAGCTGCAAAGCTGTTGACTGTGCACTGTCTGTCTGTTATGGGCCTAGGTTATGGGCCTAGGTGTAGCCCAGCCACCCACCTAGAGAACAGCTGAGAACCCAGTCATAGCCAGCTACAGCAAATAATAAATGCTAACAAAAGATACAGCAACAGAAAGAAGACTGCAACAGAATAAAAGAAAATGGCTACTAACATGGCTGCAACAAAGTTTTCATTTGCAAATCTGACAAACCAGAACTACGGTACCAGTCTTGGAAATTTAAGATGAAAATGCTGCTAATAAGAAAAGGTACATGGAAATGTATAAATTAAGTCAGGTCAGAACACCCTTCAGATGAGTAGATAGAGAAATATAAAAAATCTCAGAGCACAACCTTAGCATAGAGGATGATCAAATCATACATATAAGTAAGTGTGAAACTGCTAAAGAAATGTGGCAAGGATTCCAAAGGGTGCATGAAAGAGCTAATCTCAGCAATAAACTGTATTTGATTATAAAGCTATACCAGGCCACACTGATGAAAGACCAGGATATGCAGGATTACATAAGGCACACCTTGGAAATGGTTGAACTCCCTAGAGGTATAGGAGAAGAAATAAAAGATTTTCATGTTGCAGCACTATTACTCAGTGGCTTACCAGAAAGTTATGAAATGCTTATCACAGCACTTGATGCACATCCAGATGATGAATTGACATTGGAATACTTTAACCACTTCGTGCCCACGCTATAGCCGAAAAACGGCTACAGCGCGGATGCCAATTGCCGGGAGGGCGTCCCTGGACACAGCCAGTCACAGATCGCTGTAAATGGCCAATCACAGCGGCCGTTTACAGCGTGATCAGAGCTTCCAATAAGAGATGATCTCATATGTAAACATATGAGATCATCTCTCATCGCCGGCTCTCCCTCCTCACACAGAGACAGCGTGTGAGGAGGGAGAGCTAACGGCTGCAGCGTGTCAGGAAAAAAATGGAAAAAAAGTCATGTCTGTGCCATCTGTCCCCACTGTCATCTGTCCCCACTGTCATCTATCCCCACAGTCATCTGTCCCCACTGTCATCTGTCCCCACTGTCATCTGTCCTCACTGTCATCTGTCAGTGCCATCTGTCCCCACTGCCATCTGTCCCCAGTGCCATCTGTCCCCAGTGCTACGTATAAGTGCCCTCTGTCATCAGTGCCCCATATTAGTGCCATCTGTCATCAGTGCCACGTATCAGTGTCATCTGTCATCAGTGCCACCTGTCAGTGTCACGTGCCATCTGTCATCAGTGTCACGTGTCATCAGTGCCACGTATCAGTGCCATCTGTCATTAGTGTCATGTGTCATCAGTGCCACATATAAGTGTCATCTGTTATCAGTGCCACCTGTCATCAGTGCCACGTATTAGTGCCATCTGTCATCAGTGCCACGTGTCATCAGTGCCACGTATTAGTGCCATCTGTCATCATTGCCATCTGTCATCAGTACCACGTGTCATCAGTGCCACATATTAGTGCCATCTGTCATCAGTGCCACGTGTCATCAGTGCCACATATTAGTGCCATCTGTCATCAGTGCCACGTATTAGTGCCATCTGTCATCAGTGCCACATCAGTGTCATCAGTGCCACGTATCAGTGCCATCTGTCCTCAGTGTCACGTGCCATTGTCCTGGTGCTCTAGGGCCTTCAAAAGTGTAATAGGTAGTTAACAAGTTAGATGTGTAATTTATGCTCCTTGAACACGTGATGGTGCTCCCTGCGTGTTGGGCCTCTCTATGTGTCTAGGCTGTGAAAAAGTCCCACACATGTGGTATCGTAATACTCAGGAGGAGTAGCAGAATGTATTTTGGGGTGTCATTTGTGGTATACACATGCCATGTGAGCGAAATAACCTATTACAATGACAATTTTGTGGGAAAAAACAAATCTTCATTTTGCAAAGAATTGTGGGAAAAAAATGACAACATCAAAAAGCTCACCATGCATCTTACTAAATACATTGGAATGTCTACTTTCAAAAAAGGGGTCATTTGGGGGGTATTTGTACTTTCCTGACTTGTTCGGGTCGCAAGAAATGAGATAGGCCGCCAGTACATCAGGTGTGATCAATTTTTTATGATTTGCACCACAGCTTGTAGACTGTATAACTTTCACAAAGACCAAATAATATCAAGTAATTTGGGTTATTTTTAGCAAAGATAAGTAGCAGTATCAATTGTGGCTAAAATTTATGAAGAAAAATTAATAATTTGCAAAATGTTATCACAGAAACTAAGAAAAATTTGTTTTTTTCCCCAAATTTTCGGTCTTTTTTCATTTATAGCGCAAAAAACAAAAAACCCAGAGGTGATCAAATACCACCAAAAGAAAGCTCTATTTGTATGAAAAAAAGGACAAAAAATTTATTTGGGTACTGTATTACATGACTGAGTCATTCAAAGTGCGAGAGCGCTGAAAGCTGAAAATTGGTCTGTGCAGGAGGGGGGTTTAAGTGCCCAGTTGTCAAGTGGTTAAGGGAGAGCTTGTGGATGAATATAAGTGTAAAACAAATCATTAATAGTAACAGTGCTTCTGATGCAGAGTCTGCTTTAAAGAAGAAAAATAGGAATAAAAACAGTAACATGCAACAACAAACACGTGAATGATTTGTGTGCAAGAAAAAAGAATGTGGAAAGATAGAATGCATGCAAAAACAAACTAAACTACAAAAGGCCAAAAGTGTGAAAGAAGAAACTGATTTTTCTTCAGGCAATGAATATGTTTTTCAATCCAAAAGTTGCACCTCATCTTTGCAGGCGTCACATGACAAATGACAGAAATTTCTTTATTCACTTTGTTCGAATGTTTTGCTTGTGTCGATTAAAGGTTCTTGCGATAAAAGCCATAGAAGCTTAGACTTCTGTAGTATATTAATACTTTTACTAAACAGGAAAGCTGCACATACAGCTGCATAAAACACAATTCATGGCATGCAAACAAAAATGCCTACAACATGCACAAGCTGACTATCATCCTAGCAAATAAGCATGTACAATATGTGTGCAATAAGTATACTAAACAACTACTTAACTTTGCCTTCCATTGATGGAATCTTCTTCATGGTTCTTTACTCAGAGTCCAACTGCTTTCTCCACAGACCCCAGATCAACTCCTGCTAATTTGCCTGTTCAAAAGTCCTCCCCTCCCCCTAACTTCCTGTTTATCATATCCTATGTATCCTCTGCTGAGCGCATAAACCAGTCCCACTGGTTCATTTAAAAAAAACAACCAAAACTAATGCACTAAGCCCAGGGGTATTCTTCAATCCTGCTTCTGTCCACCATGCCACTCAAGGCGCAGCCCTCCACAGACCGAGTAGTTTTCCAAACAAGATGAAAAAAAAAAAACACACAGGAGGGCATTACCATAAATACATTTATTGGATTAAAAAAGAGACAAATGGGTACTCACATGCTAATATATGAATACAAGCCGTGTGAGTACTCATTTGTCTCTTTTTTAATCCAATACATTTATTTATGGTAATGCACGAGGTGTTTGTGCCCTACTGTTTGTTTTTTGCAGTTTGACTGGTTCATTTGCATATCAATAGGGGGAGCCTAGCTTCTAAAACAACACATAGTCTTAAACTTACTTCATATTAGTGATATAAAATCCCTACAAATAGCCATGGCAACACAGTAATACAGCATTTATTGATCATTTTTAATTATATGGATTTAAGGATTCCTGCCTTTTTCTGCTCTGAAGAAATAGCTGTTTTTTTATCATGAATGTAAGGATCTGGATAGTTATAATTACATGGGGCACTCTCAGTATTCCAATGAGTAAAGGTGCAGTGTCTGCATGCCTTTAGAAGTTGTTTACCCTTGGGGAGTATCTCATCAAAACTGAAATTCGAAGGGGTGCTTAAAAATGTACTTGTGTCTAATGCCCCGTACACACGGTCGGAATTTCCACAGAAAAAGTCAGATGGGAGCTTTTCATCGTATATTTCGACCGTGTGTATGCCCCATCGGACCTTTTACGTCAAAAATTCAGACTTGGATAGAGAACATGTTCTATATTTTTCCAACGGAACAAATTCCTATCGGGAAAACCGCTCGTCTGTATGCTGTTCCGACGTACCAAAAATGACGCATGCTCTGAAGCAAGTACAAGACATCGTACGTGTTGTCCCGTCGTATGTGTTGTACGTCACCGCGTTCTTGACAGTCGGAATTTGGTGTGACTGTGTGTATTCATGACAGCTTAAGCGGAATTCTGTCAGAATTCCGTTGGAAAAACCTTCAGAGTTTATTCCGACGGCAAAACCGGTCATGTGTACAGGGCATTAGTGCAGATTTATGATAAAATCAGTGAGCCAATCACACAAGCAGGACATGGCATTTCTGGGGAAGTTCTGTACACCAACTGTGTACAGAAGGCCTCCAGGTTGCTATCTTGCATTGAATTTTATGGACAAATTACAATTCCTGCAGATTGAAAATAAAAGGTACATAGTTACATAGTTACATAGTTACATAGTAGGTGAGGTTGAAAAAAGACACACGTCCATCAAGTCCAACCTATGTGTGTGATTATGTGTCAGTATTACCTTACATATCCCTGTATGTTGGGGTCATTCAGGTGATTATCTAATAGTTTCTTGAAGCTATCAATGTTCCCCGCTGAGACCACCGCCTGTGGAAGGAAATTCCACATCCTTACCGCTCTTACAGTAAAGAACCCTCTACGTAGTTTAAGGTTAAACCTCTTTTCTTCTAATTGTAATGAGTGGCCCCGAGTCTTATTAAACTCTCTTCTGCGAAAAAGTTTTATCCCTATTGTGGGGTCACCAGTACAGTATTTGTAAATTGAAATCATATCCCCTCTCAAGCGTCTCTTCTCCAGAGAGAATAAGTTCAGAGCTCGCAACCTTTCCTCATAACTAAGATCCTCCAGACCCTTTATTAGCTTTGTTGCCCTTCTTTGTACTCGCTCCATTTCCAGTACATCCTTCCTGAGGACTGGTGCCCAGAACTGGACAGCATACTCCAGGTGCGGCCAGACCAGAGTCTTGTAGAGCGGGAGAAGTATCGTTTTATCTCTGGAGTTGATCCCCCTTTTAATACATGCCAATATTCTGTTTGCCTTATTAGCAGCAGCTTGGCATTGCATGCCATTGCTGAGCCTATCATCTACTAGGACCCCCAGGTCCTTTTCCATCCTAGATTCCCCCAGAGGTTCTCCCCCCAGTGTATAGATTGCATTCATATTTTTGCCACCCAAATGCATTATTTTACATTTTTCTACATTGAACCTCATTTGCCATGTAGTCGCCCACCCCATTAATTTGTTCAGGTCTTTTTGCAAGGTTTCCACATCCTGCGGAGAAGTTATTGCCCTGCTTAGCTTAGTATCGTCTGCAAATACAGAGATTGAACTGTTTATCCCATCCTCCAGATCGTTTATAAACAAATTAAATAGGATTGGTCCCAGCACAGAACCCTGGGGAACCCCACTACCCACCTCTGACCATTCTGAGTACTCCCCATTTATCACCACCCTCTGAACACGCCCTTGTAGCCAGTTTTCAATCCAGGTACTCACCCTATGGTCCATGCCAACGGACCCTATTTTGTACAGTAAACGTTTATGGGGAACTGTGTCAAATGTTTTTGCAAAATCCAGATACACCACATCTGCGGGCCTTCCTTTATCTAGATGGCAACTCACCTCCTCATAGAAGGTTAATAGATTGGTTTGGCAAGAATGATTCTTCATGAATCCATGCTGATTACTGCTAATGATATCGTTCTTATTACTAAAATCTTGTATATAGTCCCTTATCATCCCCTCCAAGATTTTACATACTATTGATGTTAGGCTAAGGTAAGTTTTGATAATATTAAATAACAATATAGCTTGGGTAGCAATTGTCTATGCTATATTATTTTTTATTTTCTATATATTTTTTCAAACAAAAGTGGAATTATCCTTTAAAGTGATTGTAAAATCAGAAGGTTTTTTTATCTTAATGCATTCTATGCATTAAGATAAAAAGCCTTCTGTGTGCAGTAGCCCCCCTCAGCCCCCCTAACACCTACCTGAGGTCCCTCTCTGTCCAGCAATGTCCATGAGTATATCAGCTGTCCAAGATTTTCTTTCCTGATTGGCTAAGATATCATTGGCTCCCGCTGCTGTCAATCAAAGTCAGCTAACCAATCAGGGGAGAGAGGGGGCGGGGCCAGGTTAGGGCTCCGTGTCTGAATGGACACAGGGAGCTGTGACTAGGCGTGGGTCCCCCCACAGCAAGCTGCTTGCTGTGGGGGCACTCAACAGGAGGGAGGGGCCAGGAGCTCAGAAGAGGGACCTGAGAAGAGGAGGATTCGGGCTGCTCTGTGCAAATCCACTGCAACAGAGCAGGTAAGTATGACCTGTTTGTTATTTTTACAGGAAAAAAAAAACTAGACTTTACAATCACTTTAGGTTTAGATTTAATGGGTGGCTATGGGTTTGGTTCTTTTAGTGTTTAGTGGAAAGGCAGGGCTCAAATGTGTAGCAGAAATTCAACTTAAGCAAATTAACTGAGTGTATATACTAAAAGCTTGATAAAGAAACATAAACATGAACAGTAATAAAAACATAATGAAGAAATATTAAATTCATTTAAGTAAATATAATCCTGCAAATCAAATCAATAAAATCAATATGCTGTAATGAAATAAATCAACACTATTTAGCTTTAGTAAGGCTTGCAATCCAAATCCATCATCTTTATGTACCCAGGTAGTGTACTGAACTATACACTATTAAAACTTGGCAAAGTTGGCTATGAAAGGTTATTAAATGCACATATTAAATGCATGCTAAAAATAGTTTACTCTTTAGGAAACAAAATTGCAGTTCCACTTTTTGCTGTTCCTCTTCCACTCTAATTTTGAAGGCAGAACAAAGCAGCCATAACTATTAAGGCAGCTACTCATATTATTCATGTACTAATAAAAAATATATATATTTTCACACAGGCATATAATAATTATCTCAAAATATATCCAAAACACCCTGAATTGGGCTGCATTCACACTTAGTCACTCTGGAAATGTAGGCAGAATCACACATTTCTTCCCGTCTTTCCAGAAATGTTACAAAAAGTGCAATGTGCTTGCAGTGACATTATTTGTTAATGGCACCCCAAATGTGGTGCGATTTTGGAGACAAACCACATAAAATGTGCAGAAAAATGCCCATCACCAAACGTGCCTATCTAGGTGTCAAAATTTGGCACACAAGCTTCTTTGGTGCATTTTCCACACGATAAGCAGCCCATTGAAATCAAGGGGCTATTGCTCCAAAAGTGCACTAAAACATGTGACACACATCGTTCAGGTGCAACTGCAGCCTAAAGGGAGAAACGTTATTATTAAGTTATTGTGTTAGTATGTTGTGCACACTAAATCTGTTAAAGATGGGGTGGTTAGTCCAATACAAAGTAAGCATCTATATAATCCCAATGGGGATCATGTACTGTACACAGTTTATAGATCCTCATTACTTTCTTTCTGTCTGGCTAGAATTTTATTGATATCTCCATTCTTTGTTGTGCTAACCTTTTTAATTCCCATAAAATTAAACTAGTTTAGGGCCCAGATAAATGCTAACATTCCTAGATGCATTAGAAGGCAAACCTTTGATTTCGGGGTTAAAGTGCATCTACAGCCAATCCTTTTCTTTTGTTTTAGACAAGTAGACATCGGTTTAAAAGAAAAACAACCTTACTACGTTTTGTTGTTGTTGGTGTTGTTTTTGATATGTTCTACTGGGAAGACATTCTTTAATCTTCTGTCCCAGAGACACAACTGGAAGTGTGTCTAAAACACTCTCCAAAGTGTCAGGAAATCCCTCTAAGACAGTTGTCACAAGAACAGGTATCCCCATTGAGGGATTTACCCTGACCTCCTATTCCAATGACAACTGCAAACTTTTTGATTTTCATAATGGGTTGCTGTTCACTTTCCTTAACTCTTATCTGGACCCTAAGGGCTAGCCCCTCATGCTATCAAGGACAAATCTGGGACACTGCAATCCCATCCTTCATGCATAGCCCAAGTCTTTGGAGAAACTTTCTCTGACCTGTAAAATGATACCACTATACCCCATCATCCACCTTCTCAGGATCTCCATAATGGGATACAGCAATACTTTGTGGACAGTGCCATTCCCAAACTCTGTTTCTGACCTTCACCTCTTTAACTCCCCCATTGAGGGGGATGAAATTGTGGTAAACATTAAGACACTGCCAGCACATAAAGTCCAGGGACCAGATGTATGTATGATATTCATATATTTTACTAATACCTAAACCCGATAGGGACCACTCCTTATGCATCAACTACAGGCCCATTGCCCTACTAAATTCAGATTTGAAAATATTCACAAAACTGTTCTCGATTAGGTTGAATGCAATTTGACCCCCCCTAATACACAAGGACCAAGTAGGCTTTATGACATTCCATTATCAACGGGGGAGAACGGGGAGAAAAGGGAAGCTTAATTGGTGAGTCTAGATGCCAAAAAAAGCCTTTCCTTTTTGCAGCTCTGGACTACATAGATTTCAGATGTCCCTTTTTTCCCTAATTAAAATGTATAAAAAGAAAAAAAGGTGCAGTGATCAAAATAAAGTAAAATAAGTCCTAATGCCGTGTACACATCAGCGGAATTTCTGACAGAAAGAGTCCGATGGGAGCTCTTCATCGTATATTCTGACCATCTGTATGACCCATCGGACTTTTTCAGTCGAAAATTCAGACGGACTTAGATAGAGAACATGTGGTATATTTTTCCGACGGAACAAATTACTATCGGAAAAAACGGTCGTCTGTATGCTGTTCCGACGCACCAAAAACGACACATGCTTTGAAGCAAGTATGAGATGGAAGCTATTGGCTACTGGCTATTAAACTTCCGTTTTCTAGGCCCGTCGTACGTGTTGTACATCACCACTTTCTGGACGGTCGGAATTTGGTGTGACCGTGTGCATGCAAGACAGCTTGAGCGGAATTCCGTCGGAACTCCGTCAGAAAAACCTTCAGAGTTTATTCCGACGTGTGTACAGAGCATTAAACCCCAAATAGTGGCCGAACACTTCATGGGGTATATTTGAAGAGTGAGAGAGATAACCACCACTGGCACCCAAACACACTGCCTCTTACCCTCCTCTTTGGACCCTTATCACAGGAGTCTAATGAGTAGATAGATGGAATAAACACTCCTATTCACGATCATCCACAATCGGTCAGGCACGGCAGATAAAAGGATGGACACAGGTATCCCAGTCTCCATGCTCCATTCCCAATGGTCACAACAATAGATTCACATAAAATATCATCCCATAAAATATAAAGGAAGAATCCTCATGGTGTAGTAGTTCTTATACAGATTTAATGATTAAAACAAAAGAATATTGCACTCACATTTCCATATAAAGGATAATCACTTAGCTGTTTGATACAAACATGCAGCTCCTGGCTAATACTGCCAACAAGATGGCCGCTGCATCCCGGCATAATGTCTCAAGCTCCTCTCTAATCGTTTTGTCACAAGTTGACGTCCTCAGGGGTATGGCTTGACATGCATAGAACTGTATTATATAGAAGGGACGTCTAATTAGCGATGGAAATTACATGCGCTCCAACCAGCGGAAGAAACCAAGGAAACAAACCAAGGACGCTAACCGATGGCCGGAACACCGCTAATCCACAGTAATCAAACTGTAAATAGCAAGCAAAGGAAATGTTTATCATTAAAGCACTAGCCACAATCATATATGTATGTGAAAGTCAACCAACTTACACTCGATTGTTACAAATTGATCATGTACTAATATATACTTTGAAAAAGCAGTATGCCAGAATACAGAGCCATCTAGTGGAGTATACAAAAATCATCAATGAGAATGTGAAATAAATTACAAATATAAAAATATACGTCTAATAAAAAGTAACTTACTAAGTAGTACATACATCTAAAACCAAATGTTCACAGTGTACGAGGTAGCATAAAAAGACTGGCTAAACCAGAATCAAAGATAAAAACTAAGAATTGCTGATGAATGCATTCACATCCCAGTCAACGTTTAGGCCAAAGGGATTATAAATCTTAGCCTTATAAATCCACTCGGGTTCAAGCTTGGACACCCCCCCGGTCATATTACTCCCTCTCCAATTACCCATGTATTTATTGATCCCCAAAAATGCGGTACCTTTATGGTTCTGATTATGATGGGTGTCATAATGTTTGGAGAGGCCGTGCTTCGAGTAGCCATTCTTGATATTGGCGATGTGCTCCTTTAGTCTAACCTGGAGCATATGGACAGTACAGCCAATATATTCCAGCCCACAGGGGCACTGTAGAAGGTAGACTACATGCTTGGTAGTGCATGCAATAAAAGGTTTACATTTGAAGACTGAAGGGTCTAAGGACTTTTTATTTTGAACGCTGCACCTTTTTTTCTTTTTATGCTTGTATTGCTGTTCATCAACATTGTGCCGGCTGCTCAAAAGACTTTTTGTTAATTTATTGCTACTTGATAAGCGCAGAAAACATTTTTATCATAATTAAAATGTATACACTCACCTTTCTGCAGAAGTCAAAATCCCCTATGCCACTTTGTCATCCTTTTTTTTTATCCAATGGCAGTCCCCTTTTACCCCTCCTATTCGCCGTATGCATTCAGCCCTTTGCACACATTGCCCACATTCATAGGGACCCTAACATTCATGGAATCCTGGTAAGAAATTTTGAGAATTTAAGGGTAACTCAACCATGCATCACTCTTCCCAACCTAGAGCTCCTGGATAACCATAGCTCCATATCTGGATACAAAATCAGCTCCTCCAAATCTTTTGAGATGTTCGTATATCTTTACTGCACTGAAAGAAGCACTGTATCTCCTTCATCCGCATCACTTCTTTTAAAATTAATGTTCTCCCTAAGCTTCTTTACCTTTTAGAAACATTGCCAATACCTATTCCCGCTATACACATCAAAAGATTGCAAATTGATATGCTGAATTTTGCTCGCCATTACAAAAGAAACAGTATCTAAATCTTTGCCTCTCTTTGCCTCTGGAATTGAGGATGGCGACTCATTTTAAAGGCTTAGCCTTCTAGTCTACCCTGTATGCCTATAATCGCTGGACAGAAAATTTAAAATTTTGGCTATCGCCCATGCATCCTAATTCACTGTTTTGGAATGCAGAAGCCGCCACAGGTTCTCAGATCCTACACCACACTACATCATTTCTCCATAGCCTGTGGAGGACTTTGAAATGCAGATATTCCCTGACATTTGAAAGCATCTGTAATGACAGATTTTCTGTTCAACACCTATTTTCCGCTCAGCCTAACCTTTCCAATGACCTCCCCCTGCATGTCAAAGAAACAATATCAATTTGGTCACCTAATAGACATCAGAACTTAGAATTATTAAAGTGTCACTAAAAACCATATCATAAAAAACTATTAATAAATGCTGTGTTACATGCTGTTCATACTCATTCAGTCACTATGAGATTTATTTTCTGTATTCTGCAAAAAGCCTGGTTGATCCTGCTGCTCTCTATTTCCACCTTTTGGTTATGTCCCCATTTTATGTAGGGATTTTGCAGCTGTGGTGGCAATGTTGCACAAGCTCAGTTTTCAGTGAGTTTCTCTCTTGCATTGTTTGTCAGGAAAGGTTCCACTTGCTGGTGGTGCTGCCGGACCTTTGGCTTGCAGTACTGATGTCCACCAGCGGGTGTCTCCTGGCAGTCTGGAACTGGCAGGAAAGGTTTCACCTGCTGGTGGCACTATCTGATCCTTGGGCCGCAGTACTGGCATCCACCAGCGGGTGTTTCCCAGCAGTGTGGAGTCGACATTATCTCCTGCGATCAGGTGTCACCTGAGCTTGATTGCAGGAGATGTGTATTAATCCCCGGCAAGCACTCTCACACTTGCCTTGGTATTGTCCTTGAGCCCTGACCTGTACCTGCTATCCTCTGTACCTAAAACCTGTACCTGAACCCTGTGCCTTGTACCTGAACCTGTCCCTCCTGTGACCCTGTTACCTTTACCTTTGCCCTGCAGCCTGATCCGTCCATCCTCTCCCTGTCCTGTTTGCTCCCTGCCCCCATCTGCTGATTTCCCATTGATGATCCTGGCCTGGCTACGTTTACGATTCTGGTATTCCCCATTTATTGTATATACCTGTTTGACTGTTATTTGTGGGTCTCTGTCTGGTAGTATTGGAGGTGTTGTATCTATATCTACTTACCTTAAATAAATTACATTTTCTAATTTTACATACATTTGGTTTCCTCTGTTTTTGTCCACACAGTTCTGGTCACATCTGATTCATGACAAAGTTATTTTAGATTTTGTATCACATGTGAACAGTTTGTTCTTGCTAATCTTATTAGAGTGTTTTAACTTTTACAGAATAGAAAACTGTTCAAATGTGATACAAAATCGCTTATAACAACAGAGTGCATAGTACGCTGCACCAGGTGGACTTACGATTTCACCACAAGCTGCCAGTGATCTGATCAGGAGAGGGCCCATCTTAGCCCTAAAAAATCAGCAAATCAGTCAAATCCTTCTTTTTCTTCTTGAATTAACCTAATGTGCATTCTGCAATAAAGTTACATCCTCCTCATCCCATTTCATCCAATAAGGGGCTTAATCATGGACAGTAGATAGTTAGCATAGGGTGGACAATATTTATACGTTGATTTTACCCATGATTCTTATAAATAAAGAAACATAATGACTAATCTGTGACCCATGTGACCCATTCATTATCATTAATCTCACGTCATATTAAGGAGGAGGGGAAAAGAAGCAAGGAAAGGGAAGGGAAAGGAGGTAAAATAAAAAAGGGTGAAGGGGAGGGGCAAAGAAGGAAAGTGTGGGGTAAGGGAAGGGCTGGAGTGATGAGGAAAGGGGAGGATGAAGAAAAAAGATTCTCTAATATAAAATAATGGGAAACATGCCATTTAAGGGGAAATCTATCACCTTCTCTAATGGCGTTAACTAACTTGCAATACTACAATTTGTACCTTTAGGTTTGAGTTATGTATATGGGCAAAATGATTGGTGCAGCGTTCTTGCCAGATAAAATATCACATCAAGATCCCTGAACCTATCACAAAGTAGTTGTCCTTTCAACGATATGAATCTGGCATTCAGTACATGCCAGCAAATAAGCAAGATACTGTACACTATATTGTCAAAAGTATTAGGACACCTGCCTTTACACGCACATGAACTTTAATGGCATCCCAGTCTTATGCCGCGTACACACGGTCGGACTTTTCGTCTACAAAAGTCCAACGGACGCTGACGGACTAAAGCTGGCTGGTAATCCGATCGTGTGTGGGCTTCTCCGGACTTTCAACTGACTTTTTTAGCCTCAAATCCGACGGACTTTAGATTTGAAGCATGCTTCAAATCTTTACGTCGTAACTACGACGGACCCCGAAGTCCGCTCGTCTGTATGCTAGTCCGACGGACAAAAAAACGACGCATGCTCATAAGCAAAAACTAAACGGAAGCACTCGGTCTAGTAAAACTAGTGTTCGTATTGTAGGTAGCACATTCATCACGCTGCAAAATCTGTGATCGTTGAATGCAGCGCATTTTATTTCTTCTTTACGAATGCTCTAAAGAACGAAGGTGTTTTGCTGTTCATAATCAGAGTTCTCCCAAACTGATTTCTGGATTCTTTTTCTCTTTGATCTCATGAATGATATAGTATGCATTTTAAAAACAAGGTTTCCATACTAATAATACTTTTTCCCCTTTTTTTTTTTTTTTTTTTTTTAGGTTTGTAAAGTTACCACAAAGAACCCATTATTCTTTTTTTTTTTAATAGTGATTATTTTTTAGTTTTTAGATAAAGTTAACCCAAAGCACCGTTTTTGGTTATGTAAATTTTTTGATTTTCAAGACTTACCACTTGAACATTATTAACATTAGTAATGTATTTTTGGTGTGTTTTTTCAAAACTCAATGAGATTGTTGTCCCTTGTTAATTTAACATTGTGTGTAAAATCAATGATTTCAAAGAAAACACATAAAGTCTTTTGCTAAACTCAAAAAAGATCCATTTATTTATGGTCAAAATAAAATAAAGAGGAAGTCAACGCTGGAAAAAGTCGGTGTACAAGAAAATTGGGATCTTGCGGAGTCCATATAAGAGGGAGCACAATCTGGTCCAAGAATCCCAGAGATCAACAGCACCAGCAGATGATCTAGATGTCCCCAGACTGTGGTCCTACAACAGCCTGCGTCTTCTGTCAGACCAGACTGAACCCAGGTCATCATTTTCTTCTCTTCCCTGCAGCCTTTCCTCCACGCTGCCCTGCAGCCTTCCCTGTAGCCTTCTTTTGAGGCTGTGGCTCTGGTGTTTCAGTTGTGGCAGGAGGAGGAGGAGGAGGAGGAGGGGGGGCTGCCTCATGTAGTTGGGTGTTTTGTGTTAGCGTGCCCTGCAGCCCCTTATGGATTGTTTCCCCAAATAGGCGCTCACAAATGAGGCGCTGCTCCCAATCCATCTGAAGAAGCCTGCTGGCTAAGTAGCAGCCATATGATTCTTCCGCTTCGGGGGGGCTCGTTAAAAAACGGGTGGCCTCTTGCATGAGGCGCAGGGATGCGTCCTGTGTGACCATCCCCTTCCTGGCCCTTTTTTTGGGAAGGTGGAGGGGAGGCACTTGGGATTCGGTCAGGCTCCTACTGGGCCCAGCCACCTCACTTGGCCCAGCCACCTCACTTGGCCCAGCCACCTCACTGGGAGCAGCCACCTCACTGGGAGCAGCCACCTCCTGCCTGACACTGGGCCCAGCCTCCTCCAGGATGATGGTGAATCCGGCCTCCTCCAGGCTGTCCATGGGCCTGGTCTCCTCCTGCCTGCCACTTTCCCCACATTCCTCCTGGATGAACTCATCCTGTGTATAAAAAAAGGACAATAGTTTGAGTATATTTTTTTGGGTTCATCAATGACACACAGTTTGCTTCTCATGAATAGCAAATTCAATGTGAATACTTCTCTTTAATAAAAGAGTCTAATTAGACACCATAATTATTTCAAGCAGGTGCCAAACATATTTAGCCACTACTGTCAATTGATATGTATACACAATTTTGAGTGACAAATTATTTTAGACAATTATAACATCCAGTTAACATCATTAATATTAGTACAGTAAATATTTGTTAAAATAATTTACCTGACTCCAGATGGTCATATCTGGTTCATCCAGGATGGAAGACCCAGCTTGCTCCTCATCAGCCTCTGCTGGGGTGGAGGGAAGGGTGGAGGGAAGGGTTGAAAGTGATGGCCTGGCTTCATTCTGGTCATCCAGAAAACGGAGTTGATTGTAGTACCACAGCCTGGGTACATAAACATCATCTGCTGATGCTCCTGATCTCCTTGATTCCTGGATCTTCTTATGCTCCCTCTTATACATGTTCCTCAAGACCCCAATTTTCTTGAGCAATGTCTCCATTGTTGCTTCCGGGATGGTCGCCTGGACAAAGGCCAGAAGTCTCTCCAGCGTTGACTTCCTCACATGCTTAGCATAATACTGAGGGTGTTTCACCTCCCACAAATTCCTCATCTCTCGATATTTGGAAATAAAAGATGTAAGGAACTCTGGATCCTTAAATAGGGGATTCATTATATCTGGAAAAGATGAAGTCACAAGACAAAAAACACTTTTATTATAGGTTTCTGCTAACCCCTCATCATCTTCTCCCTATGTAGGCCTCATCAATCTATCAAGCCATATAGGCCGCTTGCTACAAAGTCATGACCATAAAAACCAAAAAAATATATATCTAAAATTACCTTCGTTTTGTAACGTCCTGGTCCACTATCACCTACCACAGAACGTACGTACGACACGTGCGCAAGGCCCCTCTTTATACACTACGCATGTGTGAAACTCCGCCTGCGTCGCCCGCCCCTGACGTTCGAAATTAACTCATGTTCTCCGCCCCCTAATTCGACGCACAGAACGTACGTACGACACGTGCGCAAGGCTCTTTATACACTACGCATGTGTGAAACTCCGCCTGCGTCGCCCGCCCCTGACGTTCGAAATTAACTCATGTTCTCCGCCCCCTAATTCGACGCACAGAACGTACGTACGACACGTGCGCAAGGCTCTTTATACACTACGCATGTGTGAAACTCCGCCTGCGTCGCCCGCCCCTGACGTTCGAAATTAACTCATGTTCTCCGCCCCCTAATTCGACGCACAGAACGTACGTACGACACGTGCGCAAGGCCCCTCTTTATACACTACGCATGTGTGAAACTCCGCCTGCGTCGCCCGCCCCTGACGTTCGATTTTAACTCATGTTCTCCGCCCATTTTTTGTTACGGCGCGTAGTGGAGTTAAAGAATGGCGGAGACACCTGAAATGTTGACGACCTCAGGTAGTGGAGACAGCCCGGAGGCTGGAACGTCAACGAAATCTATGAGGCCTAGATTTAAGGCCTCTAATATGAGTTTTAAAGAGATGGTGGAGATGGTGGCCATTCTTCACAAAGACGACTATGATGGCAATTATGGGCCGTACGCACGGCCAAATTTGCGCAAGGCCAAAATAATGGCGAAGGTCGTGGAGACTTTGAAGGCATCTTTTGGGGTCCAGCGCTCCAAAGATCAATTGAGAAAAAGATGGTCTGACCTGAAACTCAGGGAGCCGGATCAATACCGACGTATCCGGAAAGTTCTTAAAAAAAGTAAGTACTTGTCGTGTTTTTCTCTTGTGTTTATTACCTTGTATACTGCTCCATGTGCTTTTCCTTCCTCTACGATTTTTGTTCATCGTTTTAAACGATCTTTTAATAAACCTCGTTACATATATATAGAGATATATATATATATATATATATATATATATATATATATAGAGATAGAGATATATATATATATATATATATATATAGATATAGAGATATAGAGAGAGAGAGAGAGAGAGAGAGAGAGAGAGAGAGAGAGAAATATAGAGATAGGTAGATAGATAGATATAGAAATGTAAAACATTCTTTTTGAATATTTGAAGTTATCTTAATTTTTTTGCTTTACATTTAGTTAGATATTTAGAGATTTTGTTCCAGATATAGAGAGAGATCAAAAGATTATTAACTATATTTTGAGATATTGATATCTATCTATCCGATATGTCTTTATAATTTTAAATATTGAGGTAAAATAGGAACTCTACACAAACCACTTCATTACAAATGTTGTAAAATTACTATGTACTAAAATATCTGTGTGCTAATTAGATTAATAATTTTTTGTTTCACATAGGGGAAAAATCACTCAGCCAACACCAAGAAGACAGTCCACCCCAAGCAAAACATGATTGGGAAATCAGCCCAAGTCCCATTGAGGATGTGGAGGAAGGAGAGGTGGGCGACATGGGCACCCCACCAGGTGAGTGTCTGACACACCAGCTTACGTTAATCTATGCATGGCTGCCTTTTGTTTAATGTAATTTGTCTACTCTATTTTAGGGGATCTTGTTGTGCTTGATTCAAGCAACAGTGCCACCCCCGAGGATGTGGAGGAATTAGGCTACATGGGCACCCCACCAGGTCAGTGTCTGAGACAACAGCTTTATTATGGTAAGGTAAACTATGTATGTGTGCATATTTCTAAAGACATTTTTTGGTTTCATTCCACTTTAGGTACAACAACAAGAAGTGACTATTTCACTTCTGAAAGTGCCCAACGGCTAATTGGTCAAATAATGGCCTGGAATAAAGACATGGATGAAATGCGGAATCGGCTGGATCGTATGCAGCAGGAAATGAAGGACATGATTGATGTTTTGGGTCGAATCTAAATCCCCTTTTTTAAACCCCAAAACATCAATCATGTCCTTCATTTCCTGTTTTGCTGACCCCATTCTGGGCCTTCTCTTTTTTTTTTTGGCAGAACATAAATGGCTGTTTAACCTAATGTAAAAAAGGAGGGCTGTTTCTCGTAAATACCTCAAAAATCCACAAAAAAATAAAACTTGATTTTCTAAAAAACACAAAAAAAAAAAATTAAAAGTGATTTTAAAAAACCAAAAAAATCAAAAAATTGATTTTAAAAACCAAAAAAAACTAAAAAACTTGATTTTAAAAAACCAAAAAAAACTAAAAAACTTGATTTTAAAAAAACAAAAAAAAATAAAAAACTTGATTTTAAAAAACCAAAAAAAAATAACAAACTTGATTTTCAAAAACCAAAAAAAAAAAAAAAACTTGATTTTCAAAAACCAAAAAAAAAATAAAAAACTTGATTTTAAAAAAACAAAAAAAATAACAAACTTGATTTTCAAAAACCAAAAAAAAAATAAAAAACTTGATTTTAAAAAACCAAAAAAAAATAACAAACTTGATTTTCAAAAACCAAAAAAAAATAACAAACTTGATTTTCAAAAACCAAAAAAAAATAACAAACTTGATTTTCAAAAACCAAAAAAAAAGAACAAACTTGATTTTCAAAAACCAAAAAAAAAGAACAAACTTGATTTTCAAAAACCAAAAAAAAATAACAAACTTGATTTTCAAAAACCAAAAAAAAATTCAAAACTTGATTTTAAAAAACCCCCAAAAAAAAAAAAACTTTATTAAAAAAAAAAAGAAAAAAAAAATAACTTGATTAAAAAAAAAAAAACATTAAAAAAAAAATTGCTTTTAAAAAAAAAAAAAACAAAAAAACTTGATTTTCCAAAAACAAAAAATAAGCCTGTTTGCGAAAATCAAAAAGCCAAAAATATTTTTTTGTGGATTAGGTAGAAATATTTAAATATAATTATATTTTGCTACATTATTAAGATATCATTATATTTTTGTCTATGAACATTTTATACTAAATGCAGAACTGAATGCATAACAACCATTAATAAAAACATCTCCTTATAGGAATTAAATAAATGTGTGGTTTGTTATTTCAAGGCTCAGTATCATTTTGGTTATAATTGTAAAAAAGTGGTTTACAGTGGCAATGTAGCTTATTTAGACATTTAAAATTAAAATACAGTTGGCACTACAACTGCTCGACCATAACCTAGGAGACAGCCCAAAAGAAAGGCAAGCAATAAATATAATGCAAGATTTCATCAATATTTTTTTTATTGTCAAAAATTATATATCCTGGCCCATTGCAATGGCCCCCCTACCCATAAAATAATTAACATATTGCTGTCTAACTTGACGGGCACTTTGGGGGGCCAAGCCAGTACGGACAGTATCCAGGCCTGTAAGGTTGGCTTCTATTTGTCCGGCCTCAGGCCCAACTGTGCCTATATAATTGGGAGAATGCTTATTTAAAAAGTTGTGCAGAATGCAGCACGATAAAATTATAAAATTAAGTTTGTATTCCGCCAAATTAATGGCTGTTTGAAACAGGCGGAACCGGCTGGCCAGAATTCCAAACGCATTCTCAACCACTCTTCTAGCTCTGGCCAGCCGGTAATTAAAAACCCTCCTCTCCGGGGTGAGGGTTCTTTGGGGGAATGGCCTCATGAGGTGCTTGCTGAGAGCGAAGGCTTCATCGGCAATGAAGACAAAGGGGAGTCCTTCCACGTTATCCTCATCAGGTGGCAATCCCAGGCCACCACTCTGGAGACGCTGGCAGAACTCCGTCTGGGCAAATACTCCTCCATCCGACATCCGGCCATTCTTCCCCACGTCCACATATAAAAAATCATAGTGTGCCGACACCACCGCCATTAAAACAATACTGTGGAACCCCTTATAATTAAAATAATATGACCCCGAATGGGGTGGTGGCACAATGTGGACATGTTTCCCATCTATAGCCCCTCCACAATTGGGAAAGTCCCAACGGCTGTCAAAATGGGATGCCACAGTCTGCCATTCCTGTGGCGTTGAAGGAAACTGGGGAATCAAACAAGAAAACCAAAATCAATTAATTTGTAAGCTAACATTGCAAGAAAATTAGACAATTAAAAACATTATTCCCCAGCATCAGTATAACATTCAATAATTTAATTCTTCTGGAATAACTAATATGGAAAGGCACACTTATCAGATTGCTCACCCCCTCTGATGGAACATTGATTACATTTTAGGGGGTTGTGAAATCCCAAAAAAAAATTACTTTTAGGACACGCAGGAATTTAGGGACTAAAAAGGCTACAAGACTGCAGTTGTCGCACTCTGCAGGTGCAGTTGCTAACCAGCTTACAGTAAATGAGGTAATGTAAAAAGGCATTCATGTTGCAAGGAGTACACAATCACATGCAAGGGCAATTAATGAAAACACTTTGAGGCTTGCATATGATTTGATGATGGAAATCAGCAGAGCTTCTGCTCATTTACTAAAGCACTGGAACAAATGCACTTGTAGAGTGCACATGCATTTTGCAAACTGCAACATATATTTGCTTTAGACAAATCAACACCACAGAACATTCAAGCAAATTTTAACGAGGGTGGGGGTGGGGGGGTTGTGAAATCTAGATAATTGCTCATGAGCAGCACACTATTTGGAGTGAGTTTAGGTGGGGGGGGGGGGGGGTTGTGAAATCTAGATAATTGCTCATTAGCAGCACACTATTTGGAGTGAGTTTAGGTGGGGGGGGTGGGGGGGTTGTGAAATCTAGATAATTGCTCATTAGCAGCACACTATTTGGAGTGAGTTTAGGTGGGGGGGTTGGGAAATCTAGACAATTGCTAATTAGCAGCACACTATTTGGAGTGAGTTTAGGTGGGGGTGGGTGGGGGGGTTGGGAAATCTAGCTAATTGCTAATTATAAGCACACTAAATACACTCAAACAAAATACATTCAAAATGAGTAGACTAGGTGGATATGTTCCCATCACTTCATGCTGGGAAGGTTATTGAAGGAAAATATACATGCATGACAAAAAATAACAGGAAAAAAATCCAGCATGTGTGAGGATAAAAAAGGGGACATTCACACTATATTGCAATGATGGTAAGTAGTGTTTGAAGCAAGAAATACATTATATTATCAAAGATTACATAAAAGAACATGTGACGCTAATAAAAGAAAAATATCTTACCTTAATATAGTCCTTCTGCAGGACCTGTATGATGGCAGAACAGGTCTCTGGGATAATGATCCCCAGAGCCTGGGGGGAGATGCCTGTCGAGAACTTAAGGTCCTGCAGGCTTCTCCCTGTGGCCAAATACCGCAAGGTAGCGACCAGCCTCTGCTCCGGAGTGATGGCTTGCCTCATGCAGGTATCCTGCCTGCTGATATAGGGGGTCAGCAAAGCCAACAAACGGTCAAAAACGGGGTCCGTCATCCGGAGAAAGTTCCTGAAATCCTCAGGATTATTCTCACGGATCTCACGGAGCAAAGGCATGTGACAGAACTGGTCACGCTGAAGCAACCAATTCTTGGTCCATGAACTCCTCCTTGCCCTGTTCATGGACTGGTCTTGGGCTGAAGAATAAACTACAGCACCAAGCACATACAATGCACGAGCTCTACGACGAGTACGTACAGGTAACATGGCTTCAAAACGGTCGGCTGGTCAGAACGCACTAAACAGAACGCACTGAAGAACAGCAAGGCCTGTGAAGAACGACCTGAAAATCAGGAACGAGCGGCCAATAAAACAAAGATTTCTCAATGCCAACTGACCAAACGCACTGAAAAGCAGATACAAACCTCACAAGCACAGACTGAACAACAGTTAAAACGAACTGAAAAATACGAGTCTCACAAGCGCGAATCGTCTCTCACCAAACTTCTACTAACACGAGATAAACACGAGATTAGCAGAAGGAGCCCAAAGGGTGTCGTACGGGCTATTGAACTTCCGTTTTATAGTCTCGTCGGACTTGGTGTACGTCACCGCGTACTAGGCTGTCGTACTTTTGTGTGGTCGTGTGTAGGCAAGTCCGTTCGTAAGAAAGTCTGCCGCAAGTCCGCCGAAGGTACGTCGGAAGTATGTCGGACAGGCTGTCGGACTTTTGTAGACGAAAAGTCCGACCGTGTGTACGCGGCATTAGTCTGTAGGGTTCAATATTGATTTGGCCCACCCTTTGCAGCTATAACAGCTTCAACTCTTTTGGGAAGGCTGTTCGCAAGGTTTAGGAGTGTGTCTATGGGAATGTTTGATCATTCTTCCAGAAGCGCATTTGTGAGGTTAGGCACTGATGTTGAACGAGAAGGCCTGGTTTGCAGTCTCCGCTCTAATTAATCCCAAAGGTGTTCTATCAGTTTGAGGTCAGGACTCTGTGCAGGCCAGTCAAGTTCCTCCACCCCAAACTCACTTATCTATGTCTTTATGGACCTTGATTTGGAGTTCTGACCTCAACCCGATAGAACACGTTTGGTATGAATTAGAGCAGAGACTGTGAGCCAGGCCTTCTAGTCCAACATCAGTGCCTGACCTCACAAATGTGCTTCTGGAAGAATGGTCAAACATTCCCAAAGACACACTCCTAAACCTTGTCCAAGATATTATCAGCACACATGTTCAAACAAAAAAAACAGGAGACTTATTGTCAACAAATAAATCGAAGTTTCCAGGCTACTGAGGATGTTTCAAGATTTGAACACCTTTGGAAGAGAGTCAGCACTTTTGAGAGAGCGGTTCCTAAAAAGAGGAATTTCCATGACTTGGAAAAAAACATATAAGTTTGCTAGCAGGTTTGCTAGCAGTAATTATAGAGACATACTGGTTAAGCATACATTTGTACATCAGATGTAAAAATCAGAGTTGGGGAATACTAATGCCCCGTACACACGGTCGGATTTTCCGATGGAAAATGTCCGATCGGAGCGTGTTCTCGGAAATTCCGACCGTGTGTGGGCTCCATCGGACATTTTCCATCGGATTTTCCGACACACAAAGTTGGAGAGCAGGAGATAAAATTTTCCGACAACAAAATCCGTTGTCGGAAATTCCGATCGTGTGTACACAAATCCGACGGACAAAGTGCCACGCATGCTCAGAATAAATAAAGAGATGAAAGCTATTGGCCACTGCCCGGTTTATAGTCCCGACGTACATGTTTTACGTCACCGCGTTTAAAACGATCGTATTTTCCGACAACTTTGTGTGACCGTGTGTATGCAAGACAAGTTTGAGCCAACATCCGTCGGAAAAAATCCTAGGATTTTGTTGTCGGAATGTCCGAACAAAGTCCGACCGTGTGTACGGGGCATAACAGAACAACAGCATAAAAAGTTAATTTTCTCTAATAAGCACAGTTTGGAGGGATCATTTAGGGATGCATACAGGTGTTACAGAACTTTCCAGATTTCAAAGAAATCTTAAGACCAGGTGTACAATTTTTATGTAAAAAGATACCAACATTGGAGAATTATTTATAACATAGTTTGATTTATAGGGAGCAGAGTGCTACTACCTGGTTGAACATGACTGGTATGTACAAATGTGGAATGCCCAGTTGCAAGTTTGTAAAAGACCCACACACAATTACATCTGATGTGATTTAAAAACCCACAGTGTCAAAAGTATTGCGACACCTGCCTTTACACGCACATAAACTTTAATGGCATCCCAGTCATAGTCTGTAGGGTTCAATATTGAGTTGGCCCACCCTTTGCAGCTATAACAGCTTCAACCCATCTGGGAAGGCTGTCCACAAGGTTTAGAAGTGTGTCTTTGGGAATGTTTGACCATTCTTCCAGAAGCACATTTGTGAGGTCAGGCACTGATGTTGGATGAGAAAGTCTGGCTCACAGTCTCTGCTCTAATTCATCCCAAAGGTGTTCTATCGGACTGAGGTCAGAACTCCAAATCAAGGTCCATAAAGACATGGGTGAGTGAGTTTGGGGTGGAGGAACTTGAATGACCTGCACAGAGTCCTGACCTCAACCCAATAGATTATTAAGCACCAGCCACCACTGGTTCCCAGTACCTCTTTTTTTGACAATAGTTTGTTTGTTAGTATTACAAAAAAAAACAATTGAATATCAAAATTTGTCCCCCACAGACTTCAGTTGGGTTCAGGGAAATGTTTGGATTTTCAGCTGTTTTGCAAAACTGACTGCAAGTCAAACCCCGGCAGATTTGCTCATCCTTATTATTTCCTGTCTTCAAAGACACAGTGCTCATCACATAAGCCCATATAGACTTTGCAGCCAGAGAGGCACCACAATTTTTGAGATAGTATGTCTCATCAAACAAAAAATAATTGTATTAACAGGTACTACATCAAACTGTTTCAAAACATAACTATACTTTTCCAGTGAACTACAATACTTGCTAATATTAACTTTATATATATATAATCTAGTATTTATTAGAATTTTAAACTGTTATTTGAATGTACTATAAGCAGCAGAAGTGCCCCAAAACCCATCAGAAGTACCTTCTTGGGCATATGTACCTTTAATGGAGAAGCACTGGCCTAAGTGATCACAGGAGGGACAGTTCATAAAACAAACCTTTAAAAGCACATTAAATGACTGACTGGACCATGGCAAATAGATTACCTATGGCATTTTAATGCAAAAGAGCATTATTTATTATTCCCTGAGTCTTCTATTAGAATTTGACCTATTAGCTGCCGCTGAATGTAGGAATTATGCTCTGTCTTCCGAGCTATACTTTACAGGATTGTATAAATTGCTTTCATTGCAGGACAAATTTAGCCCTAGTAAGGACCAAGGGATAAACAGCCACTGTGACACACAGGGAGAATGCAGCGAAACGTATTTATTCAGCAGAACGTTAGGACTGTAACTTACAAGTATTTACAGTATGTATCATGTATCACTATCACTGAACTTACAGGGGATCCTTTAAAATGGTGTGCTTGATATATATCTGCCATTATGTGTTTCCCCCTTGCCGTTTGCTGGTAAACATAATTCTCTCTGCCTGTATGATGCTTTAGGAATGAGAATGGATCTTGATCTATAAGCCATTAACAGTGAAAGATATTTATTTCCTGTCAGACTTAGGAACTGAGCGACACGTAGAATATTCCTGCCCTGTCCTGTGATATATGTCATTCTAATCAACTGCATGTATGCAGAGCTGTTTGTCACATGAACCTTTACTATGGTGTGTAGGATATTACAATAATCTATTATTTCTAGAATGAAACATCCTGTAAATTATACTGTATAGTAGATAAATAAATAAACACTGTAACATAAAATATATAGTGGCTACTAGAAAAACAGAATATTATCTTAAAGTGAACTTTGCATGGAAATTTAAGGACCACTTTGCTAATAGCACCTACCCCTAAATAAAAAAAATAAAAAAACAAAAACAAATCAATACCATTTTTCTAAAAAAAAACTCACATTCATATTAAATTATGCTCATTGTAAATTTCAAAAAACATGGTCTCCCTGGCTATAGTATAACCACAACCCCAACTTGGACCAGCTTTACTCTACCTTTAATGACACTCAGTCAAGTCCGCCTCCCCTTATTTCTTTCCCCGTACTAAATTCCCTGTCCCCCTTCTTCTAATCTCTTACTTCCTTCTAGTTCCCTTTCCTCAAATTTCTTCATCTCCCTGTCAGGAGCTTGTGAGCGCCTACTCCATCATAGCTGCTGGTTCTAGCATCCTGGTCTTGGCTGTGGCATTCTCCTTATCTGTCTGCTTGCAAGGTGATTGATGTGGCCAGTCTCTGGGTGGAGACCCAACCTGATTTAAACCAACCGAGTCTGCAGTCTCATTCTCACGTACCTGGTGCTGGTGGCCATTGGAGAGAGGGCATTCCTTGCGGCTCAGTTCCAGACTCCCCTAAAACTGAGAACAGGAGGAGTCAGGCTCAAAGTAGCACAGGTTATCAGTGATGTTGTTTGCAGAGGAACTCAGAACGGTTTCTGATGTGCTAAGTAGTGGCTGCAGACAGGTTACGCCTGTAAGACGTGGCAGGCTTGTAGTAGCACTGAAAATAAACATACACATTTAAAGTGACACAAACTGAGAGTAACAAATATTGCAATAATGATCATTCAAACAAATGTACATATGCACAATTAAAGTCAAATGGTGATGAGTGCGTAAATTAATTGGTATATGGAGAGATGAATATAGATGAACAGCAAAATCCTCTAGAGTTGTGTATTCCAATGTCCATCCTCTTTCACTGAGGATGAAATTTAAATGGAAAGAGGAAAACTGGACTCAATCTGAAGAAAGGAACTCTATAAGTGGGAACCCTTACCAGAGCGGGTGGACCGCCTTAGGAGCAGAGTCAGACACATAAGCAGATTGAGCCCTCTGCGAGGACAGGGATATCTTCGGATGCCTCCGAACCCTCGGTGTCTTCAGTGATGAACAACGATCGCTTCAGTGGAAAAAGCCCAGCAGACAGACACTCCAATCTGTAAATAGACACACTCGGGCCCGAGGTCAAGAGTGCAAAAAAAACGAAGGGACTCCAATCGCTTAGTAACGTTAGAAAAGTAAGCCTTTAATACTACAAGAACGAATGATGACATCCAAAAAATAACATGTACAGAAATATAAAGAGCCGGCTAGTTAAAAACAAACACCCGTGTTCCTGGGTCACATGTGGCGTGGTGGCGTCAGCACAAAGCACCACCCTACATTTTTCGTAATACCTTACATCTTCCTGGGGCACGGGCGATGTGCTGATCCATCACTTTAGTATCAAACATCTACACCCAAGCCTCAATTTCAACTTGGGCACCATGTTGTGTTGTGCATCGGATCTGGGAGTCACAACATGGCGCCCAAGTTGAAATTGAGGCTTGGGTGTAGATGTTTGATATTTAAGTTTGTTTTTAACTAGCCGGCTTTTTATATTTCTGTACATGTCTGCCGGGCTTTTTCCACATCTCGCTGAAGCAATCGTTGTTCATCATTGAAGACACTGAGGGTTCAGAGGCATCCGAAGATATCCCTGTCCCCGCAGAGGGATCAATCTGCTTGTGTGTCTGACTCTGCTCCTAAGGCGGTCCACCCGCTCTGGTAAGGGTTCCCACTTATAGAGTTCCTTTCTTCAGATTGAGTCCAGTTTTCCTCTTTCCATTTAAATTTCATCCTCAGTGAAAGAGGATGGACATTGGAATACACAACTCTAGAGGATTTTGCTGTTCATCTATATTCATCTCTCCATATACCAATTAATTTACGCACTCATCACCATTTGACTTTAATTGTGCATATGTACATTTGTTTGAATGATCATTATTGCAATATTTGTCACTCTCAGTTTGTGTCACTTTAAATGTGATTGTTTATTTTTAGCGCAACTTATTTTTATACTACTTACTTGCACCATAGGGATATTTGATGGTTTTTGTTGCAGCTTTTTTGTAATCTTTGTGTTTTTCTAGCCTGGTATTTTTTATTTATTTTTACTTGTAGTAGCACTGAGATAATGGGAAGTCAGTTCAAGCCAGAGTTTAGAGCCAGGAGGATCACAGAGCAGGCATTGTCAGAGGGGAAGCCGAAGTCAGACACAGGAGACAATAGAGAATATCCGCAAACAAGCCGAGGTCAGGTCCGGAGAAAGGCAGGAGAATAGTCAAGGACAAGCCGGGTTGGTAGCAAAGGATTTTCAGGAACAAGGATCACAGGAACACAGTACAAGCTGAAGATCAATCAGCAGCTTTGAACACTAACACATGTCCTTATAAAGACCCATGTGACGTGCTGGTAAAGATGCTGGGTCCTAGAGCCCTTCTCCTGCTCTTGGTGTCTTGACGGATGCTGGGTCCTAGAGTCCTCCTACTATTAGTTGCCTGACACTCATGCTTTTGATAGCGTGTGTAATACCTGATCAAGCTACCTGTTTATCTTCCCTGCTCTGCTAGATTGGATACCTCGTTAGCGACCTTGTATCGCATATCGACTGTTCTCTGAACTCTGCCTGCCTTTTGGCTTCGAATTTTGACCCTGGCTATTCTGAACCTTGCCTGTCTGCAAACCGCAAGTACCTGTTTGCTTTGCTCAGTTCACAAATGCCTTGGCGTGGTGGCCATGCACTATAGCAGGGGTCTCCAAACTTTTCACACAAAGGGCCGGTCTACTGTCCTTCAGACCTTAGGTGGGCCAGATTGTGGCCAGTGGGGGTAAACAAATGTCCTGGGCCCAGCATCAGTAAAAATAAATGTGGCCTCAGGGTTGGTGGTCAGTGGAAGGAATAGTGCCCCATTGCTGGTGTCAGTGGGAAGAATAGTGCCCCATTGCTGGTGTCAGTGGGAAGAATAGTGCCCCATTGCTGGTGTCAGTGGGATATATAGTGCCCCATCATTGGTATCAGTGGGAGGAATAGCACCCCATCGTTGGTATCAGTGGGAGGAATAGTGCCCCATTATTGGTATCAGTGGGAGCAATAGTGCCCCATCATTGATATCAGTGGGAGGAATAGTGCCCCATTGCTGGTATCAGTGGGAGGAATAGTGCCCCATCATTGGTATCAGTGGGAGGAATAGTGCCCCATTGCTGGTGTCAGTGGGAGGAATAGTGCCCCATTGCTGGAGTCAGTGGGAGGAATAGTGCCCCATTGCTGGTGTCAGTGGGAGGATAAGTGCCCCATTGCTGGTGTCAGTGGGAGGAATAGTGCCCCATTACTTGTGTTAGTGGGAGGAATTGTGCCTCATTGCTGGTGTCAGTGGGAGGAATAGTGACCCATTGCTGGTATCAGTGGGAGGAATAGTGTCCCATCATTGCTGGTGTCAGTGGGAAGAACAGTGCCCCACTGCTGGTGTCAATGGGAGGAATAGTACCCAATCATTGGTGTCAGTGAGAGGAAAAGTGCCCCAAGGGCCAGATAAAGGCTAGCAAAGGGCCACATCTGGCCCTCGGGCCGCAGTTTGGAGACCCCTGCACTATAGCATTGTGTATAAGTCCTGGGAGTAACCAAGTACCAGTAGGACTGCTTACCTTATGGGAAAGAGGGCTGCTATAGGCGAGAACACAGAAGCCAGCTATAGTGTCTGACCACCTGCATTAAAGGTAAGCATGACATTATCACAAGCCTTTATCAAGAACATTTTTCTGTTAAGATGGACTCTACACAGGCTCATTTATTTGCTGAGGAGATTTGCAAAGTGATACGCCAAGTCCAGGAACTGTCTGTGCATGTAAACGCACCCCCAGCAGTAATGCAACAGCCAGAGCTCAAGGTTAACCCACCTGACCATTTTTATGGTGACCCTCATATGTTTTCCAACTTTAAAAACAGTTGTTTATTATACTTTAAGCTGAAGACATGCTCTTCTGGTTCTGAAGCACAGTGGGTTGATATGATTATTACATGGTTGCAGGGGGACCCCCAGTCTTGGGCCTTTAGCCTCCCCGCAGACAATCCAGCCCAGGAGTCAGTTGAAGAATATTTCAAGGACCTGGGTTTACTCAAACCTAAGAAACGAACCTTAGATCATTACATCAGGGTAAATGCACCGCTGAACAATATTGTTCTGATTTCCGCTGCTGGGTACCTGACATAGGATGGAATAGCCCAGCCCAAAAAAAAGAAAAAAACCTTGAACCTGACTTTCACCCACTTCACAGTGACATCACTGTGTCTCACCATTGCCTCCTGAGGAAGCTGGGTGTTCCAAACCCTGCCAAAATACAGTTCTGCAATGTGCTGGAGTGAAGTCTCATTTCCAGAAGGCAACAGTGAAGCACAGTGAGTTCATCTTTCCCTTGGGGATGTGGTTAAATCCCAGGACTAAAAGGGAAATAATCTGGTGCACAGAGAATGTATAGTCCAGTCAGCATTACGTGTCTGTAAGACTAATGATAAGGGTTAGGGATAGTCCAAGATAGTCTCTGATCCATATAGGACGAGATATGGTAAAGGGAAAGTACGGGAGCACCTGCGGCTGCTATCCTAAAGCCTCATACACATGATCGGACTTTCCGACAACAAAACTGAAGGGTGTTGGCTCAAACTTGTCTTGCATACACACGGTCAGACAAATGTTGGCCAACAATTACGAACGTAGTGACGTACTAGACGTACTACGTGGTTTTTCAGCTCTTTAGCACCACCCTTTGGGCTCCTTGTGCTAATTTCCTGTTAGTAGAAGTTTGGTGAGTGTTGATTCGTGCTTTTCGTGCTTTTCAGTTCGTTTCTGAATGGCAATTCGTCAACCAGAAATGTTGCAGAATCGGAGGAGATAACATGTTATTTGTTATTGGGCTTGGAGTTATTGCTTTGACATTATTTTTTTGGTCGAATAATGATTCGATTTGGTAAATTTTCTATATTGTTGGATGCATAGAATGCACTTTTTGGTTATTTTCTATTGGCAGACAGCACGTCTATTTTTTTTTTTTTTTTTTTTTTTTAATGCACAATAAAAAAATTGTGGAGAATAATACTTGCAATGTGGCAATGTATTTTACTTCAAATGACAGTTTGGGAGTAGGCAGTTACATTTAAAAAAATACAATGTAAAATTGACAAGGGACACCAACATAGTTGTATCTTTGTTCTTAAAAACTACGGGATAATGGTGTTGTGGTAACTTGCACAAATAAAAAAAAAAAAATTTTTGATATCACAAAAAAAAAAAAAAAAGCCTTTGAAAATTTGTTTGCAAAAACTCCATCAGTATCACCAGCAAAGCAGCTTCATTATTATCCTATTAAAGAAGAAGAGAATTGTGCGCTGCATTTGGAGATTATATAATTTGCCACATCACGAATGTTAATTCCCCATTACGAACGATAGTTTACAAGACCGACGCTTCTGCTTCCGAGCATGCGTGTTTGTACTTTGGACTTTTGTCCGACGGACTTGTGTACACACGATCGGAAAGACGGACAACACACATTTGTTGGCGGAAAATTTGAGAACATGCTAGCCAACATTTGTTGGCGGAAAGTCCGACAACAAATGTCCGATGGAGCATACACACGGTCGGAGTTACCGCCAACAAGCTCACATCCAACATTTCCTGTTGGAAAATCCGTTCGTGTGTACGCAGCATAAGTCTATGTATAACTATAACTATGTATAGGAGAAAGAACAAAGGGAAGGAAGCACCAGCTAAGTGCAGTATCCCAGTTAAAACTTTTAATGGCAATGAATAAAAAACACTCAAAAGAAATATATAAAAAAAAAGGCTTATCTGGTGCAAAGTGTGGTGATGTAGATTTTTCCTAGATCTGAGCTGCAGGACCGTTGTGAAGGTTCCAGCTGCTGGGAGAGACGAATGGCGGCTCGGGAGCCTGGAGGAGCCCCGGGAAGCCACGCTAACCAGTGTGGAAAGCACACCGGAAGTGATGTCATCGGAAGGATGGAGGACCAGGCGAGAAGACAAGGCACTACGCTATGCCCTCGGAGCATCTAACTCCTTTTACAGGCCTGGGGGAGTGTTGCTACAAAGAGCTATATATAGAGAGCATACTGGCTGGAGCCACGGCCGGAAGACTACGAGGACCAGCGGCTCCAGCAGTTGTAAACGATACAGGTGGGGAACAAAGTCAATTACAACAAAATTTAAAATATCCAAATACAGATATAAAAATTATATATTTTATATATATATATATATATATATATATATATATATATATATATATATATACCTATACCAGAATCTATGATGACAGTAAAATCCCATTTTATGTACAGCATGGACAATCCCCTTTTTTACTGTCATCATAGATTCTGGTATAGGTATATATTTTTTTTATATATATATTTTTTATATTTGTATTTGGATATTTTTAATTTTTTTAATTTTTATTTTTTTTAATATTTTTACTTATTATTTTTTTATTGTTTTGTAATCTGTAATTGACTTTGTTCCCCACCTGTATCGTTTACATTTGCTGGACCCGTTGGTCCTTGTAGTCCTCCGGCCGTGGCTCCAGCCAGTATGCTTTTTATATATAACTCTTTGTAGCAATGCTCCCCCAGGCCTGTAGAAGAAGCTAGATGCTCAGAGCGCATAGCCTAGTGCCTTGTCTTCTTGTCTGGACCTCCATCCTTCCTCCTGGCTCCCGAGCCAGCCATCCGTCTCTCCCAGCAGCTGGAACAACGGTCCTGCAGGTCGGATCTAGGAGGAATCTACATCATCACACTTTGCACCAGATGAGCCTTCTATTTTCCATATTTCTTGTGAGTGTTTTTTTTATCCATTGCCATTAAAAATTATAAACTGGGATGCTGCACTTAGCTGGTGCTTCCTTCCCTTTTTTTTTTCTCCTATTAAATCCCAGAATGCAGGCACGTTTTTTTAAGTTTAGTTTTTTTCAGGTTTCATGAAAAGCTTTATTTTTGACAGCTTAGATTAGGTATTTTAGAGGTTGGCAGCTGTCAGCAAAGCAGAAGTTCTGTACACTTTCTTACAACCAGTTAACTCTTTACCTATTTTTCTCACTATAGGACAATAGGTATTAGGAATATCCAGAAAATTATACCCTCACATACTATTTGTATAAGATGACTTCCTCCATTATCATTCTGACTTACAGCACATCTCATGCAGGGAAAATTCTCAAAGGATTACAGAAGATAAGCTTTTTTCCTGATTCAGACTGGCTCAGTATATGGTGATAAAGAGTCATGACCATCCACAGAAACTAATGTTCATGCCTGTAAATCTATATGCTTGGCAGATGGAGACATGGTATGTTTTCAAATAAAGCTTGTTATTTTTTGATATTGTGTTATAGTGTGTGATCACATAGAGCATCGTGGTGTTTGTCTTAAAGTGCTCAGCCACACGCATAGCTGTAACCACTAGAGGCCCATTCAAACTTTTTTAGTGCATTCATGTACAAGCCTTGATGTGTGTTATGTTGTGGGTAAACTTGCATTGCATTAGGTCAACCCATTCAAAATAAATGGGCTGGCAAAACACCAAAATTTGTGCATTTACCATTTCTTGCAATACGCGTCAGACCATTGGCAAGGTGTGTTGCGGTGTCATTCACATTGAATGGCACCGCACCAACACATGCAATATGTATTCCGGTAACATGCATGTTACCACGATGTAATAGTGTGAATGGGACCTTCAAGTGAGGAGTTTCATGTGCTGCAAGTTTTAGAAATTAGCAGTGTCTATAATAGAGATGAGTGAAATTACCAATTTTAATTTCCCCAAAGTTTCATCAAAAATTGGAATATCTCATTAAAATTTCTCTATTTTGACAAAACATTCCTCTCATCACAGGTCTCTACCTCAAGCTGTGCTGTTGAAGCTCAGCATTGGTCAAAAAAAAAAAATCAGTTTTCACATAAATGTGGGGGTGCAGTCATACACAACATTCCATGTTGCGTTGGGATTTCTCTCTTCTCAGCACCAACATGGTGACATGGGGGGGGGGGGGGTGATGCCTTTCAAAACTATGCTGAATCAATAAAGCATAGCATAGGAAATAAATCCTGCTATTTTCTATCATGAAAATCACAGACTGAGTAATACATTTCATGTATACATCGCATGTCAGAGCCCCCGCCGTCTTCCTCTCCTAGGGATGAAGTGCAAGCTTCAGAGGAGGAAAGGCAAGGGGAGGGTGGGGGGGGAGGGATGATTGCCACTTGAGTGGGGGTTAGTTGGGTAGCAATGCAGAGATGAACGGAGGGTTTAAGTTCTAGGATGTTGCAGCACATTTCAAGGGCCATCCTGAGAGGGAACAGAGTATCTAACTAATGGTAGGTACCTTGAGGGTGACTGCACATAAAAATAGCCAGTATCCTAGGTAATTAAAGAGGGAAAATAAAAAAGCAAAGGGGAAGAGGACCAAGCATCCACATTTAGGTAGTTTAGCGTATTAGTCCAGTATGTGAAGCAGAGAGTTTAATCAATGTAAAAATAATAAGAGTGGCACGGAAGATGTTGAAAAAAAAGGAAAGAGGGATGATGATACTACCCGTCTCCCATGAGCCTCCGCCAATAGGTAGTCTCTGATGTTTGTTTTCAACGATTGCTGGATCGATCCGCCTGATGGGTAAAGCGACTGCGTTTGTATGGCGGCTTGATCGGGATGCGGTGTTGTTTGCGGGATGCAGAGGGAGAAGTAGCCGGAGATGAGGAGGAGCCTTCCGCAGAGTTGGTGTGTTCCATTTCTGTGCCAGCTGCTGCAAGGTAAAGATCCGCTTCATCAGGCGAAGTAAAAGTAAGGTGTTCTCCTGAGTGCATTTGGATACACAGGGTAGCCGGATATGCCAGGGAGATTTTCACTTGATTGTGTTATAAAGTTGAGCAGATTGTGGAGAACGCTTTACGTTGTTTCATCACCTCCATCGAGTAGTCTGCAAAGAGCAACAGTTTTGTCCCATCTACCGATAGGGAGCACGTGCGGCGGAATGCCTGCATAATGGCGGTTTTGTCGGAGTAGTTCAGATACTTAACGATGAGGTGCTTGGGTTTGGCACGACTTTTCGTGTACTGACCGATGCGATGGGTGTGCTTGATAGTGCAGGGTATGCGGCGTCCCATTTGTTCAGGAATAAATTTAGCGCATATATTTGTTACTGATTCTGGTGGTCCAAATATGTGCAAATTGTTTCTTCTGGAATGATTTTCCAGGTCGTCTAATTTGTCCCATATTTCTCTGTTTTCAGCGGTTATGTGGGCTATTACTGCTGACTGTGCAGTGGATCATCTTCCAGGGATGATATTCTGTCCTCTGCCTGAGTAATTTTCTGGGCTTGTGTCTGTACTTTCCGGTGGAGCTGTTCCAGCCCCCTGTGTACTGACTGCAGCATCCACAGTGGCGGCCAAAGTGGGTCCCAGCAGTGCAACTTCCTCCTGGGCAATGCCTGCTGGTGATGCACGATCCGGTGCCTGTGTTCCTGGAGGAGTGTGCGTCTGTGAAGTTACCTCCGAGCATGGAGTGGCCGCCATTTTGGCTGAGCCTTAAGCCGCGCCTCCCATGGGGGGGTGCCAAGGAGGAGACTGCTCGAGCGTACGATCGCTCCACGAAGCGGTCCATATGTGGATGGGGGTTACTCCGAAGCTCTAGCCAGGCTTGGTAGCTGAATTCGGGAGGAGGGCGGCGGGAGCTGTGTCTGGCTACAGCTGTCCCATGTGGCGCCGGAACCGGAAGTCAACATCTAAATTGCATCCTTAACCCAACAGTCCAGTTCCTTTATAAGCCTGTAACAACATGGAAGACACATGAGCAGGGAAGAAGCATCAACCTTTCATGGTGTGACCACAATTACTTGTTTATTTCACAATTCCCTCTGTTCTGTTAATACTCTCCAAACTCTGCTTTCACAAGCTCTCAGTGTTTAGGGTCTTTGTTGTGCAACTCGAGCAACTGGACAGACTCACTTGTCTGGATGCAATCAACATTTTTTTTCTGGATTTCTTGTAATGTATCAGCAACAGGACTCATGTTCAGTAGATCAGGTTTTCAGGCTTGGCAAAATAATCAGGTACTCTCAACTGTAATTTGGATGTGCAGCAATAACTTCCCAGCTCTCATTATCAGTATCTAACAATAGGACAGACTCACAGAACTTTGCAGCAAACACCAGTATTTTGCAGCTGGATGCTCTCCCACTCATTCAGCAGTACCTGGTCTCGGTATGGAGCTGGTTATAGCCTCTGTCTCCCTCTCTGTCTCTGAAGAATCTCAGCGGGGGGAACCTGGGGAAAAACAGTCAGCACGGCCATGTTCTCTTAGGACTGTGGTTATTAACCTTAGGGAAATCAGGGCCCTGGAAGTTCTTACAAAGCCTTCATGCCTCAACATAGTCGTTGTTGCCAAGTAGATGGTGATTGACATGTTGCCAAACCCCATTCTATCAGGCAATAAAAAAGTTTGGGCTATAGATACACCATAAATTAAGACGCTATAGCACACAATTGCAATTCTATCCTGCAGCAAATAGTCAAATTCTTGTGTAATGTTTAACCAAAAATAAACAGTAAAATCTGACTGCTTGCTTTTAGTCACAACTCCACTTCTCTGCTTTCTTTCAATTTTAATTTTTAATGTAATGTTTAGTGCCTGGAGCAGACATTTTTGCAAAGAAACGTTTCACAATTTCAAACTGGGTATCAATGAAAGAAGAGTGATCACAGGGGCAGCACTGAACCTGGCAGACAGCAGAGAAAAGTTCCAGATAAGGGTATTGCACAGCTCCAGCAATAAATAACAAGAGCCCAGGAGGAGAATGTGAAAACAGCTCAGTGTAGCTGTCATTGCAGACAGGAAACCAGGGCCCAGTAGTAGAAAGACTGCAGATTGATGGTTGAGAATCACTGCCCTGGGACAAGGAAACATCATCCTTTTCCCCACATGCGAGACATTGTAGCTTCTTCCTCTGCAAGTACAAACAAAAAATGATCACTGCTCCAACCTATAACTGGCCTTCGCAAGAAGGAGCACATGGAAAGGTGACACATGTCAAAGAAAATTCCCAGCTCAACTTACCAACTAACCTGAAACCAAATTATCCTTTTCAACAGTGTGCATTAAAAACAAAGGTTTAGTTTGCACACATTTGCAAATATATGCGTAAGCTGCAAAGCCACTTCATGACACCCCAGTATTATCTGCAGTCCTAACTCTATTGTGCATTTAAAACCTAAGTTGGAAAACCCAGCATCTTTTATACCTAAAGCAGAATAAGAAATCATCAGCTTAACATTACCCTAGTATAAAGAGATCCTGGCATCCTGGCTTTAGAGATTTACCTGCTGGGCTTCAGACCGTGCAGGAGGCTACAACTTTAGGAGAAAGTAAGTATAGACCTGCAGGTGAATGGCATTGTTTCCTGTATTGAAGTGGGCTCAAGGACTTTTAACATTAACAATTAGGGGTATTAAAGTACAAATACACTATCTGTTTTTTTATTTATTTTTTGTCTTATTGGGGATATTTCCTTTAACTTTCTGTCAAAGAGACACACGGTAAGTAAGAGCAGATACAGTATTTACAAATGTGGGGAGATCCCATCTTAAACATTTGTCAGAAATGGTTTGGCCAGTGGAAGATTTTACCCTTCCCTCCTGTTCTCATGAAGATCATAAAGACAGTTATAATCAATAAAGCAAAAGCAGCGCTCATCCGGTGTATTGCACACCTTACTTCCAAACAGTTCAAAGTGATTACACTCTGTGACAGGTGAGTCCATATAAAACTTTCTCTGTTGAGTGTTTCTTTGGGCATTAATTGGGTCTATAAATAAGCAAACCTTTACCACACCTCGTGATATTGCTCCCCTCAAATTTTGCACTCACCAGATATGCAAAGTCAATAAGCCTATTGGTCATGAGAAAGAAACGCCGATCACAAAGCTTCCACACCTGAACAAGTGCTCCCGCCCTACTGCTCTGCACAAATGTGTAGAAGAAGGAAGGTAATCCTGGACTGCCCTCCATGAAAAAGGCATCTTTATTGGCAAAAATTAATAAAAATCCAAAAAACAGTCACATCAAAGAGTGGATGAAACAGGGATCAAAGGCTAACGCATTTCACATCAAATGATGCTTACTCATAGCGTGATCCTGTTAAGGCTTTTATTCCCATAAGAATCATCCTTTTAGCATTGCACTTACAATAAAACGGTTAAAAAAACAGCATTAGAATATATATATAAGACGTTCTACAGCACAATCTCTCTCACCGATCCTTAGAAATCCTATCAGCAGTGTTTCTAGGGTAGAGTTCGTGGCTGCTGGTAGTCTCACAAGCCGTGTGGTCATGTTCAGATGCGTTTCGTCATTCCGTCTTTGTCTATAGTCGTGGCCACATGACACGGCTTCGTATATTTATAGTTACTCGAGGAGTTAACCCCATCAGCTCTCACAGCCGAACGGCTCCCCAGTTATCACTGCGGACCGCTGGAAGGATGTAAGGAGCTGTGTGCACAGATTGAATCAAAGCACAAACAATCCATGCAATCAGATTGTGTATAGACAAACGTATTAAATACAAATCTACATATCTAAATCCATAATTACATCAAACCAGAATAGGATATATACATTCCCATTCCCACATGTCTATAATTATAAAATATCTTCAAGCGTCAATAAAGCAGATTAATTCATAAATCATATCTACAAACATCTATATATAAAAATAGACATCTCATTATAATACTGTCTAAAATTAATATAAAACAGATATAAAATAAAATGGTTCAACATCTCAAAAATACATAAGGTGATACCCTAAAAATGCATCATGGTCTATACTAATAATCACTTATAAAGCAATTAAGATCTAATTCCACATTTATCCTCTTTGGACAAAGAGTATCTGTTAAATGGATCCATTTAGTCTCACACGTGGATATCTCTCTTACTCTACTGAATCTTCTTCAAGTGAGATTCAGTTTACCAATACCCCAAAATATAATGCCAGAGAGGTCCCTGTTGTGTTTACGTCTAAAATGTGGGAGACACTATGGTCTTTATATCTTATGCTAATAATGTATATATGTTCTGACACACATTTACCTAGTGTTCTTTTAGTATGGCCAATATACATTAGCCCACACTGAAGGGCGTACACTACATGAGTGGAGTTTTTTAATGGAGTGGGGTTGAAACTTCAAGATTTGGTACTTAAAAGGAAAAAGAAATAAATATTAATACTGGAACTGAAACTTGACCCTATTAAAACGTCGCTTGAAGTAATTGATTTTAATAAAGATATTAAGAAGAAATTGGAGAAAGTTGACCGGGATAAATAAAAAAGAAACTTAAAAAATACCATAGAGATATTAGGGACTTTAAAAATAACACAATATATTTATGGCAAAGCCCCAACTCTAGCACCAACTCTCCTTTTTCAGGAATGAAAGGGCCATCCACAGGGGTACCTCCCGCTAATAACATACGGTCAATAGTGGTTAATAAACAAAAAGGTCCAATACCTAATAGTTTTGAAGCTACCACTAAAGGAACATCTGTTCCAGTCCCTTCTGCTCAGTATACCACATGAAGGGGAAATAAGCAAAACCCACAAAGAGATGGTTGTTTTGATAATCCTAATCAGTACCAACAGGGGAATAAGGAATATGGAGCTCCTTCCCCTGTACCTATGTCAAATCGGTATGAACTTTTGTATGATTACAGAGCAGTGTTGCCAACCTACCAGATTGAGATTTACTGACACAACACCCAAAACTCCACTGGCACAGCCAAGTTTTTACTGGCATTTCCAAAAGTTTCAAAATGACAGGGTAAAGTGCAAATTTCAGTATTTAGGCTACAAACAAGTACAATATGCACTTACCAATGTGATTTAAGGTAGATATTAAGAAAAAAACATATTTCTTATATTTTTGATAAAGAAAGTAGATGAGGGACAGGACTCAGGAGGGCAAGAAATTAGAATGGGCAGGCACACACACACATGACATTGACTCTCACAGTGACACTGACAGCAGTGTGCAGCAGCACAGATCACCAACACGACGCGTCCCTTCCTGAGTCACAGTGACAGTCTCTCTCCATGCCAGGTAGTCCCTTCAGTCCACTCCAGTCCAAACAGCACTGGCAGTTCCGCTCCCGCCTGGCTTTGCTTCTGTCCCACAGATCCCCACACAAGGCTGCGGACGCTCCGCGGGGCTCCTCTACACCATGACATCACACAACATGCTCAGGTACTGCCTCCTCCAGACCTGCCGCCTGCCGGAATTTCCCAAACACACTGTAGCATGCACTCAGAGGGGTCTCTGTCAGCTCCAGAGTGGAACTGCACATGCGCAGTTCCAAGCCAAGAGTCACAGCCATATTTTTTACTGGCAGCCTTTTTCCTGCCACTGGCATTTACTGGCAGGAGAAAAGTGCCCATTTTTACTGGCTGCCAGTAAAAATACTGATGTTTGGCAACGCTGTTACAGAGGTGATTATAATCCGCCATCTCCTTATCCTTCTACATCTGCTACAACTTTTTTAGGGAGAAGAGTGAGGGGTGCCTCCAGGGGATGTGGAGGTCGACCTTGGAGGGGGCGACCACTTCGTGCCCTCCAGCCTCTCAGGGAGCAGGGAACTACTGTATTGGGAAAGACGTCATACACCATTCTCCATCAGGTCTTCCAAGGAGAGATCACGAAGAGGGTGCAGGGCGGGACGTAGAGTCCAGCAAAAAAAGGAGAAGGGAGACAGATTAACTGGCATTGTTCTTACCAATGTAATATTAATTGATAATATTCTAAATGCAGGTCTAAAATGTTTAATCAAAAAACCCATTAATAAGTTTAATGTGTATATCGATATACATAAGTATGTATAAGGAAAATCAACATGAAAAACAATTTTTTTAGGCAATAAGGTGAACACAGTGAAAAAAACGGACACTGTAACTATAGGTGTAGACAGTGGACTTCAGAGTACATCTTTATTTAATCCACTAATAACCTTGAATCACCACATAGAAGTGTTTAAACAGCTTGTTTTAAAAGATTTGGAAAATATCACCCCTAAAAATAATATTGATCCAAGATATATACAGAAGGGGATTCAAGCTCTAGAAAAAAGGAACAATATTATAGTTCGCCCTGCTGATAAGGGAGGGCAAGTAGTAATTCTTGATAAGCAATTTTATAATTCCCAATTTTCAGGTATGCTAGCCAATGATACTTATGCATTATTGGACAGAGACCCTACTAATGGATACAGACAGGATCTAAATAATCTGGTTGAATATGAATATGAGAGAGATATAAGAGAGAGATAACCAAAAAGGAGAAAAGGTACTTGGTACCTAGTTTTAGCTGTATACACACCATATACACTGTCCCAAAGGTTCATAAAGATCCTATTAACCCACTGGCCAGACCTATAGTGATTAGCATAGGGTCAGTGAGGGCAAAAGTAGGTCAATACTTAGATAAGTTACTTCAAACAAGTGTGATAAACACAAAAGCATACTTGAAGGACACAAAGAATTTTCTTCAACTTTTGAGCAATATCACATTATCTGATCATGAGGCTATATATTTAGTTACTGCGGATGTATCATCATTGTACACTGTGATCCAGCATGACGTGCACTGTTATCTCTAAATTGGGCTTTCAGCCAGAGCGATGATCTCCCTTACATACAGAAAAAAATATTGAGGATGGCACTTGATTTTTGCTTATCGCACAAACATTTTTGGTACGATGGGAGATTTTACGCTCAAAAAAAGGGGAGTGGCGATGGGTACAAAATTTGCACCCAGCTTCGCTAACCTCTTTATGAGTGAGTGGGCGTATAAGTTCATATTTTCCCTTAAGAGAGATGAACTTACAGTATATTTTATAAAAGGTTCATAGACAATCTGTTTTTAATTTGGGTGGGCTCCGAGTTGTTATAGGAATTTATGAATCATCTTAATACTAACTGTAATAATATTAGGTTGGAGTATCAGTGGAGCAACAAACAGGTTAATTACCTAGATGTGACTATTACTAAAAAGTGTAACCAGTTGGTCACTACTGTTTATTTTAAGCCTTCAGATCGCAACAGCTATCTCCCTATATACAGTGGACACCATCCCATATGGCTAAGAAACATCCCAAAAGGGCAATTTATGCGGGTTAGAAGGAATTGCACCCATGACTCTGATTTCTTGGTCCAATCAAAGGTCATCAAAAATAGATTTGTAGAGAAAGGTTATAGAGCTGACCATTTGGATGAAGTGATACAACTGGTTGGACAAACTTCTCAGGAAACCTATTTGATTGATAAAGAAAAAATCAGAGATGATAAACATGAATGGGGATACATTAGTAATTATCATTCCCAGTTTAGGGAGGTGGAAGGTATTTTCAAAAAATATTGGGGAATATTGAGCATGGATAAATCCCTTCCTAGTGACCCTGCTTTTATTGGCAGAAAGGCACCCTCTTTTGGAGATAGGGTGGTTAAAAAGGTGCTGGATCCACCAATCAAACCCCAAATGTTTTGGGACAGAGCAGGCTTTTACGCCAACAGGAAATGCAAAGTCTGTCAGCAGGTTAATACTCATATTAGGGGGACTGACTAGTTTTCGATCTACAGCTAATGGCAGAGAGTTCGATATTAGAGAGTTTATTTTGTGTAACTCCACTCATGTAGTGTACGCCCTTCGGTGCCCATGTGGGTTAATGTATATTGGCCATACTAAAAGAACACTAGGTAAACCTGTGTCGGAACATGTATACAATATTAGCATAGGATATAAAGACCATAATGTCTCCCTACATTTTAGGTGTGATAAAAAGGTTCCTCAAGGTGGGATTATAAACAGACCACAAACAGTAATCTTAAAAAATTACAAATTTATTGCTATATATAAGACAAATTACATAAACGACAAAACATTCATCATTATCGTCTTTTCCACCTGGCAGACGGAAGGAACCATACTATTCCACTCCATTTACAAGACTATATGGGGACCTTAGCCATAAGATAGACTCCCATGTAATTGGTTGGTGATTTTGGACACTTTTATACAAAGACCGAGACTGTGTCCATTATTGACACGATGCGCCTTTGGAGGATAAACATCCCCTACTCTTTGTGAAGTCCTTGTGATTGGAGATATGTTGAGGTCAACTCTATTGGCCAATTGCACTCCCTTTGACGGACCATTTGCTCTCTTCACTTGTTGAGTTATTGCTGTTCAGGTGGAACGCTTACACTTGGGACTTAAGCTACAGCTTTGGAAGTTTCAAGCCCTTTTAGTCCCTGAAGAAGGTCTACACTGTGTGTTTTTGAAACATGTTGGACGCTCTATCGGTTTGCAGCTTTTGTGCTTCCCTTTCAGATGGTTTTACAGCTGCCCCAACACATGTATTTGTTTTTAACATCTTGAATGTTTTGTCATTTATGTAATTTGTTATATATATATATATATATATATATATATATATATATATATATATACATATATATATACATATATATATATATATATATATATATATATATATTGTAATGTTTGGGGAACCAGCTAGATCGCAGGACACAGGCTTTTCACTCAAAAGGAGATTTATTGAACTTAAATAGCTTTACAGTAGCAAAAACAAAAGGAAAAGGTTTCAGTCTCACCGACTTGCAAAGTCCAGAACTGCTATTGCAGTTAAACAGTCCTTAGTTTCTGTTGCAGGTACATTCCCCTAGCAGGAGGTTTCCAGGCAGGACACTGCTATTCACTGTTGCTGCACACCAAAACACCATCCACCATCCACATTCTCCTCTACACTCCTCCACACCCTCTCTAACTTCCTGTCTTGTTTTAAACCCACTTCCTCTGACAGGTGAGTTAACCCTTTTTTGTTCCCTTAAAGGGACCACAGTCCAAACAGAGGGGAAACATAGTGTCCTTCCAGGACCCAGCCACGGCATCCTGTACAATATATATATATATATATATCAATAAATTTGTAATGTTTTACAATTAACGTTTGTGGTCAAAAGTGGATGAATGTGGAATAAGATCTTAATTTCTTTATAAATGCCATTAGTATAGACCACAATGCATTTTTAGGGTATCACCTCATGTATTTTTGACATGTTGAACCATTTTATTTTATATCTGTTTTATATTAATTTTAGGTAGTATTATAATGAGATGTCTATTTTTTATATATAGATGTTTGTAGATGATTTATGAATTAATTTGCTTTATTGATGTTTGAAGATATTTTATAATTATAGACATGTGAGAATGGCAATGTACATATACTATTCTGGTTCAATGTAACTATGGATTTAGATGTAGATTTGTATTGAACAAGTTTATGTCTATATACGCTCTGATTGCACAGATTGTTTGTGCTGTGATTCAGTCAGTGCACATAGCTCCTTACATCCTTCCAGCAATCCACGGTGATAACTGGGGAGCCGTTCGGCTGTGAGAGCTGATGGGGTTAACGCCTCAAGTTGCTACAAATATACGAAGCCGTGTCATGTGGCCACGCCTATTATATAGTTACATAGTTACATAGTAGGTGAGGTTGAAAAAAGACACAAATCCAACCTATGTGTGTGATTATATGTCAGTATTACATTGTATATGCCTGTATGTTGTGGTCGTTTGGGTGCTTATCAAATAGTTTTTTGAAACTATCGATGCACCCTGCTGAGACTGTGTAAGGGAGTTCCACATCCTTGCTGCTCTTACATTAAAAAAACCCTCTATGTAGTTTAAGGTTAAACCTCATGTCTTGTTAAACTCCCTTCCACTAAAAAGTTTTATCCCTATGGTAGGGTCACCAGTACAGTATTTATAAATTGAAATCATATACCCTCTCAAGCATCTCTTCTCCAGAGAGAATAAGTTCAGTGCTCGCAACCTTTCCTAATAACTAATATCCTCCAGACCCTTTATTAGCTTTGTTGCCCTTCTTTGTACTTGCTCCATTTCCAGTACATCTTTCCTGAGGACTGGTGCCCAGAACTGGACAGCATACTCTAGGTGCGGCCGGACAAGAGACTTGTAGAGCGGGAGAATTATCATTTTATTTCAGGAGTTGATCTCCTTTTTAATGCTGCCAATATTCTGTTTGCTTTGTTAGCAGAAGCTTGGCATTTCACACCATTGCTGAGCCTATCATCTACTAGGACCCCCAGGTCTTTTTCCATCCTAGATTCCCCTAGAGGTTCTCCCCCTAGTGTATAGATTGCATTCATATTTTTGCCACCCAAATGCATTATTTTACATTTTTCTACCTCATTTGCCATGTAGTTGCCCACCCCATTAATTTCTTCAGATCTTTTTGCAAGGTTTCCACATCCTGCAAAGAAGTTATTGCCTTGCTTAGCTTAGTATCATCCGCAAATACAGATATTGAACTGTTTACCCTATTCTCCAGGTCATTTATGAACAAAATAAATAGGATTGGTCCCAGCACAGAACCCTGGGGGACCCCACTACCCACCCCGAGTACTCCCCATTTATCACCACCCTCTGAATTCGCCCCTGTAGCCAGTTTTCAATCCATGTACTCACCCTATGGCCCATGCCAACTGACCTTATTTTGAACAATAAACATTTATGGGGAATGATTCTTCTTGAATCCATGCTGATTACTGCTAATGATACCATTATCATAATTAAAATCTTGTATATAGTCCCTTATCATCGCCACTATCATGTACCTGATCGGAGGCTGAAATGCTGGGAGGGCTTTCCTTGCGACTAAGTGCAGGGCGCCCCCTGAAGGTTGCACAGGGGGAGCTATACTCAAAGCGGCAGGGGTTGCTGGCTGCGGCAAGCTGAGATGAACCAGAGAAGTCCACTGGTGGGCAGCTGACGAGCAGGGTAGACTGTTGGGCAGGGGTAACTCGGAAGTACCAGAAGAGATCGTGCAGCAGGGAGTACCAGGAGCAGTGTCAGGAGCCAGGCCGGGGTTCATACACAGGACACCAAGCAGTAGCAAAGTCAATGAAACAAGCCAGGGGTCATACACAGTGCAGCAGATCAGAGCGGAGTAACAAGAACAAGCCAAGGGTCAAGCTGGGGTCAATGAAGAACAGATAGGTCAAGACAAGCCGGGTCGTTAGCAGGTAATCCAAGACAATAGGAACAGGAACTCAGGAATGTACAAGAAGCTGAAGATCATGCAGCAGTTACTGACTGCTGCAACATGCTTTAAATAGTATACTGGCATCTGGAGTCTCTCACGTAGTGCGTGTGCCTTGGCGCACAAGCGTGCGCATTGGCGCATGCTTTGGTGCGCGTGCACACTGAAGAATACACTATCCTGACAGCCCTCGCCCACGCGTGTGCGCGTGCGCATTAGCACTGGAGAATTTGCGTTTGTTGATACAAGATTCTGCAAGCCATAGATGTCAGTTCTCCTGCGGGTTAGTCCCTGACACCCTCAAAGAGCTTGCATACTTTTTAAGTTAGGCTAACTGGTCTGTAATTCCCAGGGATGTATTTTGGGCCCTTTTTAAATATTGGTGCTACATTGGCTTTTCTCCAATCAGCTGGTACCATTTCAGTCAGTAGACTGTCAGTAAAAATTAGGAACAATGGTCTGGCAATTACTTCACTGAGTTCCCTAATTACCCTCAGATGCAAGCCATCTGGTCCCGGAGATTTATTAATGTTAAGTTTCCCAAGTCTAATTTTAATTCTGTCCTCTGTTAACCATGGAGGTGCTTCCTGTGATGTGTCATAAGGATAAACACTGCAGTTTTGGTTACTGAAGCCCCCATTTCCCTCGTGAAGACTGAGGAGAAGAATAAATTCAATACCTTCGCCATCTCCCCATCCTTTGTAACCAGATGTACTTCCTCATTCTTTATGGGGCCAATTGTCCTCCCCTTTTTACCGTTTACATGCATAAAGAATTTCTTGGGTTTTTTTTTGCTCTCCTCTGCTATGTGTCTTTCATGTTCTATCTTACCCGCCTTAATTGCCCCTTACATTTCTTTTTGCATTCTTTATAAAGTCTGAATACTGATAATGATCCCTTAACCTTGCATTTTTTGAAGGCCTTCTCCTTGGCTTTTATATGCATTTTTACATTGGAGTTAAGCCACCCAGGACTTCTGTTCGTTCTTTTAAATTTATTACCCAATTGGATGCATTGGCTAATGCCCTTATTTAAAATGCTTATAAAGCAAACAATTTTATCCCAATTCATGCCTTCTAGCAAGGTTCGTAGTTTAGGGAAGATGGCTCTATTGAAATTCAGTGTCTTTGTATTCCCCTTATGTTTCCTATTTGTGTCATTTACAGTGCCTTGCAAAAGTATTCACCCCCTTGGCAGTTTTCATGTTTTGTTGCCTCACAACCTGGAATTAACATGGATTGTTTGAGGATTTGTATCATTTAATTTACAGAACATGCCCACAACTTTGAAGATGTTTTTTTTTATTGTGAAGCAAACAACAAATAGGACAAAATAACAGTAAAAGTCAATGTGCATAACTATTCACCCCCCCCTAAAATCAATACTCTGTAAAGCCACCTTTTACGGCTATCACAGCTCCAAGTCGCTTTGGATAAGTCTCTATGAGCTTGCCACATCTTACCACTGGGATTTTTGCCCATTCCTTCTTGCAAAACTGCTTCAGCTCCTTCAAGATGGATGGTTTACGCTTGTGAATAGCAATCTTTAAGTCTGACCACAGATTTTCTATTGGATTGAGGTCTGGGTTTTGACTAGGCCATTCCAACACATTTACATTTTTCCCCTTAAACCACTCAAGTGTTGCTTTAGCAGTGTGTTTGGGGTCATTGTCCTGCTGGAAGGTGAACCTCCATCCTAGCCTCAAATCACACACAGAGTGGTACAGGTTTTGCTCAAGAATATCCCTGTATTTAGCACCATCCATCTTTCCCTCAACCCTGACCAGTTTCCCAGTCCCGACTGCTAAAAAACATCCCCACAGCATGATGCTGCCACCACCATGTTTCACTGTGGGGATGGTGTTCTTTGGGTGATGTGATGTGTTGGGTTTGCGCCAGACATAGCATTTTCTTTGATGGCCAAAAAGTTAAATTTTAGTCTCATCAGAGCAGAGCACCTTCCTCCATACATTTTGGGAGTCTCCCACATGCCTTTTCGCAAACTCAAAACATGCCATTTTGTTTTTTGCTGAAAGTAATGGCTTTCTTCTGGCCACTCTGCCATAAAGCCCAACTCTAAGGAGCGTACGGCTTATTGTTGTCCTATGTACAGATACTCCAGTCTTTGCTGGGGAACTATGCAGCTCCTCCACAGTTACCTTAGGTCTCTATGCTGCCTCTATGATTAATGCCCTCCTGGCCCGGTCCGTGAGTTTTGGTGTGCGGCCGTCTCTTGGCAGGTTTGCTGTTGTGCCATTGTCTTTCCATTTGGTTATGATAGATTGATGGCGCTCCTAGGGATCATCAAAGATTTGGATTTTGTTATAACCTAACCCTCACTTGTTCTTCTCAACAACATTGTCCCTTACTTGTTTGGAGAGTTCCTTGGTCTTCAGGGCAGTGTTTGGTTAGTGGTGCCTCTTGCTTAGGTGTTGCAGCCTCTGGGGCCTTTCAAAAAGGTGTGTATATGTAATGACAGATCATGTGACACACACAGGTGGACATCATTTCACTAATTATGTGACTTATGAAGGTAATTGGTTGCACCAGAGCTTTTTATGGGCTTCATAACAAAGGGGGTGAATGCATATGGACATGCCAATTATCAGTTTTTTATTTCTGAAAAATAGTTTTATGTATATATTTTTCTAATTTTACTTCACCAACTTAGACTATTGTGTTCTGATCCATCACATATAATTCAGAATAAAAAAACATTGAACTAAAGACTGTAATGTAACAAAATAGGTAAACAGCCAAGGGGGGTGAATACTTTTGCAAGGCGCTGTATATTGAAGCCAATTGACATGTGATTGCTGTTTCCTAAATTTCCCCGTGTTTCCACATCCGTGATCAGGTCTGTATTGCTGGCAATCAGTAGATCCAGTAATGCTTTTTTTCTAGTTGGTGTGTCTACCATCTGAAGCATGAAATTAGACATTTAGGAACTGGCGAGGCTTAGACGATTGCGTGGTTCTCTCCGCCCAGTCTATGTCTGGATAATTAAAATCCCCCATTATGATAACGCTTCCCATCCTTGCTGCTAATCCAACTTGTGATAGGAGATCTGTCTCCCCTCCCTCCCTCAGGTTAGGGGGCCTATTGCATACTCCCAGTATTATTTTCCCCTTAGCTTCATCCCTTTGGAGCTCTACCCATAAGGATTCCACCTCCTTCGTAGCTCCCTTAGTGATGTCATTAATCATATTCACTATTCTTGGTACATTATTCTTGATAGATAGGCATACCCCTCCCTCTTTTTTACCCTCCTTATCCTTATATGGTTGCCAGCCAATCATGAGAGCTGTTGAACCAGGTCTCTGGAATTCCCAAAAAATCCAAATCCTCCTCATACAACAGTATCTCTAATTCACCCATCTTGTCCACCAGGCTCCTGGCATTGGTGAACATGCCACGTAGTTTAGACTATCCTCTTATTGGGTGTTCCGAGATTGCAACTGGGATTTTTTACTATACTTACCTTGGGTTTATGTGCTTTAGTCATTATATTAGGACCCTAAACCCCCCGGTACAGCGGGACTTTAAGGGCAAACAAAACATATATTGGTGTGTCATAAAATATCATTTTTTAGAAAGATTAAAAAGTATGTATAAAAAAACATTTACTACAGCACTTTTGGTGCATAACAGAAAAAATACATTTTCATCACATTATATTGTTTACATATTCCAAAGATGAATATAGTTTTCCTCCAAATAGCCTGACATGTTTCAGGAAAAAAATCCCTCCCTCAGAGGCGTTTATAGGAGATGATATAGTATATTCAATTATGAAATTATGAAAAAGTATATTGGTTTTGTTTAAAAGGAAGACAATTTTACTTGGAAACCCTGACTTTGCCACTAATAGTCCAACGGGAACGATGGACCCCGTCTTTGCTCAGAACAGCCCTCACAAGGGTCCCCGCAGAACGGCCACCACAACACAGCCACAAGGAAAACCCTTTTTCCTTTGCTGGTGATGAATATATGACCGCTCGTGGCTAGATTGTTAGATCACAACCCTGGGTTTTCTTTGTGGCTGTGTTGTGGTGGCCATTCTGCGGGGACCCTTGTGAGGGCTGTTCTGAGCAAAAACGGGGTCCACTTATATCCTATGCTTTAGTCAACCTACCACCAATGCCCCTAATACTACCCTCTGGAATATGTTCCGCACTGACTATCTCTACCTCTCCCCCCTTTGCCTAGTTTATAAACTCCTCTAACTTTTTGGCCATCTTTACTCCCAGCTGATCTGCACCCTCCTCATTTAGGTTCAGTCCGTCCCTTCTATAGTACTGGTGATCGACTGAGAAGTTGGCCCAGTCCTCCAGGAACCCAAATCCCTTCTTATTACACCAGCTCTTCAGTTACTTTTTTCTTCCCTAATCTCCCTCTCCCTTTCTGGTGTGGCTCAATGTACCAGTAGTATTCCTGAGAATACTACCTTGGAGCTCCTTTTCCTCAATTTAGCTCAGTCCCTAAAATCCCCAGCCCCTCCCAGTAATCTGTCCACCAGATCCGTGACCCGGTAGACAACATACAGTTCGGCGCTTCAGGTCTTTGTTACAGATTGCCCTCTCTGTTCTTCTAAGAACTGAGTCCCCTACCACCAGAATCTCTTTCCTTTCCCTTCGCTTCCCCCCCACTCTCACTGGAGGAGTTCTTCCCCCGGCAGCTAGGAGAGTCCCTCAGCTCCAGCTGTGCTGGTCCCTGACTGGTTTCACCAATGTCACTCAATGGAGCATACTTATTGGGATGCTCCAGCCCTGGATCGGCCTCCCTGGCACTTCCCTCTCTACCCTTCCTGACTGTCACCCATCTACTGTTTCCTAGTGCCTGCACCTCTTTGTCTAAACCCGCTTCTGTCCTGGCCCCTGCCGGCACCTGTCGTGTAGGTTCCTGGCTCTCCTTTAGTAGTTTAGTTTAGGGTCTTCTCAGTGCTGACAGTTGCTTCCCCAGATTCAGAACCTGGGCTTCCAGTGAAACAATGTACTTACATTTTGCACAGCAGTAATCACCCGTGATCGGATGATTAAGAAATGCAAAAATGTTGCAAGATGTACAACGAGTCGCATCTCTACACCCACCAGGCATTGTACCTACTAATTTAATGAGTATTGGGGATTATACCCTGTCCAAATTACCTAACAACTAGCTTTCTGAAACTAATAACCTAACAAGACAACACACAGGTACTCGTAGACCAATGTGCACTCGCTGACTAATGTGCACTCGCAGACCAATGTGCACTCGCTGACCCATGTGCACTCGCTGACCAACGTGCACTCGCTGACCAACGTGCACTCGCAGACCCACGTGCACTTGCACACCCATGCACACACACACACAATACACAGGTACTAACAATCCACACGCACTACTCAGACAACACTCAGGTACTCACAATACACAGGTACTACCTGACACTAATACTCAATACAGCCCACGTGCACTCGCAGCACTCATGTTCTTACAATACATAGGTACACACTTACAATACACAGGTACTTGACCCCTGTTATAACCTCTTGTTTTCAACTCTGGTTTTTTAACTCACCACTTAGTCCAGTTTCACTTGGTCTATGTTCCAGCAAGCACAAAGATGAGCAGGCTCACAATGAGTTCTACAGAATGTTATATAGGCCTCAAGCACCTGTGAAAAAGGTTTATAAAGCTACAAGGAAAAGCCCCAAAAAGAACCTAACGATGCAACCCAGCAATCACCAGCAGTCAAAAGCAAAACTTGTTTACACTCTCCACTTAAGGTCCCCTCTGTTTAGTTTCCAACCAGCAGTCTGGCAATTTCAGATGTGCTCTACAAAAAGTTATATAGGCCTCAAGCACCTGTGACCAATTAACCACTCTTAATTAGTAGGCTGAAGGAAGCAAAGAAAAAAAAGCTATTTAAAAAGTGACAGAAAAAGGTGTTAAAAAGCTACAAGGAAAAGCCCCCCCAAAAAAACAAAAAATGTAACCCAGCAATCACCAGCAGTCAAAAGCAAAACTTGTACACACTCTCCACTCAAAGTCCCCACTGTTTAGCTTCCAACCAGCAGTCTGGCCCAAAAACAGAAGATGGAAAGACGAAACGCGTCTGGGCGTGACCACATGGCTTGTGAGATTACCAGCAGCCACGAACTCTACCCAGGAAACACCGCTGTTAAGATTTCTAAGGATCGTGAGAGAGATCATGCTGTATAGTGTCTTATATATATTCTAATGCTGGTTTTTAACTGTTTTATTGTAAGTGCAATCCTAAAAGGAGGTTCCTATGGAATAAAAGCCTTAACAGGATCACGCTATGAGGTCTATTTCCCTTTGTTATTAGATACTGATACTGGTGGAAGACCCTGATCTTGAGTGACATGATGATGTGAAAGATATGACCAATAGGCGTATTGACTTTGCATATCTGGTAAGTGCAAATTTTGAGGGGAGCGGTATCACGAGGTGTGGTGAAGGTTTGCTTATTTATACTCCCGATTAATCCCCAAAGAAACACTCAGCAGAGAAAGTTTCATATGGACTCACCTGTCACAGAGTGTAATCACTTTGAGTTGTTTGGAAGTAAGGTGTGCAGTACACCGGATGAGCGCTGCTTTTGCTTTATTGATTATAACTGTGTGTTAGCGTTTTAAAGCACATGTGATATTGATTGTTTTGTATGTTATAGCAGCTGCTCATATGTTTTTTATCTATGTCAATTTATTTCCCACAAGCGCTGGATTAGTAATTTATTTTGCTTTTAGGTTTACTGTTTACACAAGATCATAAACATCATTAAAAAAGCAACGGTTCTAAAAGTTTTAGCTTTATATATACTTAAACAGAACTTGTTTAGGACATCCGTGTCCATTTTCAAGTTTGTATGCTAAGATAACCTGGGCTTCTAATGCCGCGTACACACGATCGGACTTTCTGGCATACTTGGTCCGGCACACTTTCCGACGGACTTTGTCCGCCAGGTGCGCCGGACTTTAAAACGGACGAACTTGCCCACACACGACCGGACTTTCTGGCAGGCTAAGTCCGCCTGTCTTTCCGACAGACTTTCGCCGGAGTTACGGCGGACTTTCAGAATGAACGGACTTGCCCACACACGGACAAGTCCGTTCATTTTGAACGTGACTCAGGACTATAAAAGGAAGTCAATCTTGCCGCTTTTATCGGCGAGATTGACACCTTGCGAGCCCCGTCGCGGGTCATACCAGGCCCTTAGGTCTAGTATGGATTTTAAAGGGAAGCCCCTACGCCGAAAAAACGGCGTGGGGTCCCCCCTAAAATCCATACCAGACCCTGATCTGAGCACACAGCCCGGCTGGTCAGGAAAGGGGGTGGGGACGAGCGAGCGCCCCCCCCCTCCTGAACCGTACCAGGCCGCATGCCCTCAACATGGGGGGTGGGTGCTTTGGGGGAGGGGGCACCCTGCGGGGCCCCCCCACCCCAAAGCACCTTGTCCCCATGTTGATGAGGACAAGGGCCTCTTCCTGACAACCCTGGCCGTTGGTTGTCGGGGTCTGTGGGCGGGGGGCTTATCGGAATCCGGGAGCCCCCTATAATAAGAGGGCCCCCAGATCCCGGCCCCCCACCCTATGTAAATGAGTATGGGGTACATGGTACCCCTACCCATTCACCTAGGGAAAAAGTGTCAATAATAAAACACACTACACAGGTTTTTAAAATAATTTATTAAACAGCTCCGGGGGGGTCTTCCTCCAGCTTCGGGGGTCTTCTTCCGGCTTCGGGGGTCCCTCCAGTTCCTCTTCTCCCGGCGTCCGGTTGGTTCTTCTCCGCTCTCTCTGGCCTCTTCTCCCGGTGTTCCAGTTCTTCGGCCGGCTCCTCCGCTGTCTTCAGGCCACTCTCTTGCCAGCGGAGGTCTGGACTTCTGGGCTTCTTGTCTTCTTCCCTCTTCTCTTCTCCAGATGTTGACATGACGTTCTCTCCGGCTGGACTGCTCTCTGAGGGCTCCGTTGTGACTTATATAGGTGGAGACCCCGCCCCCTTATGATGTCACAGTCCCTGGGCATGCTGGGACTGTGACGTTTTAGGGGGCGTGGTCAACATCAGCTGTTCTTTATTTGTAAAAACGTTTGAAAACCATTTATCATTTTCCTTCCACTTCACAATTAAGTGCCACTTTGTTTTGATTTATCACATACAATTCCAATAAAATACATTTAATTTTTTTGTTGTAACATGACAAAATGTGGAAATGAATACTTTTGCAAGGCACTGTACATTGCTTTTTGACTGTATGTACTAATCTTTGGAACACTTTAGGGATTGTTTTATCTGTTATAGCCTCCTGTGTTATATCTATTATTTTGTACTTAACCATGAGAGAGCTATGGGAAATGATGCTATATACGTGATGCTATATGAATAATAATGGAACTAGTTTGGTCTTATGCAGGATATTCAGATTGATCTTCATTAGTTAGACTTGAATGTATGTGAGAGATAATGCCACCTTTTAGAGAGAAGTTATCACACATCAGCTCAAATAGGGTATAGTTAATTTAGCTGCTTAACATGAGATTTTAAAAAAGTTAATAAATACAATATTATAAAATGTAATCACTAAGAGGATGACTAGTGGATTCTCCTCATGGGATTATCTTTTAGGCTCACAATAAGCATGCAGATTATGGTATCTGACTATTTTCCTGAGCTACATATTTGTTTCTGATCAGTGACTGAGAAAGTGCCTTATACAGAGGATCAGCATGTCAAGTGGGCGACTCATCTGGAGAAGGAGGACATCAATGGCAGCCCCTTGTACACCTCTCATTACAAGTTGTTTTAGCCCTTAGCAGAAAAGATTTGGTTTAAAACTGGATTGTACAATGGAGTGAACTTATAATAACACAAGGCACGTTTTGTGCAAACTGATTGGCTTATCCTTTGTTTAACGCTGTACCCATTCCCTGTAGTCTGAAAACCCATTCAAAATCCATTCAAACCATTGGATAATTCTCAGTAGCCATTTACATATTTATACACGTATATACATAATTATTCATATATACAGATATATTCTATTTGGAATGACGATTTTTACAGCTGCTTCAGATTGAAAGCCATTAACCTGGGACAAGCAGAGAGATAAGCAGGCAATTATTCTCAGTGACAAGCAGTGGTGCTAATATATTACTTTCTGGTAGAGAGTTATGCCACGTACACACGGTCGGACATTGATCGGACATTCCGACAACAAAATCCTCGGATTTTTTCCTACGGATGTTGGCTCAAACTTGTTTTGCCTACACATGGTCGCACAAAGTTGTCGGAATTTCCGATCGCCAAGAACGCGGTGACGTCAAGCACGTACGACGAGACTAGAAAAGGCCGGTTCAGAACCAAGCGCAGCACCCTTTGGGCTCCTTTTGCTAATCTCGTGTTAGTAAAAGTTTGGTGAGAGACGATTCGCGCTTTTTCAGACTCGTGGCTTTCAGATCGTTTTCTGCCGTTCAGTTTGCGCTTGTGGGTTTGTATCTGCTCTTCAGTGCGTGCAAGCAAGTTCCGCGTGACTTTAGTCACTGTATTCTTGTTCGTTCGTTACTGGTTTTCAGGTCGCTCTTCACAGGCCTTGCTGTTCTTCAGTGCGTTCTGTTACTTCGTTCTGAGCAGCCGACCGTTTTATAGCCATGTTTCGTATGCGTACTCCTCGTAGAGTTCGTGCTGTGCGGGGGCTTGGTGTTGGGGTCCTGACCTTGACACAAGTCCAGTCCATGAACAGGGTGGGGAGGAGTTCATGGACCAAGAATTGGTTGCTTCAGCGTGACCAGTTCTGTCATATGCCTTTGCTCCGTGAGATCCGTGAGAATAATCCTGATGATTTCAGGAACTTTCTCCGGATGACGGACCCCGTGTTTCACCGTTTGTTGGCTTCGCTGACCCCCTATATCAGCAGGCAGGGTACCTGCATGAGGCAAGCCATCACTCCGGAGCAGAGGTTGGTCGCTACCTTGCGGTATTTGGCCACAGGGAGAAGCCTGCAGGACCTCAAGTTCTCGACAGGCATCTCCCCCCAGGCTCTGGGGATCATTATCCCAGAGACCTGTTCTGCCATCATACAGGTCCTGCAGAAGGAGTATATGAAGGTAAGATTTTTTTCCTTTTATATCACATTTTATTGTATTGAATGTTTGCTAATATATTGTATTTCTTTCCTCATTCCCTAATTACCATGATTGTATTATGCTGTGAATGTCCCCTTTGTCCTCATGCATGCTGGATTTTTATGTAATTATTATTTTATGTCCTTCATACATATTTCCCCTTCAATAACCTCTCCAGCATGGTGTCTCCTGCCCCTATATTCACCTCATGTAGTCACTTAACAATGTATTTTATCAACTCCATAGTAGTGCTTTACCCCAAACACCCCCTAAAATGTTTGGAAATGTTATTTTGGATTTAAATTCAGGCAGAGGGCCAGAGGCTTTTTTTTGTGGTGTCCCCAAATTTTTGGTAACCCTCCCTCCCCCCAACTGCTAAGTCAGCTGATCCCAATTCTCTATCCTCAATCATCTATCTGCTGACTTTGCCAAACCCATACACACTATACCCATCTCTTTACTGGTCAGATTTATGGATGAATTCCCCAAAGCATGTAGTGCAAGGGCCTGCCTGTATACTTTCCAGTGGTACTGTTTAAAGTTCTTGTATCCTATTATGATCTTGATAGGTAATAGCAGAATGTCCAAATGTGCTCAAATGTGTACAGTGTGTATTTATATCTTTGTATTATGACACTTCTTACCTGTCCAGTGGGCTGCCAATAGTGTAACAAAGGAGGGGCTGTTCCAAGTAATACCCTGTATTTAGGCATTCATCTCTCAATGAAGTGAAGAGGGTTACCTGTCCAAGAGTCCCCCCCCCCACTATAATGTTAGAAATGGCCCATGAGAGGGGGGGAGGGGGAATATGATAGGTGTACCTTATACTTTGTTGTTGTTAAATTCCCCTTAATAAATGCTATCTGGAGGTTGACCCATAATGTTTGTGTCTAATCTGCTTGCCAGGTTTCTGTGAAAAAATAGTAATGTTTTTTTTTTTTTCCTCAACAGTTTCCTTCCACGCCACAGGAATGGCAGACTGTGGCCTCCCACTTTGCCCAGCGGTGGGACTTTCCTAACTGCGGAGGGGCAATTGATGGGAAACACGTCCACATTGTCCCACCACCCAACTCGGGGTTGTACTATTATAACTACAAGGGGTTTAATAGTATAGTGATGTTGGCGGTGGTGTCGGCTAATTACGAGTTCTTGTATGTGGACGTGGGAAAGAATGGCCGGATGTCCGATGGTGGAGTCATCGCCCAGACGGAGTTCTACAGGCGTCTCCAGAATGGCAGTTTGGACTTGCCACCTCCAGAGGACAATGTTGAAGGTCTCCCATTTGTGTTCGTTGCTGATGAAGCATTTGCGCTGGGGGACCACCTGATGCGGCCATTCCCGATGAGGACCCTCATCCCGGAACAGAGGGTTTTTAATTACCGGCTGGCCAGAGCCCGAAGAGTGGTGGAGAACACATTTGGAATCCTGGCCAGCCGGTTCCGACTATTTCTGACACCCATCCATATGGCGGAGTATAAACTGAACCATATTATACTGGCGTGCTGTGTTCTCCATAATTTTTTAAGAAAACATTCAGCCAACTATGCTGGCTCAGTTGGGCCTGAGGCCGGAATCCCAAATACTTCCACAATGACGGCACTTGAAAGCGGCCGTCCTGGCTTGCCCTCCCTGAATGCCCGTGATGTCAGGTTACGATACCTGGAGTTCTTTGTGGGTAGGGGGGCTATCAATATGCCAGACAATATGTGACACCTTTTTTAAATAAAAAACAACCAAAAGCAATTCTTGGTGGACATTTACTGCTTGTGTTTGTTTTAGCTGACCCTGACAGAAATGTGTTGAGTGCAGAAAATGTCGTGATTGGGTAACCTTATAAAAAACAGTGTTGGCTGGTACTTCCTAAATGCAAAAACACATTTCACTTCAAGTGCACTTGCAACTGCACTGAACCTGCACTTGTAGTGCAAAGTGTATTTGCCCTTAGGAAATAACCCCCATTTGTGCATAAAACAACAATTACATCACCCCAAAAGTGTTGTTGTAGTGTTGAGACAATAATCCACACATTCTTGAGTAAGGCACTTTTTTATACCTGCACAATCAAAATGTGCATTTACCAAAGGTTTTTAAAACAAACCAACATGTTTGTAGTATAAAATGTTTGCAGTAGCATTATGAATAATCAAAATATCCATTTCAGATAAAACAGGCCTGTGTAAAACCAACAAGAAAGCCAAAAAACTAGAACTTACAAAGTTCACATTAGGTAAAACCTGAAGGCTATATCAGACATCAGTATTTAGGAACTGGGTTTGATATAGCGTTCAGATGGGGGGAACTCACCCCTGGAAAAGCCAAATTTGGAAGATGCACACCAATTTACGAATGTCAACATGTGCTATCTGCCATCAGGGGGGATCAAGGGACGTGTTTTGGGGGAGCAAGCCCTTCCTCAACGCTACTTTATAATTGAGGAAGGGGTTGCCCCCCCAAAACGCGTCCATTGATCTCCCGTGATGGCAGATAGCACATGTTGGCACACTGTGTGCATCCTCCAAATTTGGCTTTTAAAAACATTGTTAAAATTGAAAATACTGAAAACCGGTCATTTTGTGGGGTTTAAATTCGCCCCAAAACATCAATGATGTTATTATTTTTTGTAATAACATCACGTATTTGTTGCTGGATGTTTTGCAATTGGAGATTACACCCCATGATCTCCCCTATCAGTATCTGGGCACTTTCAGAAGTAAAGCGTTCTGGATCCACAACATCACGATCACCTAAAAAGAGATAAAGAACAAAAAAAAAGGTCTCAAAAATCTGCCACCAGCCATCTCTTTTACCTGAGTCTGTGGTCGCAGACACTCACCTGTTGTGGTGCCAATCTCCACCACGTCTTCTTCTTCCTCCTGCTCAGCATCTTGGGTTTGGGGTAGTTCCCCTTCTTCCAGAGGGGGGGGGGGGTCTGTGTTCTCCTGGGATGAGGGGTGTCCGAGTCTTTTCTCCCCTATGTAAAACAAAAATGGTATACTTAGCACACAGATATTTGATGGCAGAACTATAGAAATAGGAAACATTGCTTGGAAGTGGGGTACAATTGTCTATTTTAGCCGAGTTCCAAGATGTATATTTTTTATTGCCCTTTGTCAAGCTGCAATACTTTACCTGTTTGGTACAAGCTTCACACATGTAACCCCCCCTATAGTATACACTGGAGCACCTGTGTGCCCCCCCTAATAAAAATGGTGTTCTTGTGTCCCACACTAGTGCTCCAGTGTCCAGATGTGAAAACAGCTGCTCAGTGTCCTCTCCTTACACACAATCTAGTTTGCATTTCATTCTAGTAACAAACCCATCTACCTAAACAAATATTTGGCATCCAAGTAGGCCCCAAAAAAATGTGGGAAAATGCATATGGCCTAAACAATGGTGTTCTAGAGGCCGAACGAAAAATGTTTGATACGAACGAATAATGGGCCCATGAACATTAAAGTTGACCTTTTTAAACGTTACAATTAATAAAAGCATATTGGAGCAGAACGAACGGAATAAAGCCAGAAAGAATATAAACACAGCACAACTACTTACTTTTTTGCAGCACTCTCCGGATCTTTCGGTACTGCTCCGGCTCTCTCAACTTCAGGTCCGACCACCGCTTCCTGAGCTGATCTTTTGATCTTCGGACCCCGAAATTCCGCTCGAGACTCCTGACCACTTTCGCCATGATCTTGGCCTTTCGGATGTTCGGGTTGGGGTAAGGCCCATATTTGCCATCATAGTCGGACTTCTTCATGATGTCGACCATCTCCAACATCTCCCCAAACGACATATTTGTGGCCTTAAAACGTCTCCTTCTGGATCGGGACGTGCCTGGATCCGGGCTTTCCTCCTCCTCCTCGTTGCTACAATTAGCACGCACCTGGTGTGACTCCGCCATCATGCTCTTCCCCCCACTGCACCGAACTAAAAGGGGCGGGGAATAGAATAGAAAGAACGTCAGGGGCGGGCGGAGTTACACACATGCGCAGTGTCTATAAAGCGTAACACGCGTGCGTATTACGTACGATCTGTGAGCGGAGGAAGGAGCATTGGACGCGCCGATCGTAAGAACGAAGGTAAGAGACAAACTTGGGCCTATACTGCTTCTAGATTGAGGACTATATTGTAACAAGATTAGGAGAGTTTTGTCTGACATTAGGCTTTGTCTTGTGTTGTGTCTTGCAGTGAACATGGATATCTTAATGAGAGATACTGACTTCATGTCACTATTCATTGATATGCTAAGAGAGCTGCCCTGTCTGTGGGAGATTACCCACCCCCATTTCAAAAACCAAGCAAAGAGGAAGGCAGCACTGGAGCAATTATGTGAAATTGTGAAGCAGGTGATCCCCACGGCAGACATCACTTATTTAAAGATCTTAATTGGTGGCCTGAGGAGTACATATCTGAGGGAGCGCAAGAAAGTCCTGGATTCACAGAGATCCGGAGCAGCAGATGACATCTATGTCCCCAGGATGTTGTACTACGACAGGCTGCACTTTCTGGCAGGCCAGACTGAACCCAGGCCATCCCTCTCCAGTCTTCCTTCCACACTTCCTTCCCCCCCGGCTGAGGCTTCTGACGCCCAACCTGGGCCTTCCAGGCCACATGTGGAGGAGCCCAGATTGAGCCAGGTATAGCATTCCTCTAAATATTTCTGCTTGTACTATCAATGATGTTACCTAGATGTTAGTTGGGAGTACTAATTTATGATTGTGATTGATGATGCAAAAACTAAAACCATGTCCCTTTTTCATACACAGGGAAGTCTCAGCCAGGAGGTGGCTGATCTGCAGGTCCCTCCACCCACCCTGAAAACAGAAAGTGGCAGCAGGAGGAGTAGCCTAGAGGAGGCGGCTATCAGATTTTTTTGGAGGGCTACAGAGGTCCTGGGAGCACCACACACCAGGCAGGAGAACCTTGCGGCATTCATTGCCTATAAAATGCAGAGGATGGAGGAGGGCCAACAAGCCAGGTGTCAGGCCCTCATTTCAGAGGCTCTGGAGAAAGGTGTGAGGGGACAACTTACACCTCACACACAGCTTTGGGATGGTCCTCCTCCTCCTCCTCCCTCTCCACCAGGTCCTACCAGTCCTCCTCCAGGTCCTCCCAGTCCTCCTCCAGGTCCTCCCAGTCCTCCTCCTCCTCCAGGTCCTACTCCTCCTCCTGCCACATCTCCTACTGCACAGCCACAGCCCGGAAGGAAGTGTGAAAGGAAGACCAGAGAGTGATTGCCCTGGATCCAGTCTGGTCGGCCAAAAGATGCAGCCTCTTGTGGTACCACAGCCTGGGGACACTGATGTCATCTGCTGCTATCCAAGTCTCTGTGAATCCCGGACCAGACTGCCCTCCCTTATATATGGACTCCTCAGGCCACCAATTTTGAGGTTTAAGAATTGATGTCTGCCCTGGGGGTCCCAGGCTTCACTAATTTCTGCTGTTGATCCAGTGTTGCCTTCCTCTTTGTTTGGTTCTGATCCCTTAATAAAGGATTTTTGTTTTGAATTATACTCTCCTATGTGTTTTACTTCAAAAATGACAGTTGGTTTGTGAGGATTCAGGTACATTGCAAATATACAATGTGAAATGAACAAGGGACACCAACAACAAAAAATCTCATGGAGATTAAATAATAAAAGATATCAATGGTGTTGGGGTAACTTGCCACACAAAACACACACAAAAATATTCTGGAGTAAAAATAAAAATAACATTGAACAAAGATCAGCCTTGGAAAAAATCCAAACATTAAAGAAAAAAAAAGGCTTAAAAACCAAAAAAAAAAAATATAAAAAAAATATAAAACTGTCAGATGTGACAACTAATAACAATATATTGAGGGAATCCCACTAAAAAAACACAAATCAAACTTTGTGAGAAGTGTGTGTGAATATGAGCAGCAAAACCACTTAATTTTTGTCACATTATAAAGAAGAAGAGAGTGCGCTGTATTAAACCATTTTTTACATTGCAGCGTGACAAAAGTGGTGTATCCATTGCGAACGCTAAGTTTACCAGAATGAGCTGTCCCGTGTCGGAATTTCTTCAGAGCATGCGTGGCACTTTGTGCGTCGGAACAGGCCACACACGGTCGGAATTGACGCGATCGGATTTTGTTGTCGGAAAATTTTATCTCCTGCTGTCCAACTTTGTGTGTCGGAAAATCCGATGGAAAATGTCCGATGGCGCCCACACGCTCCGATCGGACATTGTCCATCGGAAAATCCGACCGTGTGTGCGGGGCATTATAGTAGCGTTTGGTAGGTAGCTTTCAGTTCAGAAATGTCTTGGGATCACAATAAAATAAAGGAGATTTACCCAATGCATGTTACCTATGACAAACATTACAAGGTATACATTGTTTTAATCATGACTGCAGTTTTACTTAAAGGGGTTGTAAACCTCTCAAGGTGTTTCACCTTAATGCATTCTATGCATTAAGGTGAAAATCTTCCTGTGATGCAGCAGCCCCCCGAGCCCCCTTTTACTTACCTGAGCCCCATAATTCTCATGACGGGAATGAGCACACCAGCTCCGGCCATTGTCTCGTGTCCTGATTGGATAGATTGATAGCAGCGCAGCCATTGGCTCCTGCTGCTGTCAATCAAATCCAATGATGCAGGCATCGGGGCTGAGTCCTGCTGTCTGAGTGAATAGATGCAGCAACAGGTCTCGGGAGGCAGGTGTCTTGAAGGAGAGCGCTTCTCCGACAGGGCACTCGAGAAGAAGAGGGGTCACCAGCGCCACTGAGGGACCCCAGAAGAGGAGGAGCAGGGCCACTCTGTGGAAAACCAACTGCATTGAGGAGGTAAGTATAATAGTTTGTTATTTAAAAAAAAATGCGGGTTTTTTAACCCCTTTAAAGTAGATGTAAACCCAATTCATGAAATTTGAGCTGGACACATATATCTGTAGTGTTTTCCTATCTCTTTTCAAAGCACCAAGTCCCCATGGCTTTCTTCTGCTCCGTTCTTCGGTGATCAGCATGATAACTTCTGAAACATTTTCGGACACAAGATAAAATCATTCTGAAATTTGTGTCGTGGGAGGTTGCTATAAATAGGTTAGCAGAAAATTAAACAATACAGCTCTATAAGTCTCTGCCTGTCTCTGCCTATGTGGAGGGGGTGTGTGCCTTTCCTCCAATCAGCTGTCTTGGCTGAATGCCCAGACTTCACACTCAGTGCAAAACAGGAAGAGAAAATCTGTAACATGATCTAAACTTTCTAAAGAATATATAAAGCTGAAGACAGCAGATATACATGTAAAACTTATGTAGGGAGATTTGTTTCATCCCTGTGTATCATCTGGGGCTGTTCACTTCACTGGGTATATGTGAGGGTTTACATCCACTTTAACTAGGCTGACATAGATCTGTCTTAAAGTGTAACTAAACAAAAATGTAATACACTTTATTACAACACAAATGTTATACATTGCATCATCCATAGATATGGGGATGGCATTAGTCTGCTTTTTTTTCAGTATCTCTTCCCTTTATTTTTGGTGGGTTTTTGTGTACATGGAATTTGGATGTTTTTAATGAGAATGGGTTTTGTTGTTGATTAACCACTAGACGACCAGCTCACACAGATATACTGTGGCAGGTCGGCTCTCCTGCGTAAACTGACGTACCTGTACGCCGGTCCGTGCAGGGAGGATAGCGGGCGCGCTTTCCCCGCACACCATGGGAGCGTGCCTGTGGGTCCCGTGGACTCGATGTCCGCCAGCGACCCGCGATCGTGGTGAGGAGAGGCAGAACGGGGAACTGCCTATGTAAACAAGGCAATTCCCCTTCTGCCAGATGACATGACAGAGATCTACTGTTCCCAGTGATTGGGAACAGTGAACTCTGTCATGTTCCAATGAGCCTATCCCCCCACAGTTAGAACACACCCAGGGAACACACTTAACCCCTTGACCGCCCCCTAGTGTTAACCCCTTCCCTGCCAGTGTAATTTTTACATTGATCAGTGCATTTTTATAGCACTGATCAATGTAATAATGTCACTGGTCCCCAAACAGTGTCATTTGGGGTCAGATTTGTCGCAGTACTGCTAAAATTCGCAGATTCGCAGATCGCCACCATTACCAGTAAAAACAATAAAAAAAATAAATAAAAGTCCCTAAACCTATCCCATGGTTTGTAGACGCGATACCTTTTGCACAAACCAATCAATATACAGTAAGCCTATTGCTTTTTATTTTACCAAAAATATGTAGAAGAATATATATCAGCCTAAACTGATGAATAAATTTGTTTTTTTATATATTTTTTTTGGATACGTATTATAGCACAAAAAAAAAAAAAAACGCAGAGGTGATCAAATACCACCAAAAGAAAGCTCTATTTGTGGGAAAAAAAGTACATCAATTTTGTTTGGGTACAGCGTTGCACGATCGCGCAATTGCCAGTTAAAGCGATGCAGTGCCATATCGGAAAAAATGGCCTGGTCATTAAGGGGGCAAATCCTTCCGGGGCTGAAGTGGCTAAGGAACCCATATCTTTCATTAGTAGTGAAAACTTCTCCTGAAGAGTTGAGATGCATGCACTGATGGGTGGATGAGTGTTCTGACTTCAATCTTGGCTTCATCATCACCTTCATGCACAGAAAAAAAATCAGGCTGCATTCACACCTGGGCATTTTGAATGGAGGGCAGAATCGGCACAATTCGGCCTGCGATTTAAAAATGTTCAATCAAAATGACAAATTACACAGCGCAAATTTCAGATGCTATTCATTTAAATGGCACCTAAAAATGAGATGCGTTCTGCTGTGGTTGTTGTGTGATAAATAAGCAGAAAAAAGATCCTGATCCTTTTTTTGGCCGACAAGCTTCACGTGATGCGGTTTACTGCGTTGCAGCTCAATTTATTGTGCTACAACTGCAGCAGAACCACACCACAAATGAATGGCATCTGAAATTTGTGTTGTGCAATTTGTCGTTTTAGCAGAGCATTTTCAAATCGTGGACAGAATCTCTGCAATTCCGCAGAGATTCAAACCACCCAGGTGTAAATGCAGCCTTAGTGAATACAGTTTTATTTATTCCTTAGCACTTCCCACTTCCTGTTATAGGAGGACAATGCTCAGTGATTAGATTTCCATTAATTCCTGAGCACTTCCTATTATAAGATGACAACACTCCGTTCCCATCTCCCAATTGTGCTCTTGTATTATCATCCTGGCCCACAATGGAGACTACAAGTGGACGTTGGAACACACATTATGCTGGTGTGTCCACTATTGTCACTATCAGGAAATTAACTAATCAGGAAATGCCTTGCAGCCATCGATGGAGTGTATGTAGACAGTAATAGGGATGGACCGAACACCCCCCTTGCTTGGTTTGCATCCAGAACATGCGAACAGGCAAAAAATTTGTTTGAACACGCGAACACTGTTAAAGTCTATGGGACACGAACATGAAAAATCAAAAGTGCTAATTTTAAAGGTTAATATGCAAGTTATTGTCATAAAAAGTGTTTGGGGACCTGGGTCCTGCTCCAGGGGAAATGTATCAATGCAAAAAAAAGTTTTAAAATCGGCCGTTTTTTCGGGAGCAGTGATTTTAATAATGCTTAAAGTGAAACAATAAAAGTGAAATATTCCTTTAAATTTCGTACCTGGGGGGTGTCTATAGTATGCCTGTAAAGTAGCGCATGTTTCCCGTGTTTATAACAGTCCGAGAGCAAAATTACATTTCTAAAGGAAAAAAAAAGTCATTTAAAAGTGCTAGCGCTAGTGCCGGCTATTAATGAATTGTCGGTCCCAACAATACACATAAAAGTCATTGAAAATCATTGAAAAAAAAAATGCGTGGGGGTCCCCCAAAATTCCATTACCAGGTCCTTCAGGTCTGGTATGGATATTAAGGGGAACTCCGCGCCAAAATAAAAAAAAAAATGGTGTGGGGTTCCCCCCAAAAATCCATACCAGACCTGAAGAGTCTGGAATGGAATTTTGGGGGAACCCCACACCATTTTTTTTTAATTTTAAGGGGAACTCAGTGGCAAAATTAAAAAAAAAATGGCGTGGGGTTCCCCCAAAAATCCACACCAGACCGGGATCCGAGAACGCAACCTGGCAGGCCACAGGAAAACAGGGGGAGATGAGAGAACACCCCCCCGAACCGTACCAGGCCACATGCCCTCAACATGGGGCCTCATCCCCACAACCCTTGCCTAGTGGTTGTGGTAGTCTGCGGGCAGGGGGCTTATCGGAATCTGGAAGCCCACTTTAACAAAGGGGACACCCAGATCCCACCCCCCCATGTGAATTGGTAAGGGGTACATTGTATCCCTGCCATTTCACAAAAAGAAAGTGTCAAAATGTTAAAAAACCACAGGAGATGGCTTGGGACAAGTCCTTTATTAAAAATAAAAAATAAAAAATAAAAAAGAGATTCCAGCGATGCAATCCAATAAATCCATGCTCCTACTCCAATGTAATCCAATTCTCCTTCTCCAGCGAGGAACACGCACAGGATCCTGCCTCCGCCAGAGGCACCCAGCCAATGACACGGCACTAGCTTGACAGCTCTTATGTAGCTGAGGGCGGGGCCACCATCACGTGATTCTGCCCCCCTCTGACAGGGGGAAACGCCAATGCACATAGAGGGGGGTCTGGGATCTGGATGTCCCCTTTGTTAAAGGGGACTTCCAGATTCCGATAAGCCCCCCGCCCGCAGACCCCCACAACCACCGGGCTAGGGTTGTGGGGATGAGGCCCTCATCCCCATCAACATGGGGACATCCTCCCCATGTTGAGGGCATGTGGCCTGGTATGGTTCAGGAGCGGGGGTGCTCTCTCGTTCTCCCCCCCTTTTCCTGCGGCCTGCCAGGTTGCGTGCTCAGATAAGGGTCTGGTGTGGATTTTTGGGGGACTCCCACGCATTTTTTTAAATTTTTCAATGACTTTCAATGACTTTTATGTGTATTGTCGGGACCGACAATTCATTAATAGCCAGCACTAGCGCTATCACTTTTAAATGACTTTTTTTTCCTTTAGAAATGTCATTTTGCTCTCGGACTGCTATAAACACGGGAAACATGCGCTACTTTACAGGCATACTATAGACACCCCCCAGGTACGAAATTTAAAACAATATTTCACTTTTATTGTTTCACTTTAAGCATTATTAAAATCACTGCTCCCGAAAAAACGTCCGATTGTAAAACTTTTTTTTGCATTGATACAAGTCCCCTGGGGCAGGACCCAGGTCCCCAAACACTTTTTATGACAATAACTTGCATATTAACCTTTAAAATTAGCACTTTAGATTTCTCCCATAGAATTTTAAAGGGTGTTCTGCGGCTTTTCGAATTTGCCCAAATTGTTCGCTGTTCGGACAGCCAATGTTCAAGTCGAACTCATGTTCAACTCAAACAGATAGCCCATCCCTAGACAGGAAGTGGCTGATAAGAGGCTGCATGAGATCCGAGACATTGAGATGCAACAAGGGATGACAAAAAGATGAAAACAAGTATTTTAATAAAAGGGCAATTGTTTATAAGACAGAGTGCTTTATCAAACTACATGCTATTCAGTAAGGGCTTATATCTACAGTATTTTAAAGACTAAGTTCACCTTTTTCAGGCAGAATTTCACTTTTCATAATAAACAGAAGACTTTTCCAATGTCTTTTCTGCCCAAGCCATCCCGATGTGCTTATCTCTCACTTGACTAGTCCATGGCAGCCTTCAGTCTGCACCTTCTCTGTTCAAAATTAAAAAAAATGCAAATTAGGTCATCACTTTGTGTAGCATCATGTGACCATCCAGAAAACTTCATATCCCATCATGTACTGCCTGACTGCATCACAGAATAGGGTGTGCTTACCTCTCTGGACCATACCTCCCTCATTACTACACCACCTTTTTTTTATTTCCACCCACTTTCCTACTTCTTGCTTTAAGGTGGCTATACACTAAACAATCTGATTGTACAATCTCCTTTAGATCTACCATGTTGTAGAGCAAGGTCCTGTCTGATTTCATGCAAATTAAATAGCGTGTTCAGGTGGGTCCTCCTATTGCATAGTTTTGGTAAGTCTAAAGGAAATTGTACAGAGATTGTACAATCAGATTGCATAGTGCATGGCCAGCTTTAGTACATAGGAGGGAGTGGGTGGAGACACTCAACTGTCATTGTTCTTGCGTAAACACACCAATTTCACTTTCAGGCCCCATTCAAATCTAGTGTAGTGGGTGTGCATGTTTTTTGGGATGTTTTTCCCACAACATGCATTGGGCAGCCCATTCATTTCAGGGGGTTTCCCTACACATGAGACATCGACATGGGAATATTTGGCATGTTGCAGTTAGCATGTTTTTTACTGCGCGTTTTGTTGCAATTGTTGAGCATTTCTTCACGCAGCAAAATACGTGTTTGCTTCAGTATTTGGGGTGCCATTAACGATTGATGACATTAAAAGCACATCTAGTTCATTCTAGACGTAAAAAGGTAGCCATACACTATACAATCTGATTGTAAAATCAGTTTTAGATTTACCAAAACTATTTAATAGGAGGACAAACCTATCTATCAAATCACTCTGTATCCAATCAGACAGGCTCTTGCACTACATAGTTGATGGTAGATCTAAAGGACATTGTACAATCAGAGGGTATAGTGTATGGTGAGCTTTACAGACTTCCAGGGACACACTGTTTTTAATCCTACAGCTCTGCTCCACATAGGCTGTTATGTGATTGCTCAGCTCCTGCACAGTCTGTCAAATATACAGTTTATTCAAGATGAAGGTAAGGCGCTAAACAATTGATCAGCAGAGGAAGACAATGGATGTGTATTCAGGGAAAATGGTGCTCACTGATAATGTCTGTGTGTAACTACAGAGGTGGACAGAAGCAATCACCTGGAGGACGAGGGCAGTTGCAGGGTGTGTGTTAATGAGGTCAGCTGTTGAACTACTTCCTTAAGCTCCATACACACTATTAGATTTTCTGCAGATTTTTGTCTTCAGATCTACCAAAACCATGTAGTTCAAGGGCCTGCCTGATTGCATACAAATTCAAACTCTTAAGGTTTGACCTCATATTATATGATTTTGGTAAACCTGAAGAAAAAAATCTGCAGAAAATCTAATAGTGTGTATGGGGTCTTAGTCTCTCACAGTTTTCATGTCTTAAAGTGTTACTAAACCCAGGACCCTGCATTCACTATATCTGGTCTCCCACAGTACACAGAACATGGACATTCAATTATTTTAGTAAATATTTACTGCTAAATACCTTTTCTCATCAGCAGTATATAGCAGTCTTGTGACTTCTATCAGTGTCTGGTTAAAGCCTGTAAGAGGAGTTTTCATTCTACTCTGACTGTCCTATAAGGCTGCATGACCATCTGTCTGGACAGTGCTAATTGGCCTTGTGTCGATTACATGCACTCTTTCAAGAAAAAAAAATTCTCTAGTAATACACACCAAACTGAGCATGTGCAGCTTGCCCCCAAGGCTCTGTTCTATCAGCAGATAGATTGGGGACAGTGGAAGAAGGGGAGGATCAGAGAAGACAGGATCAAACAGGCTTTTACCACAATGCAGATGATTAACCCCACAGTCATACCTCCCAACCGTCCCGGATTGCCCGTGAAAGTCCCGCTGTGGGAGGTCTGTCCCGTGTCCCGGGCACCTTCATTCCGGGAAAATACAATGTCCCGGAATTGCCCCACTGGCCGATCTGATGCCCCCCTAAAAATTGCCGCCGCATTGCCGCTGTCCCTCACTGCCCGCTGTAGTAGTTTTGGCTTCATTTCACCCCCAGACGCTGCCTGGCTCACTGCCAAAACAACTGGTTGCTAGGCATGGCCCGCCTGGCGTTTAACAACCAGTGACGTCACGACAAGGAGGAGAGTGGAGCCCCAGCATTTAGCCAAAGGAGGAGTCCTCTTCGCGCCTAAGCTCCGCCCCCAGCTCCGCCCCTGACTCCGCCCCGACTCCTAGTCTTCCCTGAGTGGAGCACCAGCATTTAGCCAAAGGAGGATTCCTCTCCGTGCCTAAGCTCCGTCCCCGGTTCCGCCCCTGACTCCGCCCCCGACTCCGGGTCTTCCCTGAGTGGAGCCCCAGCATTTAGCCAAAGGAGGATTCCTCTCCGCGCTTAAGCTCCACCCCGGCCCCGCCCCTGACTCCGCCCCCGACTCCGGGTCTTCCCCGAAGGCTGTTCCTGCGCTGGAATAAAGGTAGGAGAAATGCTCCCTGCACTGCCCTGACTCTGAGTACACTCATGGTCACTCTGCACCCTCCCATACACTGCCCCTCTCCAGTCATGCTGTACAGTCCCCCCATACTGCCCTCCACTACCCCCCCATTATACTGACCCCCTCCCATTTTACTACCCTCCACTACCCCCCCAATATACTGCCCTCTACTACCACCCCTCCCATCATACTGCCCCAATCCCATCATACTGCCCCCCCTCCTATTATACTGCCCTCCACTGCCACCCCTCCTATTATACTGCCCTCCACTAACCCCCCCATTATACTGCCTTTCACTGCCACCCCCACCCATCATACTGCCCCCCTCCAATTATACTGCCCTCCACTGCCACCCCTCCTATTATACTGCCCTCCACTAACCCCCCTCCCATTATACTGCCCTCCACTACCACCCCTCCCATCATACTGCCCTCCACTACCACCCTTCCCATCATACTGCTCTCCCTCCCATCATACTGCCCTCCACTACCACCCCTCCCATAATACTGCCCTCCACTAAACCCCCTCCCATTATATTGCCCTCCACTACCATCCCTCCCATCATACTGCCCTGCACTAACCCCTCTCCCATGATACTGCCCTCCACTACCGCCTCCTCCCATCATACTGCCCTCCACTATCTCCTCTCCCATCATACTGCCCTCCACCCCATCATACTGCCCTCCGCTGCCTCCCCTCCCATCATAATGCCTTCCACTGCCTCCGCCCCCAACATACTGCCTTCCACTGCCACCCCTCCCATCATACTGCCCTCCACTGACACCCCCTCCCATCATACTGCCCTCCACCCCATCATACTGCCCTCCACTGCCACCAACTCCCATCAAAAACTGTAAAAAAAACTCTAAAAAATAAAATGGATAAAATATAATGGTAAAAAATAATAACAAAAATAAAATAACAACAATAAAAAAAAACTACTGATCCTGTCCACTGCCCTACTGATTATGTCTACTGCCCTACTGACCACGTCCACTGCTCTACTGACCACGTCCACTGCCCTACTGACCATGTCCACTGACCTACTGACCATGTCCACTGCCCTACTGACCATGTCCACTACCTTACTGACCACTTTCTCTGCCATACTGACCACTTTCTCTGCAAAACTGACCACTTCCACTGCTCTACTGACCATGTCCACTGCCCTACTGACTGACACCATTCACAGTCCACACTAACACCACTGGCGGAACTACCAGCAAAGGTTGCACTTGCAACTAGGCACTGGCCTTCTGCCACCATGGCCGGGCCCAATCTGCTGTGGGACCATGAAGGGTGATGGGATCAGTGGGAAGGGCTCTGGGCTCGAAGGGAATGGCCCAGGCTGGAGGTCGGGGGGCCCTTCATGGTTTCTTGCACCAGGGCCCCTGAAGGTTCTAATTACGCCTCTGCTGCACCCTGTATATAGCTCATCCAGTACCCTGTGCCCTGTATATAGCTTGTCTCAGAACCCCGCACCCTGTATATAGCTCATCCCAGAACCCTGCACCCTGTATATAGCTCATCCCAGCACCCTGCACCCTGTATATATCTCATCCCAGAACCCTACACCCTGTATATAGCTCATCCCAGAACCCTGTATATAGCTCATCTCAGATCCCTGGACCCTGTATATAGCTCATCCCAGAACCATGCACCCTGTATATATGCTCATCTCAGAACCCTGCACTCTGCACATAGCTCATCCCAGAACCCTGCACTCTGCACATAGCTCATTCCAGAACCCTGCACTCTGCACATAGCTCATTCCAGAACCCTGCACTCTGTGCATAGCTCATCTCACAACCCTGCACTCTGTACATAGCTCACCCCAGAACCCTGCACTCTGCACATAGCTCATTCCAGAACCCTGCACTCCGCACATTGCTCATTCCAGAACCCTGCACACTGCACATAGCGCATCCCAGAACCCTGCACTCTGCACATAGCTCATTCCAGAACCCTGCACTGTTTACATAGCTCATTCCAGAACCCTGCACTCTTTAGATAGCTCATCCCAGAACCCTGCACTCTGTACATAGCTCATCCCAGAACCCTGCACTCTGTACATAGCTCAACCCAGAACCCTGCACTCTGCATGCAGCTCACTCCAGAACCCTGCACTCTGAATGCAGCTCACCCCAGAACCCTGCACTCTGAATGCAGCTCACCCCAGAACCCTGCACTCTGTACACAGCTCATGCCAGAACCCTGCACTCTGTACACAGCTCATGCCAGAACCCTGCACTCTGTACAGAGCTCATGCAAGAACCCTGCACTCTGTACACAGCTCATGCCAGAACCCTGCACTCTGTACACAGCTCATGCCAGAACCCTGCACTCTGTACATAGCTCATGCCAGAACCCTGCACTCTGTACATAGCTCATGCCAGAACCCTGCACTCTGTACATAGCTCATCCTACAACCCTGCACTCTGTATATAGCTCATGCCAGAACCCTGCACTCTGTATATAGCTCATCCTACAACCCTGCACTTTGTACGTAATGCACTCCAAACACTGCATTCTTTTATCCTTTTTTTAAATGAATGTGCTGGGGTATGTATGTATCCATGAGACTCTTGCTTGTGGAACAATAATAAAAGCATATTTTATAGATACAAGGAAGCCCAAGTTTTGTTTAATGATGCCCATTAAGCTCCTCCCACTGTCAAAAGTTTGACCACGCCCACATTTGCCGCAGCGCGCTATGCAAGGTTACTTCCTTCCTCAAGTGTCCCTCATTCTGAAGTTCAAAAGTTGGGAGGTATGCCACAGTGAGTATAACAAGAATGCTTTACTGCATATACAGACTGATTTTACTGTTGTGGGTTTAGTAACACTTTAAGGGATGAATAGCAGGAAGTAATGGAGGAGTATTCTATAGGAGAAACCAGGGGCTGAGGTAAGGCATGTCCTTGAGTATAGAGATAACTTTGTTCTTTTCTGCAGCAGAGGTACATTAATGTGTATGTTTGCTTCTGATGCAGCTGGTTAGAACTGGTGAAACCGGTCAGGCTCATCTTTGACCATCATGTACCCCAAGACACCACCTATGAACTTGAGAAATATATTGGGACTTTATATGTTAAATTGGTTGTAAACTTCTATCGATTACCCTATAGGTACTGTAAATATCTCCTAAACGTGCACCGTTTAGGGTGTATTTACTGTATATGCAGCCGATGATGTCATCAGCGCATGTGCTCTGAAGGAACAGCCACCCATGCCGTTTCTTCAGAGCCCTCTGCCGTGACCGGCGGCTCTCACGCACATGTGCAGGAGTGACATCACACAGCTGGAGTCTGCGGATCTGGAAGGAAGACGGGTGAAGATGGATGTGGCCTCCAGTGGTGGCAGCACATTGGTGGAGGGCTTCGTTTGCAGGTAAGTTTCACATAATGCACATTATGCCTTTACTTTGCATGTAAAAAAAAAAAAAAGTCAGCGATTTACTTCTTCTTTAACTTTTAAATTGAATGTGTCTGTCTCAGAGTGATGGAAGGCAAGTTCCATTGCGTGGATATAGACACTTCCTGTATTATGCTATTGATTTAGATAGTGGAGGGCATAATGTGAAAATCCTATATAGCTGGAAATTTCAGGCCTGCTGATATATGCCGCTAACTATGCGAGAGAGGTTGATTGAAGCTAGAACTAGTATATATTCTACTTCTCATGATACACTATAATGCCAAAGGTATTGGGACGCCCACCTTTACACACACATGAACTTTAATGGCATCCCAGTCTTAGTCCGTAGAGTTAAATATTGAGTTGGCCCACCCTTTTACATTCTTCCAGAGGCGCATTTGTGAGGTCAGGAACTGATGGTGGACGAGGAGAAGGCCTGGCTCGCAGTCTCCACTCTAATTCATCCCAAAGGTGTTCTATCAGGTTGAGGTCAGGACTCTGTGCAGGCCAGCCAAGTTCCTCCACGCCAAATCGCTCATCCATGTCTTTATGGACCTTGCTTTGTGCACTCGTGTAAAGTCATGTTGAAACAGGACGGGGCCATGCCCAAACTGTTCCCACAAAGTTGGGAGCATGAAATTGTCCAAAATGTCTTGGTATGCTGATGCCTTAAGTGTTCCCTTCACTGGAACTAAGGGGCCAAGCCCAACCCCTGAAAAACAACCCCACACCAAACTTTACACTTGGCACAATGCAGTCAGGCAAGTACTGTTCTCCTGGCAACCGCCAAACCCAGACACATTCATCAGATTTCCAGACAGATAAGTTTGATTCATCACTCCAGAGAACCCGTCTCCACTGCTCTAAAGTTCAGTGGCTGCATGTCTTACACCACTGCATCCGAGGCTTTCCATTGCACTTGGTGATGTAAGGCTTGGATGCAGCTGCTCGGCCATGGAAACCCATTCTACACACTGTTGTGCTAATCTGAAGGCCACATGAAGTTTGGAGGTCTGTAGCTATTGACTGCAGACAGTTGTTGATTTCTGCGCACTGTGAGCTTCAGCATGCGCTGACTCCACTCTGCCATTGTACCTGGCCTACCACTTTGTGGCTGAGTTGCTGTTTTTCCCCGTTACTTCCACTTTGTTATAATATCACTAACAGTTGACCGTGGAATATTTAGTAGCAAGGAGATTTCACGGATGGTTTATTGCACAGGTGGCCACCTATCACCGTACCACGCTTGAATTCACTGAGCTTCTGAGAGCAACCCATTCTTTCACAAATGTTTGTAGAAGCAGTTTGGTTGTCTAGGTGCTTGATTTTATACACTTGTGCCCATGGAGGTGATTGGAACACCTTAATCCAATGATTTGGAGGGGTGTCCCAATAGTTTTGGCATTATAGTGTATATCACATTCTTCATGTTTAAACTGTGTGGCTATGCAATGTGAGGGGGGCACTACCACCTATGAACTTTTTATAACCATCTGTGGATTACCAACAAATATATTTTTGCCCGCCCTCCTCCTCTGGAACAGTTGTGTATCAGCCACACCAAACTTCAGGACTGGTGTTCTCCACTATTTTCCTATTGTCCTTTCCAAACAGTGGTTTTGGGACTAACTACCTTGTGAATTTATTACTGCCACTCTTTACAGTTTATTATATACTATATATTCAGTACCGATCAAGCTGTGTGTCTCAACTTCCTCACTATATATGTACACATTTACTAATCAAAAATATGGGTAATATTTGAGAAGGTGGGGACATGATGGTCATAATTATTTTATGTGTTGATCACGCTTTGATTTGTTTGTACAATAATTTTAGAGCGCAATAAATAAATAGCTTTTTTAATGACAACACCTGTCAGGAAAGGTTCATTAAACTGGTATAGTACACAGGGCTTTTTTTTCTCAGAGAATAGGTGCAGGAACTCCCCCCTTGCCTCCACCCACGAGCAGCGTCCCTTGGTTCCACCCTACCCTTCTCCCAGTACTGGCCATTTTAGAGAATACAGAAACAAGTATTATTTTGTGGTGCATTGTAAAGTATTTTGTATAGTATTTGTTAATGATAACAAGAAAAGCAGTAAAATAGATCTTCTGCAGCCAGCAAAAATAGGCCCCACCCCACAACAATAGATCACCCAGCAATATTATATCCCACAGCAACAATAGATCCCCCAGCAATCATAGATACCCCTAGCAGCATTAGACCCACCCCAGCAACATTATACCCACCCCAGCAACAATAGACCCCACCCCAGCAACAATAGATCCCCCAGCAACAATAAATCCCCCCAGCAACATTAGACACCCCCAGAAACACTAGACCCACCCCAGTAACAATAGATCCCCCAGCAACAATAGATCCCACCCCAGCAACAAAAGATCCCCCAGCAACAATAAATCCCCCCTACAATAATAGACACCCCCAGCAACACTAGACCCACCCCAGCAACAATAGATCCCCCAGCAACAATTGATCCCCATGCAACATTATATCCCTTCCCCCAGCAACAATGGACCGCCCTTTACAAAATACCACCCAGGCGATCCAGCCCAGCAACAATAGATTCACCCCTGCAACAACAACAGATTTCCCAGCAGCCAGCATCAATAGACCCTTCAGCAGCCAGCAACAATAGACCCCTCCTTCAACAACTGCCCTCCCATCAACAATAGACCCCCACACAAAAATAAATTCCAGCCAGCATACCCCAGTATCCATTGGGATTACATACATTCAGTGCTAGAGTTGCTTGCCTTCCCCCACGTCCCTGCTGCAGAAAAACCCTGATGGTACAATTCCAACCTAGGTTTATATGAGACAGCAATTGAAGTGTGTTGAGCCTTAATCCATTTTTATTTGTGAATAATTAAAGAGGTGGGCAGGAACAATCTTCTGTAGAAGGCAGGCAAGTGTAGGGTGTGTGTTAGTGAGGTCAGCTGCTGAACTACTTCCATAGTCTCTAACAGTTTTCACATCCTAAGGGCTGGTTTACATCCACACAGCTTCAAAGTGGCGTGACTTTTAAGCCACGCCACACAGCGTCACTTCATTGTGGCTTGCATATGACTTCTTTAACAAGTCAAGCTGGAGTCACCCCAAAGTAGTGCGGGAACCTTTTTTTAAGTCTGAGAGACTTAAGTCGCACTGATTAGAGTGGTTACATTGCACTTAATAGGGCACGACTTGTCATGACACTGTGAACCGGCACTAAGAGATGAATAGCAGGAAGTAATAGAAAAGTATTCTATAGAAACCGGGGGCTGAAGTAAGGCTTGTCCTTGAGTATAGAGATAGCTTGTTCTTTTTTGCAGCAGATGTACATTAATAGTATATTGGTACATAAGGAACCTGGCATTTAGAAAAAAAAAAAAGCAAAAAAAGTTATCTTATCCTTAAAGGAAATATTCCAGGCCTGGCCGTTGTTTACAGCTTAGCTGTTTAGATAATCCCCATATCTTTTACTAAGGCTTTAATAAAAATAAAATATATTAAGAAACATTTCTTTGCAATATATTGTATTTCTTAGCCTGGACCAGGGGATATATAAATCTCTGGCTACTCTATGTTATACTTGACCTTTCAGTCATTATTTGATAATAAAATCTGCATTATTCACTGCATGTAATGGAACACAATAATAAAACAATCCCTCTATTATGTTGTCAATAATTAATGTAACAGAACATATCTATATGACAGAAGTGCATATATAAGATATATTCTCATCCCTTAAGAAAGAACAGTCATAGCCATCAGACCAGGATTTTCTCATTTCATAAACACTACAGTAACCAAATTCATTGGCTCGGATACAGTTACGGCTCACATAGAAGAAGGTCTGTAAGCCATCTATTTTTTCGCTGACCATTAGGCTTTATGTAGCTCCTCTGCTTTGCTCTGGAGTTATGACCCCATTGCGTTTTGGAACTTGTTCCAGTATTAGTTTGACATTTGCCAGCCTTTACTATTAGGTATTCTGTATTCTACTTCACTGCCTTTACTACTCCTCACTGCTGTATTTTATCTTTCTGCCAGTAGAACTCCTGCTGGATTATGTTCCACAATACGCAACTCTTCCAAGAGTTACTCAACCTGAACCATTAAAGTTATCTGCCTAATGTCAGTATAGGAAAAAGAGGCAACATAAATGTCACTGAACATACTGTACCTGTTTGTTGTACATAACGTTTTCTATTTAACCGTTATTTTAAAGTTAAGGGAAAATATTATGCATTTTCCAAGTGTTCCTCTTATGTTGCTGTGTAACCTTTTTTTTCTGATAATTGATTGTATTTTCCCATGTTCATATTTCAATACAGATTTGCAGCAACTAGAGGGCACACCTACCATTCAGTATTTACTGTATAATGCATACAAATATGCAGCAATTTATATTTTGTTTTACAATGTGCTATTTTGTACTCTTATGTATATTTTTTGTTATTATGATGGCCTTTTTTTGTATAAAAGACCATTTTAAAAGAAGAACTTCTTAGGCAAAGACATTTAACTGGCGCCATCACTGTAAAGGAAAAAAAATCAATTTTTTTTTGTATTAAAACTGTTACCCAATCTACTGTATCTTATCTCATCCCTTCCTTCCATTGCAGCATACTATGAGCACTAAAAAACTTCAATATTATCACAAAGCACTGCTGGTATGTAGTGCCTAGAAAATTTTTACTCTCTCTGATGCATACATTTATTCATAAAGCTGTAAATCATGTCTTAGCTCAGCCACTCCTGCAATCAATGAGTAATGAGAGCTTTTGAAGGGCTTCTTCAATTCTCTCAGCAAAAACTGTGTGCAAGAAGTGGGGGAAAGAGGCAAGAGCATTCACAAACTGTCTCCATCAAGTGCCTGCTGCATCTGTCAAAGAAGTGTAATGCTGAGTACACACGGTCGGACTTACCGCTAACATTCTCTAAAACACGAAAGGTGTATTTTTTTTACAGGGCATATTGTTTTATTTCGCTTAACACATATGGTTTGTATGGTTATCAATGGAGACTTTCCAGCTAGCCGCCCACTTCCAGATATTGACACAAGGAATTTTCCTCCCACTATACTAAGAGAAGTAGGCTACCAATGCAGACCTCTCCTTCTGAAAATACTAGTTTCCTGGGGGTGTAAATATTAATAGTAAACCTTGGCACCAACCCAAATAACAACAACCTTAAATAAATGATTGTGTGAAGCTGTCCCTTTAGGTGGATTAACCACCTCTAAACCAGAAAAAATGAAAAGTAGGGTGCTAACACATCTAATGTTTACATAAAGACATTAAGTGAATAGCAATCCAGTGATCTTGAAAAACCAAAACGAAAAAATAAATACTAAAAAGTATTAGTAAAAACTGCACAGTCTATAAATTAAATTCAAGTCTTTGCTGAAAAAACTCCAACCGCGGTGCTCCTGGTGTTAAAGTGCTCCATAGATTAATGCTCCACCACAATGTGTACAAAATGCACACTTACCGACCACATTAATAACATAAGTCTTTGGTGTCTTAGGGTGCCACCTTGTATACAGTTGTATTCATGGTGTCCCACCTTTGTAACAATTAATAAGAATCTACCAACCGCTGTCCTCATAAATGGTCATCCACAAACATCAATACCAAGACCCAGGAAAAAAATAATAATCCAGGATAGTGTAATACCATTTAGCCAAAAGCTGGGATAAAATATACATTTTACACTTACATTTGGAGGTGCTATAGTCGGCACCAACACAAACAGCCTGGTATCAGTTGTCCTGCACACCGCTCAGTCCCAGCTGGCGTGCATTCCAAATGGCCGAATATCCTAACCAGATCCGACAGGAAGTGACGTCACGTATGATGGACGCGCAGTCTTAATGCATTTCGCTTATCAGCATCATCAGGAAGCTCACCTGCTGCAACTGGCTTCAATAACTTCTGAGTCATGGAACATAAAGTAATACTAAATAAACTCAGATTAACTTACATTACCCCCTCTCATTCTGTATATGGATGATGGCACAGTAATTATTTTAACCACCTCAATACAGGGCACTTACACCCCCTTCCTGCCCAGGCCATTTTTCAGCTTTCAGCTCTGTCACAATTTGAATGACAATTGCGCAGTCATGCTACACTGTAGCTATGTGAAGTTTTTGGTGTTATTTAATCACTGCTGGGTTTTTTATCTTTTAAAAAAAAAAAAAAGATCAAAAATTTTGAAATAAAAAAGATTTTCTTAGTTTCTGTCAGTAAATTTTGTAAATAAGTAATTTTTCTCCTTCACTGATGTGTGCTGATGAGGCGGCACTGATGGGCACTGATAGGCTGCACTGATGGACACTGATGAGGTGGCACTTATGGGCACTGATGAGGTGGCACTTATGGGCACTGATTAGGTGGCAATGATGAGGAGGCACTAATATGCCGAACTTATGGGCACTGATATGTGGCACTGATGAGCACTAATAGGTGGCACTGATTGGCAGCACTGATGGGCACTGATAGGTGGCACTGATTCACAGCACTAATAGGTGGCACTAATGGGCACTGATAGGCAGCACTGATGGGCACTGATAGGTGGCACTAATGGGCACTGATAGGCGGCACCGATGAGCACTGATAGGCAGCACGGATAGGTGGCACTGATGGGTGACACTGGGCATTGATGGGCAGCAGTGATGGGCATTGATGGGCAGCATTGATAGGCGGCACTGATAGCCAGCACTGACTGGCATCACTAATGGGTACTGATTGGTGGCACTTGTGGGCCCTGGTGGGCACTGATTTCTGGCACTGATTGCTGGCCCTGGTGGGCACTCATCGTTGGCACTGATTGGTGGCACTGGTGGCGCTATTGTTCAGTGACCATCAGTGCCCTGATGTGTAGATGTCTCCTGCAAGTAGATGCCGCTGATCAGCTCTCCTCGCCACACACTCACGTGTCAGTGTGAGGTGCGGAGTGCCGATTACCGGCGTCTCTGTGTTTACATGTGACCGGCTGTGATTGGACACAGCCGATCACATGGTTAAAAAGCCACGGGCGCGGCTTTTTACAGGGATCGGGGACGTGCTGTGTCCTAGCAACATGGCGTGGCCGCAATCGTCGAGCTACGCACCCCACGGGCGGGCGTGAGCGGCCATTCTGGGACGATGCACCGCCTCTCCTTCATTTGACGGATTTAAGCAAATTTGTAGATCAGGACATATGACTTCTCTGACTACATACTTTTGACAGGTCAGCGACTCAGAAATAATTGGAGCCAGAAAGAGGATTAAAGCCTTTTTAGGAGGTCAGTAGCAGCAGCAACCTGTGTATATCTGTTATGTTCGGTGAGATTTCTCTTAGACAAAAAAAAAAAAACTTTGTTATGCACACTAGTACTGCTTTATTCTTTAGCGAAGACTTTAAATAGCACATCCGCTATAGCTGAAAGATGGCTACAGCATGGGCTTAGTTTGCCGGGAGAGTGTCTGTGGACCTCCTCCCATGATCGTGCTGCCAGCGCCATGCACTGTGATCCCTCAGTCCTTCAGATTCAGCTGATCACAGATCAGGATAAAGGGCCAATCACAGCGGCCCTTTACCATATGAGTAGCTGTGTCCAAAGACAGCTGATCACAGGATGTAAACACAATCCGGTTATAGACTTTTCTTTCACTGTGAGCGTGAGGAAAGAAGAGGAAAGCCGATAACCAGCTTGTGTTAAAAGGACATCGGCACTGATAATCAGATAATCCATCTTGGAATCTATGTAAAGCCTTTTATTCTAAATAAACCCGTAACCATATGGTTTTTCACTATGTGGATGCTTTTTGGTGGATGCACACACAGCAGTGACTCCTTTAGTCCTACACTCCTGGATTCCTTCCTATCGACATATATAAATGTATTAACCTCCCTGGCGGTCTTCATGAGTGTGGCTCGGGGTAAATTTCAGTACCGTTAGCGGTAACCCCGAGCCACACTCGGGATTGCATTGCAGGATCCTGGTGCAGTGTACTTATCTTGTCCCCAGGATCCTGCGATGTCCCCCCGCTGTGTCCGTGGGCTCCGTCCTCTGCCCGATCCCTCTGTGTGCCGGGCTCCATTCCCTGTGAGCATCACGAGGCACGGGGGCGGAGCCCGGTGGCAAATTAAAAAACTTGAAAAATCATAATACATACAGTACACTGTAATCTTAGAGATTACATTACTGTATGAAAGTATTTCACATCCCTTTTGTCCCCAGTGCTTTGTCCAATGCCCTGCATGCAGTTTTATATGATATATACTGTTCTTTCTGCCTGGAAACTGGAGATTGTCCATAGCAACCAAATGTGTCCCTTTTACGTCAAAAGTGGTTTTAGACCAGCTAGAAAACAGTGATAGTAAATTAGAACACTTGCAGAATTGAGCGATAGTGAATCGTGGGGAAATTAATTTTATTATTATTATATTATTATTTTTTATAATTATTTATATGTATTTATTATATTATAATTTATGATTTTGTGTTTCAAACTTTATAATACCCGGGATATCTATTAGACTCTTGTTTGGACAGATTTAAGTGTGTTATTGCAAAGAATTACAGACCTACAATATAAAACGCCAAATTTCTATGCAAAATAATTGTACCGCTTTAAGACGCAAAAATCTGACATAATCATACCACCAGGGAGGCTACTGTTTTAATCACCAAAGGCACTATACAACTATTGTTGATTTACTATTTGCACAGTGCACTTTATTTAGAGATACTATCAATTAAATGATGGTGTTAGAGTTTTTTGTATATGCTAATCACAATTTATTTTGTATACCACAGTTTGTTGATATGTCAATACTCAACATTTGATTTCTAGCGCTGCACTGTTTCCACTTTATTCATTCATGCAATTTTTGTTAGGATTGTAGTGCTGGCTGCTTTTGTTTATTTATGTGTATAGCTCAGTAATTTATATGAATTCACTGATTATCAGTACAGTCCCACCAGTGCTGCCAATCAGTGCTCATCAGTGCCACCTATCAGTGCTGCAAAACAGTGCCCATCAGTGACTCCTCATCAGTGTCACCTGTCAGTGCTGCCTATCAGTGCCCATCACTGCCACCTATCAGTGCTGCCTATCAGTGACACCTCTCAGTGTCCTTCAGTGTTGCCTATCAGTGCCACCTATCTGTGCCCATCAGTGCAGGCTCATCAGTGCTGCCTCATCAGTGCAGTCCCATCAGCGCACATCAGCGAAGGAGAAAAATTACCTTACCTTTTCTTCAAAATCTTCGGTCTTTTTTCATTTGTTTAGCAAAAAAAAAAAAAAAACTCAGTGGTGATTACATACTACCAAAAGAAAGCTCTATTTGTCCAAAAAAATGATACAATTTTCATATATGTACAATGTTGCATGACCGCGCAATTGTCATTAAAAGTGTCTGAAAGCTGAAAATCAGCCCTGAAAGCTGAAAATCAGCTGAAAAAAGGGGGTAAAAGTGGCCAGTAGGCAAGTGGTTAAAGCAGCCATTTCATCAAGAATACGCTGCCAATGCATGACAACAAAACAAAAAAAGACCTGCACCCATATGTCTGCTGAATTTGGTCAAACAAAATGAGTGGGTAAGACTGAGAAGTCTATTCTTTAGGTAAAGGAATCAGAGATATGAAAATCATATCATCATATAAGTTGTTTGCTGTTTTTTCTGCAATGATTTCTGTTTGTCTATCAAAACCCTGGATTGTTTTTGTTAATCATAATACCATTAGCAAGATCAATAGCTAGCATGGTCATATACATAAAGGGGCCTTGGTAGCTGTGGCCATGATCACTGATTTAGTTAAGGAGAGCGTCTGATTTTATAATTATAAGCACATGCACATTCTTAGACATTCTTAGAATATATCTGCATATCCATAGAAAGTTAAGGTTTTCCATAGTGCACTAACCTAGATATGCACACAATGATTTTCCAATCTGACTGTTCGATACAATAGTATCTTGTAAAACAATTGTTCATAACAGTAGCAATGGTAAAGTTGCCTATATCAATCAGATCAATTACTGTTGCTTGAAAACAATTGTTACTGTCGGTTCAACGCAAAATTGTACAAGTAGTGCTTCCATTGATCCATAGTCAACTGAAATGTTTCTGTCACAAACAATCTGTTCAGTGACTGTTTGCAAAGATGATCAGAATGTCATCCGCTATCTCCCAAAATAAGGGTGAAAAACAATCAATTTGAATAAATTCATGAACAATTCATTCATCAAACGACTGGATGAGTGTTCAGCCAGCATAATGCTTCTTTTTCTGTTGAGTTGTTTTGTGTGTTTAAATTTGTGTGACTTTTTTTTATTTGTACCTTTGATGTGTTCATAGAATCATTCTAGCATTATATAAAGCACCAAACATTTTGTAATACATTGACAATTGACCTTTTTCCCCCCTCTGCATTTTTGTAACACAGCTTAAAAAGAAATGGTTTTAAATGTTAAAGTGTTACTAAACCCAGGATCCTGCATTCACTATATCTGGTCTCCCACAGTACAGAAAAAATGGACATGTAATTATTTTACTTAATATAAACTGCTAAATACATTTTCCAATCAGCAGTATATAGCAGTCTTGTGACTTCTATCAGTGTCCATCCTATGAGGCTGCATGACTCCTGACCCTCTGTCTGGACAATGCTGATTGGCCCTGTGCTGATCACATGCACCCCCCCCCCCCCCCCAAAAAAGAAAAAAAAAGAACTCTCTAGCAATAAACGCCAAACTGAGCATGTGCAAAGTGCCCCCAAGGCTCTGTACTATCAGGGGATGGATTGGGGACAGAGGAAGAAGGGTAGGATCAGAAAAGACAGGATCAAACAGCTTTTTTTACACAATGCAGCAGATTAACTCTTTAGGTTCCACAGTGAGTATAACAAGCATGTTTTACTGCATATACAGACTGATTTTACTGTTGTGGGTTTAGTAACACTTTAAAGTTATCTATATTATGAACAATGCACATCATTGCAAATATGTTGAAATCACTGTGAATATTAGACAGACAGTTGCTGATGGTGACTTACAAAATAATTGGAAGAATGTTCAGTTGTAGCTGAAAAGAAACGACTGAGTTGATGATATAGGAAGGAATGGTTGGAATAATTGGTGGAATAATATGGGATGTCATAGGAGATGGTAGAATGTACGGTATGAATAAGTAGTGGTAGTGAGGATAATGGTCTTGGCATGAGAGAAGGAGAGTATGAGACATTATGAGGTGGAGACTGAAAGAATGGAGAAGCCTGTTTAAAGAAAACCCCACTTTTGTAACATACAGTATAGTAAATACAATAATGTACATAGAGAACATACCTCTATGTATATTCAACTGAAAAATAAAACTGAATTTTATGGCAGATTGGGAAATAAATCTTAAAGTTCAACTCAGCTGTCCAAAATGAATGCACTGCTGCACAGTTATTCCCAGCACTCCAGCATTACTCTTGTCCTTTACGGCTCAGAGTCATCATATTTTCTTTGTCTTAAGTATTTTCGAAGTGTTACAGATAACCCCAGCCTTTATGGCTTTGATTCACTAAAGGCAAATAGGCTGTGCACTTTTCAAGGGAATTTTCCCTTCGCTTGAGGTGAAGCTCTGCTGACTTCCATTACCTTATCATGAACAAGCAATACTGTTCATTTTTCCTTTTCCTTGCACATAATTGTATTTTTTTTTACATTATTGTATTCTTTGCAAAGTGATTTTCTAGCACATTCACTAAGCTAAGGGAAAACTCCCTTGCAAGGTGTCCAGTCTATTTGCCTTTTGTAAATCATTGTCAACATGATTACATATTAGTATTAAAATAGTATTTCTTTCACAATAAAAGTTTATTAAAAGTTAGAATGAAAACATACAAGTTATAGTATGATATAAAGCAAAAGAAAGAGGTAAAAAAAATAAAGATAGAAAGGAAGGAATGGCACAAAGACAGGTACAAACATTGCGTTATGGGACTAATGACAATAATGCCCTGTACACACGACCAGACTTTCTGGCAGACTAGGTCCGATGGTCTTCCCGACAGACTTCCAGCGGACTTCCGACGTACTTTCCGAACGAACGAACTGGCCTACACATGACCAGACTTTCCGGCAGTCTAGGTCCGCCGGTCTTCCCGACGGACTTTCGTCGGAGTTACGGCGGACTTCTGAATGAACGGACTTGCCCACACACGGGCATTTTGAACGTGATGAGGTACGATGGGACTAGAAAAGGAAGTCAATTTTGCCGCTTTTATCGGCGAGATTGACACCTTGCGAGCCCCGTCGCAGAGCATACCAGGACCTTAGGTCTGGTATGGATTTTAAGGGGAACCCCCTACGCCAAAAAAATGGCGTGGGGATCCCCCCAAAATCCATATCAGACCCTTATCCAAGCACGCAGCCCGGCCGGTCAGGAAAGGGGGTGGGGACGAGCGAGCGCCCCCCCTCTTAAACCGTACCAGGCTGCATGCCCTCAACATGGGGGGGCGGGTGATTTGGGGGAGGAGGGCGCCCTGTGGCCCCCCCACCCCAAAGCACCTTGTCCCCATGTTGATGAGGACAAGGGCCTCTTCCCAACAACCCTGGCCGTTGGTTGTCGGGGTCTGCGGGCGGGGGGCTTATCGGAATCCGGGAGCCCCCGTTAATAAGGGGGCCCCCAGATCCCGGCCCCCCACCCTATGTGAATGAGTATGGGGTACATTGTACCCCTACCCATTCACGTGGGGAAAAAGTGCCAATAAAAAAACACACTAGACAGGTTTTTAAAGTAATTTATTTTTTTTCCATAAAGATTTTATTGTATAGAAAAAATATATCACAAACAGAAATCGTACATAGAATCTTATACATTCGTCACATAGCTTAAAGAACAATCAACATTGTATTCGTACGTTTTCCAACAAAATGCTAGTAAAAGGTTGATCGGGAAAGTAATTTAAGATAATGTTGGGAGCAAAAACATGAAACTTCACGACAGGGTGTTTAATTCCAGTGCAAAACTCCTCCCACTCACATCATCTTTCGGCGAGTATTAAGGGGGGAATAGAGCACCAGGCCAGTCCCGGGTAAGGGCTCAGGGGACGTCGAGACCCCCCCAGGCATAAATGTTGAGTGTCCTGAAGCTTCGAAATCGGCAAGTGGAAGCCCTCTTCTTAGGGCATAAAGAAAATGAGACAAATGTACAAGGGTTGCTGACGTAGGAGAGTAAAGTAGAATAATCTAAAGAGGAAGGAGAGGAGGTGAGAGGAAGATAAAGAAGGGAGGCGGAGGAGGAAAGGGGGAAAAAGAGGAAAGGGAAAAAGGGGGGGGGGAAGTAATACTCAAAGATAGAAGGTAGGGTTAGGTGAAAGAGAAAGGGTATAATAGTGAAGAGGAGACTGAGAGATAGCATGGGTAGACCACCAGAAAGATAGGTGCAAGGGTCTAGAGTGAATCATGGGTTAGAGAGAGTAGTAAGAGAAAGGAAAGAAAAGGGAAGAGGTTAGATGTGATACGTGGGGTGTATGTGAAAGAGAAAGGGGAGTAGAGAAGGTAGTATTTGGAGGTGAGGCTAATGGAAGCAGAAGAGAATGGCTCCGGGGTGTAACCAAGCCCGCCCCCCCCCCCCGAGACCTGAGGGGGAAGCACAAACAGGAACAGCCCTCCTGGTTGAAGGTGGTTATGATTGTAGTGAGACCCTTGGAAGATATTGGCGGTATCCCTCAGTGGTCGTGAAGTGTATCCAACAGGACCATGTGGCCGTGAACTTCTGAACCCTATCCTGAGAAACATGAATAAGCTCTTCCATGTCCTTTGTTTTGGAAATTCTTGCGAACCATTCACCGATTGATGGAACAGAAGTCGATTGCCAATGTTTTGGGACGCACAGTCTAGCAGCATTGACTAGATGCATCGCTAGGGATTTGAAGTAGTTTTGTTTGGATAATGATGTATGGTGTAGAAGATATTGGGCTGGGGTAAAGTCGAGAGTAAATGTGGTAATTTGCGTTATTAGTTTATGAACCTCCTTCCAAAAGGGTTGGAGGATTGCGCAGTCCCACCATATATGGAGCATAGTACCCACTTCCACTCCGCATCGCCAGCAGGTATTGGGGATAGAGGTCTTAAATTTGTGGAGTCTTGAGGGGGTTCTATACCATCTGGTAGCTATCTTATACCCGTTCTCCTGTGTAGTAACATTCAATGAACCCTTGTGTATGTATTCATGGACCTTATTCCATTCCTCATTTGTTAAGGGTGTCGAAAGGTCCCTGTTCCATGAAATCTGTGAAGGTGAGATGGTAGGAGTCAAGGGGTCATTAAGCAAGGTATACAAAAGAGAGATGAGGTGTCTTTGTGGGGTTTTACGGTGACACAGGGTTTCAAACTGAGTGAGCTGTTTAACCCCCTGAGTTTGATTGATGTGAGATTCCAGGAAATGTCTGATTTGCCTGTAGGTCCAGAAGGAGAATTCTGACGTTTTGGATATTTCTATGAGTTTTTCTAGGGGCATGATTTTCCCATTCTGATAAAAATGCATGATTAGAACATCCTCATGTGGCCATTCTTTCTGCAAGAAATTGGTATGGGAGCCTGGGGGGAAAGCAGGGTTTCCTCTTAACGAAGTTAAGGGGCCTGGGATTGAGGCTAAGTTTCCCTTAAGTGAAGCCTTTCTGAATGCTAATAGGGACGGATAGACTAGTGGATGTGTCATTATTGGTTGTGGCCAGTGCTTAGGGGATAACCACGGGAGTAAGTGTACAGGAAGATGTGATACGGCATTTTCCAGAGCGATCCAGGACTTCTTGAGGGTGTGGATATTCCAATCCGCTATCCTCGTAAGGTGGTATGCGTTATAGTATTTGCCCAGATCCGGCAATCCTATTCCGCCCCTGGATTTAGATAAGGTGAGTCTAGAATATTTAATGCGGGGTGGAGAATCTCTCCATAAAAATGTTGAGCAGATTTTTTGGTATGTTGTAAAAAAGTTAGTTGGCAGGGCTATTGGTATTGTTTGTATAAGATATAGTAGGCGCGGTAAGATCAGCATTTTAATCAGAGCTGCTCGCCCAAACCAAGAAACATTTAACGTCTTCCAATCTTTGAGAAAATTTTGGGCTTTAAGAAGGGCTACCTGGAAATTTAATACATATAGGTTTGATAAGTGGGGTGGGATCTGTATCCCTAGGTAAGTGAGGGCGTTTTTTTGCCATTGAAACGGAAAGGATTCTTGACAACTTGTCACTTCTTGGGGGGGAAGCGAGATATTCAGGGCTTGTGATTTGGTGTGATTGATTTTTAAGTTGGATATTTTGTTAAAGAGGTCAATTTTGTGTAGAAGATTTGGGAGCAAGACACGGGGTGCTTGTAGTGAGAGCAAGATATCGTCGGCAAATGTGGGCCAGAGATACATGTGGGCCACTAACATTCTGGAAGGATCAAATTGGGCATCAGCTAAGGCGTTAAATGTGGTTAGGAGTGTAGGGGAAAGAATGTCTGAAAATGTTTTATAGTATTGGAGGGTGTAACCGTCGGGACCAGGGCTTTTGCCGAGCTTCATTTGTTTAATTGCCACTTCAATTTCAGTTAAAGAAATGGGTTTATCAAGTTCTAGTTTAAGTTGGGGCGATATTGGCTTGGGGCTATATTTGGAGAGGAAAGATTTGATGAGGTCAGAGCGGGTTTTCTGGGTGTTTTGAGACATTTGTTCAGGACACAGGTTATATAATTTTGAATAAAAAGTCTCAAATTCTCTAGCGATTTCCTCATTCTTGACCAGGAGATCTCCCTTGGGATTGCGTATGTGATGTATTCTGGTAGAGGTTTTAGCAGATTGGACTGAGCGTGCCAGCAAGCGGCCACATTTGTTCCCTTGCTCGTAAAAGATCCTCTGGGAGAGGATGTAGCGCCTGCTAGCGCGTTTGTCCAATTCTATTTTAAGCAGGGCGCGGGCGTGAGATAGCTCTTGTAAAGTAGCGACTGCCTGTGTTCGTTTGTGTGTTCTTTCTAGGGATCTAATTGTTTCGATAAGTGAATTAATAAGTTCTTGGTTTAGTTTTTTGGTTTTAGCTGCCAGAGCAATCAGCTTCCCCCGGGCCACACACTTGTGAGCCTCCCAGAGGGAGATAGGAGAAATTTCAGGTGACGAATTCTCCGCGAAGTAATTGAGGATGCACGTGCGTATGTGGTCTAGGGAAACCGGATCCCCGAGTAGCGAAGGGTTAAATCGCCATAATTTAGTTCGTGGCTGAGATTCGGGAAAGGATAGTGTTACCGTAATGGGATGATGGTCTGATAGAAACATCGGTTCTATCGTGGATTGTTTTAAAAATGGGAGGTCGGATTGGGAGAGGAAAAAATAATCGATTCTAGAATACTTTTGATGTGGAGCAGAGAAAAATGTGTAATCTTTTACTGTGGGTGATAGTGTGCGCCATGTATCGTGAAGGGTCAGGTTTTGTAATTGGGTTTTGATCTGACGTAAAGCCCTGTACGTTAGGGCAGAAGAGCCTGATGAAGAGTCCAATAGTGGATTCAAGGGAACGTTAAAATCTCCTCCAAGGAGAACTAGGCCCTCCTGGAAGGAAGCCAGCCGCTCACAGGTATCTCTAAAGAAGGAGACTTGGTGTTCATTGGGGCAGTAAACGTTTGCCAGTGTTATTGGTTTGTTTGCGTACTTCCCTTTGAGGAAGATATATCTGCCCGCCGGGTCAATTAATGAGTCTGTAAGGAGAAAATTTGCATGTTTGGAGATTAATATAGAGACACCTTTCGTTTTGGCTTCTGGGTTCGTGACATGGTGAGCTGTACGGTATATGTGATTGGAGAGTTTAGGTATTGTGTCGGAGCGGAAGTGGGTCTCTTGCAAAAAAATAAAATGAGCTTTGTGTTTAGAGAGAGATGTCAAGACCTGGGAGCGTTTCTCAGGAAGGTTAAGACCTTTTACGTTTAGGGATATACATTTTAGCGTTAAGGAAAGTTCGGTTAATGGTTTTGATTGCATGGTTACGCACTGTTTGCGTCTGGGGAGCAAGCCCCACCAAAGTGCAATGCGGTAATTATTGGTGGAAAATGTGTGAGGGCTGTCAAGGAGGGGGTGAGGCGGGGTCAGTCAGCCCCCGGAGCCTAGGGACAGAACTGGAGGGAAAGAGAATTAGTAAAGAGAAAGAGGAGAAAAAGGGGAGGGAAGGAAAAAGAAGAAAGGGAGAGGAGGAGTGAGGAGTAATAAAGCCGGAATGAGATTGGGATGTAGGAGTGAAAAGAGAAGGAAAATGGGAGAAAAAGATGGGGAGGAGAGAGGGAGGGGAGGGGAGGGGGGGGTAGTACAGAATAGGATAAGAGAGAAAAGAGGAACCGAGCTGGGAAGATATACCAGAGGTGAGGTTAGAAGATCTGCCTCACCTGGGGGGGGAAAGAAAAAAAAGGGGTCCTGGAGTGTCAGCTGATGTCCTTAAGGACTTGCTGTGTGGGGGAGTGAGAAAAGACGGGGGCCCTTGATCGGATGCGGACCGGGGGACAGATCCGCCTCTCCGCTTAAGTGGAGAGATATAAGCTGTAGTTTTGTAAATTTGTGTTTTTGTGGTTTTGTGGGGAGCCCACTTGTCAATATACTTTACTATAGAACCACCAGTATCATAATAATAAAGGAACCTGAGAATAAGAACAATTGGCATTTATCAAAAAAACCATGAGCATAGTAGTAGGTATAGCCTATAAGCTGTATATCTTACTGTTTCAGCCATGAAATAAGCATGTCAAACCAGGGGAAGAAAATAACAGTATAATTCCCCAAAACGAATACAAGAATATTAACAAAAACAAAGACAATCACCGTCCAATGCACTCTGTGGGAGGAATATCTAACTTAAACTTTTCTTGCTAAACGAGAAGCTAATCACTATCTTTAGAGGAGAAGACAAAGATGGCAGCTCCCGTGAGGGGGAATAATGAGAAGGGCAAGGGAGGGAGGGAGTGGATGGAGGGGGAAGTCAGGAAGTGGGGGGAGAGGGAAAGAGGGGGGGAAGGAAGGAAGGGAAAGGGGGAGGAGGGGGGGGAGGGTAAAATAATTGTCATCATTTAGACTGAAGGGTCATAATGTGCGGTGATGTGGATGTAAGGTTATGGCTTGTTCAATTTCCCCCTCGGGGGCCCCAGTAACCTGATAGGGCGCATTGTATGTGATCTAGCTCCTGTGATATGTGGTTTGCTCGCTGAAGACCAGGGACGTCTGGGTTAATGGAATCTCCCCTTCTCACCCCATGGGCAGGTTGTGCGGGAGGTGATTAGAGCTAAAGTAAGAGAGGGGAACCCCCATGAGGGGCACCTCGGGTCGGGCAAGAACGACGTCCCTGATGATCAGGGTAGCCGAGAGTTTACCTTTGCTAAATACATAAATTCGTTTTCCATAAGGATATCATTCTTTTCTACATTATTTCAGACTGTTAATAGCATACATGCATTACCTACAGTTGTAGGTGAAGAGGAAATACATGTCCATACCTTACAGTGGAAGAGGAAAGGCAGATCGTATTTTGTTCTTTGTGATATTAAGGCAAGGTGATTTTGGGGTATGGGCAATTACGGAGAAATTAGGTAAGATCTGCTGTTCCTAAACCATCGATAGGGATATTTCAGGCCTTAGGGAAAAAAAAAAAAAAAAAAAAAAAAAGGGGGGGGGAAGAGGGCACGGTTTAGGAAGATGGGAGTGCCATGGAGAAGATTAAGGATCTGATTCCTGAATGTTATTTTCCAGATGCGGACTTGACCAGCTTGTGGGGTATGAAGAGGTCTCTGCGTATAACAAAAGGTTAAAGCTGGATAGTGGCGAGTCAAGTGAGGGTGAGAAGTGCCAGGGGATGTCAAGTGATTGCATTCTTGGTGCATAGCTTAGTACACAGCTTAAAATGAAGGGGCAGTGTGCATCGGGGGTAGAATCAAAGAACTCACTGCTGTTGCGACATGGCTGAGTGGGTTTAGTCAATCCTCCAGATGATTGCGTCCCGGGGGGGACACCGGCGCACGAGTAGGACTTCGTTGGTAGAGGTCACGGCGAGACGAGTGTGCTTTCGGGGATGCCGATCCTGCCTTGCGCCTACGTGACCTCTGGCGTGGTGCTTTCGGAGATGGGTTGAGGGTGACCGGATGCCATGGTTCCGAGGGGAAGAAGAGGTCATACCATTCCGGAAGCTCGATCCGTGGGAGATCGAGTTGATCGCAGAAATTCTTCAGGTCATCTGGTGTGTGGAGGATGGCAGAGCGTCCCCTGGTGGACGCAGATAGGGCAAAGGGGAATTTCCAACGATATTGAATGTTCCTAGCGCGTAGTGCATCCAATAAAGGTCTTAGGGCTCTTCTGTTTTGTAGTGTAATTTGTGACAAGTCCTGAAATAGCTTTACTTCAGCCCCATTAAAAATTACTCGACCTCTTTCCCTGGCTTTCCGTAGGATTTCCTCCTTAAGGGGAAAGTTCACCAGGCAGCACACAATATCTCTGGGTGGTTCGTTCTCCCTAGGCTGGGGGCGTAGAGCACGATGGGCCCTTTCCATTTCAATAGGTGAGTCTGCAGGTCTTCCTATTAAATCATTAAATAGTGCACATAGTGTTTGCTGTACTGAGTTTGGATCAATACTTTCAGGTATCCCCCTTACTCTTATGTTATGCCGGCGGCCGCGGTTATCGAGGTCCTCCACCTGCCTGTGGAGGTCAAACATTTGGGAGAGTTGTGAATCATAAGCAGATTGAACCTGGCGAATGGCTGCTGCGTGAGTCAGGGTTGTTTGTTCTACCGTGTCAATGCGGTGTGCGATCGCCTGCATGTCCGATTTTAGGTCAGCAATAGCTGCTGTCACCGTGCTTTTAATGTCCGATGCTACTTTTTCCAGGTCGAACAGGTTTAGCATGTGTGTTCGTCCGGTGTCGGTTGTGGGAGTGAGAGTAGCCATGGTCTGCATGTCGGACCGTTCAGTAGGCGAGGCCGGCGCCTGGGCCTGCAAGGCCGCGTGTGCGGACGGCTTTTGGGTACGAAATATGTCAGGGATGTTCCTGCTGAGTTGCGTACCTGGGTCTAATGTGGTACGAGACGTTGAGGAGCTCCGGGTGGATCTGCTCATGCTGAAAACGAGTTGTGGGCTCCCCTTCAAGCTAAGATCTGTCCCCGGATCACAGGAGCTCTCAGCTTATGCTGCCATCACGGTCTCCGTCCAGGCCACGCCCCTCTAAAGTAATTTATTAGGCAGCTACGGGGGTCTTCTTCCGACTTTGGGGGTCTCTTCCAACTTCTCCACTCTCTCCAGTTCTCCCACTCTCCGGCCTCTTCTCCCGCTCTCCAGTTCTTCTTCCGGTGTCCGGTTCTTCTCCCGCTCTCCAGTTCTTCTGACAGGCTCCTCCGCTATCTTCTGCTCTTTGCTGCTCTTTTGCTAGCGGTGGCCTGGTCTTTTCTGTCATCTTCTTCCCTCTTCTCTTCTTCCGATGTTGACACAACTCTCTCTCCTGCTGTAATGCTGTGTGAGCGGTGCGCAATGACTTATATAGGCATGGGGCATGGTCACCGGGTGATGTCATCCGGTGACCCCACCCCTTGTGACGGCACAGTTCCATCATTCCCCTTAAAATCCACACCAGACCTAAGGGACATTGTCGCCTCCCTCCCACGCTTGCTGCAATAGGAAAATGTGTTTTTCCTATTGCAGCAAGCGCGAGATGTATAGTACCCTATCGCCGAGAACCAGCACGATGGGATCGCGCTGGAAACATTCTCGCGGGCAGATGCTATAGCTGCCCTAGCGTCGTATTTGGTCCGTCGGACCAGCATACAGACGAACGGGCTTCCCGATAGGAACTGGGTCCGGAGGAGTTCCAGCGGACAGATTTGAAACATGTTTCAAATCTAAAGTCTGTCGGATTTTCAGCTGAAAAGGTCTGTCTGAAGTCCGATGAAGCCCACACACGGTCGGATTGTCCGCCGGACTAGCTCGGTCGAAAAGTCAGTTCGTGTGTACGCGACATAAGTAAAGAAACACATATTTAAAAAATGCTATTTACAAGAGATAATATAATCTATAATAAAATAGATCAACTAACAGAACACAGTCCTGGTATAAAACAAAAAGTTCATATGCAAAAATAAAACAGTAGCACTGATGGCAGCTCCCTTAAGAGTGAAGCAGACTCTGAAAGGCAAGATGAGAAACAAAAAGGGGCACCTACTAAGTGCAGTATGTTTAAAATGACGATTTATTAGTAGTATAATCAGCCAAAATGGCTACTCACATGAAAGTAGTGAGAAACAAGCATGGGTGTATCAATATGGGGTGTGTGGTCACTCTGTAATGCAGGGATACGTCCTGAGTGTGGTCCCAGTGCGCTGAACTGATCTTGGATTGTGCAGAAGGATCTAGAGGATGGAGCCAGCCGACCTGCATTCTGCTCGGCAGCAACGAGCGTGTCAGCTGGCCTGTGATTGAACCTGCCGGCCTGTGTCTTGCTCAGCCGCGGTGTGCGTGTTAGCCTGGAACGCATTTGGTGTGATCCAGAACCGGAAGTGACGTCGGGGTGTGTCAGATGACGCGTTTCGAAGCTTCCGCTTTTTCCTCAGATCTAAAAAAAAATAAAGGGTTTGGTAACACGTACATTAACCCCTTCCCGCTGACCGTACACATATATGCGTACTCGGCTTTCCGGGGTTATACCGGGATGATGCCCGCAGCTGCAGGCATCATCCCGGTACCGTTGTTTACAGCGGGCGATTGGCTACCCGTGTATAACAACCGATGCGGCTAAAAGCCGCTCAGCTGTTATACCGGAGGAGCGGGAGGGGACATCCCCCCCCTCCCGCCGCCTCCCGCCGCTGTTACCGGGCCTCCCGTGCGATCGGGAGGCCCGGTGTCCGTTCGGCTGCCTTCGGCGGCTGGGGGCAGACTGGAACGAAGCTGCGAGCGGCTTCGTTCCAGCCTTCTTGTTGTAAACGCGGAAGCGACGTCATGACGTCACTTCCCCTTTACTCGGCTGCCAATGGCGCCGAATTTAAAAAAGTACACAGTATTCAGAATCGCTGTTTTCGGCGATCTGAATACTTTGAAGTGTAAAGGAGGGATGGGGGGTCTTTTAGACCCCCCATCCCTCCATAAAGAGTACCTGTCACCACATATTACTGTCACAAGGGATGTTTACATTGCTTGTGACAGCAATAAAAGTAAAAAAAAAAAAAAAACATTTTAAACACAATTTATAAAGTACAATAATAAATAAAATAAATAAAAAAAAAAAATTTTTTTAAGTGCCCCTGTCCCCACGAGCTCGCGCAGCGAAGAAAACGCATACGGAAGTCGCGCCCGCATATGTAAACGGTGTTCAAACCACACATGTGAGGTATCGCCGCGTTCGTCAGAGCGAGAGCAATAATTCTAGCCCTAGACCCCCTCTGTAGCTCAAACCTGGTAACCGTAAACATTTTTTAAAGCGTCGCCTATGGAAATTCAAAGGTACCGTAGTTCGTCGCCATTCCACGAGTGCGTGCAATTATAAAGGGTGACATGTTTGGTATCTATTTACTCGGCGTAACATCATCTTTCACATTATACAAAAAAATTGGGGTAACTTTACTGTTTGGATTTTTTAAAATTCATGAAATTGTCCCTTTTCCAAAAATTTGCGTTTAAAACACCGCTGCACAAATACCGTGTGATAAAAAATATTGCAACAATCGCCATTTTATTCTCTAGATTCTCTGCTAAAAAATATATATATAATGTTTGGGGGTTCTAAGTAATTTTCTAGCAAAAAATACGGATTTTAACTTGTAAACACCAAATTTCAAAAATAGGCTTAGTCATGAAAGGGTTTAATACATATAATGTTAGGGAAGTATCTAACGCAGATACAATGTCATACATAACATTTGAAAAGTTGTCAAAATGAAGAATACATTTTTACATTATTCTGTTACCAACAATAAAGTTAGTTCTTTTAAGTAATGGCATATCATAAGTTTGTTAAATATGTCTATTAAATTGTGTTCCAGATAATTATGTCTGAAATAGTGTCAATTTGTTTAGAGGTTTGTCTATGAGTTTAGGTGAGAAAGGTGGTAATAGCTCTTCTTAGTTTAGGGTCTAGTTCCATATAACACAAAAATATACATTTATTCAGTATTATAAGGTTAAAATAGTATATCATGGATCTAAAATCTTACAGGCAGTCCCTGTGTAACAAACAAGATCGGCTCTGTAGGTTTGTTCTTAAAGGGGTTGTAAAGTGTCTGCGTTTTTCACCTTAAAACATTCTATGCATTAAGGTAAAAACCTTTCTGTGCTGCAGCTTCCCCCCAGAACCCCCTCTTTTTCTTACCTGAGCCCGTCCGATCCAGCGGTGTGCATGAGCCCAGCGGCTCCAGCCGCTGTCTCCATTCTCATTGGATAGATTGATAGCAGCAGGAGCCATTGGCTCCTGCTGCTGTCTATCAAATCCAGTGACACGGAAGCGGGGGGCGGGACTGAGTCCTGCTGTCTCTGTCAATGGACGTAGCAGCAGGTCTTGGGATGTGCCCGCACGGGTGCCCCCAGGGAAAGCGGCTCTCCGTGGGGGCACACGATGAAGAGGAGAGGCCAGGAGCGCTGCTGGGGTACCCTAGAAGAAGAGGATCAGGGCCACTCTGTGCAAAACCCTTGCACAGAGCAGGTAAGTATACCATGTTTGTTATTTAAAAAAAACCAAAAAAAAAAACCTTTACAATCACTTTATATTGAATTTGTATCCAAGCTGGAACAGGTACATTTTTAAGAGTAACTCCAGCCAAAAAAATTATTTAAAAATAAATATATAAATATTATTTTATTAGGTTTTATGGAAAGCATAGGGAAGGGTTAATACCCCCGTAACATTTGTTTTGCTATCTTTGTCCCTATTCAGAAGATTTCACTTCACTTTCTGTCCCTGTGACAATTGGATTTTGAAAATATTTGGTTATTGTGGAAACAAGATTGGTGATAAAGGTTCAGTGGAGACACCTTTTTCCCATGATAACTCTTATGCCCTGTACACACGGTCGGACATTGATCGGACATTCCGACAACAAAATCCATGGATTTTTTCCGACGGATGTTGGCTCAAATTTGTCTTGCATACACACGGTCACACAAAGTTGTCGGAAAATCCAATCGTCCTGAACATGGTGACGTAAAACACGTACGTCGGGACTACAAACGGGGCAGTAGCCAATAGCTTACGTCTCTTAATTTATTCTGAGCATGCGTGGCACTTTGTATGTCGGATTTGTGTACACACGATCGGAATTTCCGACAACTGATTTTGTTGTCGGAAAATTTTATAGCAAGCTCTCAAACTTTGTGTGTCGGAAATTCCTATGGAAAATGTGTGATGGAGCCCACACACGGTCGGAATTTCCGACAACAAGGTCCTATCACACATTTTCCATCGGAAAATCCTATCGTGTGTACAGGGCATTACAGGAGAGAATTTCCCTTCCTAGAGGTAGATTCCCTCTCACTTCCTGTTGTCTCCCTCCATTTGTAAGTATGAGTCAGTAATATATGTAAGTCAGATGTATGTAACTGGGGGACTGCCTGTACTCTGTAAATGGAAAGGTTCTTAAAGTGGAACTTCACCCAGCAGGGGAAGTGTGGCTCTTCCTCTGTCCTCCTCCTTTTTTTGCGGGGAGGGGAACGGATACCTGGTTTTGACAGGCACCCACTCCCCCACTTGGATCACCATGGTGATCTGAGCAGAAGTCCGGAAATCCTTCACCTGCAGCCTTCTGGGACACATCAGATGGTGCAGCATGGCTCTCGCATGTGCCTTGAGCAGCCGGTTGTGGAGCCAGAAGCAGTCACAGCCAGCTGTCAAGTTAGTATGGTGATGCCAGCGCCCGGTGATGAAACTGGCCAGGTAAGGACAGTGCTGGTTCCTGGGATAGGTGAGAGTCTGTTAATTAAAGGTCAACAGCCACAGTTTGTGTAGTTGCTGACTTCTAAGTTTGCAAAATATGACTAAAGAACCTCTTTAAGATAAAGGAAATACAAAAATGTCTCTGTATAGAAGTGTTAAACAACGAAAACAAAATTATGTTTATACACAAAATGACATTGTATTACTAAAAATACATACATCGAATAATTCTTTTTACATGCTACTGATTACTGTGCATGAGTTTTGAATTTTAAATTAATGCAATGTGACACAAGTGACACAGGACACAAATGTATACATTTGTTCAAGCTTCAGTCAAATTTTGTGATCCGCTTAATTTGCTTCAGTTCTAATGGATCTCAAATGTTTGACAAAGCTCTCCAAACCTGGAGAAAATACATGTTTTATGTTCTGTGTTGAATTACGTTCCGTCACGCTGTATTGCTTTCGGCTGCTTTAAAGAAGATCTAAATCTGTTGCTCCTCTTACTGCACCCATGAAAAATTATACTTCCATTTCTTTACCACAGCCGAAAGTGGGATCTATCTGTCCAAATGTGTCTCGCAATAGTACTCAATTAGCAATTTTGTCAATCTCTGACTACTTATTCAGTGGTATGAATGCTTTCTTTAAAGAGGATAACCAACTCTAGAAGCGGGGCTGGATTTACATCTCAGGAGCCTATAGGCAGAGAATTCTGAATCACCCCCACCCAAACAAAAAACAGCAAGACCAACTTTTTTTCTTGATAAAATATTTTTATGCACAACAAAAATAAAATAAGTATTACAAGTTTCAAATAAATGAGGTATGAGAACCATCGAGAAAAAGTGAAAATTTGTGCAAAAGCCTCATCCTTATCCCTCTACAGAATCATTGTCATCCCTCTCTACAATGTAACTCCATCCTCCTCATCTCTCTCCAAAATCATTCTCATCCCTCTCTACAATGGAATTATATCATCCTCATCCCACTCCAGAATCATCCTCATCCTTCTCCACAATGTAACTCCATCCTCCTCATCTCTCTCCAGAGTCATCCTCATCCCTCTCCACAATGTAACTCCATCATCCATTCATTCCTCATCCCCCTCCAGAATCATCCTCACCCCTCTCCACAATGTAACTCCATCCTCCATTCATTCCTCATCCCCCTCCAGAATCATCCTCATCCCTCTCCAGAATCATCCTCATCACTCTTCACAATTTAATTCCATCCTCCTCATCCCTCTCCAGAATAATCCTCATCCCTCTCCACAAAGTAACTCCATCATCCATTCTTTCCTCATCCCCCTCCAGAATCATCCTCATCCCTGTCCACAATGTAACTCCATCCTCCATTCATTCCTCATCCCCCTCCAGAATCATCCTCATCCCTCTCCAGAATCATCCTCATCACTCTTCACAATGTAACTTCATCCTCCTCATCCCTTTCCAGAATCATCCTCATCCCTCTCCACAATGTAACTCCATCATCCATTCATTCCTCATCCCCCTCCAGAATCATCATCATCTCTCTCCAGAATCATCCTCATCCTTCTCCACAAAGTAACTCCATCCTCCTCATCTCTCTCCAGAATCATACTCATCCCTCTCCACAGTGTAACTTCATTATCCTCATTCTCCCTCCAGAATCATCCTCATCTCTCTCCAGAGTCATCCTCATCCCTCTCCACAATGTAACTCCATCATCCATTCATTCCTCATCCCCCTCCAGAATCATCCTCATCCCTCTCCACAATGTAACTCCATCATCCATTCATTCCTCATCCCCCTCCAGAATCATCCTCATCCCTCTCCACAATGTAACTCCATCCTCCATTCATTCCTCATCCCCCTCCAGAATCATCCTTATTCCTCTCCAGAATCATCCTCATCACTCTTCACAATTTAACTCCATCCTCCTCATCCCCCTCCAGAATCATCCTCATCCCTGTCCACAATGTAACTCCATCCTCCATTCATTCCTCATCCCCCTCCAGAATCATCCTCATCCCTCTCCAGAATCATCCTCATCACTCTTCACAATGTAACTTCATCCTCCTCATCCCGCTCCAGAATCATACTCATCCCTCTCCACAATGTAACTCCATCATCCATTCATTCCTCATCCCCCTCCAGAATCATCCTCATCTCTCTCCAGAATCATCCTCATCCCTCTCCAAAATGTAACTCCATCATCCTCATCCCCCTCCAGAATCATTCTCATCCCTCTCCACAATGTAAATCCATCATCCTCATCCCCCTCCAGAATCATTCTCATCCCTCTCCACAATGTACCTCATCATCCTCATCGCCCTCTAGAATCATCCTCATCCCTCTCCACAATGTAATTCCATCATCCTCATCCCCCTCCAGAATCATCCTGATCCCTCCACAGAATCATCCTCATCCCTCTCCACAATGTAACTCCATCATCCTCATCCCCCTCCAGAATAATCCTCATCCCTCTCCAGAATCATCCTCATCCCCCTCCAGAATCATCCTCATCCCTCTTCTCAACGTAACTCCATCATCCTCATCCCTCTCCACAATGTAACTCCATCATCCTCATCCCTGGATTCATATTACACATCTATCCCCATCATCATCATCTCCAACTTCCCTCTCCATAATCATACCCATCTCTTTTTAGAATCATCCTCATCCCTCTCTGTTTTGTAACAGAGCCTTCATCCGTATCCTTGTATTCTCTATGTGTTCTTTCCTCAGTCATCCCTCTATTATAACCAAATGATCCATCTTCATCCCTCTCTCCATCATCATCCTCATTCCTACAGCAGGACTGCAAATCTCAGGATGGCCCATTTTAAGACATTACAAGTTCCAGCATGCTCAGTCTAGAAGACACTATGGGGGTGATTTACTAAAGACCTGTGCCTGTGGTGCAGTGGAGAAATTGGAGCAATTGCACAAAAAACGGGATTCAAGACATTTATCAAAAATTATGGTGCACTTATATGCACCAAACCATATTTACATAGGAAGCGCTATTGTGCACTTGCACAATCCTTCGCGCCTACCATTAGCAAGCGCAGCCAGTGTAATCTTCTACATTTTTGTCTGAATACTGTTGATAACTTTACTACAGTTTACCATCTTCTGTTACCAGGCTAAAAAGTATGTATATAATATTGTTTAAATGCACAAATTCTGTCCAGAACATGTAGATCTGTCTTACAACTAATCAAGCCTTTTTATGCCCTTCTTTCAGCTTACTCAACTGCACATGCGCATTGTCAAAGCACACCATTTAATCCTCACCTGACAGGGCGCACACGCTTTAGCTTGTTAAATATGTGTGTTGCACACAGGCGCATCTGCATTCTCCAGTGTGCACAACTGCTTATACATCGGGCACTTGCTCATTGTAGTTCTAATCATGTTAATGAGCTTTTCCTTTTCACATGGAGAATATTGCTTCCAGTTTTATTCCATTCATTCACTTCTTTTTGAAACAACTCAATATTCATTCTAGAGATCTTCCTCCTATCAACAACTGTGCGGATGTTCCCTGGACTTGTAATTGTGCATTTTATGGTGATAATCTATAATCATTGGTGGAGCCGAAACTTCGGACAATTAATTTCCCCATACACTGTGCAATGTGATTGGATGACGTTTAACCCCTTCCCGACCAGCGCACGCCGATGTACGTCGGCAGAATGGCATGGCTGGGCAAATGGACTTACAGGTACCCGCCGTGCCATTGCGTGCACACCGCCGGTGGCGCACACAAGAGCTCCGTGAGTCGGGTCGCGGGTCCCGTGGACTCGATCGCCATTTGGATACCCGCGATCGCTTCATGGAGAGGACGAACGGGGAGATGCTGATGTAAACAGCATCTCCCCGTTCTGCTTAGTGACAAGTGTCACTGATCTCTGCTCCCTGTCATCGGGAGCAGAGATCAGTGACGTGTCACAGCTAGCCCATCCCCCCTACAGTTAGAACACATCCCTAGTACTGACTTAACCCCTCCCCACCCCCTAGTGGTTAACCCCTTCACTGCCAGTGTAATTTACACAGGAATCAGTGCATTTTTAATCGCACTGATCGCTGTATAAGTGACAATGGTCCCAAACATGTGTCAAAAGTGTCCAACATGTCCGCCATAATGTCGCAGTCACAATAAAAATCGCAGATCGCTGCCATTACTAGTAAAAAAAAACTATTAATAAAAATGCCATAAAATGATCCCCTATTTTGTAAACGCTATAACTTTTGCGCAAAACAATCATTAAGCGCTTATTGCGATTTTTTAACCAAAAATATGTAGAAGAATATGATCGGCCTAAACTGAGGAAAAAAATGTTTTTTATGTATTTTTGGGGGATATTTATTATAGCAAAATGTAAAAAATAATGCGTTTTTTTCAAAATTGTCGCTCTTATTTTGTTTATAGCGCAAAAAATAAAAATTGCAGAGGTGATCAAATACCACCAAAAGAAAGCTCTATCTGTGGGGAAAAAAAGGACGTCAATTTTGTTTGAGAGCCACGTCGCAGGAGCGTTCAATTGTCAGTTAAAGTGACGCAGTGCTGAATCGCAAAAAGTGCTCTGGTCAGGAAGGGGGTAAAATCTTCCGGGGTTGAAGCGGTTAAATACACTCATTTGTCTGAGCAATTCATTTCCCCATACACAGGGGCTGATTTATGAACCGTTTGAGTGAGGTGCACGCTGAGGCGCAACGTACGTTTTGGTATTTATGAAACGTTTGCGCCAGTAAGGCTCGATTCACATCTATGCATGTTGCTTTTGAGCGTTTTTGCAGTGCTTTTTGCGGTGCTTGCCGCGTTTTTGAACATGCGTTTTTGCGGCGTTTTGCGTTTTTTTTTTTCACAGTGTTTTTTTTATACTGTATACAGTGTAAAAAAAAAAAAAGAAAAAAAACGCAAGACGCCGCAAAAACGCCGTAAAACCGCTGTAAAAACACGGTACTTGCGTTTTGGATGCAGGTCCATTGAATTCTATTACATGCAAAACGCTGCTTTTTGCATGAAAAAAAGTCCCTGACCCTTTCCAAAAACGCAGAGGCACAAAAATGCATTGATGTGAACATGTTCCATAGGAACCCATGTTAAAAAATTCCCATGCATTTCTGCAAAATGCAAAATGCATCAAAAAACGCGTTAGTGTGAATAGAGCCTAACACAGCGCTATTCCCCATTTACTACAGTAATCTCGGCGCATGGGAGGAGGTGATCAGTGCGCCACTATGGACATGGCACAGGACATCTTCAACTCAAAATTAAAAGAAGCTGGAAGTGCCAATATTATGGGGCTGATGTGAAGAAGTATAGTAATAACTGTCCAAGTAACAAATATGCCCAAAATAGAATGAGAAAGTAACTTTTTCTGAACAAGTTTGCTGTGCCTGCAAGTACGTTTAGAACTGCGTGAGGTCAATTTAAGCACTGCGCATGCGCAAGCGGCATTTGTGCTCGTTCAAATGCATTGGTTCACTATGCAGCCAAAATCTTAGTAAATGTCAAGTAACGTAAATGCATTTGCGTGGGTTGAACGGGCTCACCTCTAAACTTGTCGGATATTTGCACACAGGTCATGTTAGCGTGTTACGTTGCCAACATGTGACATGTACCTTGTTAAAATGATGTAAAAAGACTCTCGCTCCTCTAGCTCCTCCTAAAAGAGCATTTAACCTCCCCCCTCTAATATATATGATTTCCTTGGGTTAGCTTTTGCTTTTAAAGGGGAACTCCACACTCCATTCTCCAATCTCCAAAGGCTGTGAGCTGCCTTCACCAATCCAAACCACATCCTTTTTCAGAGCAAACAACAGGGCCAGCTAGGAAAGGGGCAAGAAGAGCGATCGCTCAACCCCCTCCTGAACCATACAAGGCCACATGCACTCAACATAGCTGGCTGCCTTTGGGGCATGTTGGGCTCAGCCCAATACCAACCACAAAGCACCTTGTACCCAATAGTTTAAAGGGGCTTTCCACATTCTGTAAAGCCCCCCTGTCTGCAGCCCCCCACAACCCCAGCCTAGGGTTGTGTGGAAGAGGCCCTTGTCCCCCTGAATATCGGGACAAGGTGGTTGACTTTTGGGGTGCCCGAGCCCCTTCTGCCCCTAAGCACCCACCCCCCTTTCATGGGCTGGCTTGCTGTGTGTTTGGCTAGGGGTTTGTTAGTGCGTGGGAGGGGCACAATATTTTTAGATTTTGGGATGGTATTTTTCACGTGTGGGTTCACATATTAAGCCTTTACAGCCCCAAATGGCCTTGTATGTATTGGGGGGGAGGGGGGCAGGCTGTTTTTAGATTTGTTTTAAAATCTTGCAGCTGCAATGTGGATTTGGGTGTTTTCTCTAAAGCCGTACATCTTTGAAGCAGCATTTTGGATACATGCTACAGATGCACCACTTTACAGGCAGAGTAAGCCCTCCCCAAGTTACTAGCTTTAGGGCTAGTTCACTCCATAGAAACGCAGTCCAGATGCATGTGTGTTTTTGATGCGATCCAGTGCATTTATGATACATTTTTGGTGCGTTTTTGATGCAGTCCAGTACTTTTTTCAACCTTTTTTCTTAACCGTAATTAAGGAGATGCTGGATGATGTGTTTAATTTTGGACAGGGGGGTGGCTTATTTGGTGTTAGCTGCATTTGGGTTGGTCTGGGCATGCTCAGGGACTTTTTTTTTGTGTGTGAACAGCACTTGGATGTTTCTGGGCATGCTCAGAGTGTGTTTTTTGGGTTAGTAATTTAAGGACATCCTTAACAGGTGTACCCACTTTGAAGTTCTCTCTACATTGGGTGAACTTGCATTTTGTGTGTTGCATGGACTGTCCATGTGTTTGCAATTGCCTCATTAGCACATAAACCTATGTTATATAAGCCCTCATTCACACGAGGCGTACTCCGTTTCCACGGAGCCGGCCTCGGTCCGCCGGCTCAGTGGGAGATCAGTCCATTGATCTCCGCTGAGCCGGCGGATGACAGGTCCCTCTTTGCTCACTGAGCGGGGAGGGGCTTGTCAGGCGCTGCTGCCGCCTATGGAGGGATCGGATGAAAACCCGATCCGATCCACCGGCGACGGACCTGGCCATCCGTCTGATTTTAGTGGATCGGACGGGGTCGGATGTCAGCGGACATGTCTCTGCTGACATCCGTCGCTCCATAGGCTAACATGGAGCGCCTGTTCAGGTCCGCCGTCAATACTGACAGGCGGACCTGAATGGTCCGATTGTGTGAAAGGGGCCTAAAGCTTGCGGATAGCAATCTTTACTTTGCCCTGAAAAGAGCCAAGATTGTGTGTGTATGGGGCCAGCAAGAGAGTACGTTTGGGTGGCCTTATCGAGTTTGTAACACATGTATTTTCTCTATGTATTTTGTTTATGTCTTTGCAAAACAGATGTGTTTTCGAGCAAGTTTTTCTTTTTACTTTGGTTTATTGTGTTTTTTGGGTGATGTTTTCCCTTGAAATATATTTGATGTTGTCAATGTGTGTCGTTTGTAGGTTGTTCACTTTGATATAGTGCTGCATTATTTTTCAAAAATGTTCTCAAGATGTTGACTAATGTTTAAATCCTTAATAGATATCCATTTGTGGGCGCACTCCTTTTAACTCATGTTAACCATATTTTAGTGTCTCAAATTAACATACATGTTTTTTGATTTCCTTGCTCTTTTCCAAGTCCTGTTTTGTTGACCAATAAAATTTGTAGCAAATTTTTATGTTTTGTGTTTTTTGTTACTTTTCATGCAACACATTTCCCAGCTGCAGCTTATTGGCATGGCAAATCCCAAAAATGTGTGCTTTGTCTAATGCCTTGTTTCCACTGACCGGATCAGTTCGGGTCAGTACAGTTTGAATGGCCTAGAATGGTCCGGTCTATTCTGGTGAGCGTTTCCACTGCAAGTGGGACCACAAGGGGCCATACAGGGTTTAGAAAAAATGCCTCAGCATAGCACAGCAGAGGGTTTTCTGTCAGCCAATCAGTGGAATGTATCGTAGCTCCGCCCTAACCGAACCGTTCCATTTTCTATGGCCCCACATCTGAAGCAGGACCCTGAATGGAACGGTTCGGTTCGGTTGTATGGGCCACTTTCATAATGGAAACACCCAAAATAGCGTACCGTACCGAACCGAACCAAACTGAACCGATCCGCTCAGTGGAAACGAGGCATAAGTTACTTTCCTGGTGCCTTCATGGTAGCACATGCATGGATTGTGTGTATGCTGCCGTGGATAGGCACCAGGAAAGAAATTACAGAGAGGTAAGTATTCAATTTTCCATTTTAGTGCAGTGGTTCTCAGCCTCAGTTCTCAAGTACCCCCGACAGGACATGTTTAGGGAATTTTATCTTGGCTAAAATAGCTGTCCAAAGGGGGCGCATGCGTGACGCGAAACTGGACGGAAGCAGGGGATAAGAGCTCCGCAAGGATCAGAGACAAAAGCGGACTCCCCGGGGCTATTTACTGCACAACGATCACCAAAAGATCCCACACCCCTGGTGGAACACACAGCGCATGCCGGGCTCAAAGAACCACCGAGGCAAACCAGCCCAAAGATCCCTAACCAACTACTTACTCCATGTGAGGGAGCAGGGAAGGATGTCCCAAAATGGAGCCTAGCAGGACACGGTTCCAGCGTGCTCGCAGGCTGCAATCTCTTCTCCGGAGCACTCAACGGGAGACAGTGAGTACAGTACACAGCTCACAAAGGCTGATCTTGAAGACAGCCTCACATGCATGTACGACAAGCTAGCCAGGAAATTTCAGTCTGAGCTCCACAAGTCCACAAACACCTTGTCCCTGGAGATAGCGGCCCTGGGTACTAGAACAGATCTGCTAGAAACAAAGCATGATGAGCTTACCCTTTCTCATGCAGACCTGAGAAAAGATCATGAGGCCCTCTCAGAAACAGTACAGCTCCTGCAAAACCACATAGAGGACCTCGATAATAGGAACAGAAGGAACAACTTGAGAGTTAGAGGGGTCCCAGAAGCTGTGACTGATCTCCCTGGAGCCATACAAAAATTTTTTCAGTCGCTTCTCCCTAAACCTCCTGCAGCTTCTTTTACATGTGACAGAATTTACAGGGCCCTGCGCCCTCCACCTCCCCCGGATAAGCCTCCCAGGGATATTGTGTTATGCCTGAAGGATTTCCTGATAAAAGAGGAGATCCTCAGGGCCTCACATAACACAACCGAATGTGCAGCTAGATGGGGTTATGATCCAGATATATCCTGATCTGTCGCCCACCACCCTTAAAAAGAGAAGGAGAATGAAAGAAATTACATCTGTACTCCAAGCAGCCAGGATTAGGTACCAGTGGGGATTCCCCTTTAAGCTACAAGTACCGCATAATGGTACCACTTACACGGTTACCACGATCCTGGAGGGGAAAGATTTGCTGGTGAAGCTTGGTCTCCTGGATGCAGCAGATCACCCAAGACCACCTTCCACCCCACGCCCGTCGGCAATATGGGCCACACCATCGCCTAGAAGAGAATGCCACAATCAACGTTAGACTTCTTTGGTCCCTCAATGACAAAAGAGAAAGCCATAATACCCGCATGTGCAGAGACCCATGGTTTGTCTCTACCCCAGAAGTCCTCCCGCTCCCATTTGATTGATTCCCCACTCCAATCAAGTTGTTTCAAGCCCACAGCTCAGGAGACCGGGTTCCGAGCAGACGCCGGTTTGGAAACACTGTTTTTGCGACTTGGTTGGAGTCCTGGACCTATTGGTCCGATTTAGGAAGTTCTTTCTGGTCAGGGTGATTATGTCTCCCCTGACCCCCATAGTTGTAACGCTGCTTTTTGCAGTCATAACGCACTGGTTTGTGTTTTCATAGAAGTTACTGCAAATTTTTTTTTTGTTGTTAATTTTTTTTCTGTGTTTTTTACTGCTGTGTACACTATTTTTTATCACATTTTATTGTATATAATGTTTGCTAATGTATTGTATTTCTTTCCTCATTCCCTAATTACCATGATTGTAATGTGCTGTGAATGTCCCCTTTGTCCTCATGCATGCTGGAATTTTATGTTTTTTTTTTGTCCTTCATATATATTTGCCTTAACTTACCTCCCCAGCATGCTCTCTTGCCCTATATTCACATCGTGTAGTCACTTAACAATGTATTTTATCAGCTCCATAGTAGTGCTTTACCCCAAACACCCCCTAAAATGTTTAGAAATCTGATTTGTGCATTAAATTCAGGCAGAGTGCCAGAGGATTTTTTTTGTGGTGTCCCCAAATCATTTTTAACCCTCCCTCCCCCCAACTGCTAAGTCAGCTGATCCCAATTCTTTATCTATCCTCAATCATCTGTCTGCTGACTTTGCCAAACCCATACACACTATACCCACCTCTTTTGTGGTCAGATTTATGGATGAATTCCCCAAAGCATGTAGTGCAAGGGCCTGCCTATATCCTGTCAAATGGTACTGTTTAAAGTGTATCCTATTATTATCTTGATAGGTAATAGCAGAATGTCCAAATGTGCTCAAATGTGTACAGTGTGTATTTATATCTTAGTATTATGACACTTCTTACCTGTCCAGTGGTCTGCCAATAGTGTAACTAAGGAGGGGCTGTTCCAAGTAATACCCATTATTTAGGCATTCATCTCTCAATGAAGTGGAGAGGGTTACCTGTCCAAGAGTTCCCCCCCCCCCCTATAATGTTAGAAATGGTCCATGAGAGGGGGGGGGGGGATCTGATAGGTGTACCTTATACTTTGGTGTTTAAAAAATCCCATTATAAATGTTATCTTGATGTTGGCCAAGAATGTTTGTGTCTAATCTGCTTTCCATGTTTTAATGTGCAAAAAGACTAATTTTTTTTGTTTTCTCCACAGTTTCCTTTCACGCCACAGGAATGGCAGACTGTGGCCTCCCACTTTGCCCAGCGGTGGGACTTTCCTAACTGCGGAGGGGCAATTGATGGGAAACACATCCACATCGTCCCACCACCCAACTCGGGGTCGTACTATTATAATTACAAGGGGTTCAATAATATTGTGATGTTGGCAGTGGTGTCGGCTAATTACGAGTTCCTGTATGTGGACGTGGGGAAGAATGGCCGGATGTCCGATGGTGGAGTCATCGCCCAGATGGAGTTTTACAGGCGTCTCCAGAATGGCAGCTTGGACTTGCCACCTCCAGAAGAGAATGTGGAAGGACTCCCATTCGTCTTCGTTGCGGATGAAGCATTTGCGCTGGGGGACCATCTTATGCGGCCATTCCCGATGAGGACCCTCACCCCGGAACAGAGGGTTTTTAATTACCGGCTGGCCAGAGCCAGAAGAGTGGTGGAGAACACATTTGGAATCATGGCCAGCCGGTTCCGCTATTTCTTACACCCATCCATATGGCGGAGTATAAACTGAATCATATAATCCTGGCGTGCTGTGTTCTACATAACTTTTTATGGCAACATTCTGACAACTATGCTAGCTCAGTTGGGCCTGAGGCCGGAATTATAAATGAAACAACCCTGACGGCGCTTGAAAGTGGCCGTCCTGGCTTGCCCTCCCTGAGTGCCCGTGATGTCCGGCTAAGATACCTTGAGTTCTTTGCGGGTAGGGGGGCCATCAATACGCCAGACAATTTGTGAAACCTTGAACAAATAAAAAAAAATTAAGCAAATCTTTGGTGACATTTACTGCTTGTGTTTGTTTTAGCTGACCCTGATCGAAATGTGGTGAGTCCTGAAAATGGCGTGATTGTGTAACCTTATACAAAGCACTGTTGGGTGTTATTTACTAAAGGCAAATACACTTTGCACTACAAGTGCACTTGAAAAAGCTCTGAAACTGCACTTGTAGTGCAAAGTGGATTTGCCCTTAGGAAATAACACCCATTGTCACAGAAAGCAGCAATTATATCACCACAAAAGTGTTATAGCGTTGAGACAATAATCCACAAATTCTTGATTAACAATCTTTTTAATACCTGCACAATCACATGTGCATTTAGAAAAGGTTTTTAAAACAAACCAACATGTTTGTTGTATAACAATTTTTGGGGTGGCATTATCAAAAATAGAAATGTCCATTTAAGATAAAACAGGCGTGTTTCAAAACAACAAGAAAGACACAAATCTTGAACTAACAAAGTTCAGATATGGTAAAACTTGAAGGCAATATCAGACATTAGTATTTAGGAACTGTGTTTGATATTGAGTTCAGATGGGGTATAGTCACCCCAGGAAAAGCCAAATTTTGAAGATGCACACCAATTTACGAATGTCAACATGTGCTAGCTGCCATCACGGGGGATCAAGGGACGTGTTTTGGGGGAGCAACCCCTTCCTCTCAGCTACTTTATTATTGAGGAAGGGGTTGCACCCCCAAAAAGCGTCCATTGATCTCCCGTGATGGCAGATAGCACATGTTGACACACTGTGTGCATCCTCAAAATTTGGCTTTTCTAAAAATCGCTAAAACATTTTTAACATTGTAGCACACAAAAAAACAAAGGGATTTGGAGGGATTTTAAACTCTCCCCAAAACATCAATGATGTTATTATTTTTTTGAATAACATCATTGATGTTTTTCTTGATGTTTTCCAAAGCTAAATTACACCCCATGATCTCCCCAATCAGGATCTGTGCACTTTCCGAGGGAAATGCCCTGGATCCACAACATCATAATCACCTAAAAAGAGAGAAAACCACAAAAAACAGGTATTATAAATATGCCGGCATCCATCTCTTACCTGAGCCTGTGGTCGCAGACACTCACCTGTTGTGGTGCCAATTTCTACCACGTCTTCTTCCTCCTCCTGCTCTTCTTGGGTTGGGGGTATTTCCCCTTCTTCCTGAGGTGGGGGGTCTCTGGTCGGATGAGGGGTGTCCTCTGAGTCTTTTCTCCCCTATGTAAAACAAAAATGGTATAATTAGCACACAGATATTTGATGGGCGAAATATAAAGATGAAACATTGCTTGGAAGTGGTGTACAATTGTCTATTTTTGCAGAGTTCCAAGATGTAGAAAGTGTCCTTTGTCAAGCTTCTATACTTTACCTGTTTTGTACAAGCTTCACAGATGGAGACCCCCCTATAGTATACACTGGGGCACCTGTGTGGGCCCCTAATAAAAATGGTGTTTTGGTGTCCCACACTAGTGCTCCAGCGTCCAGATGTGAAAACAGCTGCTGAGTGTCCTCTCCTTACACAGAATCTAGTTTGCATTTCATTCTAGTAACAAACCCATCTACACAACCAAATATTTTTCATACAAGTAGGCCCTAAGAAATGTGGGCAAATGCATATGGCCTAAACAATGGTGTTTTATAGGCCAAAAGAAAAATGTTTGATACGAACGAATAATGTGCCCATGAACATGAAAGTTGCCATTTTAAACTGTACAACACTTAAGAAAAGCACATGGAGCAGCACGAACGTAATAAAGACAAAAAGAATAGGAACACAGCACAACTACTTACTTTTTTGCAGCACTCTCCGGATCTTTCTGTACTGCTCGGGCTCTCTTAATTTCAGGTCTGACCACCGCTTCCTGAGCTGATCTTTCGATCGTCATTCCCCGAAATTCCAGTGCAGACTTTTGACCACTTTCGCCATGATCTTGGCCTTTCTGATATTGGGGTTGAGGTAAGGTCCATACTTTCCATCATAGTCGGCCTTCTTCAGGATGTCGACCATCTCCAACATCTCCCCAAAGGACATATTTGAGGCCTTAAATCGTCTCCTTCTGGATCGGGACGTTTCCGGATCCGGGCTTTCCTCCTCCTCCTCCTCGTTGCTATAATTAGCACGCACCTGTTTTGACTCCGCCATGTGCTCTTCACCCACTGCGCCGAACGAAAAGGGGCGGGGAATAGACTAGAAAGAACGTCAGGGGTGGGCGGAGTTACACGCATGCACAGTGTGTATAAGCGTAACACACGTGCATAGTACGTATGATCTGTGAGCGGAGGAAGGAGTATCAGAGGCGCCGATCGTGATAACGAAGGTAAGAGCCAAACTTGGGCCTATACTGCTTCTAGATTGAGGCCTATATTGTAACTAGATTAGGAGAGTTTTGCCTGACATTAGGGTTTGTCTTGTGTTGTGTCTTGCAGTGAAAATGAATATCTTGAAAGATACCGACTTTATGGCAATCTTCATAGATATGTTTAGGGAGCTGCCTTGTCTTTGGGAGATAAACCACCCACATTATAAGAACCAAACAAAGAGGAAGGCAGCACTGGATCAATTGCTGGAATTTGTGAAGACGGTGATCCCCACGGCAGACATGACCTATTTGAAGATCCTAATTGGTGGCCTGAGGAGCACTTATCTAAGGGAGCACAAGTAGGTCCAGGATTCCCAGAGATCCGGAGCAGCAGATGACATCTATGTCCCCAGGATGTGGTACTATGACAGGCTGCATTTTCTGGCAGGCCAGACTGAACCCAGGTCATCACTCTCCAGTCTTCCTTCCCCCCCAGCTGAGGCTTCTGACGCCTTCCAGGCAGCAACATGTGGAGGAGCCCAGCTTGAGCCAGGTATAGCATTACTCTAAATAGTTCAGGTTGTCCAATCAATGATGTTAACTAGATGTTAGTTTGGAGTACTAATTTATGATTGTGATTGATGATGCAGAAACTAAAACCATGTCCCTTTTTCATACACAGGGAAGTCTCAGCCAGGAGGTGGCCGGGCCGAGCAGGCTGCCTGATATCCAGGTCCCTCCCCTACACCTGCAAAGAGAAAGTGGCAGGAAGAGGAGTACCCTGGAGGAGGCTGCCATAGGCCTCTTTTGGAAGGCTACAGAGGCCCTGACAGCCCCCCACACTGTGGAGGAGGACTTTGCTGGCATAATTGCCTGTAAAATGCAGTGGATGGAGGAGGGCCAACAACTCATGTGTGAGTCATTAAGCTGTAGGGTTCTGGAGTCTCTCTGGCAGAAGACTGCCTCAAAAATACTACAAATTACTGGGTTTAGCATTACCCTGACATATCAGATGTGCATTATGTTTGCTGACCTCCCGCTGGTAACTCCCTCAGAACAAACACTGATCCAAACACTATTGAGCGCTATACAGTGGGCAATAGCCTTAAATTGGCGTAAACCCTCAGTCCCATAGTCCCAGGTTCTTACTCGCATGGAATCGATAAAATTGATGGAATGTATTCACCACATGCTGGGGGATACTATGGGAATATTTGAAAGAAAATGGAACTCCTGGCCGGCTTCCTAGCAGGCTTGGGGCGATGGTTATTCCCATGGGTTCCAGTACGCATTTTTGACCCAAACTGAAGATCCAGTTCATGGATGGTCTACCTTATAATTTAGAACCCCTCACTTCATGACTTTACGGAAATGTTTGCGGAAGTCCTATACATGTGAGTTACAAGACTAGTTAGATGTGGTACCAGTTGCACCAGAAGCAGTATGTAATTTCATTTCAAATGTTATTTTGGTTTTTTCTTTTTGTACCTTTTTCTTTTATGTTGTTTTTTTGTATTGTTCTTTGATACACTGTATATTTACAGCATCCCAAGAACTCGAAAACTATGGGTGCTCCCTATGTAAGTTAGAACTCCAGCATTCTATTCTGCGGAATATTACTATTTACAGTGTTCGGGATTATGTAGGCAGCCACCAATGTGGATATATGTTGCTGTACTATCTCTTAATGTAACTGATTGAATTCTTTTCAATAAAGCTTTTGTAAACAAAAATAAAATAGCTGTCCAAAATACCAAGCCATTGAGTAAATTAAAGCACCTGGGCAAGATGAAGGAAAACCTGCAAACATGGCCTGTTGTGGATACTTGAGGACAGGGTTGAGAAGCACGGATTTAGAGCACTGAACTAAAATCGAGCTCCAGACAATCCTATTCTAATTTTGGGCATTTGAGGGAAACCAAGTGAGTGTTAGAACCCCTGCTTGTCTTTTTTTAGGTTGGGCTTTGTGTCCCTTTTCTTAAAATTGGCTTCACTTCCTGTCACATAGCCAAACAGGAAGTGAGGGTAAAACCCTACCGATGCCTTTCCTTGGGGACACACAGGTCAATCTAACTAGTGTCCCCATTAGGCAAATTGCACTCTTCACACTTGCAATATCAGCCATACTATCTGTATGGCTGATATCGCACCGCACAGACATCGCATGTAATGTGAACGGCATGTCTTGCATCGCACAAGTGTGAACCGGGCCTTAAGGACCAAGCCTATTTCTATTCACAAGTTAAAATCTGTATTTTTTTTCTTGAAAATTAATTAGAGCCCTCAAACATTATATATATTTTTAGCAGAGTACAATGGATATCATGTAATGTGAACGGCAGTGCGCTGCGAATTACATGCGATGTCTGGCATCGCACAAGTGTGAACCGGGCCTTAATGTATGCTGTGTGTGTGTGTGTTTTTTTATATAGATTAATTGTAATATATATATATAGACACACACATGATCACACAGATAATATGCTTGAAATACTACCCTCTTTGTGAGCAATATATTTTTCACGCTTGTTCAAAAAAGGGGGTTACAACAATACTACCTTTGGTTTCTTTAAGAACTAAAGTTCTGAGGGCCAATTCACACCAGATGCAGTTCCGAGCGCTTTTTTTCTGTACTGGAACTGACTAGAAACTGACTGCAGGGTGTGAACTAGAGCCATTGGAATACATGGAAAACACTGCATGCATTTTTAGCGCCTGCAAAATGCCTCAGTGTGAAAAAATTATTGCAATGATATCCATTGTACTCTGCTAAAAATATATATAATGTTTGAGGGTTCTAATTAATTTTCAAGCCAAAAAATACAGATTTTAACTTGTAAATAGAAATAGGCTTGGTCCTTAAGGCCCGGGTTCACACTTGTGCGATGCCAGACATCGCATGTAATTCGCAGTAATTCACAGATAGTATGGCTGATATCGCACCGCATTCGCTGCAAACACGCACAGGACCCTTTTTTCTGTTCGGACCAGAATCACATCGCATGTGTGTTCACACATATGCGATCCAATTCATGTCCGAACTGTCAGTTCACAGTGCGATATGCAAGCTGAACTGGGGGTGTCATTAACAATGTATTGACACTCCCCAGCGATTCGCATATGACAGTGTGAACTGACATGCGAGTTGGTGCGATGCGGGAACCCGCAGTGGATTCGCAGTGTTCTCACATCGCATCAGTGTGAACCAGGCCTTAGTGGCTAGACACATTACATATTTATGGTCAAAATCTGCATAAGGCCCGGTTCACACTGGTGCGATGCGAGAACATTGCGAATCCACTGCAGGTTCCCGCATTGCACCGACTCGCATGTCAGTTCACACTGCCATATGCGAATCTCTGGGGAGTGTCAATACATTGTTAACGACACCCCCAGTTCAGCTTGCATATCACACTGCGAACTGACAGTTTGGACATGAATCAGATTGCATATTCTGGTCCGAACAGAAAAAAGGGTCCTGTGCGTGTTTGCACCGAATGCGGTGCAATATCAGCCATACTATCTGTATGGCTGATATCGCACCGCACAGACATCGCATGTAATGTGAACGGCATGTCTTGCATCGCACAAGTGTGAACCCGGGCCTTAAGGACCAAGCCTATTTCTATTCACAAGTTAAAATCTGTATTTTTTTTCTTGAAAATTAATTAGAACCCTCAAACATTATATATATTTTTAGCAGAGTACAATGGATATCATGTAATGTGAACGGCAGTGCGCTGCGAATTACATGCGATGTCTGGCATCGCACAAGTGTGAACCGGGCCTTAATGTATGCTGTGTGTGTGTGTGTGTTTTTTTATATAGATTTATTATAATATATATAGACACACACATGATCACACAGATAATATGCTTGAAATACTACCCTCTTTGTGAGCAATATATTTTTCACGCTTGTTCAAAAAAGGGGGTTACAACAATACTACCTTTGGTTTCTTTAAGAACTAAAGTTCTGAGGGCCAATTCACACCAGATGCAGTTCCGAGCGCTTTTTTTCTGTACTGGAACTGACTAGAAACTGACTGCAGGGTGTGAACTAGAGCCATTGGAATACATGGAAAACACTGCATGCATTTTTAGTGCTAGTTCACACCAGACGCATTTCCGTGTGCTTTTTTCTGCACTAAAAATGCATGCACAGTGTTTTCCATGTATTCCAATGGCTCTAGTTCACACCATGCAGTCAGTTTCTGGTGCAGAACTGACTGTATTGGTGCAGAAAAAACAGAACTGCATGGAACTGCATCTGGTGTGAACTGGTCCTGAGGCTGAATCACACCTATGCAGTTTTAGTGCTTTGTGCATTTTGCAGATTTGCAGTACAGTCCATTTAACATTGTTTCCCATGGAACATGTTCTGTAGTGCAAATCTGCAAAATGCAAAAAGCACTAAAAATGCATAGGTGTGAATCCAGCCTCAGGGCAGAAAAAAAACGCACGGAACTGCATCTGGTTTTGTGCTGACACATTCTGAATAGGAGTTACTAATCAGCTACACCGCCAGACACAAGCTGCTTTCTCTTTTTGGGTATTAACCCTTTACACATTGCACAGTGTATGGGGAAAGAATTGCTCAGATAGATGAGTAGATTTATATGTTATCCAATCACATTGCACAGTGTATGGGAAATGAATTGTCCAGAATGCTTAATACACAGACATGTATTAAGAAGCTGTTTTCGTGGAAGTTTCAGGTCCACCAATGATTATAGATTATCACCATAAAATGCACACAATTACATTTTGACAATTATGACATTTCACATCCAAGTCCAGGGAATATCCGCACAGTTGTTGATAGGAGGAAGATCTCTAGAATAATTATTGAGTTGTTTCAAAAAGAAATTAATGAATGGAATAAAACTGGAAGCAATATTCTCCATGTGATAAGGAAAAGCTCATTAACATGATCAGCATTACAATGAGCAAGTGCCCAATGTCTGTTCTGTATTTAAGAATGTGTCTGCGCCCATGTGCGCAACGATTCCGCGCATCCGGCGCAAGTCACCAGCTGTTTTCTATTTCTTTAAGTATGTGCCATGTCGCAATAACTATTCCTGCTCACGCAAATGTGCCAACATGTTCGTAAATCAGCCCCTATAAGTCCCAACTTGGTTCTTTGGAAAGACTACATTACAAGTCCCAGCATGCTCCATTAGACACTACAAGTCCAAGCATGCTCACTGTAGAAGGCACTACAAGACCCAGCATGCTCCATTTTGAGGCACTACAAGTCCCAGCACATTCCCTAAGCTCCAGGTAGTAGACAGAGGGCTTAGTGTCGCCCCTCCCCGGTCACTTTGTACCTTGTAGGTGTTCTCGTGATCCTGGCCATGGCCTCTGGGTTGCGGGACATGTCTGAGTTCCTCAGTGCCACTGTTTCCCATTACGCACACTGGCCCAGCTCCTCACCATGTCCCCCTACATCTCCCACCAGCAGTGCCTGACAACTGTGACAAGTAGAGGGAGCAGCGACTGCGGTCCGTATGGGGATGGTGGGGCCATGGGGTCAGCAGCAGCTGCCAGCCAGGGAAGGGAAATACCTGGGCAAAGGGGGGAGGAGAGCGAGGTGAGGAGAGGAGGGGGCAGGGACAGGGCCTTCTTAATGAGAAGGCACACCTGGGCACTTCCCAGGGGCCCCAGCTGCATGGGGGGCCCCTGCACTTTCCCCAAAGAAGCTGCTCCCTGAGCCCATGCTGCCTGGAAATTGGGGGCTCCGTGATGGCACTGAGAGTGATGGATAAAGAGGGGAGACAGGCTGGCAGCGCTGTGCCGTGCTGTGCAGAACAATACCTATTTCACAGCCAGCAGGGAGGGACTGGGTCGGAGCGCCAGTGATGCTCTGACCCCGCCCCATGCAGCTTGAATGCTCGGGACTGGGAGGCAGCGGGGTAGGAGCTGGAGTGGGAGCTGCTGAGTCGGCAGCACTGAGAGCCCGCCTACGGAAGTGGCATTGTGGATGGTGTCTTGGTGAGCCCAGCTGTCCAGCACTGTTTGCACTGAAGGGCATGGAATGCCCAGAGGGATGCTCCCTCCTCTGCCCCTCCTTCTGCCTGCATGACTTAATTGGTACTTATCCCAGTGCTGGAGGTGGGCACATAGCCAAAATTTCACATGCACTGTATCTCCACTGGAAAAGGGGGTACTACATGGATGGAATAATGGTGCTGGGGGGTTTCAAGGGTGTATGGGTTAAAACAATGCTCAGGGGGGATCTGGCTTGTATAGGGGGTAGCAATGCTTGGGGTATCTTGGGTGGCTATAGTGCTAGAGGTATCAGGGATGTAGAGAGGCCACAGTGTAGGGGGTATCAGGGATTTAGTGGGGTCACAATACAAGGGGTATCTTATGGTATATGGTAACAGTGCTGGTGGAATATCTAGGGTGTAGAGGGGTCAGAGTGCTGGGGGACATGTGGGGTGCAAAGAGGGACCAGAGTGCTGGGGGAATATCTGCGGTGCAGAGAGGGGTCAGAGTGCTGGGGGAATATCTAGGGTGCAGAGAGGGATCAGAGTGCTGGGGGAATATCTGGGGTGTATATGGGTCAGAGTGCTAGGGGGGTATCTGGGGTGTGGAGAGGTCAGAGTGCTGGGGGGATATCTGGGGTGTAGACGGGTCAGAGTGCTGGGGGGATATCTGGGGTGTGGAGGGGTCAGAGTGCTGGGGGATATCTGGTGTGTAGAGGGGTCTGAGTGCTGGGGGGATATCTGGGATGCAAGGTGGTCAGAATGCTGAAGGGGATATCTGGGGTGTAGAGGGGTCAGAGTGCTGGGGGGGGGGGGATATTTGGGATGTAGAGAGTTCAGAGTGCTAGGGGGATATCTAGGGTGTAGAGCGGTCAGAGTGCTGGGGGATATCTGGGGTGTAGAGGGGTCACAGTGCTGGGGGGATTTCTGGGGTGTAGAAGGGTCAGAGTGCTGGGGGGATAGCTGGGATGTAGAGGGGTCAGAGTTCTGGGGGGATAACTGGGGTGTAGAGGGGTTTCAGTGCTGGAGGGATATCTGGGGTGTAGAGGGGTCACAGTGCTGGGGGGATATCTGGGGTGTAGAGGGGTCACAGTGCTGGGGGGACATCTGGGGTGTAGAGGGGTCAGAGTGCTGGGGGGATATCTAGGGTGTAGAGGGGTCAGAGTGCTGGGGAGTTATTTATTTGGGTTGCGAATCCAGGGGGTGTGGAGGTGGTAACAGGATAACAATGGTAGGGGGTGTGTGTGTGTGTGGGGGGGGGTTGGTTGGGTGGAGTTAGGAGTGCTGGATGTATATAAGATGTAGAGGAGTTACAATGTTGGTGGTATATGAGGCCCTGTCAGGCTGGATGGTGCCTTATGATTTTTATTGGCGGCCGTGTCTATACTTGTTACAACTGTCCTGAGCATCATTCTAGCAGATATATTATATGCACAGGACAGCTTTGTTACTTTATGTACATAGTATTTTCCCACTGTTTCTTTGCTGTACAGAATGATTGTTCATGTAGTTAAAACGGAGCTCCACCCAAAAGCTCCACTTGTCTGCCACCTACCTACTTGATGTCTGTTTGCCTGTGCTGTCTCCATTGTAGGGGCCCCAGAGCATTACTTTGCTCAGGGGCCCATGATGCTATTGAGATGGCCCTGGGCAGGGAAGTCACCTAGGAGGAGGGTGTGTGAGGAGAGTGTGGACTTAAGCCCCATACACACAGGACGAACGTCGGGAGACAATGGCCATTACAAAAAACACCGCCCAACATTCTGCCTGTGTGTATGTCAGGTTGACAGAAGCCGGCCGTTTGGCTGGAAAACCAAAAGTCGACCAACTCCCGATTAGTGTTCTCAGCCAATGGCAGAGAGCATTGATTAGAGTGTACTATGTCAGAACACAATAGCTCAGCGGGGGAGATCGCTGAACTAACCTCGCATGGTTAGTACAGCGGCTCAAACTGGAGCTGACAGTTTTTTTCGTTTAACCCATGGGGTTGAACAAAAACAAATAGTGTGTACCTGGCTTTAGAGCTCTCCACACACCACTGGTAGATAGAGATCAGTGCTGAACAGGTATGGTTTAAAGAAAAAAAAAACACATACAGACGGGCACCTCTCGAGGAAGGGCACCTGTAGGCACATATTGGGAAATCTGGCTCTGTCTAGAAGCATCATATCTTCAAGTTTGTGTTTTTTAAAACCCTTTTGCTGACATGCCCTGCTATTCGCCTTTAAACTCAAGTGGCCTGACCAATTTTTTTTTTATTTTTCACTTGCAGCTTTCATAGGTTGCAAAAGACCCCCCAAACCATACATTTTCAGAAAGCACAGGACATAAAGAAGAAAAAAGATAGTGCTACTGATTTTGTAGTTCCAGTAACTTTTGCACAAGTATTTATCTAATGAGACACACAGGAGAGGGCTCAGCCCTAAAAGGCCCCCTCCTTACTGGCTGTGATTGACAGCAGAGGGAGCCAATGCCTCCCGCTGCTGTCTCTGAGCCAATGAGAAGGCAGAGAGCCGAGACAGCAGCCAATCTTGTACACATTGCTGGATCAAGATCGAGCTCGTGTAAGTATTAGGGGGGCTGCGGGGGGAGCTGCATACTGAAGTTTTTTTTTACCTTCATGCATAGAATTCAGCCTTTACAACTACTTTGAGTATTATAAGTGTAGCAATAACTCACGGTGGAGCTGCTGGTTTATTACTGGGCCTGTCCTCTGATCTTTTCACCCCTCTTAAAACTTGTTCTTCTCCCCTTGACACAAGTGTAGTGCAGTGTTGTAATGACACTAATGCCAACTTTAGCCCACAATATACACTTATACATATATTTACCTCTACCTGATTGCTTGTAGCTCCACCTGCAGGAGAAATAACAACACTGCACACCAACTTCTGTAATAACCGAAATAACTTCTTTTTACTGAAATGATATATGTATATAAAAGTTACTACAATGGCTACACTATCACACCAACGTAGTGTGACAGTATAGTGAATAATTATGACAGTCTTTGTAACATACACAAATATATCTAAATATATATATACACTAGGGAGCTCCCCCTGCTTTAAACCGTAAAGTCACTATCCTTTATAACTAGATGCAGGGCCCTGCAATAGAAAAAAAATAGTCCTGACATCTTGAATCTTTGTTCGCTATGAATCAGTAATTGTAAATCACAGAAAGTTCTTCTGGAGTGTTGCGCAGTGCAAGGTGATACACAAAGGCAATTATAATCCAGCAAATTGATTAAGTGTTCTTATTTGAAGAAGACAGACATCCAGTATCAGTTCTCGGATATTGAAGTCTGTGTAAATGTAATGTTTTCCAACTCACTTGTTCCGTGGGACTATCAGTCCCAGCAACACTCTGTAACATTTTTAAATGTGTGTAGTGTTAAACAAACTTCTGAGTGTTAACCCTCTCACCGCACCAGATCCGGACAGATGGGTGTCTCCGTTTCAGTAGTTCTCAGTCCGTGTGGAGCCCCAACCTTGCTGTCACGCTGTTCCGTTTTCTAACGACCAGGAGTCCTCAGTTACCTCCTCCACGGGTCTCCGGAACGATCACTTCTGTTACTTCAGCACACTGTGATACGATGGCGGATCCTTGCTGCTGCTCCGCTCCTTCACAAGGTAGGCCACAACCCTGTGGGACACACACACCCACAGAGTTCTGCTGGCAGGCCACGCGTCCCAGGAACAAGAGACCTAAGATGGCCTCTCCCAGCCCTTTTATATCCTCCCCACAATGCAGTTCAGTTTTCCTCTGGTCCTTGAGCATTGTGGGTAGGTCATAGTTGATGTCCAGAAGTAAACAATCAATCACTCCCATGTCACTTCTCAAAATAATGAAAAATTGTCAGCGCTACATACTCGCCCTGCTTTAGAGTTTGGTCCCCAAAGATATGCAAGACCTTGTTCCTGCTACAGATTTTAGCCTCTAGACGAGTGCACAGGACTGACAGAGGAGCCTCCCACCAATTCTCAGGTGTTGGGAAACTATTCTGTGTACCCACAACTGTCACCTTGGTATCAGATACAGATGTGTCAAGGGGTGAAACAGGGCTCTCCATTTCCAGATTGACAGAGGAGGAACTAGGCTTATCGACATTCCTTTTACTGGTAACCTTTGTTACTTCAGAACACTCGCTCAATGTATCATATGTCAGTCTTTTGGGTGGGCGAATGCTCCTCTTTCCTCTTTGTCCTTTTGGTGTGTCCTCTATTTCTGGGTGAACACTGTTTTCTTCTATTACGGACCTTGTTTCTTCCAATCCAGTGGGAGACGAACACTCTTCAGCCCTTTCAGACAATGATGGTATAAACTCTGGAGCTTCTGCTCTAAGGGCCTCACTATCCTTTCTGATTGCCAGGGATGAAACACTCCTTTCAGCTTCGGGTGTCTCAGATGACCACAACCAGCTGATGTCCATGTCTCTCTCCTCACTATTTTCAGTTGTTAAAGACACAGACTGAGACCTAGTTACAGGCCGACGTGCAACATCTGATGTAGATGATAACTCCTCTTTGGGGATTATCCTGACTACATCAGTGAGGGGCAAAAGGTGATTCCGATGCCAAGTCTTAACTAGTCCAGCACTTCCTTCTGGTCTAATTTCAAATACTGGAAGCCCTGGGAGCTGTTTACACACGATGTATGACTGTGACCTCCAGTGATTTGCCAACTAGTGTTTCCCAGGAATACCCAAATTTCTTAGTAGAACTCGATCACTAGGTTGTAGATCTTGAACCCTTACTTTGAGGTCAAAGTTCCTCATATTTCTATTCCCTCTGTTGTTTGACATAGTCCGAGCCTTCTCATAAGCAATCTTCAGACTCTTCCGCAGCCTATTTGTATATCCTCGATGAGAGTTCTCTGAGGTGTGGTCCAGAGAAGTTCCAAAAGCCAAGTCCACTGGTAATCTAGCCTCTCTCCCAAACATCATCCGATAAGGTGAATATCCTGTGACATCACTCTTAGTGCTATTTTACGCATGTACTAAAGCAGTGATATGTTTACTCCAGTTGGGCCTTTGCTCAGAGGTCAGCGTCCCTAACATATTAAGAAGAGTTCTATTAAACCTCTCCGGCTGAGGATCTCCTTGCGGGTGATAAGGTGTAGTTCTAGACTTCTGAATTCCCAATGAATCCAACAACCTCCTGATGAGCATACTCTCAAAGTCTCTTCCCTGATCTGAGTGAATCCTCTGTGGTAAGCCATAATGGACGAAAAACTTCTCCACTAGCATTTTTGCCACTGTGACTGCCTTCTGATCTTTCGTGGAGAAGGCTTGAGCATACCTGCTAACTGTGACTACCAAGATATTTCCTTGCCCACTCATGTCGGATTCTAAACACAGGAAATCTATGCAAACTAAATCCATGGGACCTTGGCTTGATAAATGACCCATCGGGGCAGCTCATTGTGGCAAAGTCTTTCTCTGGACACACCTATGGCAGGAGTGACAGTAACTCTCCCATTCTTTCCTCATGTAAGGCCAATAGAATCTATCCCTTATCAGTTGAAAAGTTCTTTCTGCCTCCAGATGGCCGTGACAATCATGCAGGGAGATTAACACTTTCTCCCTGTGTTTCTCTGGCAGAAACAGTTGCCACTTTTCCTCCAGATCTTCAGAAGGGCCCCTTCGGTAGACCACCCCTTGTCGCAACTGCAACTGGCTCCACTCTTTATGTAACAACAGAGCTTCCCTCCGAGCACTTTTCAAAATTAAATCGGGGCGCTGACTCTCCAAAGCTTACAGTATCAAGATGCAGAGTGGATCTTCCTGTTGATCTCTCCTAAGGTCTTTCCTTGATAACTTAGGTAGACCTTCTCCTGCAATCTGAGAGACATTACAGTAGTACCTGGGCACTCCTGCTGTAGTCACTCCAATCTCTTCAGCTCTGGCTCCACCTTTCTCCTGCTTTTCTACTCCTTCACAAAGGGCTCTTACCCCTTTGAGGGCAAGCTGAGTCCAATCTTCTTGGGAACTCAAAGGACTGTGGGTTCTTCTTGACAGCGCATCTGCATCTCTGTTGCCCACTCCTGGTCTATATTTCAAGCTGAAGGAGAATGTTGAAAGAGCAGCCAACCACCTATGGCCTGTAGCATCCAATTTTGCGGTGGTAAGCAAGTATGTGAGTAGCGCTACATAAGTAGGGATGAACTTTATGTGGAACACCCTTTAAAAGTCTATGGGAGAAATCAAAAGTGCTAATTTTAAAAGCTTGTATGCAAGTTATTGTCATAAAAAGTGTTTGGGGACCTGGGTCCTGCCCCAGGGGACACTTATCAATGCAAAAAAAGGCCATTTTTTCGGGAGCAGTGATTTTAATAATGCTTAAAGTGAAACAATAAAAGTGAAATATTCCTTTAAATTTCGTACCTGGGGGGTGTCTGTAGTATGCCTGTAAAGTAGCGCATGTTTCCCGTGTTTAGAACAGTCCCTGCACAAAATTACATTTCTAAAGGAAAAAAAGTCATTTAAAACTACTTGCGGCTATAATGAATTGTCGGGTCTCGGCGATACACATAAAGTCAATGAAAAAAACGGCATGGGATTCCCCCACAGTCCATTACCAGGCCCTTTGGGTCTGGTATGAATATTAAGGGGAACCCCGAACCAAAATTTAAAAAAAAAATTGCGTGGGGGGTCCCCCCAAATTCCATACCAGGCCCTTCAGGTCTGCTATAGTTATTAAGGGGAACCCTGCACCAAATTTTTTTTTTAAAATGGCGTGGGGGTCCCTCTCAAAATCCATACCAGACTGTCAGTGGGTGGACCCGCCCCCTCTGACGGTACGGGGAAGCCATAAGGATGTCCCCGTGCATCAGAGGGGGGCGGGGTCACCCGGGGGCCTCAGCGGGTGGCCCCGCTCTAAGTTATAAAGGAACTGTCACCTGCGAGGACGCGTCATATGGCGGGTACCTCCCATGGAGGCGGGTCGGTGCAGCTTTTTTTTTTTTGCTTTTTCGGTCAGTCGGCGGAGCAAGAGAAGAAAAAGAATGAACTACGTGGGATATTTTTATTTTTTAATAAAGGAATTGTCCCAAGCCATGTCTTGTAATTTTTAACATTTTCACACTTTTTTTGTGAAATGGTAGGGGTATATTTGTACCCCATTACCATTTCACACAGAGGGGGAGGCCAGGGTCTGGGGGTCCCCATGTTGAGGGCATGTGGCCTGGTACAGTTCAGGAGGGGAGGCCTGCAGCCTGCCAGGTTGCGTTCTCGAATAAGGGTCTGGTATGGATTTTTGAGGGGACCCCCACACCATTTTTTTTTAAATTTTGGCATGGGGTTCCCCTTAAAATCCATACCAGACCTGAAGGGTCTGGTATGGATTTTGAGGGGGACCCTCATGCCATTTTTTTTAAATTTTGGAGCAAGGTTCCCCTTAATATCCATACCAGACCTGAAGGGCCTGGTATGGAATTTGGGGGGACCCCCACGCAATTTTTTTTTAAATATTGGTTCGGGTTCCCCTAATATTCATACCAGACCCAAAGGGTCTGGTAATGGACTGTGGGGGAATCCCATGCCGTTTTTCTCAATGACTTTTATGTGTATTGCCGAGACCCGACAATTCATTATAGCCGCGATTAGTTTTAAATGACTTTTTTTCCTTTAGAAATGTCATTTTGTGCAGGGACTGTTCTAAACACGGGAAACATGCGCTACTTTATAGGCATACTATAGACACCCCCCAGGTACGAAATTTAAAGGAATATTTCACTTTTATTGTTTCACTTTAAGCATTATTAAAATCACTGCTCCCGAAAAACGGCCATTTTTAAAACTTTTTTTGCATTGTTACATGTCCCCTGGGGTAGGACCCGGGTCACCAAACACTTTTTATGACAATAACTTGCATATAAACCTTTAAAATTAGCACTTTTGATTATTCATGTTTGTGTCCCATAGACTTTAACGCTGTTTGCGCGTTCAAGCTAATTTTTTGCCTGTTGGCATGTTTTGCTGTGAACCGAACCAGGGGGTGTTCAGCTCATCCCTAATTGTAAGCAATAGGGTGTTTCAACGGAGCAGCTAAAGCCAGATGAAATTGCATAAAGTGACACCTGCTGGCTGGAACTATGAAAGTGAAATATTCACGTGCAATATTTCATATTTACCAAACGAAATGAATAAACAAAATATTTTTTACATTGTATTTTTCTTTTGTTCTGGACATAATAAATTATTGATTATGCTTTTTTCCTGCACTAGTGATGTTTTGAAATATACAAAGCCTTGATTTCTTCATTGTGTTTACAGAAGTGGAATATTTCCTTGCCTCTGTAAAACTCATCTCAACGGAGTACTGAATCAAGCAGGCCAGAAACTGCAGCATAATATGAACAATTGATTAGTACACAGAATACAATAGAGCCTGCAGTCAGTTTGTATTTTGTGAATATATACGATATCAAAGGTCTGGATTGAAGCAGGTGATTGAAGTTGAAGGTGGTTTTACTTTACTTTACTTTTTTCCTTTTGTTATGTATGTCCTTCACTTTTTAAAAGGAGCAAAGCTGCAAAGCTGCAAAGCTGACAATTTGTTTTAAAGCATAAAAAATATATATACTATATATATATATATATATATATATATATATATATTTATATATATATATATATAAAAGATAAAACCCAGAAATTAAGAGAAAATGAAATGTAGTTCATAATCCCTGTCAGTATTTTGTTGTTGTCCCCCCATTGGGGAGACTTCTCTTCACTTTTTGTGTCCCATAGTCACAACAGGAATTGAGAAGAAATTCCTTCAAGGTGAGCTAAATCTCTGGCTGTCACCAGGGTCACCAGAACTCTGTACAGTAGTCTGAGTCAGGAAACACATTTCTACAGCAAGTACAGCAAATCCACATGCTTTTTTCAAATACATCAATAATAAAAAATGTTATGAAAAAACAGGCCCCATAAAGTATGAACACGGTAAGCTGATCACAAATGACAGGGAAAAGACAGATATATTAAATATTTTTTCTATTCTCTTCTCTTTTCACAGATGAAAATAACAGGTTATTAACAGTAATATTAAGAGAAGGTAGTACCTCTGTGGTTGACTGAAAACTAGGTACAAAAGGGACTAGAGAAACTTAATGTGAACAAATCACCAGGTCCAGATGGTTTACACCCATGAGTCCTCAGGGAATTTACTCAGTTATTGTCAAGCCGCTATTTCTAATTTTTAAAGACATCTTATTTCCTGGATTGGTACCAACTGACTGCCATAGATCAAATAAAGTACCAATTTACAAAAAAGGATTGAGATGTATTCCAGGCAACTACAGGCCAGTCAGCCTAAAATCAATAGTATGCAAGATATTTGAGAGAATGGTAAGGAATTCTGAGAAATTTTACTGCAATAATGATATCGTAAGTAACAACCAGCATTGATTTATGAAAGATCAACTTGTCAATAACTTGTTTTTCTTCTACGATGAAGTAAGTGAGAAATTGGATGGTGGAAGTCCAGTGGACATAGTATATCTAGGGCATTTGCCACTGTACCTCATAAACATTTAATTTATAAATGAATCTATAAACTAAGGTTTGTTTGAGTTGATGAAATTGTATGTACAAGATTGAAAACTGATACGTGAACAGGAGAATGATTGTATGAACAGAGAATAGTGATACATTACTTTAAATGGTCTAAAGTTGTAAGTAGTGTGCCCCAGTGTTCTGCTTTGAAACCAGTGCTGTTCAGTTTTTTTTTAATATTGATATAGAGGTTGGAATACATTTGGCACAGGATACAGCATCATTGCAGGAGGACCTTTACAGGATAGGGGGTTGGGCAGCTACATTTAGGGGTAGGTGGGTGGTACTTTCTCCATGTTCAACCCTTCATTGGGTCCAAGTGTGTGCCAGATGAGAGGACTAACCAGGGGTGGTGGCTTCTTTTGGACTACACTAGGCACTTTGTACAAGGTCACTGCCATACACATGGGGTACCTTTACTTGAGCCACACCCACGACCCAGGACAGATGACTAAACATGAACAAACTCTAGTAAACTCTCTTAATTTATTAAGCATCACCACAGTTACTTGTACATTTAGGAGGGACACGCAGAGCCGATGCCCTCTTCACCTGCCCCGCGTATCACTGCTGCTCACTCCGAGTAATGGTATAGGGTCCCTCCATGCACTTCACTTAATCCTTTCTCTTCCATACCTGTGTGAAAGCCAAGGGCACCAGCAGTGCAGATCTGTTTCCTTTGCTATAGGAGACAGATCATGGCCAAAGGAGTGCCAACAACATTTCCCTCATTGCAAGAGGTTCTCTCACCTGTCAAATGTACACGCTTACAACAGGCTGCTATAGAAATCTTCATTACCCTTGGTAACCACTGTGTCTTCACACTGTATGAACTTCTAGTACTGATGTCTTCATACCCCAATGTGTTTATTGACCTGAGCTGTAGACTATATGTGCCGGTTACTTACATTGCACCCCTTTAGTACCTTCAGACCAAGCAAAAGCAACATTTAAAAGCTTTACTTCAAGAATGAATTAACATGATGACAATTACAAGCAAAAGTTTGAAATAAGTGCAGATATTCCCTAACATCCCTAGTCCCTAACTGCCCTAGCATACCTGCATAGGAAAGAATCCATTCTTGGAAGAATCCATACTTGTCAGAGTCCATGAACTGGTATCTTCAGGTAGGACTGCAAGTTCCAGCAATCCTCCTACATCTTGCTGGCTCTCTGTGTCTTTTCACCAATACCGACTGTGTGTGTGATTTTTCTCCCGCCACACTGGATCAGGGCATCCTGTCCTTTTTTTAGCACACAGGACCAGAGGTTCAGACCTAAGAAAAACCTGCCAAAACAGAAAACCCAGGACTGTAGTTAACCCCTAACTTCCCACTGGGGCAGCAGTAGCCTCTACCTGCCTATATACTGTACATGGCAGATAAGGTTCACGACTGAAAAATGTAAAGGTATGCACTTGAGTGCCAAAAATACACTTATAAATTACACATTAGCGGGGCTCCCCTGGGGGAATCAGTGATGGAAAAGGATATAGGATCTGGGGATGCCTGTAGATCACAGACTTAGCAATCACGTGCAATGCCAAGTCACAGCTAACAAAACTAGCAAAATATTGTCATACATTAAAAAGGGCATGCAGTATATTCAGGAGATAAATAAATAATTATATCCCTTACAAAAGACTGGTTCAGCCTCATCTTGAGGATGCAGTTCGATTTTGGTCACTAATTCCCTAGAAAGATGTTAAATTAGAAGGAATTCAGCGGAAGACAACAAAATTATTAATAAAGGAGAAGGTCCACAGCTTTGAGGGTTAATTAGGAGAGATTACAGTTATTCATTTTGGAGAAGAGGCATTCGGGTGGGGGGGGGGCAATATGATTACAGTGTACAAACATATCAAATGTGACTTCAGCAACTATAAGTGCCGGTTCACACAGGGGTGACTTGTCAGGCGACTTAGTCGCCTGACAAGTCATGCTCCATGCATTGCAATGGAACCGTTCGAATAGGAGCGACTCAAGTCACTCCAACTTAGAAAAAGGTTCCTGTACTACTTTGGGTTGACTTTGGAGCAGCTTGCATTGACTTCTATACAATACAATTGTATAGAATACAATTGTTAGAGAATAAAAATCACACATAAACACACACATAGGTTGAAATGGATGGACCTATGTCTTTTTTTAACCTTACAAACTATGTTAGTATGCAGTCCCCATGCAGTGTCCCATTGGATGATTTTTCCCTCTATTCCTGTTGTGGTGACAACTCAAAATTTTTATTTATTTTTTCATATTTACTCTCGGCGATAATAGTCATCAGAACAAATAGAGAGGGTGAATCTCCCTAAAGGGGACAGAGACAGCAATAAAAACCCAATAGTGCTCCAATCCCTCTCCATTCTATCCAAAACAAAAGAACATTTTGACATTAGTTATATTATAACTTTTACTTTACTTTGTCCAGGAGGTCTTTGCTTAAGGCCCCTTTCACACGAGGCGGACTCCGTTTCTACGGAGCCCGCCTCAGTCCGCCGGCTCAGCGGGAGATCAGTCCGTTGATCTCCGCTGAGCCGGCGGATGACAGGTCCCTCTCTGCTCACTGAGCGGGGAGGGGCTTGTCAGGCGCCGCTGCTGCCTATGGAAGGATCAGATGAAAACGGACAGCATGTCCGTTTTCATCAGATCTCACCCGATCCGATCCGCCAGCGACAGACCTGGACGTAGAGCCATCTATCTGCTTTTAGCGGATCGGACGGGGTCGGATGTCAGCGGACATGTCTCCGCTGACATCCAACGCTCCATAGACTAACATGGAGCGCCCGTTCAGGTCCGCCGTTAAAACTGACAGGCGGACCTGAACGGTCCGATCGTGTGAAAGGGGCCTTAGACTGAAATGGCCTCCTGATTCTGCCTGTACATAGTTCCTGCATATACAAAATCAGTGCATCGTTCTGCAGCTGGTGAAGGTCAAAGAGTGCCATTACTTAACTGGGTGGACCACCAAACTAAATTTCAACTGCAAAGTTGAGGGTGAAATCCGATTCAGTTTCTCGCATTAAAAAAAAAAGCATAGGCAATGAATATATAAAAATAAGCTCATAAAAAGAGAAGGCTATAAAAATGTGGCATGTAAAAAAAAGACTTACCTACCTGTCCTGCTTCCCCATACTGCTAGTCTTTGCTCAGATATATTGGCTGAATAGGCATCAGCATCAGTGCCACCCTCTGTGCTCCGTGGTTTCATCTGCCAGCACTTAAGTCACTACAGGCCCCAGCAGTGAGGTAGGGTCCTGCCAACGGAACCACTGCATGCGGTGCGGGACAAGGCATCCCACAAACCTAAAAGTCTGTTGAATACAGAAGATTCTTCTGCGTAGTAGATCTTTATTAAAATGAATATCGGTAGAGTAGGGGGCAAAACAAGTAGGTTTTACCTCTTTTTTTACAGACAGTTCTTCAAAATCATTTTATTTAATCTTTAGTTAGCTATGGCTTTCTGTAACTGAAAAAAAAATAGATTTTTCTTTCATACAATCATAGACACCATGTTCAGTCTGTAGACAAGAATGATCAAAAACCTTGTAAAAGGGTTACTGCCTCAACCAGTCTGCAGAAGTCACCCAAAACTTGGCAGTATTTAGGTCAGGTTACAGGCAGCCTATTACATGGAAAATGGCATCCTTGGCAATGCCCCTAAATTTTCCTTTTTAAATAACAAACTCCTTATACTTAACTGCACTGTGAAACGCTCCATGTGCCCCGAGCGATCGCGACCGCCGGGCACTCGCATCAGCTCCGTGGGCGAGCACCAATGTACCATGACTGCGATTCGCGCAGCTGAGCCATGTTGCCGCAGTATAACTGCGGCGGCTGGTTGGCTTGCGGTTAACATACAGCATACTGTAGCATATGGAGTGCCATGATCAGGCCTATGTAATGTACAGCACAGCATAAAGAACGCAGGGGTCATGACTATGTAGTATATAGATAGCAGAAGTGAGGACTATGTAACATTAAACACAATGGGGGTTATTTATGAAAGGCAAATCCACTTTGCATTACAAGTGCACTGCAAGTGCACTTAAAAGCGCACTGAAATCTGAGGGGTAGATCTGAAATGAGGGGAAGCTCTGCTGATTTTATCATCCAATCATGTGCAAGCTAAAATGCTGTTTTTTTTATCTTCCTTGCATGTCCCCCTCGGATCTACAGCGACTGCACTTCCAAGTGCACTTGTAGTGCAAAGTGTATTTTCCTTTAGTAAATAACCCCCAATGTAAAATGTTTAGCAGTCAAGAATGTGTAATGTTCAAAATAGCATATAAGGAGGGCCTGACATGTGATGTCACTGCCCACTCCCATGTGAGGGCGGATGTGCTTTTGTTTGATACACATGCAATTTTTACCTCCTATCATTGTATGTGTATTTTTAATAAAACCTTTACGTTTACTGGTATAACTGCACTATGGGATCTATTCCTTTCTTTCCCTATATATCTCCGTTGAGAGTGTCATATTTGAGATTGTGACAGCGGGATTGCATCTATCTGCCAGGTGGCCAGGCACTTATTGATTCATTGGGAATCTATGCTCTGGTTGCTGTGATCGTGATGATATACATCTGTTTTAGCTGCTAAGCAGCCAGGCTCCTAATGATCTGTGTATGGGAATCATTCTCTCCAGTAAGAAGAGTGTGATGCTGGTGGAGGTGTGTGACATACGCTGTGGTTTATTGTGGGAACACTGCACAAGACTGCAAATTGGGCTGATCCTATTTAAAGTGAAAGTGCACCCTAACACTTAAATTCTCCCCTGCAATCATTACAATCATTAATGTGATCAAAGTTCTGCCTTACATCTCAAAATGAAAAAATCCCAGTTTTTCTTCCTTTATTTTGCAGTATACAGTGCCGTCATGACTTCAATTCTACTTCCTTCTAAGCATAAAATCAGCCAGTGGGTGTGGTTACTGAAAGCTAGTGACATCACTTCCAGGGAGGGGCACTATTCCTGTGTAGCCAGTGGGTGTATACAGGATGGGAGGAGGTAATCATAGGTTCCTGCCCAGTGTTCTCTCATTGTACATCCTAATTCATAACAAAATGAAGAAATAAAAAGCCCCATCCATACAGGACCGGGGGGGGGGTTGCAGTGCACATATACAGTATTGCTTTGCACAGGAGAAGGGAGCTGGACACGGGGGGGGGGGGGGACTGTCAGTGTAGCTGAAAGTGCTCTGGGGTCTCAGCTCACAGTCTACAATGATCATAGTACTGGCAACCACACTAAGCCTCTGTTTCCACTAGTGTGATTTGTCATGCGACCTTGGACACATAAAGTTGAATGACAAGTCACAGCCCATTGATTTCAATGACACCCGTTCCCATCTACCCGACTTTGAAAATCAGCGACTTTGAAAAGGTACCTGCAATGCTTTGATGCGACTTTGATCCAGAGAGTGCAAAGTTGCATCAAAGTCACACTCCAAAGCTGTTCGATTTAGAGTGCAACTTTGAGTGCAGTTTTGATCCAACTTTACAGTCTGAAACAGAGTTGCATCAAAGTAGTGCAGGCACCTTTTCAAAGTCGCTGATATTCAAAGGCGCATAGATGGGAACGTTTGCCATTGAAATCAATGGACTGTGACTTGTGATGCGACTTTGTGTCCAAAGTCGGATGACAAGTCGCACTAGTGGAAATGGAGCCTTAAACTCATTACTCACATGTAGCTCCCTCAGCTGGACGTGTGCCACACCATGCACACAGTGTCCATCACAGTGCCACACCATGCACACAGTGTCCATCACAGTGCCACACCATGCACACACTGCCCATCACAGTGCCACACCATGTACACAGTGCCATCACAGTGCCCATCACAGTGCCATGCAGAAACAACCACGTGGTTGTACACTGTAGAAAATATGCAGCATGCTGCATTGTAATCTATTTTACAGTTTCTAACAAACAGAACATACTTCTAAAGCCTTCCCCCCCCCCCCTCAGGAGAAACTGCTATCCAAAAAGAGGCAATGAAGACAGGACGAGATCTGTGAAAGTGAAGAGGGATCTGGGCAGGGCTGGGCAAAACAGGGATGGTTAGAATGAATAGTAGGCATGCCTGTGTAGGAGAGAAGGACAAAGTTTTTAGGAAGTGAGAGGCCCCCATGCAGAATTCAGAAATAAGGAAATAAGGTTGTCCCTGAAGAACAGAAAGAAGCTGATTGTCTAGCTTTGATTAGACTTTCTAAGCTTGGCAATCAGCAATACAGAAAATTAATAATGTCAACAGTATCTCACAAAAGTGAGTACACCCCTCGCATTTTTGTAAATATTTTATTATATCTTTTCATGTAACAACACTGAAGAAATGACACTTTGCTACAATGTAAAGTAGTGAGAGTACAGCTTGTATAACAGTGTAAATTTGCTGTCCCCTCAAAATAACTCAACACACAGCCATTATTGTCTAAACCGCTGGCAATAAATGTGAGTACACCCCTTAGCCATTTTCCCTCCCAGATGTCACGTGACTCGTTAGTTTTACAAGGTCTCAGGTGTGAATGGGGAGCAGGTGTGTTAAATTTGGTGTTATCACTGTCACTCTCTCATACTGGTCACTGGATGTTCAACATGGCACCTCATGGCAAAGAACTCTCTGAGGACCTGAAAAAAAGAATTGTTGCTCTACATAAAGATGGCCCAGGCTATAAGAAGATTGCAAAGTCTCTGAAACTGAGCTGCAGCATGGTGGCCAAGACCATACAGTGGCTCAAAAGTGATATGGTGCAGAATTATTTAGATAGAATAAATGTGGATAAAGCGCCTGGACCTGATGGCATCCACCCACGGATCCTAAAAGAATTGAGCTCTGTAATTTCAAAGCCATTGTATTTAATTTTTAGGGACTCATTAATGACGGGAATAGTACCACTGGATTGGTACAGGGCGAACGTGGTGCCTATATTTAAAAAGGGATCAAAGTCTTTACCAAGTAACTATAGACCTGTTAGTTTAACTTCTATAGTCGGGAAGATACTGGAGCGTTTAATAAAAGATCACATAGACAATTTCTTGCTGGAAAAAAACATTTTAAGCAACAGACAGCATGGATTCATGAAAGACAGAAGTTGTCAGACAAACCTGATTTCTTTTTATGAGGAGGTAAATAAAACCTTGGACAGAAGGGTGGCTGTGGATGTGGTACTTGGATTTTGCAAAAGTGTTTGACACAGTTCCCCACACGCGGCTCATGTGTAAGGTAAAGTCTACAGGCTTGGAAATATCAGTTTGTAAATGGATAGAAAACTGGCTAAAAGACAGAATTCAGAGAGTAGTGGTTAATGATTCTTACACTGAATTGTCTAAGGTTATCGGTTGTGTACCCCAAGGTTCAGTGCTGGGACACTTACTTTTTAATATCTTTATAAATGATATTGGGTCTGGGATCAAAAGTAACATTTCTGTCTTTGCAGATGACACCAAGCTATGCAGTGGAATAACGTCCTTATAGGATGTCTCCAATTTACAAGCCGACCTCAATGCACTGTCTAATTGAGCGACTATGTGGCAGATGAGGTTTAATGTTGAGAAATGTAAAGTTATGCACTTGGGGGCTAAGAATATGCATGCATCATACATGCTAGGGGGAGTAGAACTGGGGTGGAGAAGGATCTGGGGGTTTTGGTAGATCATAAGCTCAATAATAGCATGCAATGTCAAGCTGCGGTTTCCAAAGCAAGCAAAGTCCTTTCTTGTATTAAGAGAGGTATGGACTCCAGAGAGAGATATAATTTTGCCCCGTTCAAATCATTAGTAAGACCTCATCTGGAATATGCAGTTCAGTTTTAGGCACCAGTTCTCAAAAAGGATATCGGGGAACTGGAGAAAGTGCAGAGAAGGGCAACCAAACTGATAAGAGGCATGGAAGAGCTCAGCTATGAGGAAAGATTAGAGGAACTGAATTTATTAACTCTTGAGAAGAGGAGAATAAGGGGGGATATGATCAACATGTTCAAATATATAAGGGGTCCATATAGTGAACTTGGTGTTGAGTTATTCTCTTTACGGTCAACCCAGAGGACATGGGGGCACTCTTTACGTCTAGAGGAAAAGAGATTTAATCTCCAAATACGCAAAGGTTTCTTCACAGTAAGAGCTGTGAAAATGTGGAATAGACTCCCTCCAGAGGTGGTTCTGGCCAGCTCAGTAGATTGCTTTAAGAAAGGCCTGGATACTTTCCTAAATGTACATAATATAACTGGGTACTAACATTTATAGGTAAAGTTCATCCAGGGAAAATCCGATTGCCTCTTTGGGGATCAGGAAGGAATTTTTTCCCCTGCTGTAGCAAATTGGAGCATGCTCTGCTGGGGTTTTTTGCCTTCCTCTGGATCAACTGAAGGTATAAAATTGGGTATATTGGATTGTACAATATTTTTTATTTTATTTATTTATTGTTTTTAAGGTTGAACTGGATGGACTTGTGTCTTTTTTCAACCTGACTAACTATGTAACTATGTATAACAGGACAGGTTTCACTCAGAACAGGCCTCGCCATGGTTGACCAAAGAAGTTGAGTGCATGTGTTCAGCGTCATATCCAGAGGTTGTCTTTGGGAAATAGATGTATGAGTGCTGCCAGCATTGCTGCAGAGGTTGAAGGGGTGGGGGGTCAGTCTGTCAGTGCTCAGACAATACATTGCACACTGCATCAAATTGGTCTGCATGGCTGTCATCCCAGAAGGAAGCCTCTTCTAAAGATGATGCACAAGAAAGCCTGCAAACATTTTGCCAAAGACCAGCAAAATAAGGACTTGGATTACTGGAACCATGTCCTGTGGTCTGATGAGACCAAGATAAACTTATTTGGTTCAGATGGTGTCAAGCGTGTGTGGTGGCAACCAGGTGAGGAGTACAAAGACAAGAGTGTCTTGCCTACAGTCAAGCATGGTGGTGGGAGTGTTATGGTCTGGGGCTGCATTTGTGCTGCCAGCACTGGGGAGCTACAGTTTATTGAGGGAACCAAGGATGCCAACATGTACTGTGACATACTGAAGCTGAGCATGATCCCCTCCCTTCGGAGACTGGGCCGCAGGGCAGTATTCCAACATGATAATGACCCCAAACACACCTCCAAGATGACCACTGTCTTGCTAAAGAAGCTAAGGGTAAAGGTGATAGACTGGCCAAGCATGTCTCCAGACCTAAACCCTATTGAGCATCTGTGGGGCATCCTCAAACAGAGGGTGGAGGAGTGCAAGGTCTCTAACATCCACTAGCTCCGTGATGTCATCATGGAGGAGTGGAAGAGGACTCCAGTGGCAACCTGTGAAGCTCTGGTGAACTCCATGCCCAAGAGGGTTAAGGCAGTGCCGGAAAATAAGGGTGGTCACATAAAATATTGACACTTTTGGGCCAAATTGAGACATTTTTGCCTAGGGGTGTACTCACTTTTGTTGCCAGCCGTTTAGACATTAATGGCTGTGTGTTGAGTTATTTTGAGGAGACAGAAAATTGACACTGTTATACAAGCTGTACACCCACTACTTTACATTGTAGCAAAGTGTAATTTCTTCAGTGTTGTCACATGAAAAGGTATAATAAAATATTTACAAAAATGTGAGGGGTGTACTCACTTTTGTGAGATACTGTAATAAATAGAAAATTTTCATTTTTGACTGAACTTCCACTTTAAACACTTCTTCACCTGTGGGACTTTGTTCACTTGTAAACATTATTTTAGGTGCACCTTTCATGGTATTTATTTATGGTTGATATATTGTAGTATTTCACTATTTTTAGGCACAATTTTTTGAGTATTGTTTTTTAAAGGGACAGTGCATTGTGCTTTTGTGTTACATATATCTTGTATTCAGATGTTTCTGAAGCAGGCTCTACGTGCAGTAGAATGCAGCAGTCAAGACCAGGTAAGTTACAATATAGCATGCAGAGTGAAGGGATGAGCTCATTGTTCGGCATAAACACTGAGCTTATCCCTCTTAGCATATACAGCACAGCAGTCAGGACTATGTAACATACCGCAAAGCAAATATACTGTATTGCAGTGGTCAGGGTGCAGAGCTCAAGACCATGAAAATACAGTGCCCTGAAAAAGTATTCATACCCCTTGAAATTTTCCACATTTTTTCATGGTACAACCAAACACGTTGAGTAGAATTATAGGGGTCTGTTAATGTTGAGATATTTATATATATATACAGTATATATATAAATATATATATATTACATAAATATAGATTATCACTTTAAGAATTGGTAAGAATTGGTAATGCACTTTTCTTTACTTTACGTTGTTTCAATTCCTGGGAAATTGAAACTACTGGATATGTGACAACACAAACTACTGATAAGAACCCAAAAAGATGCTCAAAATGACTTCCTTATCAAAACCAGTCTGAACCGACCAAATACTGCTGAAATCTATTTTTTTGCCAGTCACATGATGTATACACCCATTTAACTGTTCCCTTGCTATTAAGAAGATTTGGACATTAATTGGACTAAACTATACGGTCACACCTATAACACGCCTAGAGCTTATGCATATTCATAAAGTATATATTGTTAAACTTGATGTTTGTATGTCAGAGACACTTCCTTCTTTATTCTGCCCAGTAGAGCTGGAAGTCAGTATGTGTTGTGTCTCTCCACTGCAGTGTATGAATAAAGCACCTACTTATATTTTACAAAGATCTGGATCTACTATCTCATCTGAATGTCTTGTTTTGGAGCCTCCTAACCTGATTTAATAACGTAAATATACTTTATTGGGATTTTATGTGATAGACCAACACAAAGTGGCACATAATTGTGAATTGGAAGGAAAATGATAAATGGTTATCAAAATGTTTTACAAACAAATATGTGAAAAGTGTGGCGTGCATTTGTATTCAGCCCCCCTGAGTCAATACTTTATAGAACCACCTTTCTCTGCAATTACAGCTGCAAGACTTTTTGGGGATGTCTCTACCAGCTTTGCACATCTAGAGAGTGACATTTTTGCCCATTCTTCTTTGCAAAATAGCTCAAGTTCTGTAAGATTAGATGGAGAGCATCCGTGAACAGCAATTTTCACGTTTTATCATGCTGATACCCCATTATGAGTTGAATACATATATAAGTGCAAAATCTGACAAAAATGTACAATAAATAAAATAATAAAATCAATAAGTATAATCCTATGCCAGTGAATATAAATACATGTGCCAATTCCAGCTAAAAATTGATAATGAAACAAAAGCTAGAGTAAATTTTGCAAAGAAATCTAACAATCAATATGAAATATAAAAAACACAATCAACGTGCAGCTTCAATCTAATAAAAGACTTCCTGTGTGAGCGTGCAAAAAACGCATAGAAAGTGCATCGTGCTTAGTGACCTGAACACTCCAGACAATCAGACAGTGTCACAGCAGTATATGGTCCTATATGGTCTACTGACAAGGAGGGTCCAAATACCATGCAGCTGTGTGCATAAGTGAAAAAACAAAAAACAACAATGTGATAATGTCCTCTACAGTGCAATTAAAAAAGTCCAATGTGCTCAGATAAACAGAAGTGAGGTGTCTGGAATAAAATTAGATCTGTCTCCTCTTCGTGCATAAATCACACTAAGGTAAGCAGTGGCCCCTTACCTAGCAGTACTAGGTAAACCGCATAGAAGTAAATGCAGGTGGCTGTGGTCTTTACTTTGGGGTCCTAAACCAGCGCAGGTTCTGTCTCTGCCTCCAACGCACGGCGGTACAAGTACAGGTGGCTGCGGTCTTTAATTTGGGATCCTGGACCAGCGCGGGTCCTATCTCTGCCTCCACGCTTCAAATGTGGGTAAACCGATAATAAAGGACAAGGGGCTACCGGATAGTGTAGTATGTTTAAAACAAGATAGAGCTTTATTTATCACCAATAAGATGTACTCACATTAAAATGTAACAGACCGATGCCTATCTCCTACGAGCAGCGAGCTCGTTAGCCTCAGTCAGTATGAAGTGGCAATTCCGTCCCTACGCGTGATGTCACCAATCACGTGACTTCATCAGGGGATTTCCTCCTCAGTATGTCAGCAGAAGAGTACATACATAGAAAAAGCCTCCAATAGTGCTTAAATTAAAACACTTAAGATGCATTTATAATTGTTAAATCTTGCATGTAAAACTTCCAGACCTCCAACGAATCACCTCACTCATGCTCCCCCCAATGGGTGTAGGCACACTCCCTCTGGGAGTGTGACCCCCAAATAAGAAGGGTCAAAAATGCCTGTGAGCCACCCCAGGACTCAGTGAGATATCCAACACAGAGGCTGGAGGAGGAGGATAGGGGGAGAGAAGGGCTTGTAGGACCCCTGGGAGATGTATGTGAGTCCATGAATAGGAATTGTCCAGGCCCACATGTGGAAATTCCCTGGGAAATGCTATTACACAGTGTGTGAAATTTTGTTATATTTTCTTTATATATCATTAAAACTTGTCATTCCATTTAGATGGCGCAAATAAAGTCTAGATAGCTCCTGATAAGGAGGACTATGTCCAAGAAACGCGTTAAGCTTGAATGACTATTATATAGATTTTTTTACAATTGTAGTTTATTTTATTATAATCTGCTACTGTATGGACTATATTGTCTAAATTCAACTGCATCAAATAGTTGTTATTTTTCTACTAAATGCTATGCCTTAAAGAGGACGTAGGTTTTACTTGCTCTTTTTTACCCTGCATAGTAAAAGCATAATGCATACGAGCCCATTATGTGGCACTTACCTGCAAACGAAGCCCGTGCTGTCCCCACTGGTGGCCACATCCATTTTCGCCCCTCTTCCTTCAGGGGGCCACGGACTCAGGCTCTGTGACTCGCCGGAGCCGCATGATGTCAATCCTGCGCATTCGCATGGGAGCCGTCAGGCACAGCACTTGCGAGTGAAGGTCTGTTTCTTCACAGCGCATGCGCCGATGACATCACCAGCGCACTACAAGGTAAATATCTCCTGAACAGCTCATGTTTAGGAGATATTTCCACTATCTATAGGTAAACCTTATTCTAGGCTTACCTATAGGTAAAAGTGACAATCAGGGGGTTACAACCACTTTAAAAGTCCCATATTTATACTATAAATATAGTTTCAATGCATCAAATTCAGGGATGCGGGATATACATTAAATTATTCTTTTTTTCACATTAGCATGAAATACAATTGCAGTTGTCACTGACATGGCTTTGTAAGTGAACAAACAAGAAATGGTGATCACAAGATAAGCAAACATGGTGAATGGTTACCATGAGCAGACGGCAAGAAGGGTTCAGAGCTACATGCTCCTAGCTGTAAAAGGAGCATGTAAATTAATGTTCCCCATTAATGTTCCCCATGTACAAGACATCTTTCAGGGCAATGCTAAATGTAGAGATTATAAACTGGTTAAAAAAATATAATATATGATATATTATTTGTAATATGTTCTGTAAACCAATTTGAGATGCTAGCACACCACTGTAAAATAATAAGGATCTTCCCAAATGTAGCCTCTTAATTTAAGAACTTTTTAGAGATATCATATCCTTAACCTGTCCCAAATATGACATGATGGCTGCATGATATCATGGCAGGAGCTAAAAGCTGAATTTAGGATTCTACATACCTTTAATAATTATCATCAACTATGCCATGCTTGCCTTCCATGTCTTCCAGACTTATAAACTAGAAATTATAAAAACTAAAACAATTATATTTTTCCATTTCAACAGACTCATTTCAAATTATACACAAAGCTCTGTCTGACTTACCGTGAGCCAGTATCAGCCTAACTTTTGTTTATAAACCAGTAGAAGACATTCCAAATATTTCACAGGATGCATGGAAACTGTTTTTAGTCTCCCTATGTCAAGTTTGTCCTCATTTTTGAGATTTGATTCTTCTAATATGTATTTAAAAGTAATGACATAAATAGAAAGTACAATGTTTGAGGCTTTCATGATGGCCCTTTTTCATGTCGCATATATTGGTATATTACTATTTATTATTGTTGTTTTCAGGGTAGAATATAGGGAAGCCTTTATTGATGCAACATACATGCCATAGGAAGGAAGGCATCTTTTTTTTTTGTAATACATTTTTATAGATTTATCTGCAAGTAAAACAGTACAGAGATAAGATTGTTATCAAGTACAAGTTGTCCAATTACAGGTAAGTACTTTTATTGCGAAATGCAGAGAAAAATAAAAAGTTTGATTCAGCAAATAGTAGGTTTAGATTATACAGCAGTGTACCCATGACAGCCAACAATCAGACAGGAGACAATGTACATCCAACAAATGCAGTACTGGATATAAACAAAACAATTAAAGGAACAGAAGCGTGGAAAGGGCGAAGAATCAGATTGCACAGTGCTGCACACAGCAATACACTACTGGTTTTGGACAGGTTTGTCAGCAAAATTTTCTTTTCATGAAACCATGGTTTCCAGCAAGTTTCAAACCCACTGGATTTATCCCTGTGCTGAGCTAGCATTCTTTCGGAAGTATAATGTTTTTGATTTAAAGCAATAGCTTTCAAAAAGTTAGGGGTATATCTTTTTGTCTAGGGATTTCTAGGCATGCAGCTAATAATATATGCGTAACAAGGTTGCCCTTCTGGAAGCTCGCATTAGAGATCTGGAGGAGCAAGTTGCAACACTGGGCAGAAAGGACAACCTTGAAGGGGGTCCTCTGCTCGCTGAGCAGGTGGTCAGTAGGGTTGATGTGGAGGGTGGAGGGGCAAATCAGGATTATCAGATAGGAAGATGGGTTAATGTAGTTAGAGGGAGTGGAAGGGCTCACAGAATAGGAAGGCCAGTCCTGTGTTTGTGCATCAAAACAAATTTGCCAAGTTGGGTGAAGATACGGAGGTGGCAAACACAGAGGTGGCAGCCCTAGATGTCACTGCTACCCCTAACAGCCAGGAGAACAGCCCATCTAGTAGAGGTGGTGAGGGGAGTGCAGGTAGGCCTAGACAGTTGGTGGTAATAGGGGATTCTATAATCAGAAGGACTGATAGAATAATTTGTCGCCAGGATCGCCTCAACCGAATGGTTTGCTGTCTCCTTGGTGCTAGGGTTTGGCATGTGGTAGACCGGGTGGATAAATTACTGGGAGGGGCTGGGCATGACCCAGCTGTCTTGGTCCACATTGGAACCAATGACAGTATACATGGAAGGTGGAGGCTCCTTAAGAATCAATTTAACTACTTCCATACAGGGCATTTTCACCCCCTTCCTGCCCAAGCCAATTTTCAGCTTTCAGCGCTGTCACACTTTGAATAACAATTGCGCGGTCATACAACACTGTACCCAAATGAAATTTTTATAATTTTTTCCCCACTAATAGAGCTTTCTTTTGGTGGTATTTGATCACCCCTGCATTTTTTATTTCTTGTGCTATAAACAAAACAAGAGTGACAAGTTTGAAAAAACACAATATTTTTTACTTTTTGCTATAATAAGTATCCAAATTTTTTTTTTTTTAAACAAATTTTTTCCTCAGTTTAGGCCAATACGTATTCTTCCACATATTTTTGGTAAAAAATATCGCAATAAGCGTATATTTATTGGTTTGCGCAAAAGTTATAGCGTCTACAAAATATGGGGATAGATTTATAGCATTTTTATTATTATTGTTTTTTTACTAGTAATGGCGGCGATCTGCAATTTTTATTGTGACTGCGATATTGCGGCGGACACATCGGACAATTTTGACACATTTTTGGGACCATTCACATTTATACAGCGATCCGTGCTGTAAAAATGCATTGATTGCTGTATAAATGTGACTGGCAATGAAGGGGTTAACCAGCAGGGGGCGCTGTAGGGGTTAATGTGTTGCTAGGGAGTGATTCTAACTGTGTGGGGAGGGGATTCACAAGGGGAGGAGACCGATCGGTGTTCCTCTGTACAAGGAACATACCATCGGTCTCCTCCCATCTGACAGGACGTAGATCTGTGTGTTTACACACACAGATCCACGGTCCTGCTCGGTTACCAGGCAATCGCGGGTGCCCGGCGGACATCGCGGCCGGCGGGCACGCGCACCGGGACCCGAGCGATGCGGCGGGCGCGCACGCGCCCCCTCAGCTGCCTGGAAGGCTGCGCCGTCATATGACGGTGGCCCAAGATAACAGCTGCACCGTCCCGCCGTCATATGATGGCGGGCGGGCAGCAAGTAGTTAAAGAATTAGGCTGCAAGTTGAAGGGAAGGACCTCCAAGGTGATATTCTCTGAAATATTGCCTGTGCCATGCGCAACACAGGAAAGGCAGTGGGTGATTAGAGAGCTGAATGCATGGCTAAAGACCTGGTTTAGGGAGGAAGGATTTGGGTTTCTAGAGCACTGGGCTGACTTTTCATTGGGGTGCAACCTATATGCTAAAGACGGTTTGCACTTGAATGGAAGGGGGTCTGCTGTGCTGGGGGAGAGGTTTATGGGAAGGCTGGAGGAGTATTTAAACTGGGATTGAGGGGGGAGGGTGAACTAGAATTACATCGAGAAGACAGGTCAGTTAGGGGTCAGACATTAATGGAGGGTGGAATGGGGATAGATGGGGGGAGGGTTATGGCAAGAAATTTCCCATGTTGCAAACAGCCATTGGAAACTGTAGTGCCATTTGTATTACTAAAAATTATATGAAAAACACCAGAGCAAAATGTAATAATGCATTAAAGTGTTTGTTCACCAATGCCAGAAGTCTGCCAAGCAAAATAGGTGAGTTGGAAGCTCTGGTGCATGAGGTGAACTATGATGTAATTGGTATTGCTGAAACTTGGCTTCAATCCTCACATGACTGGGCTATTAATATTCCTGGCTATGGACTCTTTCGGAGAGACAGGGTAAAAAATAAAGGTAGCGGGGTCTGTCTCTATGTGAGAAGAGAAGATCTCAAAGAAAGTGTGAAAGAGGACCTGATTGATGGAGAGTGTGATGAGTCTGAAGCATTATGGGTGGAACTGCATATAGATGTGCGTAGTTCAAAGTTAATCATTGGAGTTTGTTATAGACCACCCAATGTTAACGAGGAGGTGGAGACTCAGCTCCTTGCACAGATGGAAAGGGCTGCAAGGGCTGGGACGGTGATAATAATGGGGGACTTTAACTACCCAGAAATTGACTGGAGTAATAGCACTGCTGGGACAGTTAAAGGGCAAAAATTTATAAACCTAGTACAGGACAATTTTATGGTCCAGTTTATTGAGGCCCCAACTAGGAATGAAGCTCTGTTGGACCTGGTAATCTCAAACCATGCAGAGTTTATTACTAATGTTCAGATAAAGGAACACCTGGGTAGCAGTGATCGTAACATGATTTAATTTGATGTTAGCTATAAACAAGAGATACATACGGGAAAGATAAAAACACTTAACTTCAAGAGAGCAAATTTTCCAAGGATGAGGGCTGCTCTCAAGGACTTATGCCCCGTACACACGGTCGGATTTTGCGATGGAAAATGTCCGATCGGAGCATGTTGTCGGAAATTCCGACCGTGTGTGGGCTCCATCGGACATTTTCCATCGGATTTTCCGACACACAAAGTTGGAGAGCAGGAGATAAAATTTTCCGACAACAAAATCCGTTGTCGGAAATTCCGATCGTGTGTACACAAATCCGACGGACAAAGTGCCACGCATGCTCAGAATAAATAAAGAGATGAAAGCTATTGGCCACTGCCCCGTTTATAGTCCCGACGTCCGTGTTTTTAGTCACCGCGTTTAGAACGATCAGATTTTCCGACAACTTTGTGTGACCGTGTGTATGCAAGACAAGTTTGAGCCAACATCCGTCGGAAAAAATCCTAGGATTTTGTTGTCGGAATGTCCGAACAAAGTCCGACCGTGTGTACGGGACATTAGACTGGGAGGGAATATTGGCATCGATAAACACAGAACAGAAATGGGAATTCTTCAAAAAGACTGTTTGGGACCTCACTGCAAAGTGCAAAAGTATATGTATATCCTCACTGCAAAGTATATTCCCATGGGCAATAAGTTTAAAAGGCTAAAAATAAAACCTATGTGGCTCACGGTCAAAGTTAGAAAAGCTATAAACAATAAGAAAAGAGCTTTTTAAAAATATAAAAATGAAGGAACACTAGTGTCATTTAAATGCTACATAGAATTTAACAGAATATGTAAAAAGGAAATCAAGGATGCAAAAATTCAAAATGAACGACAGATCGCAAAAAATAGTAGGACAAACCCCAAAAAATTCTTCAACATATGAATAGTAAAAAGGTCGGGTCTGAGCATGTAGGCCCTTTACAAAATAATCTAGAGTGGGTGACTAGGGACAAGGAGAAGGCTAATTTATTAAATACTTTCTTCAGCTCTGTGTATAAAAAAGAGCATGGGGGAGCTCATGTCCATAATGGGGGTGGTATTGACACAGCCCCGAATGATCCACAATGGCTCAAAAGTGATATGGTCCAGAAATATTTAGACAGAATAAAGGTGGATAAAGCACCTGGACCTGATGGCATCCACCCACGGATCCTAAAAGAATTGAGCTCTGTAATTTCAAAGCCATTGTATCTAATTTTTAGGGACTCATTAATGACAGGAATAGTACCACTGGATTGGTGCAGAGCGAACGTGGTGCCTATATTTAAAAAGGGATCAAAGTCTTTACCAAGTAACTATAGACCTGTTAGTTTAACTTCTATAGTTGGGAAGATACTGGAGCATTTAATAAAAGACCACATAGACGAGTTCTTGCTGGAAAAAAGCAACAGATAGCATGGATTCATGAAAGACAGAAGTTGTCAGACAAACCTGATTTCTTTTTATGAAGAGGTAAGTAAAATCTTGGACAGAGGGGTGGCTGTGGACTTGGTATACTTGGATTTTGCAAAATCATTCGATACAGTTCCGCATACACGGCTCATGGGTAAGTTAAAGTCTACAGGCTTGGAAATATCAGTTTGTAAATGGATAGAAAACTGATTCTTACTCGGAATGGTCTAAGGTTATCAGTGGTGTACCCCAAGGTTCAGTGCTGGGACCTTTACTCTTTAATATCTTTATAAATGATATTGGGTCTGGGATCAAAAGTAACATTTCTGTCTTTGCAGATGACACCAAGCTATGCAGTGGAATAACGTCCTTACAGGATGTCTCCAATTTACAAGCTGACCTCAATGCTCTGTCTGATTGGGCGTCTATGTGGCAGATGAGGTTTAATGTTGAGAAATGTAAAGTTATGCACATGGGGGCTAAGAATATGCATGCATCATACATACTAGGGGGACTTCAATTGGGGGAATTCGTAGTGGAGAAGGATCTGGGGGTTTTGGTAGATCATAAGCTCAATAATAGCATGCAATGCTAAGCTGCGGTTTCCAAAGCGAGCAAAGTCCTTTCTTGTATTAAGAGAGGTATGGACTCCAGAGAAAGAGATATCATTTTGCCCCTGTTCAAATCATTAGTAAGACCTCATCTGGAATATTCAGTTTTGGGCTCCAGTTCTCAAAAAGGATATCGGGGAACTGGAGAAAGTGCAGAGAAGGGCAACCAAACTGATAAGAGGCATGGGGGAGCTCAGCTATGAGGAAAGATGAGAGGAACTGAATTTATTCACTCTTGAGAAGAGGAGAATAAGGGGGGATATGATCAACATGTTCAAATATATAAGGGGTCCATGTAGTGAACTTGGTGTTGAGTTATTCACTTTACGGTCAAAACAGAGGACACGGGAGCACTCTTTACAACTGGAGGAAAAGAGATTTAATCTCCAAATACGGAAAGGTTTCTTCACAGTAAGAGCTGTGAAAATGTGGAATAGACTCCTGCCAGAGGTGGTTCTGGCCAGCTCAGTAGATTGCTTTAAGAAAGGCCTGGATACTTTCCTAAATGTACACAATATAACTGGGTACTAGCATTTAAGTTGATCCAGGGAAAATCCGATTGCCTCCTTGGGGATCAGGAAGGATTTTTCCCCCCTGCTGTAGCAAATTGGAGCATGCTCTGCTGGGGTTTTCTTGCCTTCTTCTGGATCAACTGTGGGTATAGAATTGGGTATATTGGATTGTACGATATTTTTTTTTTTGGGGGGGGGTTTTATGGTTGAACTGGATGGACTTGTGTCTTTTTTCAACCTGACTAACTATGTAACTAACTAACTATGTAACTTGATAGCACACTGGGAAGATATCAATATTAAAGAGGAACTGCAGTCTGCTCACATAATTTGTAAAAAAAATCATCTTTGCCATTCTGAGGCTTCCCTCAAACCACTTTTCATATTATTTTATATATACTGTGATTCTGTACTTGCCAAATATGCTGCAGAAATCTCCCTCCACTGGATCTGGCTGCATCCATTTTAACTGTGGGCAACTGGAGCTGCTGCCTGTTCACTTCCTGGATTTACACAGACACACAGAGGCACACCTGCATCTCCGCAGCTCTCATTGGCCCTCTTATGACTCATCCCCCCTCCCTTCCTGGCAAACTCAAGAGAGTGAGAGAGAGCTGTGCATGATGTCATAAGCCTAGGCTTTTTACCAGACAAGAAACAGGAAGTGGGCTGTATAAGGTATTTACTGGCAGAAAAAAATGTTTTACTATCCAAAGTTAAATCAACAAGGGCAGAGGATTTAATAGGTGGAAAGTTGAAAAAATGACTGAAGGTCTGCTTTAAGATTCAAAATGGTTAGGAATGGAGTAGGAAATGTCAAGACCCCCGTTATTTCAGAAAATATCTGTATTTTATTTTGCCAATAACTACTAAGACATTTACAAGATCATAGTATATGCAACAAGGTGCCTGTATATCCGCAACCTCTTCAACAAAGTGAACTATGGATTGAGTAAAATTCGATAGGTAATATGGGGTCAGGTACAATCACAGGGACAATTTTTGAGTTGGCTTCCAAAGGTTAACACAACAGGTTTCTGCATAGGTTAAATGGAAAGCCGATCATCATTGTTTGGGAGTGATGGTGGTCTTGAGATCTTCTTACCATTTGACAAAGGCCATCAATTTAGTAAATATCAGGTTTTGTTTAAGGATGTTTACAAATAGGGATATTCCACCTGGTTGGGGAGTAGGTGAACTGTGGAATTGCCATGCCATCTCGGGAATGAGTAAAGGCTCAAGTCAATATTTAGATAGAAGAACAATTCTCACATATGTAAGGCAGGCCATAGAGGGAAGATTAACGGTCTGCATCATCTCTTCAAAGCTTTTTATATACTCCCTATTATAAAGATCCTGAGCTAAGTGTATGCCATTTTGACACCAGGTAGAAAGGGGTAGTTTGGGTATCAGAGCCTTGAGAGTTGGTAAAGGTATAGAGAGGGGATAAGCCTGGTCTTCAGCTATAAGAAGGGAGCGGAAGAATATCCATACATCTTGTAATGCTGAATGGTTGGTGCTAGGTAATGAGAGGGGAACATTTTCCAGGCTGTATCTAGTAAGGTTAGATGGAGATCTTTTAAGGGTGTAAAAGTTTGTTCAATATCACACCATAGGATATCAGGGATAGCTTAAACCAATGTCTAACCTGGGCTAAAATGGTTGCCATACTGTAACCTCTAATAGCTACAGAAAGCCATCTTTTGTGACCTGGCAGTAATTTGCAAGCTTATGGTGAGTAGATTTATACAGGTTACTCTGAGTCCATATTCCTTTACTGTTTAATGACTATTCAAGATCAAATCTTTCACGGAAATAATGGAAATTAAATGGTTACATAATGAGCACATCTCTGCTCTAGTGTTTTTAAAGAATTACTTCAATATGCAGTATTATACACTATTTCTTTCCTTTATTTTCAGTCCCATCTAGCCATGGTTACCCAGGTTTTTATTTAATCTTAGTTAAAGAAAAATTTCACTGTGGCAAATTATATTTGTATAAACTTTATATTTAAGTAACTGAAGGTAACAAATGACAGCCTTTAAAAGACAAAATTAAAACTCAAAGAGAATGTTACAGTTTTCACAGTTTTGTTATGGTATATTTGCAGCTGAATTTGCAGCGTATGCCAGAATAATTAAGTTTTTATTAAAAAGCGATAACCCTGCAAGAAAATTTCTAAAATGACAGATGGACCAGGTGGAAGAGAGATACATGTGAAGGTATAAATTGAAAAAGTTATTGAAGTCAAGAAGTGATCATTTATTACATTTAATAGAATACTGTTTTTGTAGAAATAATACCTAATGTATATAAAAAATCTACTAAATATTGTGCTCTCAACTGTGAATATATGTTTGCATCTATGTATTTCTATTCACCTTTTATTATGTATAAATAATTTAAAATAATAACATATGGTTCTATATTTATTTATTTTTTGTCACTATACTACAGTAAGAAGATATTACACTGAAGCTCTGTGCTAGAATTTTTTTGGGGTTTTCTGTATAAGAGATTCTCTTGAACACTGTTTTACCCTTATTTGTTAGACTTGTTCATGTGACCACATACAGATTACACAAAACAACAAGTACTATATTAAGTAATGTATTAAAGTATATGTAAAGCCAAAGCTTCATTTTTCATTTTACATAGATGTAGCTGGGTGCCCTGCCGGTTGTGTGATCCTCTGGTCACTGGCCCAGCTCCCCCCACTGCTGTGAGCAGTACAGAGCGATGCTGCTGTGGGCTGTTTGAGCATGCCTCTGCTCCTTTCCTCCCATCATCCTTTATAGCAGTGTCTTAGGTGATACAGAGGGGAGGATAGATGAAGTCTCCTGCAAAGTACATTGGGACATGTAGTACTCACGAGAGCTGCACTAGGGTGATGAATAAGAATATGCACTACAGTAACCAGGAAGCCTTACAAACAGAGGAGAAAAGCTACAGAGTTTTGAGCTGGAGGTCTGGGGAAAGCATTACTGGGAATGAGAGTGTGCAGACCTGTGGCTTGTGGATTCTGTGCCTAGCATCAGGAAGACTAAACCTATGTGGAGACTGGGATACAAGGACTGAGCTACTGAAGGGTCTCTTGGCTGTGTGGGACTGGAGCAGTTCAGATCCGTGAGTGGAGTGTCTATACCTGAGAGCTCTTCAGGCAAGTGCAGACGTGAGCTGACTGTTGGATAGCAGGCAGTTGGTGAGGGGACATTGCTGCCATTAACCTATCATTACTAGCAGAGACTGAGCACATAGGGCTGCCAATCTAACTACCAGAATAATCAACTGCATCCAGACTTTGTCTGGGTTGTACTTATGTGCACCACTGGAAAGACTGAGCCCCAACATTTGCAGGCTTAAGAATTAGGGCAAAGGATTGTCCCCTCAAATAGCTGTTCTATAATGACTTTACTTGTTGTGCAGAGTAAGAGGTAACTTTAGTAGAAGGTCTGGATCTTACAGTAGCATATCATATGGAGAGCGCTCCAGCAAGTTGCATAGCTTACTGATCGCTGATCATATTATCTAGTGAACCATGGTTGCCCTGATTCTCTATCTCCTCATTTATGTATGTACTTCCTGTTACCTCAACTCGTTACCATATACTAAGTTTACTTACCATTAACCAGTCTAATGTTTATTTTCTGGTACTGAATCGTAGCTGGGAGCATCGTATCCTTACATTGCAGGATCCTGGTGCAGCGTTACTTACCTTGTCCCCAGGATCCTGCGATGTCCCCCGCAGTGTCCATGAGCTCTGTCTCCTCCGAAGCCTCTCCATGCCAGGCTCCGTTCCCTGCGAGCGGCGCGACACACGGGGGCGGAGCCTGGTGGCAAATTAAAAAAAATGTAAAAACCATAACACATACAGTACTGTAATCTTACAGATTACAGTACTGTATGAAATTATTTCACATCCCTTTTGTCCCCAGTGCTTTGGCCCATGCCCTGCATGCAGTTTTATATGATATATACTGTTCTTTCTGCCTGAAAACTGGAGATTGTCCATAGCAACCAAAAAGTGTCCCTTTATGTCAAAAGTGGCTTTAGATCAGCTAGAAAACAGCGATAGTAAATTAGAACACTTGCAGAATTGAGCGATAGTGAATCGTGGGGAAATTTATTTTATTATTATTATATATTTTTTTTTAAATTATTTATATTTATTTATTATATTATAATTTATGTTTTTGTGTTTTAAACTTCATCATACCCGGGATATCTACTAGACTCTTGTTTGGACAGATTTAAGTGTGTTATTGTTAAGAATTACAGGCCTACAATATAAAACGCCAAATTTCCATACAAAAAAATTGTATGCTTTCAGCACCTAAAATCCGAAATAATCATACCGCCAGGGAGGTTAAAGACACAACAGAAAGACAGAGGAAATCTCTCCAAAATGAGGGATTCCACTGCTTAATTTGAGAGGAATTCTCTCCAAAGTAAGGGATTCCCCCTCTTGGTTTGTAAAGGAAAAAGTTCCCTCATTGGAAGATTTCCCCTGTTATTATTCCTATTTTTGTGACAGCTCACAGTTTTTTTTCCCTTTCTTTTAGTCCCAGTGACAAAGATTACAAGACAAGGTTCTATTGCCTCAATACTCGAAAACACACAAAGTTTCGGCTTTGAATACACTTTAATAATACTAATGCCGAGTGTTAAAACTCAAAAGGATAAGCTTTCCAGTTTGAATATTTGTATGGACAAAGACTACACTTGCTACTTACTAAAGATTCAGGAGGGCATGTGAGAATACATAAGACAGTGGGCTTCATTTACTAAAGGCAAATAGGCTGTGTACTTTGCAAAGTGCAGTTGCACTCTGTGAGGGCAGTTGCTCTAGAGCTTGGTAAACGAGGTAACAATTTCCTTTGCAAAGAATACACAATCACATGCAAGCAAAATTTAAAAAAAAAACAGCATTTTTGCTTGCACATGATTGGATGATGAAAGTCAGCAGAGCTTCTGCTCATTTTCTAAGCTCTGGAGCAACTGCTCTTGCAGAGAGCAACGGTTTGCCTTTAGAAAATCAACCCCAACATCTATTCTGGTACTTATGGATTGTATGCAAAGATACAGCCAAACCTTGCATCTGTAAAGTGATTGTAAGTTTATAAACATCAATAGGATGGAACATAAGCTTGTTTTATATGGTTATTATCATAGTCTACATTCTACAATTATTGGTCTAAGCCATGACATAATTATATGTATTATATATTATATTTACAGTATCTCACAAAAGTGAGTACACTCCTCACATATTTTATTATATCTTTTTATGTGACAACACTGAAGAAATTACACTTTGCTACAATGTAAAGTAGTGAGTGTACAGCTTGTATAACAGTGTAAATATGCTGTCCCTTCAAAACAACTCAACACACATCCATTGATGTCTAAACTGCTGTCAACAAAAGTGAGTACTCCTCTAAGTGAAAATGTCCAAATTGGGCCCAATTAGCCATTTTCCCTCCCCAGTGTCATGTGACTCGTTAGTGTTACAAGGTCTCAGGTGTGAATGGGGAGCAAGTGTGTTAAATTTGGTGTTATCGCTCTCACTCTGTCATACTGGTCACTGGAAGTTCAATATGGCACCTCATGGCAAAGAACTCTCTGAGGATCTGAAAAAAAGAATTGTTGCTCTACATAAAGATGGCCTAGGCTATAAGAAGATTGCCAAGACCCCAAAATTGAGCTGCAGCACGGTGGCCAAGACCATACAGCAGTTTAACAGGACAGGTTCCACTCAGAACATTGAAAAGAAACAGGTTTCCTCTGAGTGGGACTTTTGGAGAGGGGAAGATAGCACAATGAGATATGGAAATGATATAAAAATATATAAGATTTTATTGAAGAACATAAATTTTAAATATTGAGCACATATATACATTATACATATCAAAAGATCATAATAGGATACTGGACAGGACTATTCATACAATAACAATTCAAAGAAAACAGCTGGTAATTGCAGAGATCTGTTGGGTTGATAGTGAAACACAACAGAAAAGACCCAACGCGTTTCAAAATTGCTATTTCTTCATCAGGGTTGTATGCGATTTAGTCGCAGAACATACAAAAGTCTGCAATTTAAACAGATAAATAAGATAAATGCATAATATTGATTATACACACACTGGTAGGTACGTACACAATCACATCATACTTAGCACTTTAATGCGTTTGAACACTGACCGTGCAAGCTGTATAATTCTTGAATTGGTTTTCTATCCAGAATTTATCATTTAAAAATAATGTGTGTTGCAGCTGTCAGCCTGTGAGGCCCCTGGCCCGACGGGGAAAATCAGTGGTGCATTGATTTTTCCCCTTCGGGCCAGGGGCCTCACAGGCTGACAGCTACAACACACACTGTTTTAAAATGATAAATTCTAGATAGGAAACCAATTCAAGAATTATACAGCTTGCACAGTCAGTGTTCAAACGCATTAAAATTCTAAGTATGATGTGATTGTATACGTACCTACCAGTGTGTGTATAATCAATATTATGCATTTATCTTATTTATGTTTATCTGTTTAAATTGCAGACTTTTGTATGTTCTGCGACTAAATCGCATACACCCCTGATGAAGAAATAGCAATTTTGAAACGTAAATGTATAGTGTATATATGTGCTCAATATTTAAAATTTATGTTCTTCAATAAAATCTTATATATTTTTATATCATTTCTATATCTCATTGTGCTATCTTCCCCTCTCCAAAAGTCCCACACAGAGGAAACCTGTTTCTTTTCAATGTTTTGCTACCTGGGAAACATGGGCTACCCGGGCTGTTTAGCGCGTACTCTGTGACATTTAGCACTTTTTCAATTATTGGTTCCACTCAGAACAGGCCTCACCATGGTTGACCAAAGAAGTTGAGTCCACGTGCTCAGTGTCATATCCAGAGGTTGTCTTTGGGAAATAGATGTATGAGTGCTGCCAGCATTGCTGCAGAGGTTGAAGGGGTGGGGGGGGGTCAGTCTGTCAGTGCTCAGACCATATGCCACACACTGCATCAAATTGGTCTGCATGGCTGTCATCCCAAAAGGAAGCCTCTTCTAAAGATAATGCACAAGAAAGCCCACAAACAGTTTGCTGAAGACAAAGTTGATTACTGGAACCATGTCCTCTGGTCTGACGAGACAAAGATAAACTTATTTGATTCAGATGGTGTCAAGCGTGTGTGGTGGCAACCAGGTGAGTAGTACAAAGACAAGTGTGTCTTGCCTACAGTCAAGCATGGTGGTGGGAGTGTCATGGTCTGAGGCTGCATGAGTGCTGCCAGCACTGGGGAGCTACAGTTCATTGAGGGAACCATGAATGCCAACATGTACTGTGACATACTGAAACAGAGCATGATCCCCTCCCTTCGGAGACTGGGCCGCAGGGCAGTATTCCAACATGATAATGACCCCAAACACACTTCCAAGACAACCACTGCCTTGCTAAAGGAGCTGAGGGTAAAGGTGATGGACCGGCCAAGCATGTCTCCAGACCTAAACCCTATTGAGCATCCGTGGGGCATCCTCAAATGGAAGGTGGAGGAACCCAAGGTCTCTAACATCCACCAGCTGCATGATGTTGTCATGGAGGAGTGGAAGAGGACTCCAGTGGCAACCTGTGAAGCTCTGGTGAACTCCATGCCCAAGAGGGTTAAGGCAGTGCTGGAAAAAAATGGTGGCCACACAAAATATTGACACTTTGGGCCCAATTTGGACATTTTCACTTAGGGGTATACTCACTTTTGTTGCCAGTGGTTTTGACATTAATGGCTGCGTGTTGAGTTATTTTGAGTGGACAGAAAATTTACACTGTTATACAAGCTGTACACTCACTACTTTACATTGTAGCAAAGTGTAATTTCTTCAGTGTTGTCACATGAAAAGATATAATAAAACATTTACAAAAATGTGAGGGGTGTACTCACTTTTGGGCCATCAGAAGGGGGGGACGAATCTGATAAGTGGACCTTATACTTTTGTCTTTAAATACTCCTTCAAATAAATGTTAATACTGATGTTGGCCAAGAATGTTTGTGTCTAATGCCCCGTACACACGGTCGGATTTTCCGATGGAAAATGTCCGATCGGAGCGTGTTGTCGGAAATTCCGACCGTGTGTGGGCTCCATCGGACATTTTCCATCGGAAAATCCGACACACAAAGTTGGAGAGCAGGAGATAAAATTTTCCGACAACAAAATCCGATCGCGTCAATTCCGACCGTGTGTGGCCTGTTCCGACGCACAAAGTGCCACGCATGCTCAGAAGAAATTTCGACACGGAACAGCTCGGTCAGGTAAAATTAGCGTTCGCAATGGATACAGCACTTTCGTCGTGCTGTAATGTTAAAAATGGTTTAATACAGCGCACTCTCTTCTTCTTTATAATGTGACAAGAATTAAGTAGTTTTGCTGCTCATATTCACACACACTTTTCACAAACTTATTTTTGTGTTTTTTTCTAGGGATTCCCGGAATATATTGTTATTTGTCACATCTGACAGAATTTTTTTTTTTTTTTGTGATTTCAAGCCATTTTTGGTTTAGATTTTATGTTTGTATTTTTTCCAAGGCTCTTTGTTTAATGTTATTTTTAGTTTTACTCCAGACTATTTTTGTGTGTGTTTTGTGTGTCAAGTTCCCACAACACCATTGATATCTTTTATTATTTAATCTCAAGGAGATTGTTTGGGGTTGGTGTCCCTTGTTAATTTCACATTGTATTTTTGAAATGTACCTGAATCCTCACAAACAAACTGTCCTTTTTGAAGTCAAACACACATAGGCAAGTATAATTCAAACCAAAATTCCTTTATTAGGGCTCAGAACCAAACAAAGAGGGAGGCAACACTGGATAAACATGAGAAATTAGCGAAGCCTGGGACCCCCAGGGCAGACATCAATTCTTGAACATCAAAATTGGTGGCCTGAGGAGTCCATATGTAAGGGAGGGCAGTCTGGTCCAGAAGTCGCAGAGATCCGGAAAGCAGCAGATGACAGACTCCCCAGGCTGTGGTACCACAAGAGGCTGCATCTTTTGGCCGACCAGACTGGATCCAGGGTCCTCACTTTCTGGTCTTCCTTCCACGCTTCATTCCGGGCTGTGGCTGTGCTGTTGGAGATGTGGCAGGAGGAGGAGTAGGACCTGGAGGAGAAGGAGGACTGGGAGGACCTAGAGGAGAAGGAGGAGGAGGAGGAGGACCTGCAGGAGGAGGAGGAGGACCATCTGTGAGTTCGCAAAGGTGTGTCTGAGATGTAATTTGGCCCCTCATACCTTTGTTAAGAGCCTCCAATATGAGCGACTCACACATGAGTTGTTGTCCCTCCTCCATCCTCTGCATTTTAGAGGCAATGAGGGCAGCAATGTCCTCCTCCACACTGTGTGTGGTGCTCCCAGGACCTCTGCAGCCCTCCAAAAGAGGCCTATGGCAGCCTCCTCTAGGGCACTCCTCCTCCTGCCACTTTCTCTTTCCAGGGGGAGTGGAGGGACCGGCATATCAGGCAGCTGGCTCGGCCCGGCCACCTCCTGGCTGCGACTTCCCTGTGTATGAAAAAGGGACATGGTTTTAGTTTTTGCATAATCAATCACAATCATAAATTAGTGCTCCAAACTAACATCTAGTTAACATCATTGATTGGACAACCTGAACTATTTAGAGGAATGCTATACCTGGCTCAATCTGGGCTCCTCCACATGTTGTTGCCTGGAAGGCCCAGGTTGGGCGTCAGAAGCCTCAGCTGGAGGGGAAGGAAGCGTGGAAGGAAGACTGGAGAGTGATGACCTGGGTTCAGTCTGGCCTGCCAGAAAATGCAGCCTGTCATAGTACCACATCCTGGGGACATAGATGTCATCTGCTGCTCCGGATCTCTGCGAATCCTGGACTTTCTGGCGCTCCCTTACATATGTGCTCCTCAGGCCACCAATTAGGATCTTCAAATATGTGATGTCTGCCGTGGGGATCACCTGCTTCACAATTTCCAACAAATGATCCATTGCTGCCTTCTTCTTTGTTTGGTTCTTGTAATGTGGGTGGTTAATCGCCCACAGACATGGCAGCTCCCTTAACATATCAATGAATATTGACATGAAGTCATTATCTTTTAATAAGATATCCATGTTCACTGCAAGACACAACACAAGACAAAGCCTAATGTCAGACAAAACTCTCCTAATCTGGTTACAATATAGGCCTCAATATAGAAGCAGTATAGGCACAAGTTTGTCTCTTACCTTTGTTCTTACGAGCGGCGCGTCCAATGCTCCTTCGTCCGCTCACAGATCGTACGTACTACACACGCGTGTTACGCTTTATACACACTGCGCATGCGTGTAACTCCGCCCGCCCCTGACGTTCTTTCTAGTCTATTCCCCGCCCCTTTTCGTTCGGCACAGTGGGTGAAGAGCACATGGCGGAGTTAGAGCAGGTGCGTGCTAATTCTAGCAACGAGGAGGAGGAAAGCCCGGATCCGGAAACGTCCCGATCCAGAAGGAGACGATTTAAGGAGACAAATATGTCCTTTTGGGGAGATGTTGGAGATGGTGGACATCATGAAGAAGGCCGACTATGACGGCAAGTATGGGCCTTACCCCCACCCCAACATCAGAAAGGCCAAAATCATTGCTAAAGTGATCAAAAGTCTGCACAGAAACTTCGGGGTACGACGATCGAAAGATCAGCTCAGGAAGCGGTGGTTGGACCTAAAATTAAGAGAGCCCAAGCAGTACAGAAAGATCCGGAGAGTGCTGCAAAAAAGTAAGTAGTTGTGCTGTGTTCCTATTATTTTTGTCTTTATTATGTTCGCGCTGCTCCATATGCTTATCTTAATTGTACAGTTTAAACTGTCAATTTTAATGTTCATGGGCCCATTATTCGTTCGTCTACAAAATTTTTTTTTCACCCTCTAAAACAACATTGTTTCTGCCATAATATGCATTTGCCCACATTTTTTAGGGCCTACTTGGATGAAAAATATTTGGTTGTGTAGATGGGTTTGTTACTAGAATGAAATGCTAACTAGATTCTGTGTAATAAGGAGAGGACACTCAGCAGCTGTTTTCACATCTGGACACTGGACACAAGAACACCATTTTTATTAGGGGGCCCACACAGGTGCTCCAGTGTATCCTATAGGGGGGTCTCCATCTGTGAAGCTTGTACTAAACAGGTAAAGTATTGCAGGTTGGCAAAGGACAATAAAAAAGCGACATCTTGGAACTCTGCTAAAATTGACAATTGTACCCCACTTCCAAGCAATGTTTCCTATTTATAGTTCTACCATCAAATCACTGTGTGCTAATTATACCATTTTTGTTTTACATAGGGGAGAGAAGACTCGGAGGACACCCCTCTTCCGAGGAGAACAGAGACCCCCCACCTCGGGAAGAAGGGGAAATACCCCCAACCCAAGTGGAGCAGGAGGAGGAAGAAGATGTGGTTGAAACTGCCACCACAACAGGTGAGTGTCTGCGACCACAGGCTCAGGTAAGAGATGGATGCTGGCAGATTTTTGATACCTGTTTTTGTTTGGTTTCTCTCTTTTTAGGTGATCGAGATCCTTTCACATCCGAAAGTGCCCAGATGCTGATCGGGGAGATCATGGGGTGTAATTTGGAATTGGAGAACCTAAAGACAAAAATCAATGATGTGATTAAAAGAAATAATAACATCATTGATGTTTTGGGGCGAATTTAATACCCCACAAAGTCACTTTTGGTTTTGTGTGGTACAATGTTCTAAATTTTTTTGTAATGTTTATAAAAGCCAAATTTGGAGGATGCACACAGTGTGCCAACATGTGCTATCTGCCATCACGGGAGATCAATGGACGCGTTTTGGGGGTGCAACCCCTTCCTCAATAATAAAGTAGCGGTGAGGAAGGGCTTGCTCCCCCAAAACACGTCCCTTGATCCCCCGTGATGGCAGGTCGCACATGTTGACATTCATAAATTGGTGTGCATCTTCCAAATTTGGCTTTTCAAGGAGTGATTTGACCCCATCTGAATGCAATATCAAACACAGTTCCTAAATACTCATGTCTGATATTGCCTTCAGGTTTTACCATATGTGAACTTTGTAAGTTCAAGTTTTTGGTCTTTCTTGTTGGTTTTACAGAGGCCTGTTTTATCGTAAATGGACATTTCTATTTTTGATAATGCCACCCCAAAAATTGTTATACAACAAACATGTTGGTTTGTTCTAAAAACCGTTTCTAAATGCACATGTGATTGTGCAGGTATTAAAAAGTTTGGTAATCAAGAATGTGTGGATTATTGTCTCAACGCGACAACATTTTGTGGTGATGTAATTGCTGTTTTTGTAAAAAATGGCGGTTATTTCCTAAGGGCAAATCCACTTTGCACTACAAGAGCATTTTCATTGCAGTTTCAAGAGCACTTGTAGTATAAAAAGTGTCTTTGCCTTTAGTAAATAACAGCCAACAGTGCTTTGTATAAGGTTACACATTCACGCCATTTTCCGGACTCCACACATTGCTGTCAGGGTCAGCTAAAACAAACACAAGTAGTAAATGTCCACAAAGAATTTATTTATTTATTTTTATTGGAAAAAGGCTTCACAAATTTGAAGGCATATTGATGGCCCCCCTACCCGCAAAGAACTCCGGGTATCGTAACCGGACATCACGGGCACTCAGGGAGGGCAAGCCAGGACGGCCGCTTTCAAGCGCCGTCAGTGTTTCAGGTATCACTCTGGCCTCAGGCCCAACTGAGCCAGCATAGTTGGCCAAATGTTTCCTTAAAAAGTTATGGAGAATACAGCACGCCAGTATAATATGGTTCAGTTTATACTCCGCCATATGGATAGGTGTCAGAAATAGGCGGAACCGGCTGGCCAGGATTCCAAATGTGTTCTCCACCACTCTTCGGGCTCTGGCCAGCCGGTAATTAAAAACCCTCTGTTCCGGGGTGAGGGTCCTCATCGGGAAAGGCCGCATCAGGTGGTCCCCCAGCGCAAACGCTTCATCAGCAATGAACACGAATGGGAGTCCTTCCACATTGTCCTCTGGAGCTGGCAAGTCCAAGCTGCCATTCTGGAGACGCCTGTAGAACTCCATCTGGGAGATGACTCCACCATCGGACATCCGGCCATTCTTCCCCACGTCCACATACAAGAAGTCATAATTAGCCGACACCACCGCCAACATCACAATACTATTGAACCCCTTATAGTTGAAATAGTATGACCCCGAGTTGGGTGGTGGGATGATGTGGACATGTTTCCCATCAATTGCCTCTCCGCAGTTAGGAAAGTCCCACCGCTGGGCAAAGTGGGAGGCCACAGTCTGCCATTCCTGTGGCGTGGAAGGAAACTGTCAAGGAAAACAAAAATAAATTAATATTTTTGCACAGAAACATGGCAAGCAGATTAGGCACAAACATTCTGGGGCAACCTCCAGATAGCATTTATTAAGGGGAATTTAACAACACCAAAGTCTAAGGTACACCTATCATATTCCCCCTCCCCCCCTCTCATGGGCCATTTCGAACATTATGGGGGGTGTGGAAATCTTGGACAGGTAACCCTCTTCACTTCATTGAGAGATGAATGCCTAAATACAGGGTATTACTTGGAACAGCCCCTCAGTTACACTATTGGCAGCCCACTGGACAGGTAAGAAGTGGTATAATACAAAGATATAAATACACACTGTACACATTTGAGCACATTTGAACATTCTGCTATTACCTGACTCAAGATAATAATAGTATCTTAAAAATTCAAACAGTGCCATTGGAAAGTATACAGGCAGGCCCTTGCACTACATGCTTTGGGGAAGTCATCCATAAATCAGAGCACAAAAGAGATGGGTATAGTGTGTATGGGTTTGGCAAAGTCAGCAGATAGATGATTGAGGATAGATAGAGAATTGGGATCAGCTGACTTAGCAGTTGGGGGGAGGGAGGGTTAGTAAAAATGATTTGGGGACACCACAAAAAATAAGCCTCTGCCACTCTGCCAGAATTTAAAGCTAAAATAACATTTATAAACATTTTAGGGGGTGTTTGGGATAAAGCACTACTATGGAGCTGAAAAAATACATTGTTAAGTGACTACATGAGGTGAATATAGGGCCAGGAGAGAACATGCTGGGGAGGTTATTGAAGGCCAATCTGTATGAAGGACCTAAAAAAATAATGACATAAAAATCCAGCATGCATGAGAACAAAGGGGACATTCACAGCATATTCCAATCATGGTAATTAGGGAACGAGGAAAGAAATACAATATATTATCAAACATTAAATACAAAAAAATGTGATATTAAAGGATAAAAATTTTACCTTCATATACTCCTTCTGCAGGACCTGGATGATGGCAGAACAGGTCTCTGGGATGATGATACCCAGAGCCTGGGGGGAGATGCCTGTCGAGAACTTCAAGTCCTGCAGGCTTCTCCCTGTCGCCAAGTACCGCAGGGTAGCGACGAGCCTCTGCTCCGCAGTGATGGCTTGCCTCATGCAGGTATCCTGCCTGCTAATATAAGGGGTCAGCGAAGCCAACAGACGGTGAAACACGGGGTCCGTCATCCTGAGAAAGTTCCTGAAATCATCAGGATTATTCTCACGGATCTCACGGAGCAAAGGCATATGAGAGAACTGGTCACGCTGAAGCAACCAATTCTTGGTCCATGAACTCCTCCCCACCCTGTTCATGGACTGGACTTGTGTCAAGGTCAGGACCCCAACACCAAGCCCCCGCACAGCACGAACTCTACGAGGAGTACGCATACGAAACATGGCTAGAAAACGGTCGGCTGCTCAGAACGAAGTAACAGAACGCACTGAAGAACAGCAAGGCCTGTGAAGAGCGACCTGAAAAAAAGCAACGAACGAACAAGAATACAATGACTAATTAAAGTCACGCGGAACTTGCTTGCACGCACTGAAGAGCAGATACAAACCCACAAGCACAAACTGAATGGCAGAAAACGATCTGAAAGCCACGAGTCTGAAAAAGCGCGAATCGTCTCTCACCAAACTTTTACTAACACGAGATTAGCAAAAGGAGCCCAAAGGGTGCCGCGCTTGGTTCTGAACTGGCCTTTTCTAGTCTCGTCGTACGTGCTTGACGTCACCGCGTTCTTAGCGATTGGAAATTCCGACAACTTTGTGCGACCGTGTGTACGCAAAACAAGTTTGAGCCAACATCCGTCGGAAAAAATCCTAGGATTTTGTTGTCGGAATGTCCGAACAAAGTCCGACCGTGTGTACGGGGCATAATCTGTTTGCAATGTTTATGTGCAAAATGACTAATTTTTTTTTACTGTTTGACTCCACAGTTTCCTTCAACGCTACAGGAATGGCAGACTGTGGCATCCCACTTTGCTGATCATTGGGATTTTCCCAACTGTGGAGGGGCAATTGATGGGAAACACGTCCACATAGTCCCACACCCAACTCGGGGTCATACTATTATAACTATAAGGGGTTTAATAGTATTGTGATGTTGGTGGTGGTGTCGGCGACATATGAGTTCCTCTATGTGGACATGGGGAAGAATGGACGGATGTCGAATGGTGGAGTCATCAACCAGATGGAGTTCTACAGGTGTCTCCAGAGTGGTGGCTTGGGATAGCCACCTCTGGAAGAGAACATGGAAGGACTCCTGTTTGTGTTTATTGCTGATGAAGCATTTGGTTTGGGTGAACACCTGATGCAGCCGTTCCCGATGAGGACCCTCACCCCGGAGCAGAGGGTTTTTAATTATCGGCTGGCCAGAGCCAGAAGAGTGGTGGAGAATGCTTTTGGGATAATGGCCAGCCGGTTCCGCCTATTCCTCACTGCAATTAACATGGCAGAATATAAACTTAATCATATAATTCTTGCCTGCTGCATTTTACATAACTTTTTTTGCAAAAATGCAGCAAACTATGTGGCCTCAGTTGGCTCTTGAAGCTGGCCGTCCTGGCTTGCCCCCCCAAATCGCCAGTGAAGTTCGCCAAAAGTATCTAGAGTATTTTGCGGGTAGGGGGGCCATTGATATGCCACCAAATGTCTGAGACATTTTTTAAATAAATATCTTTTTGAAACAGAACTAATATTTCATATTGATTTACTGCTTGGGTTTCTTTTAGCTGTCTCCTAGGTTCTCCAATGGGCTTTTTTTTGGCCTTCTTCTTCAATAGTGCAAACGTAATTTATTTGATACATGAGGTGACGATCTCTTCTTCAGCGAAATATTATGTTGGGGGCTGCTACACACACCTTGTTTTTGTTGTTAATGTCTGTATTGCATTAATGATAAAAATATTCATAATTTTCAGCACCATGAATGAGATTTGTGGATTCACGAAAATGGACTGATTGTGGCCATTTATAAACCACTATGGGTGTTATTTACTAAAGGCAAATCCACTTTGAAATACAAGTGCACTGCAAAAGTGCACTGGAAACTGCCCTGAAAGTGCACTTGTAGTGCAAAGTGGATTTGCCTTTAGTAAATAACCCCCGTTGTCACTGTAAACATCAACTTACTCCAAAAAATGCTATTGAGCATTAAAAGAAGAAGCCACACATTCTTGAGTAGCAAACATTTTACTCAAAGTACATTCACATGTGTGTGTTTAGAAAAGGGTTTTTGAACAAACCAACATCTTTGGTGTTTAACATTTTTTTTGGTCACATTATAAATAGCCTTTTTTTGGTTAAACAGGCATGTTTCAAAACATAATATACACAACTCAGGAACTTACAAAATTCAACTTTGATAAAGTGAAGGCAATATCAGACATTTTAGTATGTCCAAACGGTGTTGATATTGCCTTCATCAGATGGGGTGATGTCACCCCTGTGAAAGCCAAATTTTAAAGATGCACACAAATTGGGATTCAAACTGGGGATTTCCCTCCTGATGCCATGCCTAATGTCAACATGTGCTATCTCCCATCATGGGGTATAAATTGGACGTGTTTTGGGGGTGCAACCCCTTTCTCTCACCTAATTGAGTTGGGAGGAAGAGGTTGCACCCACAAAACGTGTATATTGATATCCCGTGATGGCAGATAGGACATGTTGACACACCGTGTGCATCTTCAAAATTTGGCTTTTAAAATACTTAAAAACTTTTTTTTTAAAATCAAAAATACACATAAAATGGTACAATGTTGTTGTTTTTTATATTCTGCCTAAAACATCAATGACGTTATTCATTTTTTGTTGAACATCATTGATGTTTTCCTTTATATTTTCTAAATCCCTATTGCACCCCATTATCTCCCTGATGAGGATCTGGGCACTTTCACTGGTGAAATGAGATTCTTCTTCCACAACATCCACATCACCTAAAAGAAAAAAACACACCATGTATTATAAATATGCAGGCATCCATCTATTACCTGAAGCTGTGGTCTCAGACACTCACCTGTTGTAGTGACAATTTCACCCACTTCATAAACCTCTCCCTCCTCATCATCTGCTTGGGTTTTGCATCCAGATGTGTAAACAGCTGCTGAGTGTGCTCTCCTTACACTGAACCAAGTTTGCATTTCATTCTAGTTACAAACCCATCTAGACAACAATGTCATAAACTTATTTGAATACAAATAGGCCTGAACAAATGTAGTTAACCTGCATCTGCCAAAAACATTGTATTAATGGGCGAACAAACGATGTTTCCTATGAGCGTTACTGTGCCCACAAACATGAAAGTTGCCATTTAAAACTGTACAACAGTAAAGAAAAGTAAAGAAAAGCACATGGAGCAGCATGCAAGTAATACTAATAATAGAAACACACAACACCTACTTACCTTTTTACCTTTTTGAAGCAGTTTCCGGATCTTTCTGTACTGATCGTGCTTTCTCAATTTCAGGTCTGACCAGCGTTTCCTCAGTTGATCGTCGTACCCCAAAATTCTGGTGCAGACTTTTCACGACTTTAGTCATGATCTTGGCCTTTCCGACATTTGGGTTTAGGTACGGTCCATACTTCCCATCACAGTCGGCCCTCTTCAAAATGTCCACCATCTCTACCATCTCTTCAAAGGACATATTTGAGGCCTTCAATCTCTTCCATGATCGGGACGTTCGTGGCTCCGGGCTTTCCTAGTTGCTGCTGCTGTCTGCATGCACCTGCTGTGTCTCCGCCATGTTCTCTACCCACTGCGCCGAAAGAGGAGGGGCAGGGTATACACTAGAATGAACGTCAGGGGTGGGCAAAGTTTCACGCATGCGCAGTGTATATAAAGTGTAACACGGGTGCGTCGTATGTACGATCTGTGAGCGGAGGACGGAGTATCGGAAGCAGCAAACGTTATAACGAAGGTTAAGTTGGTGCATCAGTGGCCTATACTGCTTATAGATTGAGGCCTATATTGGGTCAAGATTAGGAGAGTTTCACCTGACATTGGGGTTTGTCTTGTGTTGTGTCTTGCAGAGAAAATGGATAGGTTCAAAGACCACAGCTTCCTCCCAATATTCATTGATAAATACAGGGAGCTGCCCTGTCTGTGGCAGGTCAAACACCTGCATTACAATAACAAAATAGAGAGGCAGGCAGCGCTGGAGAAACTGCTGGAGTTGGTGAAGCCGCAGATCCCCACGGCAGACATCAACTATTTAAAAAAAATAAATGGTGGCCTGAGGAGCACATATAATCGTGAGCGTACTAAGGTCCAGAAATCCATGAGATCAGGAGCTGCAGCAGATGACATTTATGTACCCAAGCTGTGGTACTATGACAGACTGCATTTTCTGGCAGACCAGACTGAAGTCAGGGAATCCCTCTCAACCCTTCCTTCCACTCTTCCTTCCACGCTTCCTTCCACCCCAGCTGAGGCTTCCGATGCCCTCCTTGGGCCTTCCACTCAGGAAGAAGTGGAGGAGCCCAGCTTGAGTCAGGTATAGCATTGGTATAGCATTGTTCAACATCTTTCTTGTCGTAAAATAAATGATGTGAAATAGATGTTATTATTGATCGCTAATTGCTGATTTAATAAAGTGTTTTACATATCAATAGACAGTAGGTTTGGGACAAGAATGACAAATGCTGGGCTCAGAATGATAGTCTTTTATTTTTGTTAACATTCAACTGAACAGTCATGAGCTGAAAATTGTGTGTGATTGATGAACAAAATACTAAAACTATAACCCTTTTTCTTACACAGGAAAGCCTCAGCCAGGAGGAGGCTGTGGAATGTGGCAGCCAGGAGGAGGCAGGGGTTAGTGGCAGCCAGGAGGTGGCGGGGGTTAGTGGCAGCCAGGAGGTGGCGGGGTAAGTGGCAGCCAGGAGGTGTCTGGGCTCAGTAGTCTGACACAATCTCAGGTCCCCCCCTCCGCCTTCCACAAAAAAGGGCCAGGAAGGGGAGTAATGTAGAGGAGGCAGCGCTTGGGCTGATTCGGGAGGCTGATGCTGCTCTCAGAACCTCCCTCAATCCTCAAGAGGCCTTTGCCTCTATGGCAGCCTGCAAAATGCAGGACATGGAGGAGGGCCAACACATCATGGGTGAGGAAATCATTTATCTCAAATTAAATAAGGGGTTAAGGGGCCAAATCACACCCAATAACCACCTGTGTGAGTTGGACCATCCTCCTCCTCCTCCTCTACTTCCTGCTACACCTCCAACACCACAGCCACAGCCACAGCCTGGAAGTAAGCGTGGAAGCAAGCGTGTAAGGAAGACAAGAGTGTGATGGCCTGGGTTCAGTCCGGTCTGGCAAAAGACGCAGGCTGTGGTATGACCACAGCCTGGGGACAGATATGTCATCTGCTGATGTTCCTGACCTCTGGTATTTCTGGACCGAATTGTGCTCACTATTATATGGACTCCTCGGGCCACCAATTTTGGCTGGCAAATAATTGATGTGTGCCCTGGGGTACAAAGGCTTCGCCAATTTCAGCGGTTTCTCCAGCGTTGCCTTCCTCTTTATTTTGTTATGACCCAGAATAAATGTATATTTCTCTTTAATTAAGACTTGCCTATGTGTTTTACTTCAGATAGGACAGTTTGTTTGTGAGTAGGCAGGTACATTTCCGAAATACAATGTCAAATTAACAAGGGACACCAACACCAAACAACCTCCTTGAGATTAAAAAAATACAAGATAATAATAGTGTTGTGGTAACTTGACACACAAAACGAGAAAAAACATTAGGGAGATCACTAAAAAAAAAAAAAAAAAAAAAAACAGGAGATCTTGATTAACCCCCACCCCCCAAAAAAAATATCACTATAAAAACAAAAAGAGAAATAATACAGAAATCATTTTGTCAGAACTCTGTGTGAATATGAGCAGCAAAACAACTTCATTCTTCTAGCATTATAAAGAAGAAGAGAATGCACTGCATTAAACTATTTAAAAAATTGCAGCGTGACAAATGTGCTATCTCCATTACGAAGCTCTTAAGGTACTTTTATTTAGGGGTCATAAGGGCACCTTACCAGGTGACTATTCTTCTGCTTAATACTATTTGAGCCTGGGAGGCTGGTCTTAGATGCGAGTGTTATCCAAAGGTGCGATTTCTCCAAATGCCCTTCTATGGTTTAACCCTACTCTTCCTCGATTTTTTAACGCACCAGAGCCTATTGCATGGACTAAATATAATATTAAATTACTTTCTCAAGTGGTTACTGATCAGAAACAATCTACTCTTTCTACACTTACCTCAAATTTTAATTTACTTAGTTCCCATCTATTTAGATACTTCCAGGTTCTTCACACTTTCATGCACGGTTTCTACAGGATAGATTAATGATGATACAATCCACTCTGGAATTAGTACTTAGATCTTAGTGTCTGGATAAGCCTACCTTGAGACTGTACTCTCATCTTACTTTAATTTCTATTTTGCCATTAGAGGGTCTTTGAGCTAAGTGGATGCAAGATATACCAGATTTGGATATGGAAAATTTGAGTTGTGTGGGATTTCCCTCTGAGATCTCCGGTTTCCTTGAGGGACTGTATGATCCAATTTAAACTGGTACATACAGCATATATTATGCCTTATAGACTTCAAAAGATAAATCCTGGCTGCTCTTCTAAGTGTTGGAGGTGTGGAGCATCTCGGGGGGGGGGGGGGGGGGGGGGATTTCACACACATCTTTTGGATATCAGGGGATATCTGGGGCTATTGGTGATAGAAGGGATTAATGTTTGCTTCCTCCCTTTTCCTTAGTATATGGGGTGAGGCTTGACATTTGAATGGATACATGGGATGGCCTACATAAAATATCCTCTTCGGTATTTACTATATTCCTCTTTTTTTTTGCTATGCAATGTGATGGGATCTTGATATTCTACTAATATTTTTCAGGTTCAATGTGTATGATGTTTTTTTTCATGTTTTGTTTGTTTGTTTAAGAAATTAAATAAAAAGATTTATTTAAAAAAAGAGGCCACAGTAACAGTAAACAAGGTACAAATACATTACAATAACAACAATTTCAGATATATCGGTATTTTAGCATAAAGGAAGAAAAACAAATCCCAAATCAAATAAGACCAGTCAAGATGTCCTTCTGGTTCTTAGTAATAGCCATACCCCCTAGCAGTAAGTTTATAGTATTACTGGGTCCATTTAAATAACCAATATCCTGAAAAGAATGCCTGAGGGCTGCAATGTAAATGGTTCACCGATGAGAAGGACAGAGCAGAGATATATTACATCTTTTACAGATGCCATCAATGCTTTGTTGAATGGAGAGATGTGCCCAGCAGGACTCTAATGGCTACATGTTTATGCTGTTAGTTTTTATCTATCACAATAAACCTTTAAAACTGTGCTGTAGACAATCTTTTCAAGACAACCAAATGTGCTCCTTATACAGATGACTATCAGTATGTTTGCAAGAGTTTAACATTAGTGTCATGATGCTAATGAAGGGAGGTTATTTTACATTAGGTTTTTGCTCTAAATGAAAAACAAAATAACACATATAAGCTCTATGGTAAATAAAACAATTTTGGGATTTGCCCTTGGAAACAATGGATATGACAAAATCACAAATTTTCAAGTATATATTAAAATGTTTTTTTATCAATGATTATTTTTTTTTTTTTTTTTCCCACTTCAGCGAAAATTTTCCGAGAGACATTATTTCAACTTTATGTGTCAAACTTTATCTCTTCTCCTTTTTCACATCATTGTGGATTGTTTCCGTCACATCTTTATTATTTTTCCCTTCTAGGATATTCTTAAATATTTTTAAAAACCGGCGACAAACCGCCTTCTATAATTATAAACCCTATTATTATCTTATTCTCTCTCAGTTCCTCTTATTTCCCCCCACCCCCCCTCCCCCTCCCCTGTGTCTGGTCCGTTCCTTTATGTTATTTATTTATCCACTTGGCTCTGCACCTGTTCTTTCTTTTATCCTATCTAAATAAATATCCGAGACTTTGTAGTTTTTCCAACTTTCCCATCTACTATTATCCCCTTTCTCTCCTCCTTCCATTTTGTAGTGATAATCTATTTCCTTTAGCCAGTTTCTAATGTCTGGTTTTCCACTTTTTAGCCAATTCTTGGGAATTAAGGCCTTGGCCGCATTCAGGAGGTTAGGTATTATTGATTTTCTATATTGTTTCTTAGGTTTATTGTAGATATGGAAGAGGCATGTCCAAATATTTTGTTCTATTTCTTCTCCAGTTATTTCCTTTATGTTGTTTAACACTTCCTTCCAGTACTCCATTATTATTGGGCATTCCCACCATATGTGTATGATCGTTGCTATTTGGCCACATTTTCTCCAACACAAGGAGGTTCTATCTTGATAGAATCTGTGTATTCTTACTGGGGTCATATACCATCTTGATACTAGTTTATAATTCATTTCTATGGTCTTCATGTCCCAGGCCTTATTATATCCCATTTCTATCATTTTTTCCACTTTTTGGTTATCTATTTTTAAATTCATTTCTTTTTCCCATTGATTTATATATTCTGGTCTTTCTTGTGCTTCCAAATCTGTCAGTATACTATAAATTTTTGATGTTCCGTTTTTTAATGGTGTTTCATTGCTACATAGCTTTTCCAGTGCAGTTAATTTTGTTTCATCTCTCAGTGGGTGTGGTATTGTGCTTACTAGGTGCCTTATTTGAATATAATTCCATTCATTCATCCTCCATCCATTCCTTTCCTCTATTTCTACTCGTGTTCTTATTTTGCCATTTCTAGTGATATCTTTCAGTCGTGGGTTACCTATTCCTTGAATTTCAAATATTTCCCTCCCAGGGGTGAAGAGATTTGATCCTGTGAGTGCTAATAGTGGTGAATTATATTTCCATTCATTCTTTAAGTGAATGGTGTCCCAAATTTTAAATACATTTTTTGTTATTTCGTGCGTGTCGGTGTCCAATATTCTATATTTCCGTGGAATCCAAATATTCTTATGTAGTGTGGCTCCACTTATTGTGTTTTCCATTTCCACCCATTTTTTTTCATTTTTCTCATTTGTCCACTCTAACATTCGTGTTAAAACTATGGCTTTATAGTACCTACTTATATCTGGGACGGCAAGACCCCCATGCTCCTTTTTCCTTGTGATCAGCGTGTATTTAATTCTTGGTTTTTTATTAAGCCATATGTATTTTAGCAGGATTGTTTTAATTATTTTAAAAAAGCTCTGCGGGATTTTTACTGGTAACATCTGTAATCTGTAATTTATTTTAGGTAATATCGTCATCTTAAACATATTTATTCTTCCAATCCATGAAAGTGGCTGTATTCTTAACTTTTTCATTTCTTCTTTGACCTCATTGATCAGTGGAATAAAGTTTGCCTGATAAATTTTTTCGACTCTAGGAGTTATTTTAATTCCAAGGTAATTGAGTTCTTTTACCCAAGTGAATGGGAATTCTTTTTGTAAAAACTGAACTTCCTTTTCCTCTAGACCTATGTTTAATATTTCCGTTTTTATTGGATTAATTTTGAAGTTTGACAGTTCTCCGTATTTTTTAATTTCTTTCAGTATGTTTGGGAGTGACACTCTTGGGTTGGATACGTACATCAAGATGTCGTCCGCGTAGGCAGCGATCTTATGCTCTTTTCCTCCTAGTTTCGCTCCTTCTACCTCTTTGTTATTGCGGAGTGTTACTAATAGTGGTTCTAAGGCCAATACATATAATAGTGGAGACAGTGGACAGCCTTGCCGTGTTCCATTGTGCATCTTAATTTTTGGAGAGAGTCTACCGTTTACTTTTACGACTGCTGTCGGGCCATTATACAAATTTGTTATCCACTTCATCATTTTTGTCCCAATACCCAAGTGCCGCAATGTATCCATCATGAAACCCCAGTCTACCCTGTCAAATGCTTTTTCTGCATCCAATGACAGGAATAGAACTGGGGTCTCATTCTGCACCTTCTTGTGCAACATCAATAATGATTTTAGGCTGTTGTCCCGCCCCTCTCTCCCCGGGACAAAACCAGTTTGGTCCGGGTTGATCCACAGTGGGATTAGTTTTTTTATCCTAGTGGCCAGGATCTTGGAGTACAGCTTCGTATCAGCGTTCAATAGGGCTATTGGCCTGTAGCTTGAGCAGTTAACTTTGTCTTTCCCTTCTTTTGGTAGTATTGTAATATGAGCTAATAACGATTCACTTCTTATTTCTTCATCTTCCCCTAAGGAATTCATATATTCTAATAGTTTTGGAGTCAGCTGTTCTTCAAATTTTTTATAGTATTTGACCGTAAACCCGTCTGGTCCTGGGCTTTTTCCTACGGGAGTTTCCTTTAATGCCAGTTTTACCTCTTCATGCGTAATATTTTTTTCCAATTCTTCTAGTTGGTCTATTTTTAGTTTTGGTAAGTTTGCTTTTTTTAAATATTCTTGTATCTTCTTTGTTCTTGTATTCGCTTCTTTCCAACTTTCCTGTCCTTTTATTGCATAAAGGGAGCTGAAGTATTTTTGAAATGTTATCGCTATATCTGTGGTTTTATTTACCACTTCTCCTTTTTCATTTTTGATCTTCTCAATGTAATTCAAAGACTTCTTTTTTTTTACCAGATTTGCTAGGTATTTTCCTGGTTTATTAGCCCATTTATATTTTTCTTGTACTACTCTGTTGTAGTTCTTCCTTTCTTCTTGTTCCATCCAGTCTTTTAATTGCTCTCTCTTTTGAGATAGTAGGCCGAAGATTTTGTTGTTTACTTGATTTTTGTGTTTTCGTTCCAATTCATAAATTTCTTTAATTATTTGTTGCATGTTTGTTTTCCTTTCCTGTTTTTTTCTTGCCCCTATAGCTATTAACTTGCCCCTAATAACAGATTTATGCGCCTCCCATATTGTTGCTTTCGATACTTCTGGTGTATCGTTTTCTTCAAAATATCTTTTAATTTCTTCTATGATGCTTATTTCGGTCTCACTGTCTTCTAATAAAGTTTCGTTGATTCTCCATGGACCCCTTTCAAGGACTTCTCCTTTTATTTTCATTCTCAAGATTACTGGGCTGTGATCTGAGGCGGTTATTATGCCTATTTTTGTTTCTTCTATTTCTTCCAAGTTTCTATGTTCGACCATGATGTAATCCAATCTGGAGTAAATTTTGTGTACTGTTGAGTAGAATGTGTAGTCCTTTGTGCTGGGGTGCTGAATTCTCCAAGGGTCTATTAGTTGTTGTTCATAAAATGTTCTTTTTAATTTCTTTAGTTGATTTACCTCTTTGTCCCTTACTCTTGAGGTACTGTCCATTTTATTATCCATGCTGAAGTTGAAGTCTCCAGCTAGTATTAATTTCCCTTGCTTGAATTCCATTAGTATTTTAATTATATCTATCAAATATTTTTTAGGGTTCTTATTAGGACAGTAGACATTGGCCAATGTATATTTTACCCCATGTATAGTTCCTGTAATAAAAAGATATCGACCCTCCGGGTCTATTTTCCTTTGATCTATTAGAAAACGTACATTTTTCCCTATACCGATGGCTACTCCTTTGGCCCTTCTTATTGGCGAGTCTCCTTGATACCATGTTGGTATGTTTCTTGAATAAATTTTGGCACTTGAGTTTTGGGTTATATGCGTCTCCTGTAGGAAAATTATTTCTGCTTTACTTTTTTCTAGTTCTCGGAGGATGATATTTCTCTTCCCTGGGGAATTTAGTCCTCGGACATTGTAAGAGATTATTTTTATGCTGTTTACATTTTCCATTCTTGTGCCTTTTCTTCCCCGCCCGTCCTCCGGCCCTCCCCCCCACGCGGTCCCCCTAGGAGACCGGATGGAGGGGACACCCAGCGGACGCACGGGGTCTCCTCATCTCTTGTCTCAGAATAGGTGTGCCTATGTAACCACTCATGTGACTCAGACCTCTCCCTCCCCACCCTCCCTCCCCTCCCTCCTCCCACCCTCCCCCTCCCTTTTTTCTGATATGGGTTTTTTACCCCCATATTCTCTAGAGCTGAGAGCATTTTACTTTGTTTTGTGGGGCACGCTCTGCCCCCTCTGCTCTATTTATTGTGAGGCGGAGCTCTGTAAGACACCCTATTACCCCCCTGCCTAAGCACTAATAGGGCGACCCCCTGTCCACTCCGTGAGTCCCTGTCTCCCTCTCCCTGCGTTTTTGTTGTGTTTTACCAATCCTTTCACTTTCCTTTTTTTCCCATCCCATCAACCCCAGCCCCCCCCCCCCCCTTTCCACTCTAAGGCCCCTTGCACCGTTGTGTGGTATTTTCTCAGATATTAATTTCCTCGAGAGTCCACATCTTGATGTCTGATCCTTGAATTTACTTGCCACTGTAGGTCATCTCTTGCCGTTATTCGCTCCTGACTATTTGCGTATTTTTCCAGTTCTGGGGAGGGGATTTCTAGTTTGTTGCAAAAGTCCGGAATCTCCTCCACATGTCTTAGCCTCGCACTTATTCCGTTTTTCCTTGCTATTAGACATACTGGAAAACCCCAGTTGTATTGAATTTCTTGCTCCCGGAGGATTTCTAATAATGGCTTTAGTATCCGTCGTCTTTTCAACGTTTCTTGAGATAAGTCTTGAAATATTTGTAATTTACCTCCCGCAAACTCTATTTGTGTTTTCCTCTTTAGGTTTATCCAGATCTGTTTTTTTTCTTCCCATTTTTCAAAGCGTACGATTACATCTCTAGGTGTTTCCCTTGCAAACCTTTGAGGTTTTTTTACTCGAAAGACACTTTCTATTCCTATTGTGTTAGTTGTTTCCTTTCCCAAGATTTGGTTGAAGAGATTGTTCATTTTTTCTATTAGATTTTCTGCTTGTTCTGTTTCCGGTAACCCACGTATTCTCAAGTTTTTCTTTTTATCTCTATTTTCTTGCTCTTCTATTTTATATGATTGTTCCTGTTGTTCCCGTTTTAATTTCTTTATTTCATCTTCTAGTTCCTTTATGTTTTTTTGATGTAGGTCTACTTTGATCTCTACTTCTTCCACTCTGTTTAACATATATCCCATATCTTTATGGAGTGTTGACATCTCTGCTTTTAGGGAATTCTCTAGTGCCGCAAACATTTTTTCCATATCCTGTTTTGTTGGCAACTGTGGCCCTTGTTGTCCTTCCTCCTTTCCTCTGTCTTCCTCTCCCATTTCTGGCTCCATTCTGGGTTCTGAGAGGTGGCTGGTTTCTGTTTGTACTTTATACTGGCCTTTTTTATCCTTGTTGTCCTTCTCTTTTGTATCTATTTGTCTGCCCTTTGAACCCACTTGTTTCTCTCCTTCTCCGATTCCTTGCTGTATATACCTGTTCATAGGGCCTGGACTTGGGCCTAGGCTGGTCCTAGGTGATTTCGGTATTGCTCCCGCACTTCTTGTTGTTTTCCCCTTCATGTTTGTTTCTATGGCTGGATTTATAAGATCTTCAAAGCTGCCTTCCAGAATACCCCTTGATTGGGATTTCTTAATGATGAAAAAATCTCCCAGCCTTTTTAAATTGACTTATTTTTACTAATATTTCTTTTATTCCGTTCTCATACCCGGCATCCTCCCCACAATCCAATAATAGAAATAAATTAATGAGATATGAGTGGTCCCCGTTTTCCAGAAGTTATGTTACTACCTTAAATACATTAAGCATTCCTTAGTGCTGTTCAATTGTTTAAGCGTTCTTAAGCTGGAAAAAAAAAAAAAAAAAAAAAAGGCTCAAAAACGCTCAAAAACGCTATTGCAAAAATGCTGAAAAAAAGCTGGAAAAAGTTAAAAAAAAAAAAAAAAAAAAGTCACTGCAAAGACACCGGCGTCTTCACAGCGCTTTTCCAGCAGCCCGTGTGCATGGGGGCCCAGGTGCTCAGCAAAATAATTCAAATGTTTTAGCGATATAATGCAATCTAATTCAAGTATTCAGCAAGATGATTTATATATTCAGCAGTATAGTTCCAGTATAAGCTTATTTGTTCCACATTTTGTTACTATGGAATTTCTTCTTATTCTATAGTTTGTACTATCAAGCCTATAATTAGTACCCTTTGCAAAAAAAAAAAAAAAAAAAAAAAAAAAAATTCACAAGAAAGGGAGATACTGCAGCAGCAGCAGCAGCAGCAGCAGCAGCAGCAGGCAGGTGGGGGCTGGGAGACAACTCTTCCGTTGGCTTGTCTTTCTTTCACCTTCTCCTTCTCTTCTCCCCTGTTCCCCCCCCCTGTTTTTATTGTTTTTCTTAGCTCACTTGATTCTACTTTTTCAGCTCTTTCGCCTTTTCCCCTGCTTGTTCACTTCAAGACAATTGCAATAGAAGAGCCAAAAGAGGAGGAAAAAACAAAAACAAAAAAAAACGCTCCAAAAACGCTCAAAGACGCTATTGCAAAAACGCTGAAAAAAGTAAAAAAAAAAAAAAAAAAAAAAAGTCACTGCAAAGACACTAGCGTTTTCACAACGTTCTCCCAACAGCCCATGTGCATGAGGGCCCAGGTGCTCATAAAAATAATTCAAATGTTTTAGCGGTATAATGCAATCTAATTCAAGTATTCAGCAAGATGATTTATATGTTCAGCAGTATAGTTCCAGTATGAGCTTATATGTTCCACATTTTGTTACTATGAAATTTCTTCTTATTCTATAGTTTATACTATCGAGCCTATAGTTAATACCATTTGCAAAAAACAAAAACAAAAAAAAGACCAAAAAAAAAAAAAAGGATCACAAGAAAGGGAGCTACTGCAGCAGCAGCAGCAAACAGGTGGGGGCTGGGAGACAACTCTTCCGTTGGCTTGTCTCTCATTCACCTTCTCCTTCTCCCCTGTTCCCCCCCCCTGTTTTTATTGTTTTTCTTAGCTCACTTGATTCTACTTTTTCAGCTCTTTCGCCTTCATTTACTTTCGCTTTTTATTCCATTTTATTTCGTTTTATTTCAATATGTTCTTTCCCTTTCCCTTTCTCTTGCTCCATTACTTTTCCTTTGCCTTTTCACTTCAAGACAATTGCAATAGAAAAAAAGCCAAAAAAAAAAAAAAAAAATACGGTACTTATCTTTTAGTTGTTGTTGAATTTGGGACAAAAAGGGACGCTCACTACAGCTTGTTGCAGTCAGACGCAGGTACAAACTTCCTCTGGCTTACTCCACAAGACAGCTCAGTGAGTGATGAGCAGGGGGGGCGGGGAGGGAAGCTACCTACACCTTCTCATCAGGCCGATCATTCCTCTCAGCTGCAGGGAGAGGGTTCTCAGGATCCTCACGCCGTGCACAGAGCCATTACCAGGCTCCTCCCTCCCTCATCTTATCAATGATTATTATATGTTCTTATGTAAATGAGAAAATGGCATTGCACAGTTTATATTTCTGAAGGACTGCAATTTGAAAGCATATCAGCTTACCACATGATAAATGACGATGATGGTCACTTGCTCAGCGTCCAGTAACTATTTTTAAGTGGATGAGTCCATGCAAGACAACCTGCAGCTAATAGATAATTACCTAAAGTCGCCGATTAAGCCAGGTGAAGTAATCCACTCCTTCATGAACTGGTAAAAAAAAAGCCTTTCTGGCCACTACTTATAGGAGGTGTGAACTCTAACCCAGAACAGGGGCTTCCTGGCCTTGACTTTCTGTATTCTGGTCAGTGACGGAGTGTCAACCAATATAAACCCTGCTTTTATTGACTGACAGCAGTAGCAGTGGATTATGTGACAAAGTCACCCTGAGAAGTCAAATCCATAGCAATCAATAGCAATGCTTCCTTATTATCATTATAAGTATCTGGAGGCAGAGGATTCCTGGGAGCTGTAGTCTTGCAGGGTACATCTACATGTACATAAATAGGAAGTGATAGATGATTCCCTGGAGATCCCACCTCACTGCTGTTGCTGTTGATGGTCCTTTAGTAAGCATTGTTGTAGGCAGGTACTTACTGTATGCTATTATTTTAAATAAAATACAATTTTAAACAGGGGCTATTACCCAGATTTAGTTTTTGTCTGGGTGGTAGTCAGCCCATACTGATTTGGATAGCTTTTCACTTGGTCTTTCCTTAAGCTCAATGGGGTTGTTATTTCTCAATGTTGCCAGTAGGTATCACTGGTACCACTGGCAATAGTATGAGATTTCATAACAAGACTAAGTTATGAATTTTTATATTTCATTCAGGCAACCAAGTAGGAGGTTCATGCCATTGGTGCATACTGGGGTAGGATATAAATATTTGGAATATTTGGGGCAGGCCTTGTGATCTCTGTCCTCCCTCAGGCTGAGGCCTGGGGAGGTGCTGCTGGACTGATCTATCTATTAGGCCCAATAGCCTGTTTGGGGCCTGGCATGTGTTATAGATGTGGACCTGAAGCTGCCCTGTATGTCAAAGAGGGAAGCTATGCTGAGGTCTAGACCAGGGGGGGCCTTGTTGTTGCAGGGGCCTGGTGACTCACTTGGAGATGTTGTTGCAGGGGCCTGGTGACTCACTTGGAGAAAGAAGCACTGAAGCCTAAGGAACAGAACAGGGAGCACTGGAAGCAGCAACTAGGATACTACCCGCAGTGTTGCCCGGTTGGCTTAAAGGTTCTGGCACTGTGAATCTGGACATGGAAAAGTCTGTAGGTGATTTGCTTGGGTATCTGGGATCCCTAACCCACAACTCCTTGTGTGTTGTCCAATAAATCTTCTAAAAGACAGAAAGTGACTGGTGCTCATTGTTCTTTCTTTGCCCCCCCATCTTAGCAACTTAGCCTGGGGTAAAATGCTGGCCCATCTCTGTCTCCGGAGGTGCCATCATGTCTCCAAGGGTCAGGGGGTTCTACAATTATGTTTGTCTATGTTATTTATTTTGGTGTAATGTGACTTTACTATTTCTGTCTGATTGCTGTGGGGTTTGGGTCATGTATGTCCTTTGCATATGTGTCATATCCTCATGTGTCATATCATGTCTTTTTTGGGTGTATACTATATATGTGTGTGTGCAGGAGACTGATAAAAGGGCTCATTTACACTTGCTTCGACTTCAACACACGTTAAAGCATCTACCGCTTCAACATGCTTTATTGATGTGTTTTTGATGCTTCTGCAATGCTTTGGTGGTGCTTCGATGATGCTTTGGTGATGCTTTTTTGAAGCTTTAATGAAAAACAAAGCGTAGCTAAAGCTGAATTAAAGCTTCTCAAAAACTGCAGGTGCTTTAAGCGAGCTTTGTCATATACTTCTATGGACACTTTGAAGACCCTTTGAAACACCACTAAAATGACAGGGGGTATAATTTTTGAAGCAAAGCAAAGAAAAAGCAATGTATAAACTGGACTGTAAGCTAACCATTTTATTTAGTGACAGGGGCTTTGATTGGCGTTCAAAGAGCTTTACAAAAGCATGTCCGAAGCCTTGTTTTGAAGCAAGTGTTAACTAGCCCTAAGGAGTTCTATGGAAGTAGATCTGTGAGGACCAAATGCTGTGTTGTAATACCTTTTCATTTTTGCCACCTGGCCTGGGGGAGTCGCAGAAACAAGGCCTGGCCTCAGTCGAAGTACGGTGGCCTCTGGTGTTATGTGCCGAACAGGCAAAGTGAATTTCAGATAAAGAGCAGTACCAACAAATCAGAGATATGGTGTCAGGAGGAGACACGAGAGGCTGGTGAAGATTAGGACATGTTCTGCATTCCTTTTTTGTAATGCTAAAAAATACAGTGAGTGAGAGGTCGGGTCTACAAAGCCGGAAACGAACAGATATTGTACACCCGATTTACAGATTATTTTTTTTCCCAGACATGAGCTTTAACATGAAACATAAAAATGTTTTCACATATAGTAGCATTTTAATTATCATTTTACATATTTATATTAGATTTATTCAACTTAGTGGTAACAAGGATATTTGGTCATAAAGGAACTTGCTCTTCCTTTCTTCCTGTCTAATAAAAATGTTTAACTGGATGGTACCATGAAAAATATAGAATGTTTATCTGAGTATCTGAGACTCAGACATAGAGTTTCTGTCAATTTTGCAATACAGTTAACCAAAATGGTCAAGAGGGTCCATGGAAAAAAACTATGTGGGATGCCTGGTCCTTAAATTGTCGTTGATCATTTTAGATTACAGCATGTATTATGGGTCTCATTTAAAGTGGTTGTAAGGGCAGAAGGTTTTTATCTTAATGCATTCTATGCATTAAGATAAAAATGCATTAAGATAAAAAGCCTTCTGTGTGCAGCAGCCCCCCTCAGCCCCCCTAATACTTACCTGAGCTCCCTCCTATCCAGTGATGTTTCACGAGAGACTCGGCTGTCCGGGACTCTCCTTCCTCATTGACTGAGACAGCAGCGAAGCGCCATTGGCTCCTGTGCTGTCAATCAAAGTAAGTGAGCCAATGAGGAGAGAGAGAGGGGCGGGGCTAGGCTGTGATACAAAGAGCTCCCATGGCAAGGGTGCTCCCATGGCAAGCTGCTTGCTGTGGGGGCACTCAAGAGGAGACATGGGCCAGGAGCACCGAAGAGGGACCCGAGAAGGGGAGGATCTGGGCTGCTCTGTGCAAAACCACTGCACAGAGCAGGTAAGTATAACATGTTTGTTATTTTGAAACAAAAAAAACCGAGACTTTAGTATCACTTTGATAAAGATCCGACCTTAATTATTCCTAAAGAAACCCATTAAAAACACAACAGTATTTTTACAAGTGTGGAAATGAAATAGCTGATGAAAGGTCTGAATGTGGCAAGCTTACAGCATGTTCTGAAAGAGATCCAGTAGAAAAATGGCAATAACAGATATAATTCTAATAAGAGCCCAACGTCATTTTTCTGCAGATGAGCCCTCAGCAGTCTATATCTAAAAAAATTGTACTTAAAATAGCATTTTTTATTTTCTTACTGTAATTATCAGCAGAAGAACATAAGTTCAAAACAAAGATGAAGGAAATGCCTTATCCCTTTCTCACAGTATATTAAGTGTCTGCAGCTGTACTACAATATCATCATGTTTTAAAGTGATTGTAAAGGCTAGGATATTTTTTTTTAAATAACAAACATGCTATATTTGCCCCAAACTTCTTCTTCTGGGGTCTCCCACTGGTGCTCTTGGCTCCTCTTCATCACTGTGTGCCACCATAGAAAACCACCTCCCATGGGGGCGCATTTTCAGGTTTGCTCCTAGGCTGGGCTCATTTACACTTGCTTCGACTTCAACACATATTAAAGCATCTACCGCTTCAACATGCTTTATTGATGTGTTTTTGATGCTTCTGCAATGCTTTGGTTGGTGCTTCGATGATGCTTTGGTGATGCTTTTTTGAAGCTTTAATGAAAAACAAAGCGTAGCTAAAGCTGAATTAAAGCCTCTCAAAAGCTGCAGGTGCTTTAAGCGAGCTTTGTCATAGACTTCTATGGACACTTTGAAGACCCTTTGAAACACCACTAAAATGACAGGGGGTATAATTTTTGAAGCAAAGCAAAGAAAAAGCATTGTATAAACTGGACTGTAAGCTAACCATTTTATTTAGTGACAGGGGCTTTGATTGGCATTCAAAGAGCTTTACAAAAGCATGTCCAAAGCCTTGTTTTGAAGCAAGTGTTAACTAGCCCTAAGGAGTTCTATGGAAGTAGATCTGTGAGGACCAAATGCTGTGTTGTAGTACCTTTTCATTTTTGCCACCTGGCCTAGGGGAGTCGCAGAAACAAGGCCTGGCCTCAGTCGAAGTACGGTGGCCTTTGGTGTTATGTGCCAAATGGGCAAAGTGAATTTCAGATAAAGAGCAGTACCAACAAATCAGAGATATGGTGTCAGGAGGAGACACGAGAGGCTGGTGAAGATTAGGACATGTTCTGCATTCCTTTTTTGTAATGCTAAAAAATACAGTGAGTGAGAGGTCGGGTCTACAAAGCCCGAAACGAACAGATATTGTACACCCGATTTACAGATTATTTTTTTTCCCAGACATGAGCTTTAACATGAAACATAAAAATGTTTTCACATATAGTAGCATTTTAATTATGATTTTACATATGTATATTAGATTTATTCAAGTTAGTGATAACAAGGATATTTGGTCATAAAGGACCTTGCTCTTCCTTTCTTCCTGTCTAATAAAAATGTTTAACTGGATGGTGCCATGAAAAATATAGAATGTTTATCTGAGACTCAGGCATAGAGTTTCTGTCAATTTTGCAATACAGTTAACCAAAATGGTCAAGAAGGTCCATGGAAAAAACTATGTGGGATGCCTGGTCCTTAAATTGTCATTGATCATTTTGGATTACAGCATGTATTATGGGTCTCATTTAAAGTGGTTGTAAGGGCAGAAGGTTTTTTTATCTTAATGCATTCTATGCATTAAGATAAAAATGCATCAAGATAAAAAGCCTTCTGTGAGCAGCAGCCCCCCTCAGCCCCCCTAATACTTACCTGAGCTCCCTCCGATCTAGTGATGTTGCATGAGAGACTCGGCTGTCCGGGACTCTCCTTCCTCATTGGCTGAGACAGCAGCGAAGCGCCATTGGCTCCTGTTGCTGTCAATCAAAGTAAGTGAGCCAATGAGGAGAGAGAGAGGGGCGGGGCTAGGCTGTGATACAAAGAGCTCCCATGGCAAGGGTGCTCCCATGGCAAGCTGCTTGCTGTGGGGGCACTCAAGAGGAGGCATGGGCCAGGAGCACCGAAGAGGGACCCAAGAAGAGGAGGGTCTGGGCTGCTATGTTCAAAACCACTGCAAGCAGCAGGTAAGTATAACATGTTTGTTATTTTGAAACAAAAAAAAACGAGACTTTAGTATCACTTTGATAAAGATCCGACCTTAATTATTCCTAAAGAAACCCATTAAAAACACAACAGTATTTTTATAAGTGTGGAAATGAAATAGCTGATGAAAGGTCTGAATGTGGCAAGCTTACAGCATGTTCTGAAAGAGATCCAGTAGAAAAATGGCAGTAACAGATATAATTCTAATAAGAGCCCAACGTCATTTTTCTGCAGATGAGCCCTCAGCAGTCTATATCTAAAAAAATTGTACTTAAAATAGCATTTTTTATTTTCTTACTGTAATTATCAGCAGAAGAACATAAGTTCAAAACAAAGATGAAGGAAATGCCTTATCCCTTTCTCACAGTATATTAAGTGTCTGCAGCTGTACTACAATATCATCATGTTTTAAAGTGATTGTAAAGGCTAGGATATTTTTTTTTAAATAACAAACATGCTATATTTGCCCCAAACCTCTTCTTCTGGGGTCTCCCACTGGTGCTCTTGGCTCCTCTTCATCACTGTGTGCCACCACAGAAAACCACTTCCCATGGGGGCGCATTTTCAGGTTTGCTCCTAGGCTGAGCTAATTTACACTTGCTTCGACTTCAACACATATTAAAGCATCTACCGCTTCAACATGCTTTATTGATGTGTTTTTGATGCTTCTGCAATGCTTTGGTTGGTGCTTCGATGATGCTTTGGTGATGCTTTTTTGAAGCTTTAATGAAAAACAAAGCGTAGCTAAAGCTGAATTAAAGCCTCTCAAAAGCTGCAGGTGCTTTAAGCGAGCTTTGTCATAGACTTCTATGGACACTTTGAAGACCCTTTGAAACACCACTAAAATGACAGGGGGTATAATTTTTGAAGCAAAGCAAAGAAAAAGCATTGTATAAACTGGACTGTAAGCTAACCATTTTATTTAGTGACAGGGGCTTTGATTGGCATTCAAAGAGCTTTACAAAAGCATGTCCAAAGCCTTGTTTTGAAGCAAGTGTTAACTAGCCCTAAGGAGTTCTATGGAAGTAGATCTGTGAGGGCCAAATGCTGTGTTGTAGTACCTTTTCATTTTTGCCACCTGGCCTGGGGGAGTCGCAGAAACAAGGCCTGGCCTCAGTCGAAGTACGGTGGCCTCTGGTGTTATGTGCCAAATGGGCAAAGTGAATTTCAGATAAAGAGCAGTACCAACAAATCAGAGATATGGTGTCAGGAGGAGACACGAGAGGCTGGTGAAGATTAGGACATGTTCTGCATTCCTTTTTTGTAATGCTAAAAAATACAGTGAGTGAGAGGTCGGGTCTACAAAGCCCGAAACGAACAAATATTGTACACCCGATTTACAGATTATTTTTTTTCCCAGACATGAGCTTTAACATGAAACATAAAAATGTTTTCACATATAGTAGCATTTTAATTATGATTTTACATATGTATATTAGATTTATTCAAGTTAGTGATAACAAGGATATTTGGTCATAAAGGACCTTGCTCTTCCTTTCTTCCTGTCTAATAAAAATGTTTAACTGGATGGTGCCATGAAAAATATAGAATGTTTATCTGAGACTCAGGCATAGAGTTTCTGTCAATTTTGCAATACAGTTAACCAAAATGGTCAAGAGGGTCCATGGAAAAAAACTATGTGGGATGCCTGGTCCTTAAATTGTCATTGATCATTTTGGATTACAGCACGTATTATGGGTCTCATTTAAAGTGGTTGTAAGGGCAGAAGGTTTTTTTATCTTAACGCATTCTATGCATTAAGATAAAAATGCATCAAGATAAAAAGCCTTCTGTGTGCAGCAGCCCCCCTCAGCCCCCCTAATACTTACCTGAGCTCCCTCCGATCTAGTGATGTTGCACGAGAGACTCGGCTGTCCGGGACTCTCCTTCCTCATTGGCTGAGACAGCAGCGAAGCGCCATTGGCTCCTGTTGCTGTCAATCAAAGTAAGTGAGCCAATGAGGAGAGAGAGAGGGGCGGGGCTAGGCTGTGATACAAAGAGCTCCCATGGCAAGGGTGCTCCCATGGCAAGCTGCTTGCTGTGGGGGCACTCAAGAGGAGGCATGGGCCAGGAGCACCGAAGAGGGACCCAAGAAGAGGAGGATCTGGGCTGCTATGTGCAAAACCACTGCAAGCAGCAGGTAAGTATAACATGTTTGTTATTTTGAAACAAAAAAAACGAGACTTTAGTATCACTTTGATAAAGATCCGACCTTATTCCAGAGGACCCCAGAGGAGGTAACTGGGATTGCCAAATTCTTAAACGAGAATCACTCTGGATTGAGCGATTGAACACTTTGACTCCACCAGGCCTCAATGAGACACACATTTATAAGCATTTCCTGTAGGGAAATAGTGGCATCCTAGGTGGCCCACTTCTGCCGTCGCTCTCTCTTGGTTTCCCATTTTCTTTTGAATCTGATGGGATCATCATCACAACCTTGCCAGACACCTTGGCCTCCCCTCGCTGTCCCATTCTTCCCTTCCCTTTTCTTTTTCCCCCCCTTTCCCCAACCCCCTCCCCTTTTTTCTCCCACTCTAATGATGAATTGCCCCTAATATTGTTCAAGCCCGAATAGGCTGTTTTAGGGGTGATGGTTTTCTTATGTATCTGAATCTTTGCAATATATATTCTATTGTGGTAATTTGTATTCTATGTGCCTTTGATGGCGTGCTGAATATTGTATATTGACTGTACATTGTTGTCGCAATAATTGGATTGCTGTTATTGCTATATGCATCTCATCTTGTTTCCCTATTTTTCTTCTCCTTCCCCCTTCCCCCCCCCCCCCCCCCCCCTCCTTCTCCCCATTGTTTCTGTGTTGTTCTCTTGACATTCCAATATGCCCTGGGTTTGTTTGCATCAGATGTGACAGATCCCTATTTCATGTGTAAAGAGATTGTTTTTGTGTCACATAATTTCTTTATGTACGATGTATATTTTTTATTTCCCCCGTTGGCTTATAGAATACTGTATGTTAAACTTGCATTTGCACTGTCGTAGCTGCGATATGCACTTTATTTATGTACGCCAAGCAGGGTTGCTTGCATCCAATCCAGTGAGAAATATGTCGCTCTCTGGTTGGAAGCAATGCTCCCTTGGCAATTGCATGACACATTTTAAATGATTGTTCTCTGTATCACAACGTTTTTTGCACTCTCCTCCCCAAATTGCAGAGGTGTGAGGAGTTAATTCTCCCCTGTGTGGCGGGCATGCGACTCTCCGGCAGTGGATGGGGCTCCCCCCGGTGGGTGGACTCAGCAACTGCTTCCCGACGATGACGCCTACAGCGTCATCAACACTGGAGCTACGCGCAGGCGCTGGATTTTTCCTCACGCATGCGCAGTAGTGGAGAGCCGGAACCGGCGACGGCGGCGTCTGACGCTTACAGCGCCACTCGTCTTCCGGGTTGGGGGTTTATAAGGCAGCCAACATGGCTGCCTTATATGGACAGTACTCAATATACACCCAGATGGTCGTGACTTACCAGCAGACTCTAGTAAGTAACCAGCCCGTGTGAGGGCGATTCTGTTACTTTCCCTATACCTTTCAAGCTATAGTACACTGTATATCTGGGTACACCTGTGGCGGTGCCCCTGATTACAGTATCCCCCAACAACAAGTTGAATGCAATATTATACCTCTCTCCTCAAGGGTTCCTTGGATGGCTTATACCTGCAAAAAACTGCTGGTCTAACGAGGTCGCTGGTAATCTACCAACATTCCAGGGTGTCAGTACTAATTATTCCCAAGGTTCTAATATAACACTGGTGGGTAATGCTTTATGTCCCCATCTATGATTACCATTTGCACCAGTGTGGTAGGTTGCTTTATTCCAATTCTCTGGCTTCCCCCCCTCCTTTCTCTCCTCTCTCCCCCTTTTTTCCCCTTTCCCCCCTTCCGTCCCTATTCCTCCCCCCCTCCCTCTTCCCTCCTCCATTCCCCCTTCCCCCCCTCCCTTTCTGTCCGTTTCCTCTTCTTCCCCTTCCCTTCCTTTCTTTCCCCACCTTCCTCTTCCCCCCACCCTCTTTTCCCCTCTCCTTTCCCCCTTTCTCCTCCCCCCCTTCCCTTCTTCCCTTCCCTGTTCCACCCCTGATCCCTTCCTCCCTCCTCTTCCACCTTTTCTTCCCTCCTTTTCTCCCCCCCTCCTCTCCCCCCCCCTCCTTTCCCCCCTCCCGCCTCCCCCTCCGCTCCCCATCTCCCTTCACGATTGTCCCCACTTCATTCACGGAGGTGGCTCTCACTTCTTGTATTACAGACAATCTTAATACTCATTTTCCCTTTTGATTTGATTTTTGCATATACCAGTACCTGGCCAACCTACCCCCCTTGCTCACCCCCGGGGGAACGCCCAACGAGGGCGTCTCACAAGTACCATTCCAGTCCTTAGGGGCAGTGGTTGGTGAGTGCAAATATAAACCATTCAATCAATTACTCCAATGCCATGTCTTTTCATTTTCTCACATATTTCAAATGTATTGTAATTGTATTTGTAATGCTGTTTATTTCACCTTGTAGAAAATGTGCTAGGACGCCTCCTGAAGAATCAGCTTGACCGCGAAACTGTTGAGGTCACGTTCATGAGTACTTACCAATCTGCCTTCACTCACCCTTGTGGGCACTGTAAATTGTCCTTTCCATCTACATTACTGTGAAACATGACTGTACTATATTATTGTTTATCCATATTCATGTCTATATATGGATTTTTTTAATATGTTTACTTTTTGAATAAATTGAAATTTTATCTATCTGTATGTATTTATGAGGTACCGTAATAGTCCACAATTATTTTCCTGGAGGAGACAGGGCTTAGTTGGAGAAGTTCTAGGTGTTTTCTCTCCAAAATCGTCTTTAAAGATCCGACCTTAATTATTCCTAAAGAAACCCATTAAAAACACAACAGTATTTTTACAAGTGTGGAAATGAAATAGCTGATGAAAGGTCTGAATGTGGCAAGCTTGCAGCATGTTCTGAAAGAGATCCAGTAGAAAAATGGCAGTAACAGATATAATTCTAATAAGAGCCCAACGTCATTTTTTTGCAGATGAGCCCTCAGCAGTCTATATCTAAAAAAATTGTACTTAAAATAGCATTTTTTATTTTCTTACTGTAATTATCAGCAGAAGAACATAAGTTCAAAACAAAGATGAAGGAAATGCCTTATCCCTTTCTCACAGTATATTAAGTGTCTGCAGCTGTACTTCAATATCATCATGTTTTAAAGTGATTGTAAAGGCTAGGATATTTTTTTTAAATAACAAACATGCTATATTTGCCCCAAACCTCTTCTTCTGGAGTCTCCCACTGGTGCTCTTGGCTCCTCTTCATCACTGTGTGCCACCATAGAAAACCACTTCCCATGGGGGCGCATTTTCAGGTTTGCTCCTAGGCTGGGCTCATTTACACTAGCTTCGACTTCAACACATATTAAAGCATCTACCGCTTCAACATGCTTTATTGATGTGTTTTTGATGCTTCTGCAATGCTTTGGTTGGTGCTTCGATGATGCTTTGGTGATGCTTTTTTGAAGCTTTAATGAAAAACAAAGCGTAGCTAAAGCTGAATTAAAGCCTCTCAAAAGCTGCAGGTGCTTTAAGCGAGCTTTGTCATAGACTTCTATGAACACTTTGAAGACCCTTTGAAACACCACTAAAATGACAGAGGGTATAATTTTTGAAACAAAGCAAAGAAAAAGCATTGTATAAACTGGACTGTAAGCTAACCATTTTATTTAGTGACAGGGGCTTTGATTGGCCTTCAAAGAGCTTTACAAAAGCATGTCCAAAGCCTTGTTTTGAAGCAAGTGTAAACTAGCCCTAAGGAGTTCTATGGAAGTAGATCTGTGAGGACCAAATGCTGTGTTGTAGTACCTTTTCATTTTTGCCACCTGGCCTGGGGGAGTCGCAATAACAAGGCCTGGCCTCAGTCGAAGTACGGTGGCCTCTGGTGTTATGTGCCGAATGGGCAAAGTGAATTTCAGATAAAGAGCAGTACCAACAAATCAGAGATATGGTGTCAGGAGGAGACACGAGAGGCTGGTGAAGATTAGGACATGTTCTGCATTCCTTTTTTGTAATGCTAAAAAATACAGTGAGTGAGAGGTCGGGTCTACAAAGCCCGAAACGAACAGATATTGTACACCCGATTTACAGATTTTTTTTTTCCCAGACATGAGCTTTAACATGAAACATAAAAATGTTTTCACATATAGTAGCATTTTAATTATGATTTTACATATGTATATTAGATTTATTCAACTTAGTGGTAACAAGGATATTTGGTCATAAAGGACCTTGCTCTTCCTTTCTTCCTGTCTAATAAAAATGTTTAACTGGATGGTGCCATGAAAAATATAGAATGTTTATCTGAGACTCAGGCATAGAGTTTCTGTCAATTTTGCAATACAGTTAACCAAAATGGTCAAGAGGGTCCATGGAAAAAAATTATGTGGGATGCCTGGTCCTTAAATTGTCGATGATCATTTTGGATTACAGCATGTATTATGGGTCTCATTTAAAGTGGTTGTAAGGGCAGAAGGTTTTTTATCTTAATGCATTCTATGCATTAGGATAAAAATGCATTAAGATAAAAAGCCTTCTGTGTGCAGCAGCCCCCCTCAGCCCCCCTAATACTTACCTGAGCTCCCTCCGATCCAGTGATGTTGCACGAGAGACTCGGCTGTCCGGGACTCTCCTTCCTCATTGGCTGAGACAGCAGCGAAGCGCCATTGGCTCCCGTTGCTGTCAATCAAAGTCAGTGAGCCAATGAGGAGAGAAAGAGGGGCGGGGCTAGGCCATGATACAAAGAGCTGTGGCTCGGTTTGGGTGCTCCCATGGCAAGCTGCTTGCTGTGGGGGCACTCAAGAGGAGGCATGGGCCAGGAGCACCGAAGAGGGACCCGAGAAGAGGAGGATCTGGGCTGCTCTGTGCAAAACCACTGCAAGCAGCAGGTAAGTATAACATGTTTGTTATTTTGAAACAAAAAAAAACGATACTTTAGGATCACTTTGATAAAGATCCGACCTTATTCCAGAGGACCCCAGAGGAGGTAACTGGGATCGCCAAATTCTTAAACGAGAATCACTCTGGATTGAGCGATTGAACGCTTTGACTCCACCAGGCCTCAATGAGGCACACACTTATAAGCATTTCCTGTAGGGAAATAGTGGCATCCTAGGTGGCCCACTTCTGCCGTCGCTCCCTCTTGGTTTCCCATTTTCTTTTGAATCTGATGGGATCATCATCACAACCTTGCCAGACACCTCGGCCTCCCCTCGCTGTCCCATTCTTCCCTTCCCTTTTCTTTTTCCCCCCTTTCCCCAACCCCCTCCCCTTTTTTCTCCCACTCTAATGATGAATTGCCCCAATATTGTTCAAGCCCGAATAGGCTGTATTAGGGGTGATGGTTTTCTTATGTATCTGAATCTTTGCAATATATATTCTATTATGGTAATTTGTATTCTATGTGCCCTTGATGGCGTGCTGAATATTGTATAATAACTGTACATTGTTGTCGCAATAATTGGATTGCCGTTATTGCTATATGCATCTCATCTTGTTTCCCTATTTTTCTTCTCCTTCCCCCTTCCCCCTTTTACCTTCCCCTCCCCTTCCTCCTTTCCCTTTCCCTCTCCCCCTCCCCTCCCCCCCTCCTTCTCCCCATTGTTTCTGTGTTGTTCTCTTGACATTCCAATATGCCCCAGGTTTGTTTGCATCAGATGTGACAGATCCCTATTTCATGTGTAAAGAGATTGTTTTTGTATCACATAATTTCTTTATGTACGATGTATATTTTTTATTTCCCCCGTTGGCTTATAGAATACTGTATGTTAAACTTGCATTTGCACTGTCGTAGCTGCGATATGCACTTTATTTATGTACGCCAAGCAGGGTTGCTTGCATCCAATCCAGTGAGAAATATGTCGCTCTCTGGTCGGAAGCAATGCTCCCTTGGCAATTGCATGACACATTTTAAATGATTGTTCTCTGTATCACGTTTTTTGCACTCTCCTCCCCAAATTGCAGCGGTGTGAGGAGTTAATTCTCCCCTGTGTGGCGGGCATGCGACTCTCCGGCAGTGGACGGGGCTCCCCCCGGTGGGTGGACTCAGCAACTGCTTCCCGACGATGACGCCTACAGCATCATCAATATTGGAGCTACGCGCAGGCGCTGGATTTTTCCTCGCGCATACGCAGTAGTGGAGAGCCGGAACCTGCGACGGCGGCGTCTGACGCTTACAGCGCCACTCATTTTCCGGGTTGGGGGTTTATAAGGCAGCCAACATGGCTGCCTTATATGGACGGTACTCAATATACACCCAGATGGTCGTGACTTACCAGCAGACTCTAGTAGGTAACCAGCCCGTGTGAGGGCGATTCTGTTACTTTCCCTAAACCTTTCAAGTTATAGTACACTGTATATCTGGGCACACCTGTGGCGGTGCCCCTGTTTACAGTATCCCCCAACAACAAGTTGAATGCAATATTATACCTCTCTCCTCAAGGGTTCCTTGGATGGCTTAGACCTGCAAAAAACTGCTGGTCTAACGAGGTCGCTGGTAATCTACCAACATTCCAGGGTGTCAGTAATAATTATTCCCAAGGTTCTAATATAACACTGGTGGGTAATGCTTTATGTCCCCATCTATGATTACCATTTGCACCAGTGTGGTGGGTTGCTTTTTTCCAATTCTCTGGCTTCCCCCCCCTCCTTTCTCTCCTCTCTCCCCCTTTTTTCCCCTTTCCCCCCTTCCGTCCCTATTCCTCCCCCACCCTCTTCCCTCCTCCATCCCCATCCCTTCCCCCCCTCCCTTTCTGTCCGTTTCCTCTTTTTCCCCTTCCCTTCCTTTCTTTCCCCACCTTCCTCTTCTCCCCACCCTCTTTTTCCCTCTCCTTTCCCCCTTCCCTCCTTCCCTTCCCTGTTCCACCCCTGATCCCTTCCTCCCTCCTCTTCCACCTTTTCTTCCCTCCTTTTCTCCCCCCCTCCTTTCCCCCCTCCCCCTTCACGATTGTCCCCACTTCATTCACGGAGGTGGCTCTCACTTCTTGTATTACAGACAATCTTAATACTCATTTTCCCTTTTGATTTGATTTTTGCATATACCAGTACCTGGCCAACCTACCCCCCTTGCTTGCCCCCGGGGGAACGCCCAACGAGGGCGTCTCACAAATACCGTCGTTCCAGTCCTTAGGGGCAGTGGTTGGTGAGTGCAAATATAAACCATTCAGTCAATTACTCCAATGCCATGTCTTTTCATTTTCTCACATATTTCAAATGTATTGTAATTGTATTTGTAATGCTGTTTATTTCACCTTGTAGAAAATGTACTAGGATGCCTCCTGAAGAAGCGGCTTGACCGCGAAACTGTCAAGGTCACGTTCAGGAGTACTTACCAATCTGCCTTCACTCACCATTGTGGACACTGTAAATTGTCCTTTCCATCTACATTACTGTGAAACATGACTGTACTATATTATTGTTTATCCATATTCATGTCTATATATGGATTTTTTAATATGTTTCCTTTTTGAATAAACTGAAATTGTATCTATCTGTATGTATTTATGAGGTACCGTAATAGTCCACAATTATTTTCCTGGAGGAGACAGGGCTTAATTGGAGAAGTCCTGGGTGTTTTCTCTCCAAAATCGTCTTTAAAGATCTGACCTTAATTATTCCTAAAGAAACCCATTAAAAACACAACAGTATTTTTACAAGTGTGGAAATGAAATAGCTGATGAAAGGTCTGAATGTGGCAAGCTTGCAGCATGTTCTGAAAGAGATCCAGTAGAAAAATGGCAGTAACAGATATAATTCTAATAAGAGCCCAATGTCATTTTTCTGCAGATGAGCCCTCAGCAGTCTATATCTAAAAAAATTGTACTTAAAATAGCATTTTTTTATTTTCTTACTGTAATTATCAGCAGAAGAACATAAGTTCAAAACAAAGATGAAGGAAATGCCTTATCCCTTTCTCACAGTATATTACGTGTCTGCAGCTGTACTACAATATCATCATGTTTTAAAGTAATTGTAAAGGCTAGGATACTTTTTTTTAAATAACAAACATGCTATATTTGCCCCAAACCTCTTCTTCTGGGGTCTCCCACTGGTGCTCTTGGCTCCTCTTCATCACTGTGTGCCACCATAGAAAACCACTTCCCATGGGGGTGCATTTTCAGGTTTGCTCTCAGGCTGGGCTGTGTGCATCCATAGACACACACAGCGTGGCTCGGCCCTGCCCCTGCTCTCTGCTGACAAGATTTGATTGACAGCAGCAGAAGCCAAAGGCTACCGCTGCTGCCTCTCTGTCCTGTAAGCCGCTACAGACAGGCACAGTGTTTGATTGAGTATAAATTATGGTAAGTATAAGGTGGTGGGTGAGGAAGCCATACAAATATTGGGACATTTTGTACCTTAATGCAGAAATGCAAAACATGTCATGGCTTTAGAATCACTTTAAGCAGGGTATACATTTATATGTGTGTGTGTGTATCCCTCTTTGTTCAACAGAAACCGGTCAGAATACAATAGTGCAGCTGAGGAGATTTCCACATCCACGTCATTTGTATTGTTTTTTTTTTTTCAACCCCCAGGTTGGATGAAAAAAAAACCTCTCTGTGTATACCCAGCTTTATTCCCTGCAAATAAAAATTGGGAGCAATTCAATGAGGCATTTGCAACACATTTCTAGTACTGGGCAGTAGTGGGTATGTAGAGGAAAGTGTCAGGAACCATAAACCAGGCAGAGACAGAAAATGCAGTTAAAATCACACTTTAATGTAATAGCAAAAATAACAACAGTTCAGAAACATAGTCAAAAACAGAACCCAGAGTTTGGAAGCCAGAGCAGGTAATCAAATGAGCCAGGATCATGTAACCATAAGTCAGCATTGTCAGGAGCCAAAAATCAGTAGCAGGAATCAGAAGAGAAGTCAGCCAGGCCAAGTCATATACAGGAACACACTGGAGATGTTGACCACGTGAGGGCAAGTAGGGAATGAGCAAAGCTGTTTAAACAGCCAAAAGAGGCTGGATGTAGGCTGGACTAATGAGGCAGGTAATGATAACCAGGTGAGTCACTGTGGAAATAATGAATGGCTGGTAATTATCTGACAGCTGAGCAGCCTCTGTGCACTGAAGAAAGAGCTGCTAGTAAATAGCAGGAGCCCAGCCATGACAGAAAGTCTCTCACTAAATTTATGAAATCTCTGCAACATTTTCATTGTTAGCATTGATATGTGCGACGAATTTAAATAGTTCTTGTTTGTGACACTTTTACTGTATACTGTTGTGACAAATTTTTAAAGAAATTCTGCCAAATTGGTGATAAAGAAAGTACAGTTAAACACTTTCCTTGTTGGAGTAAATTGTTGATTGTGATGCAAGTTCAACTGTTGTGTCAAATCCTTAAGACAATTCTTAAACACAATTTGCCTTTATGGTTTTCTGAAATTGATATTTTATACGTTTCTATTACTCTCCAAATAGCCTCTCTACCTGTAAAACTCTACCAGCTTACAAGAGAGATTCTTGCGACAGTTCTCTTAGAACTGGGACGGATTCACATACACCTTGCCAACCAATCTGGTGCAAGTTCCACGATTTGCCGCCCTACAATGAGACAGTACTTACAATACTTCATAAATTTCAGGGAATGTGACCATGTTTAGCTAGCAGAAAAAGAGCATTTGCAAAGAAGCTTAAAGAGAATCTCCCTAATAATGTACAGGGATAACCATGTCCTATTTAAAAGTGCTGAGAATACATTTGCCAATGCTAGTAATTGATACCTGTACAAGAACCATGACTCTTCCTCAGACACATTCCAGTGCCTAACTGGAATGTGTCTGTGGAAGAGTCATGGTTCAGACAGGTTTGGTTGCTTGGAAAGGACAGACAGTCCTTATGCCGTGTACACACGGTCGGACCTTTCAGCAACAAAAATCCGACGGCCTTTCCGACAGACTTTCGATGGACTTTTGGCGGACTTCCGACGGACTTTCTAACGAACGGACTTGCTTACAAATGATCACACAAAAGTCTGATGGATTCATACATGATGACATACACCGGACTAAAATAAGGAAGTTGATAGCCAGTAGCCAATAGCTGCTCTAGCTTTGGTTTTTGTCCGTCGGACTAGCATACAGACGAGTGGATTTCTGGGTCTGGCGGAGTTACGACGTAAAGATTTGAAGCATGTTCCAAATCTAAAGTCTGTCAGATTTGCGACTGGAAAAGTCCGCTGAAGGTCAGATGAAGCCCACACACGATCGGATTGTCCGCCGGACTCGGTCCGTCGGACCAGTCCGGTCGAAAAGTCTGACCGTGTGTACGCTGCATTAGTCTAACTTAGCAGCATGAATGGATGGCAAGCTGGGAACTTCACAAAGGTATTAAAGCTATGCCAAGGACAATTGAATTTTGTTGATATAACACTTAGAAGTGGTAGTGTGATCTTGCCATTTATATGCTAACAAACAAGACAGATTCCAGGAGACACTTATAGGAAATTGCTGGCAGTTATGAGATGTGAAGTCATGCTGTTTACTGTTAACTTGCAGACAAGAGACAGAATAACAAGTGGTATGTAAAGAATGATGTGTGCACATTAGGGCAGAGCTGTATTTTTGTTGGGAATAAACATATATAGGATGATAGCCTGAATATGGAAAAATCAGATTTAATTAAAAAAAAAATAGAACATCTGATTTAGTCTGGCTGAAATTACTTGTCTGCGAGATAATGTCACTGATATTTACTGTGTGATTCTGACTGGAAATATCAACAACTCCTTGAAATGTATCCTCCCTGGAGCTTAGCTAAGTGTTTGCAGCTGATCTGTTAGGTGTTTTGGCATCTTAGAAGGTTATATGCTAAGTTTGGCTTTATCATTATAGAAACTCATTACTTGCATCTTTACTGCAGTTGCAGCCTAGCAAGCTAACCACTATATTGGGTTTTAAAAGAAAAACATTGCCAAATTATACTTAACCCTTTTTAGTTTAAATACATCTGTTTATCTATTTATCTTAAATATATATATATATATATATATATATATATATATATATATATATATATATATATATATGCAAGGCAAAGGCATAATGTGCTAGTATGCATTGCATACTAGCACATTATGTGAAAATTACCTGAAAACGAAGCCTTCCAGTGATGTAATGTCATCATTGGAGATGGTGTCCATCTATACCAGATCTTCCTTCTGGGTTCGTGGCTCCGACTCTGTGACTGACCGGAGCCATGATGACGTCACTCCCACACATGCACATGGGAGCCACCGGTCACGGCACACTGCTTTGAAGAAACTTCACAGGCAGCCGTTGCTTCAGAGAGCATGAGCCAGTGATGTAACTGGCTGGCTGCTAGGACAGTAAATATCTCCTAAATGGTGCATGTTTAGGAGATATTTACACTACCTATAGGTAAACCCTAATATAAGCTTACCTACAGATAAAACTTAAAGATGGAAGTTTACTTCCTCTTTAAAAAAAAAGTCACAGTTCACTATCAATTCTGGCTATTAAACTCTTGGCCATGTGCTAGCTTCAGTCCTCTTAGTACTCTCTGGCAGTACACTGTACACTACTGGGCAGTGCGGTTATTGTAGTCCCGCAGACTCTAGTATCCATCTGTGTTTAACATACCATTACATAAATTGAAAAATAAATATTGTGTTAAAAGGTGGTTCTTTTAAGATGCCAACAATAGACATAAACAATACTTAAAAAAATCTTTTTTTTTTTTTTTTTTTTACAAACTGGTTGAAACACATCATTCTGAGTGAGATATACACCTATCGCCATAAGCGTATCATTAGAAAAACGCTCATATTATTGTTACAGAGATACACACTGTGGTAAAGGACTCATACAAGGTAGTTTTAATCAGTAGTTTCTTCAATGCATAATGATAGTGAGAGGTTACAATCATTGCCATGAACTTAGTGATGTCCTATGGGCTTGATAGCTGCTGATCCAGTACTGATTCATTTTGATAAATATAAGCCTATCAACGGAGTCTGTAGACAGGCGCACTCCTTGATCCGTTACAAATCCTCCACTAGCACTGAAAGTCTGTATCAGAAACCATGAAATCAGACCGAGACAGAAGTACAGTTAAATCACACTTGTTTAAAAATAAAAGTAAAAAGAACAAACATAGTCAAAACATAGCCAGCGTTCAGTAACTGGAACAGATAGTCAGCCAAGCCAGAAGTCAGGGATCAATGTAGTGGAACAGCAAGCGGGATCTGGAGCCAGAAGGGATGTCAGCAAAGCCAGTCTTTAAACAGGAATGCAGTAGATAGTTTCTTGTGATGTGATCAGGGCGAAGGCAGAGCTCCTCTGGACTAAACAGCTTAAGTAGGTAGGACTGACGAGCAGGATCATCAACAGCTGAGTAACTATAGAGAGAGATGAGAGCTGGCAATTAGCCGACATCTGAGCGGCCAGCTCAGAAAAGGAAGGGCAGAGCCCAGTCCTGACAGTACCCCCTTCTCCACGACCCCTCCACCTCGGAGGACCACCAGGCTTGAGGGGAAAACGTCTATAGAAATCACAGAGGAGGACAGGGGCATGTACGTTCGAGGATGAGACCCAAGACCGTACCCTTTCCAATGCACCAGGTACTGTATGCACCCACGGAACCTACGGGAGTCAACAATGGATTGTACTTCATACTCCTATCATTAGCATGACGCAAAGCCTCCTGGACTTGTGTCCAACGAAGACCTGGACTTGTGGAACGAAGACCACAGAGATGCTCCTCTATAGGAATACTCTGCGGAAGTAGCGAGTCAGGCAACATAGAAGGATGGAAACCATAATTCACCATAAACAAGGGACAATCGGGAAGCAGAATTAAAGGGACTGTTGTGAGCAAACTCTGCCCATGGTAATAGGTCTGATTTTTATGATGGTTAGAAAAATAGCAACATAGGAATTGCTCCAAGGACTGATTGGCTTGTTCTGTGTCCCCATTAGACTGCGGGTGATACGCAGAGGAAAAAGCAAGCTGAGTTCCCAACTGTGCACAAAAGGCTCACCAGAACCGGGACACAAATTGACTACCCCTGTCCGAGACAATCACATTAGGTAGCCCATGTAAGCGAAAGATCTCCCGAGCAAAAATGGAATCCAGTTCCTTAGAAGTGGGCAACTTCTTAAGTGGAATACAATGACACATCTTTGAGAACCGGTCAACCACCATAAGGACAACTGTGTTGCCCTGGGAGTTGCATAACTCCACAATGATATCCATAGACAGGTGGGTCCAGGGCCTCTCTTCATTGGGTATGTGTTGTAGGAGGCCCACTGGAAGGTGTTGTGGAGTCTTACTCTGAGCACACATGGAACAGGCAGCTATGAAGGCAGTTAAATCAGCGCGTAGACTAGGCCACCAGAATTCTTGGGAAATGACCCAAACAAGTTTATTCTTCCCAGGGTGGCCAGCTGCTTTGGGAGAATGGTAAGTCTGGAGCACGGCAGTACAGAGACTCTCTGAGACAAAGCAGCGGTCACAAGGTTTCTCAGGAGGAGCATGGACCTGAGCAGCAAGAATTTTGTCGCCCAAAGGAGAAGTGAGACATGTGCGAACCGTAGCCAGAATACGATCAGGAGGAATCACAGGAACCGGAACTGACTCCAACTTGGAAGTGGAGGAAAATTGTTGTGACAAGACATCAGCCCTTACATTCTTAGTACCGGGTAAGAATGAGACAATGTAATTGAAACTTGACAAGAAAAGAGCCCATTGCCCCCTTCTGGGAGAGAAACGTTTAGCCTCAGACAAGAATGTGAGATTCTTATGGTCAGTAAGAATGAGAACCAGCACAGTGGTACCTTCGAGGAGATGTCTCCATTCTTTCAGGGCTAAAATGATTGCCAACAGCTCTCTGTCACCAATCTCGTAATTGCACTCCGCAGGTGACAATTTCTTGGAAAAGTAGCCACAAGGATGCATAGCGCTCTCAGAGGTAGGATGTTGAGACAGAAGGGCACCAACACCAGTCTCAGAACCATCAACCTCAAGGATAAAAGGTAACATAGGATCAGGATGTGCCAACACAGGAGCAGAAACAAAGGCAGCCTTGAGACTCCCAAAGACCTTAATAGACTCCAGAGACCATCTCTGTGGGTTACCGTCCTTTCTGGTCATATCAGTCAGGGACTTGAACAGAGACGAGAAGTTATGAATAAACTTCCGATAATAGTTGGTAAAGCCCAGGAAATGCTGCAGAGGTCATAAACCCACGGGTCGGGGCCACTGTAGGACTGCCGAAGGTTTCTCTGGGTCCAGCAGTGGAAATGACATAGCCCAAGAATTTAACCTGTTCACAATGAAACTCGCACTTCTCCAGCTTACAATAGAGATTGTTCTCTCTTAGTTTCTGAAGCACACAACAGACATCTGTGTGGTGGCTCTCCAGGGACTTGGAAAATATGAGGATATCATCGAGATAAACCACCACACATAACTGCAACAAATCTCGGAGGACATTGTTAATAAATTCCTGGAAAACTACCAGGGCGTTACAAAGGCCAACAGGCACTACGAGGTACTCATAATGGCCTGTTCTGGTATTAAACGCAGTTTTCCACTCGTTGCGATCCTTGATCATCACGAGATTGTATGCCCCTCTCAAATCAAGCTTTGTGAAAACCGTTGCTTCCTTGAGGCGGTCAAATAACTCCATAATCAATGGAATCGGATAGGCATTTTTAATTTTGAGACGATTGAGACCCGTATAATCAATACAGGGTCTCAGTTCACCGCTGTTCTTCTTCACAAAGAAGAAACCAGCACCAGCAGGAGACGAGGATTTGCGGATGAAACCTCGAGAAAGTGTGTCTGCAACATACTCCTCCATGGCCCTATCCTCTAAGACCGACAAAGGGTAAACCCGGCTACGAGGGGGTATGGCACCAGGTTGAAGGTCAATTGCGCAATCATACGGCCAGTGTGGAGGCAAACTACCGGCTTGACCTTTGTCAAAGACATTTCTAAAGTCGCGGTACTCCTCCAGCAGGGAGGAGAGTGAAGAGGTGCACAGGACCTTGGCTACCTTCTGGAAGCATGTCTCACTGCATTGTGGTGACCAGAAGAGAACCTCAGCACGGAGCCAATCAAAAGAGGGGTTGTGCCTCTGTAACCAAGGATAACCAATAACCAGTGGAAACTTAGGTGAGGAAATAACTTGGAATTGTATTATCTCACGGTGAAGAGCCCCTACGGCCATGGACAACAGAACCGTCTCAAGAGTCACATGAGCAGGCTGTAGAAGTCTCCCGTCAAGAGACTCAATGGCAAGTGGAGTGTCACGCAGCTGCAGCGAAATCGAGTGCTGCAATACAAAGGCACCATCAGTGAACAGCCTGCAGCCCCAGAGTCGATTAGAGCCTGTATCTTGATGGACGACTCAGCCCAAGAAAGGGTGACTGAAACCAGGGGCTTATCCTTCTGGATAACTGGGGATGAAACAGCGCCACCTAAGGTCTGTCCGTGATAGGACCTCAAGGTTTGGGCGTTCCCTGGATGGGTAGGACAAGACTTCAAAAAGTGACCTGCCTGGCCACAATAAAGGCACAATCTCTCCCTCCTCCTAAAGGTTCTCTCATCCGTAGAGAGATGTGTGAAACCCAAGTGCATAGGTTCACCTTCACTGCCCGACTCGGTACCAGGGGGCATGGGAGGTAAGGGAGGCACGGGTGGGACTGCAAAGCTCGGAGACAAAAGTACAGGAGGCTTCCGCAAACGCTCCTTAAAAGAGAGTTTTTCTCTGAATCTGAAGTCAATGAGGATGGCAAACGTGATCAACTTCTCCAACTCAGTGGGTATATCTTGGGCTGCAATCTCATCCTTAATGGTATCTGAGAGACCATGAGAAAAAGCAGCCACAAGGGCCTCATTGTTCCACGCAACCTCTGCTGCCAGAGTACGGAATTCAATGGCGTAGTCGGTAACAGTTCTGGTACTCTGTTCGATGGACATGAGGCACTTGGCAGCAAAAGCGGAGCGCGCGGGAAAGTCAAATTTTTAAACGAAGCCACAAACTCAGGGTAACTCAAGACAACAGGTTTTTGTGTCTCCCATAGAGGGTTTGCCCAGGCCAAGGCTCTCTCAGAAAGCAAAGATATCACGAAACCTACTTTGCTTCTGTACGTGGGAAACACCTGGGGCAGCATCTCAAAGTATATCTCAACCTGGTTGAGAAACCCTCTGCATTGGACTGGATTGTCCCCAAATCGTTGGGGAAGCGGAGCGGAACCAGACATACCTCTAATAGAGGTAATACTGCACAGAGACTGGAGCAGCAGCAGGGTCGGCCTGCAACATAGGTTGTATTGGGGCAGCCACAGTGGGAGATTAGAGGTGAGCCGTGCGACTCAGGAGCGTTTGTAACGCCATGGCGAACTGATCCATGTGGTCATACAGTTCATCCAATCTGGAAAAAATATTACCAACAAGTGGATTGACTGCATCTTCTGAATTCATGGCCTTTGCCTACTGTCAGAAACCATGAAATCAGACCGAGACAGAAGAACAGTTAAATCACACTTTAAATCACACTTGTTTAATAATAAAAGTAAAAAGGACAAATGTAGTCAAACATAGCCAAAGTTCAGTAACCGGAACGAATAGTCAACCAAGCCAGAAGTCAGGGATCAATGTAGTGGAACAGCAAGCAGGATCTGGAGCCAGAAGGGATGTCAGCAAAGCCAGTCTTTAAACAGGAACACAGGAGATAGTTTCTTCTGATGTGACCAAGGCGAAGACAGTGCTTCTCTGGACTGGACAGCTTAAGTAGGCAGGACTGACGAGCAGGATCATCAACAGCTGAGTAACTGTGAAGAGAGATGAGAGCTGGCAATAAGCTGACAGCTGAGCGGCCAGCTCAGAGAAGGAAGGGCTGTGCCCAGCCCTGACAGTCTGTTCAGAAAGCACACTGGATGCAGGACAGGTCAGTAGCTCGATTGCATATTGAGGACGTTCTGGCCAGTGGTCCATCCTCGAGACCCAGTAACTACCAACACCTATGGCTCAATTTTTCTGCACCTGTTTAACAGGTGCATGTAATTTACATTTGTGTTAAATTCTTTTTAACAGCATGTCCCATTCCTGTGCCTAACAACTGTGAGGGGTTACAGTGTTCAGGTACAGCCAACATCCAAGGCGCTTGGATCTGCTATAGATTTTAAAGGGAACTCCAAAAATTAAAAAAAAACAGCATGGGGTCCCCCCCAAAATCCATACCAGGCCCTTAGGGTCTGACATAGATCTTAAGGGGAACTCCGTGCCAAAATGTAAAAAAATTGGCATGGAGCCCTCCAAAATCCATACCAGAACCTTATCCGAGCAAGCAGCCTGGCAGGCCAGAAAAGGCAGGGGATGAGCAAGCACCCCCCGAATCATACCAGGCGGCTTGCCCTCAACATGAGGAGGGTGCTTTGTTAATGTCCCCATGTTGAGGGGGGACAAGAGCCTCTTCCCGACAACCCTGGCCATTGGTTGTTAGGGTCTGTGGGTGGTGGGCTTATCGGAATCTGTAAGCCCCCTTTAACAAGGGGGCTCCCAGATCCCGGGCCTCCCCTTTGTGAATGAATATCGGGTACCCATTCACCAAAAAAACACAACAAACAGTTTTTGACAATTCCTTTATTAAAAAGAAAAAAAAAGTGTCCCGCAATCTTCATCCATCCTCAATCACGCTGCCCAATGGACCCGAAAAATAGAACAAAATTAAAAAAGCTCCGCCTCGATGGGAGGCTTCCCGGTGACTTCTGTCTCTTGGCTGTGACAGCTGTTATATAGGCAAGGATGGGGCCACCTGGTGACGTAACCGAGGACCCCGCCCCCTTATAACGCCATGTTAAGTCCTATGGGGTGGGTTCATCCGGTTACGTCTGCAGGTGGCCCTGCCCTTGCCTATATAAGAGCTGTCAAAGGGAAAAGACAGCGGTCAGTGGGAGCCCTCCCATTCAGGCGGAGTTTTTCCTTTTTTCTTTTCTTTTTTCGGGTCCGTCGGGCGGCGTGAATGACGATGGATGTACATCGCGGGACACTTTTTTTAATAAAGGAATTGTCAAAAACCATCCATTGTGGGTTTTACTTTTTGACACTTTTTTTGGTGAATGTTTAGGGGTACAATGTACCCGATATCCATTCATATAGGGGGAGCGGGATCTGGGGGTCCCCTTGTTAAGGGGGCTTCCAGATTCCGATAAGCGCCCCTCCCGCAGAAACTGACAACCAATTACCAGGAATGCCGAGAAGAGGCTCTTGTCCCCATCAACATGAGGACAAGGTGCTTTGGAGGGCACCCCAAAGCACCCTCCTCATGTTGAGGCATGTGGCCTGGTGTGGTTCAGGAGGGGCGCTCGCTACGCCCCCCTAGCCTGAACTTCAGGCTGCATGCTCGGAAAAGTATCTGGTATTGGTTTTGGGGGGGGACCACACCAATTTTATTTTAAATTTTGATGTGGAGTTACCCTTAAAATCCATACCAGACCCGGAGAGCCTGGTATGGACTGGGGGGGACCTCATGCCGCTTTTTTCCTTGATTTTTTATCTTTATTTCCGGGAGCCGGCAATACATTACAGCCGTTAGCAGGTTTACATTAATTTTTTTCCTTTAGAAATGTCATTTTCAAGCAGCACTGTTCTACACATCACACAGATGCGCCACTTTACAGGCAGACTAAGTGGACCCCCAGGCACAATATTTAATATTTCATTTATATTGTTTTACTTTAAGCATTATTAAAATCACTGCTCCTAAAAAAATGGTTGTTTTAAAAAACTTTTTTTTTTTGCATTGATACATGTCCCCTAGGGCAGTACCCGGGTCCCCATACACTTTTTATGGCAATAACTTGCATATAAGCGTCTTTAAATTAGCACTTTAGATTTTTCATGTTTGTGTCCCATAGAATTTAATAGGGTTCGCATGTTTGCTAGAACTTTTTGCCTGTTCGCCTGTTCTGGTGCGAACTGAATCGAGGGGTATTCGGCCTATCCCTAGTCAAGAGTGCTTAAAAGTATTACAAGTATTGGTGAAGACCATCAATTGGAGGATGCAGCTGGTGACAGTAGAAAAGAAAAGACAGGAGGGGCCAAAAATCATTACATTAAACAAAAATTGCATCTGTATATTGGCCAGTTACCTAAATTGGTCATCCCTGGTTGGGGTCTAGTGTCAGAAAATAAGTGGGTCTGTGTAGTAAAATACATGTATTTACCCCCTACAACTGCTTCTCTGACGCAAACTGTAAAACCATAGCACCACTGGTACAGTTGTGTAAGAAGGGGTAGAGGTACACCGTGGAAAGGACACAGGAGATAGGGGGGGCACAAAAATGGAATAAGAAGAGAAGTGTAAGGTATTACAAGTTTTGAAATAGACATTCAAATGGAGAATGCAGCTTGTGACAGTAGAACAGAAAAGGCAAAATCATGATATTCTTCATTTAAAAAAATTGCATCCTTTATGTTGGCCATTTGCTGAAAATGGTCATCTGTGCTTAGGGTCTAGTATCAGAAAGTAAGTGGATCTATGTAGAAAAATGCTGTTTAGCTGGTTCAGTAACAGATTTTAACCCCCTACCACTGTTTCTGTGCTGTTAACTGTAAAACCATTTTATAATTATATAAAGAAAAAAACGGAATGACAAAGTTTTGGGAAAATGTTGCCACATTTAGGGCTCAGGAGAATAGCCATGTCTCTAGGTGCACTTACACAAGTTTTTCTGTCAGTCTGAGGCGAGGAGAGCCGATTACCAGCATTTCCTTGTTTACATGTGACCGGCTGTGATTGGACGCGGATGCGGCAGAGATCGGGGTTGCGCCATGTCCTAGCAACATGGCGCGGCCTCTATCGATGCACTGTGCGAGAGAGCGGCTGTTCTGGGACGCCATCATATGACATTGTCCCAGAATGAGAGCCGCACCGCCCCACCATCATTTGACGGTGGGTGGGCGGCAAGCAGTTAATCAACACATGGTGATGCTGCTAAATTTGGCCTTGGCATTCAGGCATCAATGACATCTGTTAATATCAGGGATACCTTGCTTCTGAACCCACCAAACTGTGTGCCAGTTTAGCCACAAATGTAAAAAAAAAAATCAAAAGTGTTCCTTTCCTTGTTTCTTGTTTGAGAATATAGATTGTCACACCCGAACAAGGACATTCGTGTGGACATTAGTATGAAATACAATGGTTCAGCTTTATGCATGTTTGCAGCTGTGCTAAATAGTGGGAAATAAACATTTACTATCTACTTAGCATGAGGTGTAGTCACTATATGAAAAGTACAGTAACTCATAGAAAAAATTTTAGTCACCTCAACCCAATATTAAAGTTAAAGTTGTCGCAAATCTAGCCAATTCAAACTGAGACAATCGTGAAAAAACTGTATAAGCAGAGGCTAACTAAGGTAAAAACTGCATATCATAATACTCAATTGATCTATTCTAGAGTTATTGGGCAGCTTAAAGTTATGTAAATCTAAACTTTGAAAGCAAAATACTAACTTAGCCATGTCCCATCTCCCCCTTTAAATATCAAGTCTTGGTCAATATGGGAACAAATGACCAAGAGCTAGACCCTAAAAGGGGTGGGGGTCAGGGTCAAACTCAACTTGTACAGGAGAATTTTGTGTCATTTTAGCTGCTTAGATTTCTGGATATGTTGATCATGGGTACATTGGGTTATCAAAGAATAGCCTCCACTTAAGTACATTTTCTTCATATAAATGTCATGCTTACCCCTAACGTGAGAGAGTAGTCGATATCTGATCTGAGGTCATCAACGAGAGAGTCCAAACAGCAGAGCAGGACAGACAAACAGAGAGCTTGGAGCATGTGTTACAAACACAATATCACTAGCATGAGACTGCAAGTTTGGCTGGCTTAAATAAAATTTGGTCTCCACCAAATGACTGGCCACATCAATCACCTACCTTGCAGATGGACAGACAGACAAGGAGAATCTGACAGCCAAAACCAGGATGCTGGAATAAGCAGCAGGAGCACTAGACACTCCTGACAATAATTAGCATACATTGACCATTTCTGATGGTTTTAATCTAATCCTGTTTCATTGCTATGGATTACTGCTCTCTGAAAAAAGTTATTGTACTTTGTACTGCCTTTATATATAATTTTGTATCCTTGGGTGGGGCTGTGCCACTTAAAGAAAGATACATTTTTGTGTAATTTCAGAGTCCGGTAGGGAGCTAAAATGATGTTAAAAGGGTTATCATGGTTGGGTCATTTTCATTATGGAGAAAATGGCAGCACATAAACACATCAACTAGCATGACAATACGCTTACATGTGTAGCACTCTTTTGGGGGTAGGGGTTTTTATGAGAAAAGGCCCACCCCAAACAGTATATTGAGATAAATCTTTAGGTAAATAAGGCCCCTTTCACACTGGGTCAGGGGCGGCGTCGGTGGTAAAGCGCCGCTATTTTTAGCAGCGCTTTACCGTCATATTTGCGGAGGTATTCGGCCGCTAGCGGGGCACTTTTAACCCCAGCTAGCAGCCGAGAAATGATTAAAACTACCCGCAAAGTGCCGCGCTGCCCATTCATTTCAATGGGCAGGAGCGGTGGAGGAGCGGTATACACACCGCTCCTTCACCTGTCCAAAGATGCTGCTAGCAGGACTTTTTTTTCCGTCCTGCCAGCGCATTGCTCCAGAGTGAAAGCCCGAGGGCTTTCACACTGAAGAGACAGAAGCAGTTCTTTCAGGGCGCTTTACAGGCACTATTATTAGCGCTGTAGCGCCTGCAAAGCGCCCCAGTGTGAAAGGGGTCTAAGAGAACCAGAAAGTGGAAGAGTTGGTTTGATAATAAAGTTGGTAGTACCTCCACCCAGGACTGCTATGCTATGGATTACTGCTCTCTGAAAAAAGTTATTGTACTTTGTACTGCCTTTATATATAATTTTGTATCCTTGGGTGGGGCTGTGCCACTTAAAGAAAAATACATTTTTGTGTAATTTCAGAGTCCGGTAGGGAGCTAAGGAGGTAAAATGATGTTAAAAGAAGGGTCACATTTAAAGTCATAATAACCAGATATTGCTTGGCAGCCTGTACAGAGTTGTTACCAGGTTATCATGGTTGGGTCATTTTCATTATGGAGAAAATGGCAGCACATAAAAACATCAACTAGCATGACAATACGCTTACATGTGTAGCACTCTTTTGGGGGTAGGGGTTTTTATGAGAAAAGGCCCACCCCAAACAGTATATTGAGATAAATCTTTAGGTAAATAAGGCCCCTTTCACACTGGGTCAGGGGCGGCGTCGGCGGTAAAGCGCCGCTATTTTTGGCGGCGCTTTACCGTCGTATTTGCGGAGGTATTCGGCCGCTAGTGGGGCGCTTTTAACCCCAGCTAGCAGCCGAGAAATGATTAAAACCACCCGCAAAGTGCCGCGCTGCCCATTCATTTCAATGGGCAGGAGCAGTGGAGGAGCGGTATACACACCGCTCCTTCACCGCTCCAAAGATGCTGCTAGCAGGACTTTTTTTGCCGTCCTGCCAGCGCATCGCTCCAGAGTGAAAGCCCGAGGGCTTTCACACTGAAGAGACAGAAGCAGTTCTTTCAGGGCGCTTTACAGGCACTATTATTAGCACTGTAGCGCCTGCAAAGCGCCCCAGTGTGAAAGGGGTCTAAGAGAACCAGAAAGTGGAAGAGTTGGTTTGATAATAAAGTTGGTAGTACCTCCACCCAGGACAGGGCCTTTGTGAACAGTGGAGATTTTCTTCCTCTGAATTAATCAGAAGTCTAATGGTAATCTAATTCAGAGGAACTACTGCAACCAGCATTTAACATTAATCATAAGTATATAAAGTAGATGCACACCATTATGTAAATAATAAAAGCTTTATATAAGAAAAGATTAATAATAGTACATACTGTGCATCCAATGTACAAACGGGTATTATCAGGAAAGGGCACAACAGGGCCTGATGGAATTGTGCACATATGTCATGGTATATATAGTTATTAGTAGACACCCCCAGACAAATGTTGCAGCAAAGTTTAGTTGCTGAGGCCCCTGAGGATGATTGTGATGCAGCGTCCATCCTTGGGTCAAAGACCAGAAAACAAGACCAGAGGTGATAGGGAGATTGTCCAATCATTGTCCAATCACCCTGGATCATGGCTTTTCACCAGCAGAAGCTGTGGTGTGGCACTGAAACTCAGAGTCGCCTATCTACTATGCAACTTAGACTACATACACACTATTAGATTTTCTGCAGATTTTTGTCTTCAGATTTTCCAAAACCATGCAGCGCAAGGGCCTGCCTGATTGCATACAAATTAAAACTCTTAAGGTTTGACCTCATAGTATATGGTTTTGGTAAATCTGAAGACAAAAATCTGCAGAAAATCTAATAGTGTGTATTGGGTCTTAGTCCCTAGTAGTCTCCAATCTGTTATGCAATCAGCCCTCTAACTTCCAGAAGTGACCATCAAATGCCTAACCTGGCTCTAGCCTATGTTAGTTATTGAGCCCTAAGCTAATACTAGCTATAGAATCCCAGACCAGAAGGGACAGGGTTAACTAAAATAACAGGAGCTGCATATAAGCTCTATAGAAATAAACAGGTTCACATACTTACATACAGCAAGGTGACCACTACACATGCATACCATATCACAGACTGAAAGCTGAACTCCAGCTTTTGATATAATTTACATAGTTTGTTTGGACCAGCTTGGTCCAAATGAACTATGTCCCTCACTAACATGTGAAGCCACTGGGTTGGCATGTAGCTGAGGCTACATACAGCATAACGCACTGTGTTCCAGGCTGAAGCCAAGACTTCCTGTCTCATACCCAGAAGGACCACAGTAGAGTCTATCTGATCAGTGCTCAGCCATTCAGAGAAAGCAATGTATTTTAGTCAATAACACTGTGAATAAAAACAATTTACTCTAAAAATCAGGAGGTTAACATGTTTCACTTACAGCTTTCAGAGTTTGTAAAAGACCCCCCAAACCATACATTTTCTAAAAGCACATGACTTGTAAAAGAAAAAAATAATTCTACTGATTTTTTAGGCCTAGCAATAGTTGCTCAAATGTGTCCCTGCTAAATTTCAAGAAAGGCCTTGTTCACACGGGGATGTACAGGTGTTCCGTGCATTCTTGTGCAGGCCATTCCATTCATGTCAATTGGGATGCAGTGGCTGCATGGGCACAGCTGCTGCTATGGGTGCACGACTGCAAACGTGAACAATGTGAGCTCAGTGACATGCACCTCACACAGATGTCCTTTGTCAAAGCATGAAATTTGTGTGAAATGTGTCAACCTCGTTCAATTTTACCCTCTGCTTGTACCCATCCTGTACTTTTATGATTCAGTAAAGCATTAGATACATTTTGTGTGTTGGAGTGCAGCTCATCCGAAACTTGCTATTTACATGTTGATTGCTGCAGTGGCAGGGCGTGCACCCCACCCTTCCCTGGGATTACCCATAGGAATACTGCTGATGCCGTCTCACCTGTGAACAGCGGGACTTTTCTCCTGAACAGTTTTGCTATTACTAAAGTGACCAGGAGCTGATAACAGAAAGAGGAATGTCTGGTATGTACAGCTTACTGACCTGGCCAGCTGTAAGCAGTTTTGTAGGTCTTTACTCAGTATGCACCTGACAGTAAAAAGGTTAATCCATTCTGGTCTTTTGCATGGATAGGACGTGCGGTCTCAGACTTTCTTTCTCTCTCTGCTTCCTCCTTCTGGGGTTTTCAATCAATAACCCAGAGACAGGAAGTGCATACATAATATACAATGTATCAGCAGCCCAGGCATTTCAAAATGCAGACAGTAGAGGGCAGCAGATCCCTACATATGTATGATATGGGTATAAAATGACTACATATTTTTTCATAAGAATTTAATTATTGCACAATCTCAGATGTATTATATCTTGAACTTTTTTTTTAAAAGGCAGATGTTTGCCAAGTACCTCCAGGTATGTATCAGTTTAAATGGTTGCTGTGGACTTAGACTTCAATTGACAGCCCCAGGTTTTCAAGATCTTCTCCTGGAATTTTCTCTTTTTCAGTTTGGAGTAATTGCAGTACAAAATGCTGTAATGCAAATGTTATGGTCTCTTAAGTAAATATTTATCAAATATCAGTATTTTAATTACTAAAAAATAGTTCATTGTAAACTCTAACTATAAACTGTAACTGGGGATGTAGAGGTTCATGGCTCTCTTGTACCCTATATTGCATTACTGGCAGAGATTTATTGACAGCAAAATGTGTCTGGAAGGAATAAAAAATGTTTCCAAGTGGCAGCTATAGACTGAATATAAAGCACCCCCTAAAGATTGCTTTATTGCTGCTAGCATATTCTAAACATTGTTTAACTAGTTAGGTTTTTAAACAAAACATACTGTATGCATACTTGAGTGGGTTTCATTTTCACTCTTTAGATTAAATAGGTATTCTGAATTTAAAGAGAACTAGTCAGGAATGGGCATCTTAAAGATTCCTAACTCTACTTTTTCAGTGCATCTCCACCTCTAAGGGATAGGTGGATGCTCTGTAACTCACTTGTATTTTTTTTCTCACTGCACACTGAGGCTCAGCCTTATTTCAACTTATAATAAGGCTGAGCATGAGTGTGCAGTGAATGTTCTGTTATCAGCAATTAGAGTGACTGGCACAGATTGAACAGGGAAAGAAGACAACTGTGGAGACGTTCCACTGCTTTGAGATTTACATGCAAAGATTAAGCTCTTTTCTGGTAAGAGTTTTTTCAAGAGGGGATCTCTTTGCACACCCCCCCCCCCCCTTCTCTTCTCTCTGTACACGTGTGAAGGTGCTATCTTTCTGTGACAGCAAATTTCATCTCAAGTGATTTTAAAGGACTGGCTTCTCTCTGCAGCATCTGATGACAAACTCAATTTATATATTATGTACGGACTACATAGAATGGACATATGTTAAATAGATTGCTTATGTTATGTGAATAATCATATGTATATGCGCTGCCCAAGTTTATCAGACTTTCTTTGTTGTAATTTAATTTTGACTCAAAAAAGAGTGGTTTTAGGCAGCAGCTGTTGCCATTATTTTGGCTGATTGACACAATCTATTTCACTATTCCAAAAGCGCTTGTTTGTTTGGGAATAGGCCTGGTCTCTCACAATTTTGTTTTGCAGTTTTTTATACCTTATTTGCTCCATGAGGTAACAATATCTTCTTCAGTTAACTATTATGGTGTGCTGTGGGTCTGCAACACACACACACTATGTTTTTGTTCTTAATGAATCTAATGCATGAAGTTCAAAAACATTATGGCTTTTCAACTCTTATAATTTTTGGGAGGACTAAAAATTGCAGGAGTTTGCCAGGGTTTAGAGCACATTGTCACTGTAACTACAACAACTTAACAATTACACTGGTATTGAGCTTTGAAATAATAAGCCACACTTTGTTTAGTAAAAAATGTTTGCTCCAAGCACATTTACATGTGCGTTTTAAGGTTTTAAAACAAACCAACATACTGGTGTATAACATGTATGTTTTGCATTATTTCCCCTCTTTTGGGGTTAAACAGGCATTATTCTGACTCCGATTGTTGTGAAGCGATTTATCCCTTGTGAGACCTCTATGCCTGGCCTGTATAAGCAGATATAATCACTGAGGACAATCCTCATCAGATAGCTTGAACTCACCAATACTGATTTCCATCCACAGAAGCTTTATTCTGAACATCAGATTACAGCAGATGACAGGATACAAACAGATGAACAGGTTGTGGTATTGTGCGGTCAAAAGATGATACTGTCTGTAGCTTACAATGGAGAATACATGTGCCCTGCTACATGTGGCTTGTTAACTGCATAGATGACACAGGAAGTATGAACACAGGAAGAAGGGTGGAGCATTACATTCAAAGGAAGTGTGTCATAACATAAGGGAAAAATAAACTTGAGAGACAAATGCATTACTACAAAGGGTCACTAGATGGCACATTGTCACATAAAAGTCCATAGAAAAATGGTTAGGAAAACAATATATATAAATCCTATGCCCTGTTGGGGCAGCACACTCCCCGTCTGGCATTGGTAAATGTCATTATATATATCAGAACGGTAGTGATACAACTGCAAATAACAACAGTGTAATTTGCTGGATGTCTTTAAGACCTGAAAGACATAAAGAACATGCTTATAATGCAAAAACAACAACTATTAATTCAAGGCTTCAATATATGTCAACTTAAGTCCAAGACACTTTCTTCTTGAAGTCGCAGGTAGGATCCAGCAGCGTAGTAAAACAAGTTCATTCTCCAAAGGGTAAGAGCAGAATAAGTTCCGTGATAGATCTGATAAAGGTCTTTACAGTCCCTTGTCTTGAAACTTTCACCTCCACCTTGTGAACCTTATTGTCATCACTAGGAACGCTCTTTACAATAAGTCCCATGGGCCATTTGATTCATTCAGCTTGCTGGTTTATAAACAGAACAAGATCTCCAACTTGTATGTTAGGGTTCATGCGTTGCCATTTCCTGCGTCCTTGCAGAGTAGAAAGATACTCCATCTTCCAACGATTCCAGAAGCAGTTGGCGAGGTGTTGTACTTGCTTCCACTGGTCATAGCAAAGGTTTCCTTCCTTGAAGTTTCTAGGTGGAACAGGAACAGACCCAAGCTTCTGGGTAAGAAGAGTAGCTGGAGTAAGGATAGTTGAGGTCTCTGGATCTTTGGACACTGGAACAAGTGGTCTTGAATTGATTATCGCAGATGCATCTGCCAGGAAGGTAGTTAGAATCTTGTGGGTAAGTCTTGTGGAACTAAAGTCCATAAGCACAGAATCCAATATTTTACGTGTGATACCTATCATTCTCTCCCATGAGCCACCCATGTGGAAAGAATGAGGGGGATTGAAAATCCATGTACAGCCTTTTTCAGCTAACGGGTCTTGGATTGGCCTAGAGTTGAGCTGTAACTTTCGACGGGCTCCAACGAAATTAGTTCCACGGTCAGATCATAGTGTCTTGACTGGTCCTCTGATGGCTAGGAATCATCTTAGAGCATTGATAAAACTTGAAGCATCCATAGATTCTATTACTTCAATGTGTACTGCATGCACACTCATGCAAGTGAACAGCACTGCCCATCGTTTGCTATTTGCTTGGCCACCTCGAGTTCTGCGGGCTGTTACCATCCATGGCCCAAAGACATCCAGACCAACATGAGTGAAAGGTGGGTCAGTACTTATCCTGTCAGCTGGCAAATCTGACATTTGCTGTTGCTGGTGTTTCCCTCTCAGTTTGCGGCACTGAACACAGCCGTGTAATGTAGCTGTGATCTGTCTTTTTGCTCCTATAATCCAAAGGCCTGCAGCTCTTATGGCACCCTCTGTGAAGTGTCTACCTTGGTGCTTAACCCCTTCATGGTAGTGCCGTATGAGCAAAGTGGTGATGTGATGGCGAGCAGGTATAATGAGAGGATTCTGTTCTTGCTCACTCAACTCAGCCTTGTTTAAACATCCACTAACCCTTAACATACCATGATTGTCAATGAATGGATTTAGGTTGGCAATTGGGCTGTTTTTTGCAATGTCCCTCTTGTCATGGATACATTTAATTTCTGAGCCAAAGACACTCTATTGTACACTTCGTATTATGATCAGTTCACCTTCAGCAATGTCTTTTGCAGAAAGAAGCTTTTGGCACACGTGCCAACCTTGACAGTGAGCATCTGTGGGCTTTGTGTGGAAGCAATCTGCAATATGAACTAACCTTGCGATGGTGCATACAAGCCTTCTCCACTTGGAGAAACGTTCAAAGCGTTGACAGCCCAAGGCGAGTCTTTGTTCAGTTCTGGTGACAAGGGTTTTAACTTCAAGACGAATCTCTGGATCCTTGTCAGGTTCTAGAAGACTGAAGACATCAGCTGTGGTTTCTTCTGGATGATCCAGCAGGAATTCAGGCCCTGTTAACCAAGAAGAATTTGCAAAGACACTTGTAGACACTGACCTGGTGGCATGATCATTGTCAAAGATCCTTTTCATAAAGGTGATAAAATGGTCCTTCATTTCAGGCCTGTTCTTTAGTGCTCGTTGAAGTGAGTTGAATCTGGATATGATTGGTTGGGAGTTTAACCCTTGCAGCACGAAGAGGTAATGGTGCAACCCAGCTGTTAGACTCATCCTGGAAGAACTCTTTGTCCATTATTTTGATGAACTCTCTGTCTTCGACTGACAAGGCTATTTTGTTGTCATCGCTTGTAGTACAAAACACTGTGGTACCTAGGTTGTCATCACAAAGGTTAGGAGTGACATCAGGTACTTGGATGATGTCAAGAGGCTTCTCTTTTACTTCATAATGGCGAGGGCACTGTTTGAAGTGGGATGAACGTCCATTTCCTAATATGTGAGTTTTGAAGGAGTTGATCTCGGATGACGTACGCATTCTATCCAAGCATACGTTGCCCATGATTACCCAGCCTAGGTCAAGTTTTGGTGCGTAAGGGGCATCATCGGGTCCATTGCACTGCTTGCGTACTTTATGTACTCTGAGAATGTCTCTTCCTAGCAAGATCAAGATTTCAGCATTCATGTCCATTGCAGGAATTTCATTAACAAGGTGCCTCAAGTGAGGATGGTGATATGCAGCCTCTGGAGTAGGAATTTCTTCCCTTTCGTCTGGTATCTGGTCACACTCGACTAATGTTGGTAGGGGTATGCCCTCTCCCTTATTGATATGAGAGACCATGAACCCATCGGCCCTTCTGCCGAAGGTCTCTTCACGACCAGAACAGGTTCTGAGAGTATACAGTGTTGTGTGTCCCTCTATACCAAAAATCTCAAAGAATTTAGGCTTAACCAAGGATCTGTTGCTCTGTTTATCTATTATGGCATACATCCTAATAGCTTCCTCAGGTGGACCCTTTGGGTATATCTTGACTAGGCATATCTTTGCACAGCATTTGTTATCTAAGCCTTCTCCACAGACTTCTGTGCATGAATAAGAAATGTTAGCTGTGGCTGGAGCATGACCTTGTTGCTCCCCGCCATGACTTGAGACAGGCCTGGAGGTAGGAGGCTGCTGTGAATTGTCTAATTGTGGACCCGGATGCATAGCTGTAACATGTCTGTCGCTACTGCATTCTGTGCACTTGATGACAACTTTACAGTCTTTAGCAAAATGTCCATAACAAGCACAGCACCTGTAGCAAAATCCAAGTTTCTGAAGAATCTCCCTCCGCTCTTGTAACGCCTTTGACCTAAGCCCACGACACTTCTTTAGGGGATGCGGCTTCTTGTGAATAGGGCACTGACGATTAGGGTCTTTATCTCTGTCACCCGAATCACTCTGGTGAGCAGGAGAGGATACGGGTGGTGAGATGTCTGTCCTTTTAACAGATATTGCTCTATTACAGTCTCTATGTTTAGCTGCTTTGTTATCACACCTTGATGAAGATGATGATGATGAAGCAGGCAAGTTGGGTTCACTGAAGCTGGGATCGTTTCTTGTCCAGGCTTGATCGCTGATGAACCTGCAAAAATATGCGAATGGAGGAAAAGATACGTTATAGTCTCTTTTGTACCTTGAGCCCTGTTGTGCCCATTTCTCTTGCAGGCCATATGGCAGTTTAGACACCACTGGATTGACACCATGAGCAGTGTCCAGGAAGCTTAGTCCAGGTAGACGTGGGTCTGTCTTTGCCAACTCTAGCTCCATGAGAAGATCACTCAGACCTTGGAGCTTGCGGTAGTCTTTGTTCCCTATTTTTGGGAAGTTTTGCAGTCTCTTGAATAGAGTGCTTTCTATGGCTTCAGAGCTACCATAGGCTTGCTCAAGTCTTGCCCATGCAGCAACAAGACCTGCATCTGGGTGGTCAACGTGCACTGTTCTTAGTCTTTTAAAACGATCTGCAGATTCCGGCCCCAGCCACTTTATGAGCAAATCAAGTTCCTCCTTGGTATTAAGGTTGAGATCAGCAATGGCAGCTTTTAAGGTTGATCTCCAGGCCCTGTAGCTCTCTGGACAGTCGTCAAACCTTGAGAGAGTAGTGTTAATGAGCTCACGGCGTACCATATATCTGACAAAGTCATTCAAGTCTGATCTCTCACTCTTTGGTGCCAAAGTAACTTGTGGAACCCCTCGGGTGTGAAAGTTCTCTGGTGAAGTAGGGTGAGGTTTACCAGGATGAAATGATGTTGCACGAGCGTTTAACTGTGGTGTAGTCCCTAAGGCTTGTGCTGGCTGTGGCTTGAGCTGCGGCTTGTCACTGGAAGTCACTTTGTTGTCAGCAAGAGGTGATGCGGTTTGCTGCATAGATGCACTTGTGTTGTAGACTTGAAGAGGCTCAGGCATTTGGAGCTGAGAGGTCTCAATGTTGAGAGTCAGAACAGTGTTGTTGGTAGGAAGCACAGGAGATGACTCTGTATCATTGCAAACATTATGCTTTAGTACATATTCACTGGTGCGTTCAACTGGGTCTTGCAGTTCTATTGGGATGGAACAGACTGAGTTAGCACTTTCTCCCATCGCTTGTTCTAGGACTCTCAGCCTTGCTAGGGCAGCTGCTTCTTCCTTTTCCATTTGCAGAATCTTTAATTGGGAATTTGCCTCTGCTTGTTGGGCATCTACCTCTGCTTGTTGAGCTACCATCTCTGCTTGTTGAGCTTTCATCTTTGCATGGCAAGCTGCCTTTTGTGTCTCTATTTCTGCTTCCTTTCTGGTAAAGGAGGTTTGCACTTTTTTTGCTTCCAGACTTGCACGGGCCTCTATTAGCTTGTCGCTTAATGTTGAACTTCGGGAGCGAGAGGATCTGGTAGAACGTGCAGTGTGCTTGGTTGATGTGGATCTGTGAGATCTGGTCTCCTGCAGTTGAGCAATGCGGAGTTCTGCCTTACACTGGGCATTTTGCACTAAAAGCTCCCTTTGTTGGTTTAGTGCATCAGCTCTGGTCAGTTCTGCTGAGTCCTCTATATTACAGTCCTGCAAGAAAGCTGTGTATTTTGCAAACAGCCGCTGGTAGCATTCGTACGCGGCAGATAAGCGATCTATAGAGTCTCTTAGTTCAGCTGGTTTATCATTGAAGTGTGACAAAACTGACATGCAGTGTGAAGTTCTATCCCATAAGTCTGACAGATTGCTGGAGAACTCATCTCTAGTGGCTTCATAGTTTTCTCTGAGTTTCCGTGTTGGTTTTATTGTACGTTTGGGTCTTACACTCTGATCGGCAATATCTGCAGAATCTGCTCCCTGTACATCTGCGGGTTCAGAGGCATGATGAATCTGTATTGGTTCAGCCACAAAAGGGTGCTCAGAGTCTTGTGTAGACATTTTTTCACGTTTTTGCAGAAAATGGTACTGTCTCTTTAACAGCAGCTTAGACAGGTGGGGTAACAGTTCAATGTAGAGAAACAGTTTTTAACATTCATATGAGGTGCAGTAAACTCCTGCGACCATGTGCTTCACAAGATGGCGGATGGCACTGAGCTTGATTGCAGATCAGGCACACACACACACACAACAGGCTGTAGGAATTCTATACATCTTTTGACTATTCTGACTCCGATTGTTGTGAAGCGATATATCCCTTGTGAGACCTCTATGCCTGGCCTGTATATGCAGATATAATCAGTGAGGACAATCCTCATCAGATAGCTTGAACTCACCAATACCGATTTCCATCCACAGAAGCTTTATTCTGAACATCAGATTACAGCAGATGACAGGATACAAACAGATGAACAGGTTGTGGTATTGTGCGGTCAAACGATGATACTGTCTGTAGCTTACAATGGAGAATACATGTGCATAGAAAAATGGTTAGGAAAATAATATATATAAATCCTATGCCCTGTTGGGGCAGCACAGGCATGTTCAAAAACATTAGATACACATCCCAAACTCAGGAACTTACAAAGTTAGATTTTGGTAAAGTGAAGGCCAAATGAGACATTAGTATTCCAAGACTGTGTCGATGTTGCCTTCCTCATATAGGGTGATCTCACTCCTTTAAAAGCCAAAATTTGAAGTTACATACACGTAGAGGCATAACGATTAAATTACCCTTATGATCCCATGCCACAAATATGTGTAGTTACAAACACATTTTTTACTAAACCCACAAAACACACAGTGTGTTAAAATGTGCTAGCTCCCATCACGGGGTATAAATGAATGTGCTTCGGGGGTGCAACCCCTTCCTCTGAGCTTCTATAGTTATGAGGAAGTGGTTGCACCCCCAAAACGCATCCATTGATACCCAGTGATGGTAGATAGCACATGTTGACGCACTGTGTGTTTTGTAGCTTTTGGCAAACTATATTTATGGAAATACACACATTTTAGGCATGGGATCATTAGGGAAATAAGAATGTTAAGTAACAATTTGTGTGCATCTTCAAATTTTGGCTTTGCTATTCTTCAAAACACAGAAAGATTACAATTTACATTACTTAGGGCAGTGTTTCCCAACTCTCCTTCTCAGATGCAAACCCAGGTCATGTTTTCTATATTTGTTGAATTTGGCACATGTGATGTTGTTATTTTCAATGTTAGTAATTCGCACAGTCAAGGAAAATACAGAAAACAGGACCTGGTGGTGCACCTAGAGGAGTGGAGAAACACTGAGTTCGGACACTAAACTTTCTCATTTAAAAGTCAGAAAAACATGGTAAATATTAAAAGTGCAAACGGGAGCCAACAAGTGGAACAAGAAACTTCTGAACAGGCAAGAGGAAATTAGAATTTGGCAAGCATGTCTACAAAATATCTGATTCTTTGCTGCAAAACAGTGGCAGCCTCCTTTATTTGCTCCAGATCCTTCAAACAATGCAACATATCTGCACTCATTTGGCCAATTGTGCATCCTGGAAGATCATGACCTAGTAAGAAGACAAAAAAGGATTAAGGGAACAATGGTCAAGTGGCTGAGGCCCTACATAATGTGTTTCTGTATGGTCAAGTTACTAGTTAAATTCAGGAAATACTTATCTACCCAGTCTATTGTTGCTTGCAACCTGCTTGCCCTTCAGACACCTACACTTCGAGGAATGTACACACTGCAACTACTCAGTAATCTTGGCCCTGGTGCCTGGGTCTCCAAAACTCAGGTACCTAGCAAAAATGACAGCTCCTTCCACCTCTTCCTTCTCCATGCTAATGTTAAGGCACTACATACTTTGCTAATGTGTGGAGTAGGTGTTTTGTTTGTTCAGCTAAATACTCGACATGTAGACACATTTGAAGCCAGATTCCAAGACTACTTGCTTGCGCAAACAAGAGGCTCCCGAATACTTTCTTCCTCTTCGGGGTCGCTTTGGCCCTCAGTGTGACTTGCGTCAGGGGATTTGATGTCCACAATGGACAGGTCTGTGCTGGGTCCAGGAGTCAGATCCCATGCCTCGAAACCAACATCCTGGGTGAGATAACCACACTCACTTTCCTCTAAAAAGAAACAATACACCATTCATGAAGCCACCCTAGTCCCATCTGTTTCTAGCATCCATGCTACATTAGTTGACCAACCTTGCACTTGGTTTGATGACAATGTTTGCTCCTGAATAGTGAACCCCACCATGCTGCACTGTGTTTTTTTTACAGTGAAAAATGCATAGAAAAGGGAAGGTGATGTAATTTTACTGAGGGCAAACACCGGACAAGTGCCAACATTGAAAAAGTCCTGCAGTTGCCCCCCACCCCTCTTGTCTCCTATGGGATAGGGCATATATTATGATCATTCTAGCAGGCATAACTCTGTGTGACTGTGATCGCCGCGGCTTCTCCTCTAGCCATGTCTACACTGGCAAGGCTGCATTAATGGGCACTGATGAGCCAGGCAGCAACTAGAAAGTGTTCTTTACCCCTTAAGTTCTGCCCTAAGCCCATGGCCTTTAGCCCACCTAGAATCACCCCTGTCGGTGGCTAAATTAATGTGTTTGAAGTTGTCACTTACGTTTTTGGTGGGATGGCCTTGTTGCCTCCCCTGTTGGGGCCCAAGTGAGGGTAGCCTTCCTTCGCCCCTTCTGGTGGCTTGGCTGTTGCATCATTTTTTGGTGCCTCCCTGTTGAAAGAAAAAAAAAAATAGGTCAAAAAATAAAGAAATGTCCAAAAACACAACCAAATAAGAATGTTCATATCTGCTTTCTATTTTACTTCATCTTTAAAATAACAATTCAGATAAAGATTATAGAAAACATTATATACAATACTCTTGAGCTACGTGGAAAAAGCACATATACAGACAGCCAAATTACACATATCCATATTGGTTAAATACAAATATTGCTTACTTTTTTGATGATCGTATGTATGGACTCCATCTGGTCTTACTCACGGTGTTTGAGATCAGACCATCGTTTTCTGATTTGGTCCTTTGTTCGTTGCACCGAACAATTGCCCTGCAAAACAGCGATGACCTTCTCCAAAATGCTGTCCTTTCGGCTGTTTGGCCTTTTGTAATTGCGCAGCTTGCAATCATAGTCTTGCTTCTCTAGGATGTGCACCATCTCCACCATCTCATCCTTGCTCATGGGGGTTGCTTTGTGCCTCCTATGAGCTACACCACCACGGGGCTGCCTGGAATCCGCCGAATCCACCATGTTGTCCCTCCCGAATGTTCTGCCGTGTGTGTCACATGCAGAAGAGAGATGGTCACGCCCCAGCATCATGACGCACTGAGAGCGCAGTTTCATGCATGACCAAAATGATTTGCACAAGAATAAAAAATGCTGGGGTCAGAATGATAATCTTTTCTATTTGTCTACATTCAGTTTGCAACAGTGAGATCAAAACTGTGTGTGATTGATGACCAAACCCTAAAAAAGATTCTAATTATGTCCCATTTTCATACACAGGTGTCAGCCAGGAGAAGCCCGTGGCCAGATCCCTCCCCTATGCCCTCTTGCTAAAAGGGCCAGAAAGAGCAGGAATCTGGACGAGGCCACAGCTGCCTTCCTCAGCCAGGCCACTACTGCCATATGGATAGACCCAGATGCGGCTGAGGCATTTGGGTGTCTGACGGCAAACCAATTGAGGGAGATGCATGTTGAGTAAAGGAGAAGGTGTGAGGAACTCATCCTGCAGCTCCTCAACAAGGGGGGAGGGGCCAAATTTCAGAAAAAACACACATTTCTGATTTTGAGGCCCCACCTTCACCACCTCCACAGCTACCCCATCCACCACAGCAGCATGGCGGACAGTGGCAATACCAGCCACAAGACCCCCAACAATTCCGCTGGACTGGGGATTTTCAGCCCTTCACCAATTACTGATTTAATTTTTTTTTTTTTAGAATAATGATTTTATTTGTTATATTTTCTATATTTTTGTATGCATAGAATGCACTTTTGTGTTAATTTCTTTATATTTGGATGGCAGATAGCATCTCTAATTATTTTTTTTTGCTTTTTTTAATGCACAATAAAAAAAATGTGTAAAATAATACTTGGCTATGTGTTTTACTTCAAATGAGCGTTTGGGAGTAGGCAGTTACATTTAAAAAATACAAGGTAAAATTAACAAGGGGCACCAACACAGTTGTATCTTTGATCCTAAAAACTACAGGATAATGGTGTTCTGGTAACTTGTCCAAAAAATAAAACCAAGCATAATAATATTATTCTTGATATCACTAGAAAAAAAAAGCCTTTGAAAATACGTTTGGCAGAACTCTATCAGTATCACCAGCAAAGCAGCTTCATGATTATCCCATTAAAGAAGAAGAGAATGTGAGCTGCATTTCGAGATTTCATAATTTGCCACGTCAAGAATGTTGATTCTCCATTACGAACGCTAGTTTACAAGACCGGCCGCTTCTGGCTCGTCCTTGCTTCCGAGCATGCGTGTTTGTACTTTGGACTTTTGTGTGACGGATTTGTTTACAGACGTCTCTTCTTCAGGAAGAATAAGTTTAATATTTGTAGTCATTCCTCATAACTAAGACCCAGAAGTCCTCTTTTTAGCTTTGTCACCCTTCTCTGGACTCTCTACTTTCAGCACATCCTGTTGACATCCATGTCACGTGGCAGAATTATAATTTTACTGTATCTGCTGAATAAATCCTCGTTTTTATGCAAGCTAATATTCGGCTTGCTGCAGCTTGACATGGCATGCTGTTGCTGATCCTGTGATCTGCTAGGACCCCCAGATTTTTTTCCATCCTGGAATCCCCTAAATGTTCTCTAGCGAGTAACTTGCGATTTTATTTTTAGCCCCCAAATGCATTACTTTACATTTTTTCAACATTAAACCTCTTTTGCCAAGTAGTTGCCCATCCCTTTATTTTATTGAGGTCTTCTTGTAAGGTTTCTATATCCTGCTGTGAAATTATTTCCCTGCTTATCTTTGTATCATCAGAAAACACTGAGATTGAACTATTTATGCCAACCTCAATATCATTTACGAATAAATTAAACAGAGTTCGGGAGAACTTTGGTTGTTCGGACGTTCGGCGAACACCGAACAATATGCGGTGTTCGTGGCAAATTCGAAAGCATGGAACACTGTTAAAGTCTATGGGACACTAATATGAAAAACCAAAAGTGCTCATTTTAAAGACTTATATGCATTCTCATAAAAAGTGTTTGGAGACCCAGGTCCTGCCCCAGGGGACATGTATCAATGCAAAAAAAAGTTTTAAAAATGGCCGTTTTTTTGCGAGCAGTGATTTTAATAATGTTTAAATGAAACAATAAAAATGAAATGTTCCTTTAAATATCATTCCTGGGGGGTGTCTATAGTATTCTTGTAAAGTGGCGCAGTTTTCCTGTGTTTAGAACAGTACTGCAGCAAAATGACATTTCTAAAGGAAAAAAGTCATTTTAAAGTGATCGCGGCTGTAAGGAATTGTCGGGTCTTGGCAAGATAGATGAAACTCATTGAAAAAAACATCATGGGTTCCCCCCCAGTCCATTACCCGACTCTTTGGGTCTGGTATGAATATTAATTGGAACCTCAAACCAAAAATTAAAATAAAAATATTAATATATGTGTTTGGGTTTAATTAATGCAAAGCGGGAGGGTCCTTCTTTAGGTGTCCACGTCCCTGCCTAATGATAAGAACACCTTCTATTGGCTGTCCATCATTGGGTTCCTCACAGGTTCTGAAGACTCCAGCAGTGCCATGATGATGTCACGCAAAGGAATGGTAACAAGATTGGTCATGGGCAGGCCCAGAAAGTAGCAATGGATCGATGGTCTCCACTAGTGAACCACCAGTTAGAGACCAGTGATAGACAGCAGAGTCAGATAAAAAGAAAATTGATTTTGTTGCATATTAACACTGCCATGTCAAGGCACCTCTGCACAGTGTGGGTCCTAACTCTAAATGATCTGACCCCTCAACCATGGACATACTGCATATACAGAGAGCAATAAATACATTGAAAGCAGGTATGCTTGGGAGCTATCCTATCCCATCCTCCTTGCAGATTCAACAACACACCAGAAGCTCAGAAATACTGAAGGAGGCTGAAGACCCTCAGTATCTGTCTGCAGCAAATCCAACAGAACTAAGATGGCAGCTGCTCAATAAACATTATACTTATCAAACGTAAGCATGCAGTTGAGTTGGGCAACTAATAGCTCAAATGGGCTCATTAAAATGTTCCAACAATTTTGGTTAATAGAGGTAGTTCAGTGCAGTCAGTTTTTGAACAACCTCAATTGACTTCCATTCATTTTACCAATCTCTTGCAGGTTACCTGTTATGGAGGGACATGTTAAACTTTAGGATACTGCACAGGCATGAGTAGACCCTAAATGGATGTTTAAAATATAACTGACCTTTTCCACGGATGAAAGGAATGCTAAGTACACTAAATGAGTTGTGCTTTCTATATTGTCTTGACAGATGCTTGATTTTTTTGGCCTTTACAAGAATGCACAAACAATTACATCTGCAATTGGTTATTCCTCAAATAATGCGAGGTTGCCTTATAGATCAAGCAGCCTCTTCTCAGCATGATAAATCTTGTCATTTTTCTTGCTATCCCAGCATAACATCATTCATATTTTAGAAGACACGAGCTAAAAGATTTTGTTCTTCAAAAAAGGTCATTTTTCTCTGATTGATGATCCTCAGGCTAAAAATGCTTTAGGGAAGTTTTAGACATTTACATGTATATATAGGTTGCAGGTTAAAGGGAAAACAGCTACAATATGTTTCATCTATCTTAACATTTCAATTACTAGAAGTGACAAGAACTGTCAGTGCTAACATTCTAAATTTTGGCCATCTGCAAGCTTTTAATTTTTTTAGCCCATTCTTCAAGGAAGGAGATATATTTTCAACTTTTGTAAGATCCAATTTTACTCTAAAATATGTGTGCAATAACACCCCCCCCCCCCATATTATTTTGTTGCCGTGTAAATGAAGGCTTATTTCTTGGGATTTCCTATTGCACACAAAGAGGAAACAAGAAAAGAAACTTGTATAATAATTTATGGTGACTGGTAAATGTAGGGACTTCTGTGATTTTAATGACAGCAAAGGTTCACAAGACTGCAGTGAAATAAAAAAATGTAAGTATATCTATAACGCGGTTAACTGGAGCAGAATAAGTATATGAAAATGTTCCCTGAAGACACTGCAATCCTAAAAACAAATATAAGAAATTGTGTTTTCTTAAGTTTTTTTCCCTAGTTGGTTAATCAAAAGAATATTCCTGTTTGTGGCTTCAGAGCAAATCTCCTATGTCATTTTCAAGTCTTGTAGATTATTTTTCTAACACGAATATCTTTTTTTCTTGTTTTCTACTGAAAACATAAATAAATAAATCAAAAAAATAGCTCAAAACGAGGAACAAAATTTGAAATCCTTTCCAGATAATCATGTAAGTAAAATGGTTTTTGATAATGTCCTAGAATAAACTCTAGGCTTTAAGAATTTAGTTAAGAAACCCCAGAAGTATAGTGTTCTATTAATCAACACCATTTGTGAACTTCATCATTTTTCAAACTAAACATTTTGTTTTGTTTCCCATATTATGAATCATTTTGTATATTTAGGACCAAGGCAACAAAATGTAATAAAGTAAAGGTTTTCCAGATCAGAGACCTATATTCTCTTATAAACATCAAATCAGGGTGAGAAGTTACTATGAAAATTTAAAAAAAAAAAGCCTTTTAACTTACTAGATATTTTTAGAAAAACAGGGGTTAGATGGACTGCTGATGCTTTAGTGAGCTGCATTCTTCTATTCTTTGTGCTAATATTGTCATGTACCAGACTGTGGATCCTGAGATGATGAGGGATGAGGGGGGCCTCATGTGTAATTCCTGTCCAAGCACCCCTGGTAGTGGAGACAGGGACTTCGAGGGCAGTGTAAAGGTGCAGGTGCCAGGAAGCTGGAGTGCACAGTTAAAAAAGCTACCAGAAACATTAGAAAAAATCCTATTTTTTTTTCTGTGAGCATAGAATTTGTTGAGGTCAGTAGACCCTTTATGTTTCCAGGCCAGGGGTAAAACCTGACAGCAGACAAGACAGATGTTAGAGCAATATAAGCCCTCCAACACGTGGTCAGAACAAACTACAGGCACCATCAGCGTCAGCAGGTTGATGGCCAAGTTAGGCAGAGTCCAGTTTACTGTAAATGGAGCAATGATGGATAATAGCAGAGGTTGAGGATTGGAGTAAGAACAGGCAGAACCAGGGCCTGGGCGCAATCTTGTGAGGCTGAATTATGAGCTGCACCATGCTCATTACATGCAAGAAAAACTCCACCAAATAGCCTGGCTGTCTCACCACCCTGTGCCCTGAACTCTGATACCGACCATCAATGTTGTCACCTTTTCTTCAGGCAAAATCTGAAAATTTTAGTGGTGCATAGCAATTTTTTAAAATTGTAGTATACACTAGGGGTGTGCATCTTCACTGGTCTCATGATTCGATTTGATTATGATTATCATGTCAACGCTTTGATTCGATTCTGTGATACATCATGGTTTTCGTCCAAAATTCAAGCAGTCAGAAATTGAAGAAATATTTTTATTTTCATCTGCTCTTTAAAGAAAAAAAACGCTTCTCTGCATATAGCAAAGTTTTAACAGTGAACATGGCAGACAACAACAGTAAATACTATGGTACTATGGTATCAAACTGTTGTAGTAGTGCAGTTTACTTCTTCATAGAAGAAAACATTAAAATGTAAACAATAACATGAATGTCTAAACCTTAAATTAAAGTACAACTAAAGGCAAACCTTTTTTTTTTTGGTTTTGTATAGAGTGCAGATGGATTAGAACATCTGTCAGTGTTTATTGCTGTCTGTGTCCCCGTTAGAGAGATTTGCACTGTCTATTTGTCCTGTGTTTACCATTATCATTAAAAGTAAAAAAAAAAAACAAACACATTTTGGGTTGTCCCCAGGAAAGTAATAGATGGAAAATCTTCCAATGAGTACAGTAGTTCTGGTGAACTGGGGGTCCCCAAGAGATTCCCTTAATTTGCAGGGATTTCCACTCACTTCCTGTTTTGGCCAAGGGACAGGAAGTGGTAAATATCCACAATGGGATATAGATTGAAAAAACTAAACCTTATGCCGTGTACACACGGGTGGACTTTTCGACCAGACTGGTCCAACGGAACGAATCCGTCAGACAATACGACCGTGTGTGGGCTTCATCGGACCTGCAGCAGACTTTCTCGGTTTGAAAATCAGACGGACTTTAGATTTGGAACATGTTTCAAATCCTTCCGCCGGAACTCCGCCGGACCCAGTTCCTATTGAGAAATCCGCTCGTCTGCATGCTAGTCCGACGGCCGAAAACCGACGCTAGGGCAGCTATTGGCTACTGGCTATGAACTTCCTTATTTTAGTCCGGTCGTACGTCATCACGTACAAATCCGTCGGACTTTGGTGTGATTGTGTGTAGCCAAGTCCGTTCATTCGAAAGTCCATCGGAAGTCCGTCAAAAGTCTGTTGAAAGTCCATCGGAAAGACCGTCGGACCTTTGATGCCGAAAAGTCCGCCCGTGTGTACACGGCATTACTCTATCCAAAATGAAATAAAAAATTTGCCTATAGTTCTATTTTAACCAGTTACCAACTGGCCCATAGCCAAATGACAGCTGCAGGGTGGTTGGATAACTCTGGGAGCACGTCATATGACGTGATCCCAGAAAACCGCTCCCGCGCACCCCCTGGGGTGCGCACACGGGATCATCCGTGACGGGGTCCTCTGGACCCGGCGCATCACGGATCACGGTAAACGGGCGCTGATCGCGGACGTTTACCATGTGATCGCTCCATCAAATGACGGAGCGATCACATGTAAACAAACCGGCGTCATGTCATGATGCCGGTTCCTCTCTCCCCTCTCTGTATCGATCGGTACAGAGGGGGAGGGATCGGATGGGAGCAGCGCTGTGGGCTGGATGTGTAGTGCCCACAGCGCTGCTCAGTGACATGTGCAGTCACATCCATCCATGCCTCCATGCTCAGCCACCCCCCCCATGCTCAGCAATACCCAGCACTACTCTGCAATACTCTGCAATTCCCTGTGCAATACTCTGCAATTCCCTGTGCAATACCCTGCAATTCCCTATGCAATACTCTGCAATTCCCTGTGCAATTCCCTGTGCAATACTCTGCAATTCCCTGTGCAATACTCTGCAATACCCTGCAATGCTCTGCAATGCCCCGCAATACTCTGCAATACTCTGCAATGACCTGCAATGCTCTGCAATACCCCACAATGCCCTGCAATGCTCTGCAATACCCTGCAATACCCCGCAATACTCTGCAATGCCCTGCAATGCCCCGCAATACCCTGTAATACCCCGCAATACCCTGCAATACCCAGAAATACCCCCCAATACCCCGCAATACTCTGCAATACCCCGCAATACTCTGCAATACCCAGTAATACACTGCAATACTCTGCAATTCCCTGCAATACCCTGCAATACCCTGCAATACTCTGCAATACTCTGCAATACCCTGCAATACCCTGCAATACTCTGCAATACCCTGCAATACTCTGCAATACTCTGCAATACTCTGCAATACCCCGCCATACCCAGCCATACCTTGCCATACCCAGCCATACTCTGCAATACTCGGTGATACCCAGCCATACTTTGCCATGCTCAGCCATATCCAGTCGTGCTTGGCTATACTCAGCCATACTCTGCCATACCCAGCCATGCGCAGCCATACTCGGTTGTACTCAGCCTCTATATGTGGCCAGGCTGTGGAAGTCTCACATATGTGGTATCGCCGTACTCAGAAGGAGTGTCATTTGGGGTGTCATTTTTGGTATGTACATGCTATGTGTTAGAAATATTGTATAAATGGACAACTTTGTGTTAAAAAAAAAATGTGTTTTAACCACTTCCCGCCCGCCGGCCCTCATAAGACGTCCTTGACTTTGTGCGGGGATATCTGAATGATGGGTGCAGCTACAGGCATCATTCAGATATCAGCTTTTTCAGCCGGCGATTCCCTACACCATGAGAATGATCATAGTGGCTGTTCCACTGCTTGATCGTTCTTACGGGAGGCGAGAGGGGATGCCCCCCCGCCGCCCTCAGGTACTTCTACCGACTCACCGCTACGATCGAAAGCCAGGATCGTTTTTTTTTTTATTTCAGGCTTCCCAGCCTAGAGGTGAGATGTGGGGTCTTATTGACCCCATATCTCACTGTAAAGAGGACCTGTCATGCCATATTCCTATTACAGGGGATGTTTACATTCCTTGTAATAGGAATAAAAGTGATCAAAAAAATTTATTTTTTGGAAAAAAGTGTCAAACTAAAATAAATAAAGTAAAATGAACAATAAAAGGAAAAAAAATTTTTTTTCCCCGTGTACCCGTGTGCTCGCATGCAGAATCGAACACATACATAAGTCTCGCCCACATATGAAAATGGTGTTCAAACCACACATATGAGGTATCGCTGCGATCAGTAGAGCAAGAGCAATAATTTTGGCCCTAGACCTCCTCTGTAACTCACAACATGTAACCAGTAAAAAATTTTAAAGCGTCTCCTATGTCGATTTTTAAGTAGCAAAGTTTGGCGCCATTCCACGAGCGTGTGCAATTTTGAAGGGTGACATGTTAGGTATCTATTTACTCGGCATAACTTCATCTTTCACATTATGCAAAAACATTTGACTAGCTTTACTGTTTTGTTTTTTTTTTAAGCACAAAACTGTTTTCTTTTTTAAAAAACATGTTCGAAAAATTGCTGCGCAAATACCGCGTGAGATAAAAAGTTGCAAGGACCGCCATTGTATTCTCTAGGGTCTTTGCTAAAAAAACATATATAATGTTTTGGGGTTCTATGTAATTTTATAGCAAATGAATTATGATTTTTACATGTAGGAGAGAAATGTCAGAATTGGCCTGGGTGCTCCAGAACGCCTGAAGGTGCTCCGTGCATGTTGGGCCTCTGTATGTGGCCACACCGTGTAAAAGTCTCACACATGTGGTATCACCATACTCGGGAGTAATAGCAGAATGTGTTTTGGGATGTAATTTGTGGTATGCATATGCTGTGTGTGAGAAATAACCTGCTAATATGACAATTTTGTGAAAAAAAAAAGAAAAAAAAATCTTGATTTTGCAAAGAATTGTGGGAAAAAATTACAACTTCAAAAAACTCATCATGCATCTTTCTCAATACCTTGGAATGTCTTCTTTCCAAAAAGGGGTCATTTGGGGGGTATTTGTACTTTTCTGGCATGTTAGGTTCTCAAGAAATTAGATGCCGTCAGTACTTCAGGTGTGATCAATTTTCAGAGACCATAGCTTGTGGACTCTATAACTTTCACAAAGACCAAATAATATGATTTGGGTTATTTTTACCAAAGATATGTAGCAGTATAAATTTTGGCCAAAATATATGAAGAAAAAATTACTAATTTGCAAAATTTTATAACAGAAACAAAGAAAAATGCATTTTTTTACAGAATTTTCAGTCTTTTTTCTTTTATAGCGCAAAAAATAAAGAACCCAGCAGTGATTAAATACCACCAAAAGAAAGCTCTATTTGTGTGAAAAAAAGGACAAAAGTTAATTTGGGTACAGTGTTGCATGACTGAGTAATTGTCATTCAAAGTGTGAGAGCACCGAAAGCTGAAATATGGTCTGGTTATTAAGGGGGTTTAAGTGCCCAGTGATCAAGTGGTTAAAGCCAAGATAGAGGCCAAGCTTACCACCTATATTATTCTTGTGAAAATGGTCATCCTTAGAAAACAAGACATAAATCCCTTATGCGGTGCAATAAATTCCAGGTGTGCTATAACCTGTAAACAAGATCTACATCTACAAAACAGAGCACTTCCTGACTGGCAAACATCACAGTGTTTTTGGGAGATACTGTATGTGATCCCATAAAGATTTACTCAAGGTTTTAAACTTAAATTTATTATTTATTCTTTCAAGGATTTTCCTTCCTCTAATGGTGGCTTGGCGTCAGTTGTCTGGAAATACACTTTTAGCATTTATTTGGTTGAGGGTTAAATGAACCCCTAGACACTTTTTAGTGTGAAACTAAATATGGACAATCTTCAAAAACAAACCACCTCCAGTGTTATAAAGCTATAACAAATATAAAACAACAACATTGGTGTGGTGTGGCAGACTGGCAGTGGGCAGACGGCACTTCCTGGATGTGCCAAAAATCATTAAAAAAAAAAATATGACAACCATACCCCCTTTCACTGTAGAGAAAGAGACCCCCCCTTCCACCGCAGACTGAGATAGAGTGGGACCCCCCTTCCACCTCAGACTGAGACAGAGATCCCTTTTCTACCGCAGACTGAGACAGAGACCCCCTTCCACTGCAGACTGAGTCATAGACCCCCTTTCCACTGAAGATTTGCAGGCTGAGACAGAGACCCGCATTGACTGAATTTTACAGGTGGTACCTGCTGCTGTGCGCACACTGCACTTTGCTGAGTGAGGAGGAGGACACGTCTGGATGCTTGGGGCTCCAGTGGTTGGCTGGCTGGCTGCAAGACAGCGGGAATGCTCGGGGCTCCAGTGGCTGGCTTGCCTACTGGCTGGTTGCAAGATGGCGGCGACGCCAATGAACACCGGTGGCTGGGGGTGACGTCAGCCCTGCACATCGGTTAAAAGAGAGAAGGGGAGGAAGCTTTTTATTCAATAAAATGTTTTTATTCCCACGCCAATCCACCACCACTGTGTGTTTTCTCCCAGGAGAGGGAGGGCGTGGCACAGCAGGATGACATCACTCACCAATCGATACGGCCGTTCTCTGCATCGATGCAGAATGGGGAACGGCTGCATCAGGATGCATCAATTTGGTGAATAAACTTAGCAGCCCTAGTATACACTATAGGATTGTAAAAGACCTAGGACACCTTTGTGTGCCCCAAAGAGACTAGTAATAATGTCTTGAGCATAGCGCACCGAGGTGAACAGTGGATGTGACCAAATTGTGTTAACAGTGCGAGAGGTGAAAGTAGCATACTCTATCTACAACACACTAACTTTCCACTGCACCTCAAAGCAGCCCAACCTTCCACTGATTGTCCAAAGTAGTCCACCCTACCTACAGCAACTCACACTATCCACACCACACCGAAGCGGCCCATCCTATCTATGGCACCCCAAAGGGGACCAAAATACCCATAGCACCTCAAAGAATCACACCCTACTCACAGCACCAGAAAGCAGACCCACACTTTCCCTAGCACAACAAAGTGGTCCACCCTACCTAGAACACCCCAAACTTCCCCCTGGTATGCCTTAGTATCCTGCTCTACTCCTGCCAGTACACAGCTAATGATTCCACACCTGGTACAACACAGGAAGCAATGCTGTGTCCCCCATGATACCTCTGTAATAGTATGAGCCCCACAGCAGACACCCACCCTACAGGGAACCCCCACAGCCCAAGTCAGTCCATCTTCCTCACCCCCCGGACACGTGCACTGTATATAGAGCTGTGTTGGTAGAATTTCTGGCTCTGACCTCTGCAGAGAATTGAACAGGGTAATTCTATGTCACTGGGGAAGAGAAGAAGAAGAGCTGGGCTCCCCGCTTGCCGCTCTGATACCAACAGTCACCGTGAGTACATCTGTACCATGACAACACCGCTCCTGCCAGTCCTGCCACTGACAAGCAGAGGTGGGAGGGCCTCCCATCACACAGCAGTCATGAGCCTTATCTCCTGTGAATGTGCTACCTCTTGTCACCATCTACTAATGAGGATTTGTGTCTGGGTCTCAGGTGGACTGAAATCCGGACACATGATTTAAATCCCAGACTGTCCAGGTGAATCCCAGACAAGTGGAAACCCTAATGCCCGCACAGAGCGGAGGTTATACACGTTGTGTGCCTCCTCCTTGCAGCAGCAGTCATACCATAACCACATGGGAGAAGGACATTCTCTCCCAGCTTTGGCTGCTGTCAAAGTCTGGCCAGCTTTATCAGGGCTCTCACAGTCTGAGCAGCACTACAGGCAGGCCTCAGATTGTTCCACTTTTCCATCAAAAACTCCATCCCCATTAATACTAAACTTATAACAGAATTCAAAGATATTCATTATACCCAGCTGCAGTGAAGTCTTGGTGCTGGCAGCTTGTGGCCTTACCATTTTAACCCAAGCGCAGTGTTTTTGTTTTTTCTTTATGAGGTTTACCAATTGTGATACATCTCAATGCAGCTGGGTAATATGGATATCTTTAAATTCCATTCTAAGTTTACTGTTAATACAGATGGAGTTTTTAAAGGAAAAGTGGAACAATCTGAGGAAATCGGGGGTCTATTTACGAGATTAAAAAACTTTCTAAATTCAGACGCACATACTAATTAGGACATAGCAAATCTTGAACAATACAGTATGTGTCACAGAAAATGGTACCACACAGTCAACTCTGGGAAGTAAAACCCCAGAAAGAAGAAACAGAGATTGTGAAATGGTTTAGCTATTTTAGTGCTCTTGCTGAGTGTTCAGTGTGCTCTTGTTCCTTTAAGGGGGATTGGGCTGCCTCCAGGCCCACCTGCCCCTTAAATTATCTATCTATTTAATGCATGTGCTTGGACACTGTTGGACAGGTTAATTTGATCAGTTGGCAGACTGGTTGGTGAGCTGAGCTATGGAATGTTCTGTTTTTGTCTTTCATGTGATAGCCCTTCCATGTGCTCCTTGTTGTGAAGGCCAGTTATAGGTGGGGGCAGGGGCCATTTGTTTGTTACTGGTGTAAATATGGTCCGGGGACACACTGTACACCTTTGCTGCCATTGTGCTCTTGCTGGGTGTCCAGTGTGCTCCTGTTCCTTTATGGGGATTGTGCTACCTCCAGGCCCACCTGCCCCTCATCTATCCATTTAATGCATGTGCTTCCATTGTGGAGATACTTATAAATTCAGTAGCGTTAGGACTGCAAGCATACACAGGGTTCCGTGAAGAGGCCTTGCAGCTTATCCATGCATTTGCAAATGCGTGCTAACTAAACCCCTGTTTTTAATGCACACTGTTGGACAGGTTAATTTGGTCAGTTGGCAGACTGGTTGGTGAGTTGACCTATGGTATGTTCTGTTTTTGTCTTTCTATTTTAATGAAGCCGGCGTCAAATTTCTCCAGTATTGATTACCAAAAGAGGAAAAAGTTACATAAGACTAATGAGACCATCTCTCTGATCAGAGATAAATGAAATCCATATAAAGATCAGGAAGAATATAAGCTTAAATCTAATAATCTGAGATAATTACTGGAGGATGTGGACACCGACCAAAGATCTACAAAAAAGAAAAAATACAAAAGAGACATTGCTGATTATGTCTCTAACATGTTTTTAAGCTGCAGATTAAAGTGGAATAGGCCCTGTCAGAAAATATGAGGTCTTCTGGTCCAGAAATAGATGAAAGAGGGGATCTAAGTGTTAGAGGGGGAAATTGACAAATTCCACCTTCTAAATAAGGTGAGGCGAACACTCATGGGAGGGGTAGAGGGTATATCCCTTCAAAATCACAGCATTATAGACCACCAAAAAGAGCATATTCCCCCAATGGGTCCTTTACAGAGATCAAGAGGTAGACATCTTACCAAGGAAAGTATAATAAAACCAGATAAGGGATTTCAGTCTCCCAGAGGAGGGAATCTACCTTTGTATAACAGATTTACCCCCCTTTCTAATAATAGCAATGATCCATATGATGATAAGCATGTCATTAATAGACCCCCCCCCCATGTATATAGAACAGCCGAATAATTGGAGAAGGTAATATCAGGATTCAACTTGTGACTTCAGAAGGGATGAACAACCTTGTTTTTTTGCCATGGCCAATCGAAATGTGAAAAGGGGATTAAAAAAAAAAGAGAGGCACCAAAGGGGAGAGGAGGAGGAACAGGGCCATAAAAAGGAGGTTTTAAAAAATACTGGGATTTTTAATTTAGGTTGAACTATCCCAGGAGGAGCAAAAAGTGTTGAATTATGGTTTGAAATTTGCTCTGCCATGTGAGCTCAACAGATTTGAAACCGATTTGGTTTTAATATCCTGACCAGACCTCATATGACGTCCAGCAGGTATCAAGCCGCTGCATGCCCCCGGGGTGCGCATTGCGGCAATCGTTGTTGCAGTGTGTCAGTCTGACACACCGTAACACCGATTTAGATAAAGAGTTTCTGACAGAGACTCTACCACGTGAGCCGTGTCCAATCATGGCTCATCACAGTGTAAACAGGAAGAGCCATTGATCGGCTTTTCCTCACTTGCGTCTGTCAGACACGAGTAGAGGAGAGCCGATCGGCTGCTCCTCTGACAGGGGGAGTCTGTGCTGATTGATTATCAGCGCAGCCCCCCTGAGGATGCCCACACTGGACCACCCCAGACGCCACTAGGACCACCAGGTATGTCACCCTAGACCACAATCGATGCCAATCAGTTCCCACAATGGATGCCAATCAGTGCCCACAATGGGCATTACTGATTGGCAGGCATTATTGTTTGGCACAGATTGGCATCCATCCGTACAATCAATTAGTGTACATCAGTGCCACCTATCAGTGCCCATCCATGCCCATCCGTGTCGCCTATCAGTGCCCATCCATGCTGCCTATTAGTGCCCATCCGTGCCACCTATGTGTACCCATCAGTTCTGCATATCAGTGCCACCTATCAGTGCCCATCTCTCTGATCAGAGATAAATGAAATCCATATAAAGATCAGGAAGAATATAAGCTTAAATCTAATAATCTGAGATAATTACTGGAGGATGTGGACACCGACCAAAGATCTACAAAAAAGAAAAAATACAAAAGAGACATTGCTGATTATGTCTCTAACGTTGTTTTTAAGCTGCAGATTAAAGTGGAATAGGCCCTGTCAGAAAATATGAGGTCTTCTGGTCCAGAAATAGATGAAAGAGGGGATCTAAGTGTTAGAGGGGGAAATTGACAAATTCCACCTTCTAAAAGCCGCATATTATTGTCCATCATCAGTGCCCATCAATGCCACCTCATCAGTGCCACCTCATCAGTGCCACCTCATTGGTGCCCATCAGTGCAGCCCCATCAGTGCCCATCAGTGAAGGAGAAAACGTACTTATTTACAAAGTTTTGTAACAGAAACAAAAAAAACACATTTTTTTCAAAATTTTCATTTTTTTAAATTTGTTTAGCAGAAAATAAAAATTCCAGAGGTTATCAAATACCACCAAAGGAAATCTCTATTTGTGGGAACAAAATGATAAAAATTTAGTTTGGTTACAGTGTTGTATGACCGCGCAATTGTCATTCAAAGTGCGACAGCGCTGAAAGCTGAAAATTGGTCTGGGCAGGAAGGTGTATAAGTGCCCTGTATTGAAGTGGTTAAGAAAGGTATTCTTAATAAAAAGGAGAAGGCCTATCTGATTCCTGTTGCCCCTAGAGTACCCGTCATATACTATTTGCCAAAAGTTCATAATAGTCTTACTAAACCTCCGCTGCATGGCTTTAACTCCGTTACGTAGATTCATTTTTACAACCTTTAGTTGTGTTTACACCATCATATCTTACAGACACCAAACGGTCATTAATTTGCTTAAAGATGTAGAGTGGAAAGAAAATGATATCATAGCTACTGCAGATGTAGCTTCCTTCTACACCATTGTTTTCCACCAACACTGTTTAGAGGCTGTCAACTATTACTTGTATTGCAATGGTTCTTTATTGAGTGTATAGAGTGCTTTTATTTTGAACTAATTAGCCGGAAAGAGACTGCTCTTTTTTCATTTAACCCACAGGTTGAACAAAACAAATGTGTGTACCCATCTTTAGCTAAATGTAACCCACAGAGCCCTCACACTCCCAGTTCCGCACCTCGCTTAATACCCCCACCACCACATCAGTCCTCCTAAAGGTGGATACAGACAGTTTGAAAATTTAGCCAGTTCAGCAGGGACCAGCCTAATTGTAATCTGTGTGTTGCTGTAACTGTTATTATATATAGATAGATATATTATATAGATTGAAAAGTAATCAGTAGATGTCAAACTGTCACACTGTAAAACATTCATTTGATCAGTGGCTGCAGCGCTGATCAGTGTATTCTGACAGTGGGGGAGTCCTGCTGTCAGAATACAATGCACAGTGGGGAAGATTCCTCTATCCATCTCACTTGCGTGAGGAGCTTTTTTTTTTGTTCCACCCACCATTGGAACAAAAAAAAATGAACCGTGTATACTCTGCTTAAGACTCATACCAGCAATGTAGGGATTTTTTTTTCCTTCCAGTGACACAATCAATGCAGGGACATGTTTTTCTTTTAGTGACACCAACAACATACTGTACAGTGATTTCTCTCCACACTGATGCTGGGGCATTTCTTTCTACATCACTGTTAGCTCCATATTTTATTGAGGGATAGCATGTGTTCCGCTATTAAACTCCTATGTTACATATGCTTTGATGAGGCATGCTACGCATGTCGCTATTAACCCCACCCCTACTCTGCCTGGGGGGGGGGGGGGGGGGGTGCAGTTTTGTATCTTCCTGGGCACCAGATAACCTTTTTCCTGAGGCACTGGGCAGAACAGAATAAGAAAATGAGCACAGAGGCTGTCCAAAGAATACATGGGAAGAGGAATAACCCAAGACAGAGAGACTTATATCCAAGGAATAAGCTAACAGACAAACTGTTGATCGGATAAATGTTTCATTCTCAGTATTAGGGGGGGCCCGTCCATTAAAGGTGCATGGGCACTGCCTCCCCCTTCCATCGCCACCGCCACCCCCCTATTCATGCGTCTCGCCCTTCTCAGGACAATGGGCGCATGAATTACAGCAGCAGGATTTTTTTGAAGCACCTGATTAGAGCAAGAGGCTCTAATAGGCTTACAAATAGGGTGGGCTCCGGACTCACAGCATTGCGCTCGGAGCCACCCAGGTGTGTAAGAATAGCGAATGAATATTTGCTATTCTAACACTGAATCGCCACTCCGCCAATCAGGAAGCGTGGGTCTGATACCCGTTTCATGACTGGCTGAAATGGCAAGCGATCCTATTGGACGCCTAGGAGGAGGAGGAGGGATATGCACGGCAAAAGCCGTCATGATACACAGGAGGAGGAAGGAAGAAAGCTGCCACCAGCCGGACACGATGCCCACCCGCCCGCTTCCTAGATGGGGTAAGTGCGGAGCTTTGTTGTCCCAATCGTCCTCCTGGGATATATATACAATATATCTTCCCATCCCATAGCCAAAACAGGAAAGGAGAGGAAAACCCTGCAAATTAAGAAGGGAATCCATCTAAGACAGTAGCTGTCACTTCTGGATTTTTAATATGCAAGCAGCAAGGTTGTCATTCGTATCTTTTTTTATCAAATGGTGAGTTACTGAGTTGATACAAGCATGTGCCCATCTAGGGTGTGGACAGCTGATCCAGTATGTAAGCTAGTCAAACTCTAGGCAAATAGCCAAATATGCAGATTAAGTACATATACTTTAGATAACTGTTTAACCGGCCAAAGTTTTGTAGTTCCATCTCCATTAAGGAGGTTCTCCCTCAACTATTTGTCCTGGTAACCATTGTCATTGAGACAGAAAGTGAAGTTGTCACCAGAGTAAGATGTGGGGGGAAATCCCCACCGGGGGCACCTGTTTCGGGAACAACTATTTAATACTGCATTTCCATCCACTTTGGAAAGACTCTTCTCATTTCCTGTTGCTTCTCCAGGACAGGAAGTGAATAAAAATCTCCCCAGTGAGACACAAGCAGTAAAAAAGTAACCTGATATTCGTTTTAACCCTTTCCTACCCTTTCTAAAATAAAAAAGGTTTTTTAATTTCCATACACTTTAGGGAATACAGTGTTATGCTCTTTTAGCCCCCAGCCTTCTGACTGGACAATGAAGGGGCAGCAATTTACTTTCCTCTCTTCCTTTTAGCATATTTCCTTGTCAACACAAATGTGTGCTCCACACCTAATTGGCTCCAAGTCTTAACGCCCGTACACACGATCAGAAAATCGTACAAAAAAATACTGCTTTTCAAGCGATTGTTTGATAATCTGATTGTTAGTACACAGCTTTTTGAGAGCCGATCATGACCGATCATGCAAAATTATCCGATGGGACAAGCAGGAACATTTTTCTCATACGATACCAGATTATCTGATTTTCTTTTAATCAGTACAGTTGTTGTCTGAAAATACAATACAAATACACTACAACACATTACATCACTTTCCGAATTTTTATTCTGTCGTAAAAGAATTTACATTCATTTGTGTTTTTTAGAACTCACTCAAAACCAATATAAAAATGATAAATAAAATATAATGGCCTGTGAGAGTGCTCTAATTTTTATGGCAACTTGTATAAATGTTGTCTAATTTGGTGTTAGTTTGCTGAATATAGCAAGCCACCATGAAAATTTTAAGAGTGAAAAATTCAGCATCTTGCATTTTTTTTTTTGGAATAAATCTAGTTGCACTATATAAAATCTGCCTGTCCCTTTAACTTCCACTGATTTTGTTTGTATTATGGACACTTTTAGATTTTGATGGTGCCTCCATTTCAGCTAAATCCTGATGTTGTAACCAGGCCATTCAGAAGCTCTTTGAGCACCATTATATTTTAAAGGTTTACTGAATGTAACAGTATCTGAATGGTTATTCTGTGCAATGGGTGTGGGAAAGGGAAAATCTTCTATTTTGCTTTAGAAAAAAGACAATTCATGGCAATCATTTAACCATACAGTATTTCAGAGGTTCTTTGGGAAAAAATGAATTATGTACTGTAATGTTTTAATAAGCACTTCAGGTTTTACCGTTTCGTGACTAGGCCTTTTTTTTGCTATTTTTGCTCTACTTTAGCTTGTAATTGCGTGTCATGCAATGCTGTACCCAAACAAAAAGTATATAATTTTTTGCACACAAATAGAGCTTTCTTTTTGTGGTATTTGATCACTGCAGGGTTTTACATTTTTTGCGATATCAATGAAAAAAACCCACAAATTGTGAAAAATATCTATTTTTTTTACTCTCTGCCTTAAATCATATCCAATAAAAAAAAAAAAATATTCATTCATAAACTAGAAGTTTTTTAGCCTCAGTTAACCACTTGACAACTGGGCACTTAAAACCCCTTCCTAACCAGACCAATTTTCAGTTTTCGGTGCTCTCACACTTTGAATGACAGTTACTCAGTCATGCAACACTGTACCCATATGAAATTATTGTCCTTATTTTCACACAAATAGAGCTTTCGTTTGGTGGCATTTAATCACTGCTGGGTTTTTTATTTTTTGCGCTATAAATGAAAAAAGACCGAAAATTCTGTAAAAAAAATACATTTTCTTTGATTCTGTTATAAAATTTTGCAAATTAAGAATTTTTCTTCATAAATTTTGGTCACATTTTATACTGCTACATATCTTTGGTAAAAATAATCCAAATCAGTGTAAATTATTTTGTCTGTGTGAAAGTTATAGAGTCCATAAGCTATGGTGCAAATCACTGAAAATTGATCACACCTGATGTACTGAGGTATTTAGAAAGAGGCATGATAAGTTTTTTGAAGTTGTAATTTTTTTCCCACGATTCTTTGCAAAATCAAGGGTTTTTTTTTCTTTTTTTTTCACAAAAGTGTCATATTATCAGGTTATTTCTTACACACAGCATATGCATACCACAAATTACACCCCAAAATACATTTTACTGCTCCTCCTGAGTATGGCGATACCACATGTGTGAGACTTTTACAGACGTGGCCACATACAGAGGCCCAACATGCAGGGAGGCCCTGGAGCACCAGGACAATGGAAATGCCCAAAAAATGACCCCATTTTGGAAAGAAAACAACCCAACATATAATCTATGAGGCATATGGAGTCTTTTGAACATGTCATTTTTTCTACAAGTTTTTAGAAAATGTAGAAAGAAATATTTTTTTTAAACAAAGTTGTCCATTTATACAATATTTCTAACACATAGCATGTACATGGTAAAAATTACACCCAAAAATAGATTCTCCTACTCCTCTTGAGTACGGCAATACCACATGTGTGAGACTTTTATACAGCATGGTCACATACAGAGGCCCAACATGCAGGGAGCACCATCAGGTGTTCTAGGGGCATACATTTCAAATCTTATTTGACTACCTGGATTAAAGATGTTATAGATGTTATAGATGCCCGCCTTATCAAAACATCACTCCGCGCCTAGTAATCAATCACCAACGGTACATAAGAAGCACGAATAATATATAAAAAGCAGCTACTTAATTAGTTGATTACAATTAAAAGGCAATAGAAAAGTATTAAATGAATAAAGTCTTTCAATATTGCAGCAGCGCTTCGTGTCCAGATCACCAGGACACGCTTTCATATATAGTTCATTCTATAAAATGAATATTATGGTGAAGATCCTATAGTGGCTACTGCTGTGTTCTGTGAGAGGAGGTATTTCTTCCACCAAGCGTTACATCACGTGCGGAGAACCCCTAATGAAATTGCACTCACCAGAAATCCAGCAAACATCAGCTTTGAATGGTAATAGCAGGTCTGTACCAATTTCTAAACGACCACCAGATGTCAGTATTACCCTTGGCAGCTCCAATAGAATATGTGGGAGAAATGGAATGTCCACATAGTGTGATATTGCTAAAACACTTTATTTAAAACATCCAAATATCTCCCCATGAGTATGAGCGTACCAGAGAATATTAATAAAAGAGCAAATAAGAAAAGTGCACTGTGCCTGTTGCGTCTTCCAACCGGAAAGCTGTTAGGAGCGTTCGCTGTATGCAGCTACAACTATACGCTTCCTGATTCCTCCCTGGTCTGAGGAGCGCACACGTCACTTCCGGTAGATCACGTCTCTGACGCGTTTCATCACTTCCGGACTTCGTCTGAGGGCGTGATCTACCAAGTGAGAGGCCGGTATTTATATCAGTGACAGGCGCAGCAACCAATCCGTGGAGACATAATACAGACGGAGCCCTAGACACACGCCTCTGTACAAATTACTGTCAGCAGCGAGTGAACAGACACCCCTACGTATCTGCTCCTATAGATTAAGCTTAGTTGGTCCTGAATGTGGATGAATGTGGATGGCTGGGTATGGTCTAGTATGGATGGGATGGCTGCGTATGGCTGGGTGGGTATGGCTGAGTGCGGATGGGATGGCTGGATTTGACTGAGTATGGCTGGGTATGGATGGGATGGCTGGGTATGGCTGAGCATGGATGGGATGGCTGGGTATGGATGGGATGGCTGGGTATGTCTGAGTATGGTTGGGCAGGTATGGCTGAGTATGGATGGATGGATGAGTATTGCTGAGTATGGCTGGGTATAGGTGGTTGAGTATGGATGGATGGATGGATGAGTATTGCTGAGGATGGATGAGTATTGCTGAGTATGGATGGATGCATGGATGGATGGATGAGTATTGCTGAGCATGGATGAGTATTGCTGAGCATGGATGGATGGATGAGTATTGCTGAGCATGGATGGATGGATGAGTATTGCTGAGCACAGATGGATGGATGAGTATTTCTGAGCATGGATTGGATGGATGGATGAGTATTTTTGAGCATGGATGTTATGGATGGATGAGTATTTCTGAGCATGGATGGGATGGATGGATGAGTGTTTCTGAGCATGGATGGGAGAGTATTTCTTAGCATGGATGGGATGGATGGCTGGAATGGGCACAGATAAGCACTGTGGGCACTACACATCCAGCCCACAGCGCTGCTGCACCCGATCTCTCCCCTCTGCCCTTGCACTGTACCAATAGGTACGGGGAGGGCAGAGAGGAATCGGATGCGATGCCGGTTTATTTACAAGTGATCGCTCTGTCATTTGATGGCCATGTCAGCAGCCATTTACCGTGATCCGTGATGCGCTGGGTCCTCTGGACCCGGAGGTCATGGATATTCCCGGGTGCATGCCCCAGGGGGCGCGTGGGAGCAAGATTCTGGGAGGACGTCCATGGACGCCCTCCCAGAATAAGCCAACCGCACTGTAGCCGTCTTTCGGCTATGGCCCGGTCGGCATGTGGTTAAAGCCTCTAACTCCCTGGAAACAGGTTGGGATCCCTCTTTTTCATTCTAGCAATGCATAGGTGTGAGAGGCTATCTGATCAACTTTCAGTTCCAATGTGAATGTTTTCCGATCAGGCATCAAAGCTGACACTACTTGCTGGACCTGTTTCTCAATCCAGGTGGCACCAGTGAGACTCATAATTACACAGAGCCCCAACCCATTTTGCTCTTCACACCACTTGGCAGAACTGACAGGGTCCATCATGGTGACTTGGCTGCTAGAGGTAGTCATCACTATGTGACAGGGACCAGAAGGTATCCTGGACGAGCCCCCACGTGTAGCGCTACCCCAGCAAGGGCCGATGTAGTATATAGGTCTTACTAATATGGTACACAGGTAATCCGCCCCTTCCTATGTGCCAAACACTGCGCTCATGGGACTAAAGCCTCACACTCAGCAGCCACTTAAATACTCAAAACTGTGCAAATTAATAATAAATGATTCACTATAAACTCGCCCTCACCAAATAGTGAAATCAAATAGCGGCGCTAAAAAAAATAAAATTCCCTCAAAGAAAGTGTGTGTGAACACTTAAATGTGATAACCTAATTTTAACAGCACAATGTGAACTTGTGTTTATAATAAACAGAAGCTTCTCCAGCATCATGATGCAGAGAGCGTTTGCATATATACTCTGGACACTAAACGGGGATTGATTGGAGGTTATTACTCTGCCCCCTACTGTGTGGGAAAAGCCTGTGAGCCGAACACGAGAGTGTAAGGCAAAAAAGAGCTGGTGAGTGTGCTCGCTGAAGGGGAGTGGAAGTCACAAATCACAGCGGTGTGGTGGAAGATATTATCACTGAAGATTTATCATTTGATGTTATGTACCATCACTTACATCACTACGTTTCACTAATTATTGGACTTTTATGTTTGCTATTAGTTTTTGATATAAGTTTATTATACAGATGGTTTACACAAGGTCTGTTTATTATAAACACAAGTTCACATTGTGCTGTTAAAATTAGGTTATCACATTTAAGTGTTCACACACACTTTCTTTGAGGGAATTTTATTTTTTTTAGCGCCACTATTTGATTTCACTATTTGGTGAGGGCGAGTTTATAGTGAATCATTTATTATTAATATATGGGTCTTCTATCTCACACCAGTGATGACTCACCCTCACCGGGATCCAAGTAAAAACCAATACACCATTTAAACTTTTAGCTGGGCTTTATTAGAACTAGCAATAAGCCCTTGAAAGAGATAAACTGATTAACAGGATACCAATATTAAATGCAATGATATAATACAACCGTTCAGCAAATTAAACAGGTTTGGTGTTCGTTCACTTTAACTGCCAGTGAGAGGCCTTGCCTGAAATGCACTGAGAGAGTGGTGAATGAATACTGTCAATTGCACAATACAATAAAAACAATGTTCAAAAATTACCCAAAATTGATATTACTGACTATAAGAGCCTATCTAGGTTTCGTGGGTTCTAGCTAACCACTGGCCAGTGGGAATTATATTCACACACCTACAGAGTCTGCAAGCCAGTGGCGGGCGGCCCATGCACTGTGGGTGCATGGGCTCTGCCCCCCATCCATGCGCCCCGCCCCTTTCAGGATGCCGGACGCATGGATTCCTATGGCGGGGGTGGGAGGGGGTGGTACATTTTGAAGCACCTGATTAGAGCCAGAGGCTCCCCTGATCCCACCCAATTGTGTGACTATAGCAAATACATTTTCACTATTTTCACAATAACCTTCCTCCCCGTCAATCAGGAGGCAAGACGTCAGACCTGCTTCCTGACTGGCCAAAGTGACAGGTCACCCTATTGGATGCTTGGCACTTCGGAAGTGGAGGGAGGAGACACGCTGGAGCCGCTGCTCTGAGAGGACAGTGCTGCGGTTAGTCTCCTCGGCTCTGTCAGAGCCACGGGGGGGTGCCGGAGCCACGATCCATGGGCGGGGGTACCAGGGCTGTGATCCACGGGCGTGCCAGGGCTGCAAACCGCGCACGCAGGGGGGGTCGGTGGGCACAGGTGGCTGCCCTTGATGGGCAAGTGGCTGCATATGATGGGCACAGGTGACGGCATTTGATGGGCACAGGTGGCTGCATTTGATGGGCACAAGTGGCTGCATATGATGGGCACAAGTGGCTGCATTTGATGGACACCGGTGGCTGCATATGATGGGCACATGTGGCTGTGTTTGATGGGCACAGTGAGGCTGCAATTTATGGGGGGTTTCAGTATTTTTCAGTTTGTTTGCGCCCCCCCAAAAAATGTTGAGCACCAGCCTCCACTGCTGCCAGCATTGGAGCCCTATAAATCCTGTGTTTGAGTACTCTTCGCAAAGTGTCACAGGGTAACAAAGATTAACAGATGTGGTGATCCACCTTCAGATAGAGCTGCATTAGCAGTAAATAGGACCTAGCAGGATTAAGCAAGATCCACTCACAGAAGGATGGCAGAAGATCTCCCACCATTAGATGCACTTGATATATCTTCCTTCCAGCAATTGGTAGATTGGTCGCTGTCTCAGCGGACTGGATGGCGATGGGAGCAACACAGGCCACAGAATCCTCTAAACAGGATGATGATGATGACTACTGCAGTATTGAAATTCGTCTCTAGATGTCACTGCACTGTTAGCACATCTTCGGAAATCAGGAAAAAAGGGCAGAATAACACACTGGAAACTCCCCTCTCAAGCCTACACCTCCCTTTAGGAGAGTCACTGACAGAATCACAGGCTCCGGCAGTGCCCAGGAGACAAACACAAGGGACACTTTCCTCTGTTTGGTGGCCACATTGCCAGCCTGTGTCTCTCTCCCTGTGTCTTCCTCTCTGTCCTTCTTCTCGTCTGTCCTCCTCGTGGTATCTCTCCAGCCCAAAAAAAAACGGCTTGCCCCTCCAATCACAGCTCTCCTGGACTACTATCCAATCATGTTCTTCCTTGCCTTTGTTGTTAGGGGTGGGCTCCCTTCTTAGCTACAGCAGTAACCAATCCACCTTCAATTCTACAGCTGTACCCAGTAGAGTCTCTCCTCCAGTCTCTGAGATCTATCAGTTTAGCCAGAAAATGCAATGCAATGTTTCATAGAGCAATACCCTGCATATATTACAGAGGCTATATTAAGCCAGTGCTACGCCTCTGTACAGAGCCCTGTGTTGATTGTCAACACAGGGCTCTGGGTTGTAATTGAACACAGTAGATCAGCAGATCCCAGCCATGAATCATTGGCTGGCACTTGCTGACAGACTCCCTCTGTGTACAACGCACTAATTCTAATGCGCACGTTCCTATAGAAATGGCTGTGCATATAAGTGGGTGCTGAAGCAACCACCAGCTGGAAACCGTGTCAAGTCAGAGCAAAAGAATGGTAACAAAAAAATGTTACCAGCCCACCATGGATCTCCAGAGTGGGTCCAAAGCTTTAATCAGTGATCACATTGTTACAGCAGAATGTAATGTTTCTGAGCCATGCAGGACCCCGCAGGATCAGCTACCAGATTAGCTAATAGTTTTCCATTTGTATCCCCTAATTCAAACAATTTGGCAGCCAGACATTGTGCATCAGACTGCACCAAAGAGGCGTAATGGAGCTTAAGCTCCCTCCTTATTTGTGACAGGTCAGAGAATCAGGAGTCAGGAGTCAGATCCTCTGCAAAAGCTACAGAAGCCTCCGACTCAGGCTGCTCCAGTTAAGCGGCCTGTGAGACAAAATCAGAGCGCAAGGCCTTGATAGAGGAGATATATTCACCTCTAGTATGAGCCTTGCACACCTCCCACACCACATCAAGGGAGGTGGAATTAAGCTGCCAAAATTCAGATATTTTAGGAAACACCATTTCCTGAACCTTGGGGTCGCTAATCCAATGTGGTGCCAGTCTCCAACATCCCAATTCACGGCTCTCAAGCTGAAGCTGGAGATGAGTGAAATCTCTGTGGATATTAACCTCAGTGGATTTGCCAGGCATAAAGCCAGTTTGGTCAATATTGATGATAATACTTTCATTATCCTATTGGCCAGAGCTTTGGTGAGGATCTTTACCTTATAGTTCAGTAGTGATATAAGTCTATAGGAAGAGCAGTGCATTAAATCTTTATCAGGTTTGGGCAATAGCACAATATGTGCCTGATACATGCTATCTGGCAGATGTCCAACCTCCAAGCAAGGAGCGAAAAGCTTTTGTAACCTAGGGCCCAATAGGGTCATATGTGCCTTATACCATTTTCCTGGCAGACCATCCGGCCCTTCACCTCTAGTATGAGCCTTGCACACCTCCCACACCACATCAAGGGAGGTGGAATCCTCATTAAGCTGCCAAAATTCAGATAATTTAGGAGACACCATTTCCTGAACCTTGGGGTCGCTAATCCAATGTGGTGAAAGTCTCCAACATCCCGATTCACGGCTCTCACCCAGAGACATCACTATCTCGAAAGGAGAGTGGTCTGAAAGACATGAGAGGTAGGAGGCCACACGAACACAGGAGAGAGCTGAGGCAGATCCAAGTCCAATCCAGCAAGTCTATGCGAGAACCTGATTTATGGGTACTTGAAACATGAGAATAAAGCTTGACCCCCGGATGTTTTCTACGCCAGATTTCCTGCAAGTTGAAGACATCCACCCAGACAGCCAGATCCGGAGGAACAGCTCTGAGTGGGTTAAATGTATCCAAATTATTAACCAGAATAGCATTAAAATCCCCACCCAGAATGAGATGCTGGACCTGGAGAGGGGCCAACCTGGTATAAATCGTGAAGAGGATGGTGGAATCAAACGGGGGGGGGGCATACACATTAGCCAATGCCCATCTCTGTGCATACAATGGCATTAAAATAAGGTATCTACCCCCGGATCAGTAATAACCTGCTCCACTGAGTAAGGCTCCATTCACACTAACGCGTTTTTTGATGCATTTTGCATTTTGCAGAAATGCATGGGAATTTTTTAACATGGGTTCCTATGGAACATGTTCACATCAATGCATTTTTATACCCCTGCGTTTTTGGAAAGGGTCAGGGACTTTTTTCATGCAAAATGCAGCATTTTGCATGTAATAGAATTCAATGGACCAGCATCAAAAACGCAAGTACAGCATTTTTACAGCGTTTTTGCGGCGCTTTTGCCTCGTTTTGTGTTTTTGGCGGGTTTTTTTTGTTTTTTTTTAGACTGTATACAGTCTAAAAAAAACTTTAAAAAAAAACGCAAAACGCGGCAACAACGCTGCAAAAACGCTGTAATAACGCTGCTCAAAAACGCGGCAAGCACCACAAAAAACACTCGGAGCCTTTTTAGGCTCGATTCACATCTATGCATGTTGCTTTTGAGAGTGTTCTGTTTTTTGTGGTGCTTGCCGCGCTTTTGAACAGCGTTTTTACAGCGTTTTTGCAACGTTTTTTGCTGCGTTTTGCGTGAAAAAAGTCCCTGAGCCTTTCCAAAAACGCAGAGGTACAAAAATGCATTGATGTGAACATGTTCCATAGAAACCCATGTTAAAAAATTCCCATGCATATCTGCAAAATGCAAAATGCATCAAAAACGCGTTAGTGTGAATGGAGCCTAAGGGAATTACTTATTCAGGAGGATAGTAACTCATCTAGCGTAAGTGGAGTAAGTGGCATGAAACCTTTGCTTGACCCATTCTCTTTTTGCTACCTGTTAAATTAGTCTCTTGTAAGAATAAAACATGTTGTTTATGAGACTGCAGGAATTTAAAAAGCAAAGGCCTCTTCACCTTGTCATTCAGGCCACGTATATTCCAGGAGATATTCCAACTTTATGTCCATGTTCGTTGTAACAGAACAAAGGAGCTCCGGGAGGGAGAAACACAGGATATACTCCAGTATTGTAGAGATAAAAGAGTGACATAAGACCAATATGTGGTGGCTTGAAAAAAAAAAACAGTAACTAGGAGGAAGGAAGCAGATCAGGAGGAGAAGCAGATTGTTGATCCTGAGCTGGTGTATGGTTAACAGAAATTGAAAAAGGAACTCCCTACTTGGCATTCCCCAACAACTCACCAAGGCAGTTTTAATCCCTAACCAAGAAAAAAAAAAAGATTTGTCTACTGGATTACAGAGTTCTGGGATCCACAACCTCAGTTTATGTCTGAACTGGGACAGCAGACAAAAGGAGGGGAGGGGGCCTAACCCCCAAAAGTTCTGGACAGAAGGTAGTGAACCCTAATGCCCTGTACACACGATAGGATTTTCCGTCGGAAAATGTTCGATGGGAGCTTGTTGTCAGAAATTCCGACCGTGTGTAGGCTCCATCGGACATTTTCCATCGGAATTTCCAACACACAAAATTTGAGATCTGGACCTCAAATTTTCCGATAACAAAATCCATTGCCGGAAATTCCAATCGTGTGTACACAATTCCGACGCACAAAATTCCACGCATATAAGGAATCAAGCAGAAGAGCTGTACTAGCTATTGAACTTCATTTTCTGGGCTCGTTGTACATGTTGTACGTCACCGCGTTCTTGACGTTCGGAATTTCCAACAAGATTTGTGTGACTGTGTGTATGCAAAACAAGTTTGAGCCAACATCCGTTGGAAAAAAAACATGGATTTTGTTGTCATAAAATCCTATCGTGTGTACAGGGCATAACTGTAAATTTCACCTACCAAAGCAGTGGACCTCCTAGATATGAGGAATAATGCGCTGAAACAGGATGGTCCATCCACCCAAATCCAGCATATGGAGGGCCAGCTTACATGCCACAGGGCCATGTATAAGGGACATCCCACAAGGTGGCAGCGTAAGTGAAGAAGGATATCAGGTTAGAGAAATCCGACTGTGTGCCACCATTATAGGAGATCAATACTACTCCACATCTTGTAGCAGAATTAGATGTTCAGAAACCTTGGAACATGAAATAAAGGACCATGGAACAGTAACGATTGCCATGAGAACCAACTGAAGACTTTGCACAAGGATTACCGCGGCGTAAGTAGCCAGGTGTCAGCCTCATCAGGGGATTCAAATAAATTCACTAATCCGCCATATTGAACCTGTAGGCGGCTTGGGTAAAGCATGGAATACTTAATACCCCATTCACGGAGTCATCTTCTGACATCTTGTGACGCCTCTGCAGCTCTGCGAAAAAATCAGGATAAAGATGCACCGCTGTATTCTCCTAGGAAAGGGTGGGATGCTTGTGGGCTAAGATTGTGATCCCGGTCCCTGTCATTAAGGAACCTCACCAGGAAAGGCCTCGGTGGAGTTCCAGGGGTGCCACGACCAGTTGGAACTCTGTGGGCCCTTTCCACCACATAAGTCGGGGGGACCTCGGTTAGGTTTAGAAGGGTCTTAAAGAAGGTCTCTGCAAACTCAGCTGGACGGTCCCCTTCTGCCCCCTCTGGAAGGCCTGGGACTCTGACATTATTTCTTCGAAGGCGGTTTTCTGCATCATCAGATTTAGCCACCAGGGTTTGGATGGTGCGCTGTAATGTGTGAAGGGCATCATCATGCTGGGCAGTGAGATCCTCTGTGGTGGAGATCCGAGATTTGGTCTCAGAGAGTCTACCCCTAATTTTATCCAGGTCTGCCCTGATGAGGTTACTTTCCTCGGCCAGATGGTCAATGCGAACCAGTAAGGATGTTTTACTCTGTTCTATGGCCGTGAAGATGACAATGGTATCACTTGCTGGTCGGGCTACCTGTGGTGGCTGAGCAGCCTCCATTGCTGCCAATAGTGCTCTAAGTTGGTCTAAAATGACGCCTGGACACAGGGTGGGCTGAGTGGGTGCCTTTTTCCCCGCTGACGTGGTCCCTAATTTGTTTCTTGAGGGCATGAATATGGATCCAGGAATATTATAGGCTGAGCTGTAGGGTATTGGAGCTGGCCCTTTAAGGACTTTAACTGTTGAGTGAGGAAAAAATACTTTTTAGCAGTGAGAGCAGCTACAGATGAATGGATGGCCTGCCCAGCACCCCCTATGAGTAAACCAGCCCTATCCAGGGGATGCCACCAGCAGGGATGGAGGAGTAGAGAGAGTGCTGCCACAGCAGATCAGGGAGGATGTGAGAAGCACTGTAGGCCTTAAGATGGCGGCGGGCCTCGAGTATATGGAGCCAGCCTCGGCCAGATTAATGCAGCAGGTCCAGCTGGCTGGGCATGGAAATAATGACTGGTGCTGAAGCAGAGGATGCCAGGGAATAGGTTGAGTAGATGTACAGGCTCACCAGGCCATTCAGCAGCAAGGATGGCGAAGGATTAGAGTAGGATGATCAGAGGCGCAAGTATATGGAGCCAGCCTTGGCCGGATTACTGCAGCAGGATCAGCTGGCTGGGCACGGAAATAATGACTGGATCTGAAGCAAGGGATGCCAGGGATTAGGCAAGAAAGATGTACAGGATGACCAGGCTATTCAGCAGCAAGGCTGGCGAAGGATTAGAGTAGGATGATCGGAGCTCATCGCAAATGCTTCCTCATCGGCTTACATCCGGTCACGGCCCCCCTGTGATGTGTTTTTGATGTTTCGATGAAGCTTCATGTGTGTGTATGGATATCTAATACCTGCCATTTATCCAAAACAAAGCGAAACTAAAGCTGAATTAAAGCCTCTCAAAAGCTGCAGGTGCTTCAAGCGAGCTTTGCCATAGACTTCTATGGAGGCTTTTGAAGACGCTTTGACACACCACTAAAGTGGCATGAGGTATAATTTTTTAAGCAAATCAAAGCAAACGCAAGGTGTAAACAGGACTGTAGGCTAACCATTTTATTTAGTGACAAGGGCTTTGACTGGCATTCAGAAAGCTTTAAGAAAGCCCGTCTGAAGCAGTGCTTTGAAGCAAGCGTAAACTAGCCCTTATGCCGCGTACACACGGTCGGACTTTTCGTCTACAAAAGTCCAACGGACGCTGACGGACTAAAGCTGGCTGGTAATCCGATCGTGTGTGGGCTTCTCCGGACTTTCAACTGACTTTTTTAGCCTCAAATCCGACGGACTTTAGATTTGAAACATGCTTCAAATCTTTACGTCGTAACTACGATGGACCCCGAAGTCCGCTCGTCTGTATGCTAGTCCGACGGACAAAAAAACGACGCATGCTCATAAGCAAAAACTAAACGGAAGCACTCGGTCTAGTAAAACTAGTGTTCGTATTGTAGGTAGCACATTCATCACGCTGCCAAATCTGTGATCGTTGAATGCAGCGCATTTTATTTCTTCTTTACGAATGCTCTAAAGAACGAAGGTGTTTTGCTGTTCATAATCAGAGTTCTCCCAAACTGATTTCTGGATTCTTTTTCTCTTTGATCTCATGAATGATATAGTATGCATTTTAAAAACAATGTTTCCATACTAATAATACTTTTTCCCCTTTTTTTTTTTTTTTAGGTTTGTAAAGTTACCACAAAGAACCCATTATTCTATTTTTTTTTTATAGTGATTATTTTTTAGTTTTTAGATAAAGTTAACCCAAAGCACCGTTTTTGGTTATGTAAATTTTTTTATTTTCAAGACTTACCACTTGAACATTATTAACATTAGTAATGTATTTTTGGTGTGTTTTTTTCAAACTCAATGAGATTGTTGTCCCTTGTTAATTTAACATTGTGTGTAAAATCAATGATTTAAAAGAAAACACATAAAGTCTTTTGCTAAACTCAAAAAAGATCCATTTATTCATGGTCAAAATAAAATAAAGAGGAAGTCAACGCTGGCAAAAGTCGGTGTACAAGAAAATTGGGATCTTGCGGAGTCCATATAAGAGGGAGCACAATCTGGTCCAAGAATCCCAGAGATCAACAGCACCAGCAGATGATCTAGATGTCCCCAGACTGTGGTCCTACAACAGCCTGCGTCTTCTGTCAGACCAGACTGAACCCAGGTCATCACTTTCTTCTCTTCCCTGCAGCCTTTCCTCCATGCTGCCCTGCAGCCTTCCCTGTAGCCTTCTTTGGAGGCTGTGGCTGTGGTGTTTCAGTTGTGGCAGGAGGAGGAGGAGGAGGAGGAGGAGGGGGGGCTGCCTCATGTAGTTGGGTGTTTTGTGTTAGCGTGCCCTGCAGCCCCTTATGGATTGTTTCCCCAAATAGGCGCTCACAAATGAGGCGCTGCTCCCAATCCATCTGAAGAAGCCTGCTGGCTAAGTAGCAGCCATAGGATTCTTCCGCTTCGGGGGGGCTCCTTAAAAAACGGGTGGCCTCTTGCATGAGGCGCAGGGATGCGTCCTGTGTGACCATCCCCTTCCTGGCCCTTTTTTTGGGAAGGTGGAGGGGAGGCACTTGGGATTCGGTCAGGCTCCTACTGGGCCCAGCCACCTCACTTGGCCCAGCCACCTCACTTGGCCCAGCCACCTCACTGGGAGCAGCCACCTCACTGGGAGCAGCCACCTCCTGCCTGACACTGGGCCCAGCCTCCTCCAGGATGATGGTGAATCCGGCCTCCTCCAGGCTGTCCATGGGCCCGGTCTCCTCCTGCCTGCCACTTTCCCCACATTCCTCCTGGATGGACTCATCCTGTGTATAAAAAAAGGACAATAGTTTTAGTATATTTTTTTGGGTTCATCAATGACACACAGTTTGCTTCTCATGAATAGCAAATTCAATGTGAATACATCTCTTTAATAAAAGAGTCTAATCAGACACCCTAATTATTTCAAGCAGGTGCCAAACATATTTAGCCACTACTGTCAATTGATATGTATACACAATTTTGAGTGCAAAATTATTTTAGACAATTATAACATCCAGTTAACATCATTAATATTAGTACAGTAAATATTTGTTAAAATAATTTACCTGACTCCAGATGGTCATATCTGGTTCATCCAGGATGGAAGACCCAGCTTGCTCCTCATCAGCCTCTGCTGGGGTGGAGGGAAGGGTGGAGGGAAGGGTGGAGGGAAGGGTTGAAAGTGATGGCCTGGCTTCATTCTGGTCATCAAGAAAACGGAGTTGATTGTAGTACCACAGCCTGGGTACATAAACATCATCTGCTGATGCTCCTGATCTCCTTGATTCCTGGATCTTCTTATGCTCCCTCTTATACATGTTCCTCAAGACCCCAATTTTCTTGAGCAATGTCTCCATTGTTGCTTCCGGGATAGTCGCCTGGACAAAGGACAGAAGTCTCTCCAGCGTTGACTTCCTCACATGCTTTGCATAATACTGAGGGTGTTTCACCTCCCACAAATTCCTCATCTCTCGATATTTAGAAATAAAAGCTGTAAGGAACTCTGGATCCTTAAATAGGGGATTCATTATATCTGGAAAAGATGAAGTCACAAGACAAAAAACACTTTTATTATAGGTTTCTGCTAACCCCTCATCATCTTCTCCCTATGTAGGCCTCATCAATCTATCAAGCCATATAGGCCGCTTGCTACAAAGTCAGGACCATAAAACCCAAAAAAAAAATATATCTAAAATTACCTTCGTTTTGTAACGTCCTGGTCCACTATCACCTACGCACAGAACGTACGTACGACACGTGCGCAAGGGCCCTCTTTACACACTACGCATGTGTGAAACTCCGCCTGCGTCGCCCGCCCCTGACGTTCGAAATTAACTCATGTTCTCCGCCCCCTAATTCGACGCACAGAACGTACGTACGACACGTGCGCAAGGGCCCTCTTTACACACTACGCATGTGTGAAACTCCGCCTGCGTCGCCCGCCCCTGACGTTCGAAATTAACTCATGTTCTCCGCCCCCTAATTCGACGCACAGAACGTACGTACGACACGTGCGCAAGGGCCCTCTTTACACACTACGCATGTGTGAAACTCCGCCTGCGTCGCCCGCCCCTGACGTTCGATTTTAACTCATGTTCTCCGCCCATTTTTTGTTACGGCGCGTAGTGGAGTAAATAATGGCGGAGACACCTGACATGTTGACGACCTCAGGTAGTGGAGACAGCCCGGAGGCTGGAACGTCAACAAAATCTGTGAGGCCTAGATTTAAGGCCTCTAATATGAGTTTTAAAGAGATGGTGGAGATGGTGGCCATTCTTCACACTTTGCAGGCATCTTTTGGGGTCCAGCGCTCCAAGGATCAACTTCGAAAAAGATGGTCTGACCTGAAACTCAGGGAGCCGGATCAATACAGACGTATCCGGAAAGTTCTTAAAAAAAGTAAGTACTTGTCGTGTTTTTCTCTTGTGTTTATTACCTTGTATACTGCTCCATGTGCTTTTCCTTCCTATACGATTTTTTTGTTCATCGTTTTAAACGATCTTTTAATAAACCTCGTTACATATCTATAGATAGATCTATCTATATATATATATATATATATATATATATATATATATATATATATATATATATATATATTTATATATATATATATATATATATATATATATTATATAGATATAGATATATAGATATAGATAGATATAGATATATAGATATATATAGATAAAGATATATATATATATATATATATAGATATAGATATAGATATATATATATAGATATATAGAGATATATATAGAGAGAGATATATATATATATAGAGAGAGAGAAATATATAGAGAGAGAGAAATATAGAGATAGGTAGATAGATAGATATAGAAATGTAAAACATTCTTTTTGAATATTTTAAGTTATCTTTTTTTTTTTCTTTACATGTAGTTAGATATTTATAGATTTTGTTCCAGATAGAGAGAGAGAGAGAGAGAGAGAGATCAAAAGATTATTAACTATATTTTGAGATATTGATATCTAGATATCTATCTATCCGATATGTCTTTATAATTTTAAATATTGAGGTAAAATAGGAACTCTACACAAACCACTTCACTACAAATGTTGGAAAATTACTATGTACTAAAATATCTGTGTGCTAAGTAGATTAAATAATTTTTTGTTTCACATAGGGGAAAAATCACTCAGCCAAAAAGAAGACAGTCCACCCCAAGCCAAACATGATTGGGAAATCAGCCCAAGCCCCACTGAGGATGTGGAGGAAGGAGAGGTGGGCGACATGGGCACCCCACCAGGTGAGTGTCTGACACACCAGCTTACGGTAATCTATGCATGGCTGCCTTTTGTTTAATGTAATTTTTCGACTCTATTTTAGGGGATCTTGTTGTGCTTGATTCAAGCAACAGCGCCACCCCCGAGGATGTGGAGGAATTATGCTACATGGGCACCCCACCAGGTCAGTGTCTGAGACAACAGCTTTATTATGGTAAGGTAAACTATGTATGTGTGCATATTTCTAAAGACATTTTTTGGTTTCATTCCATTTTAGGTACAAGAAGTGACTATTTCACCTCAGAAAGTGCCCAACGGCTAATTGGTCAAATAATGGCCTGGAATAAGGACATGGATGAAATGCGTAATCGGCTGGATCGTATGCAGCAGGAAATGAAGGACATGATTGATGTTTTGGGTAGAATATAAATGCCCTTTTTGAAACCCCAAAACATCAATCATGTCCTTCATTTCCTGTTTTGCTGACCCCATTCTGGGCCTTTTCTTTATTTTTTTGGCTGAACATAAATGGTTGTTTAACCTAATTTAAAAAAGGAGGGCTGTTTCTCGAAAATACATAAAAAATCCACAAAAAAATAAAACTTGATTTTCTCAAAAACCAAAAAAAAAAAAAAAAACTTGATTTTAAAAAACCAAAAAAAATAAAACTTGATTTTAAAAAAACAAAAAAAATAACAAAACTTGATTTTCAAAAAAACAAAAAAAATAACAAAACTTGATTTTAAAAAACCAAAAAAAAAAAAAAAAACTTGATTTTAAAAAAACAAAAAAAATAAAACTTGATTTTAAAAAAACAAAAAAAATAACAAAACTTGATTTTCAAAAAAACAAAAAAAATAACAAAACTTGATTTTAAAAAACCAAAAAAAAAAAAAAAAAAAAAAAGCCTGTTTGCGAAAATCAAAAAGCCAAAAATATTTTTTTGTGGATTAGGTAGAAATATTTAAATATAATTATATTTTTCTACATTATTAAGATATCATTATATTTTTGTCTATGAACATTTTATACTAAATGCAGAACTGAATGCATAACAACCATTAATAAAAACATCTCCTTCTAGGAATTAAATAAATGTGTGGTTTGTTATTTCAAGGCTCAGTATCAGTTTGGTTATAATTGTAAAAAAGTTGTTTACAGTGGCAATGGAGCTTATTTAGACATTTAAAATTAAAATACAGTTGGCACTACAACTGCTCGACCATAACCTAGGAGACAGCCCAAAAGAAAGGCAAGCAATAAATATAATGCAAGATTTCATCAATATTTTTTTATTGTAAAAAATTAAATATCCTGGCCCATTGCAATGGCCCCCCTACCCATAAAATAATTAACATATTGCTGTCTAACTTGACGGGCACTTTGGGGGGCCAAGCCAGTACGGACAGTATCCAGGCCCGTAAGGTTGGCATCTATTTGTCCGGCCTCAGGCCCAACTGTGCCTATATAATTCTGAGAATGTTTGTTTAAAAAGTTGTGCAGAATGCAGCACGATAAAATGATAAAATTAAGTTTGTATTCCGCCAAATTAATGGCTGTTTGAAACAGGCGGAACCGGCTGGCCAGAATTCCAAACGTATTCTCAACCACTCTTCTAGCTCTGGCCAGCCGGAAATTAAAAACCCTCCTCTCCGGGGTGAGGGTTCTTTGGGGGAATGGCCTCATGAGGTGCTTGCTGAGAGCAAAGGCTTCATCGGCAATGAAGACAAAGGGGAGTCCTTCCACGTTATCCGCATCAGGTGGCAATCCCAGGCCACCACTCTGGAGACGCTGGCAGAACTCCGTCTGGGCAAATACTCCTCCATCCGACATCCGGCCATTCTTCCCCACGTCCACATATAAAAAATCATAGTGTGCCGACACCACCGCCATTAAAACAATACTGTGGAACCCCTTATAATTAAAATAGTATGACCCCAAATGGGGTGGTGGCACAATGTGGACATGTTTCCCATCTATAGCCCCTCCACAATTGGGAAAGTCCCAACGGCTGGCAAAATGGGATGCCACAGTCTGCCATTCCTGTGGCGTTGAAGGAAACTGGGGAATCAAACAAGAAAACCAAAATCAATTAATTTGGAAGCTAACATTGCAAGAAAATTAGACAATTAAAAACATTATTCCCCAGCATCAGTATAACATTCAATAATTTAATTCTTCTGGAATAACTAATATGGAAAGGCACACTTATCAGATTGCTCACCCCCTCTGATGGAACATTGATTACATTTTAGGGGGTTGTGAAATCCCTAAAAAAGATTACTTTTAGGACACGCAGGAATTTAGGGACTAAAAAGGCTACAAGACTGCAGTTGTCGCACTCTGCAGGTGCAGTTGCTAACCAGCTTACAGTAAATGAGGTAATGTAAAAAGGCATTCATGTTGCAAGGAGTACACAATCACATGCAAGGGCAATTAATGAAAACACTTTGAGGCTTGCATATGATTTGATGATGGAAATCAGCAGAGCTTCTGCTCATTTACTAAAGCACTGGAACAAATGCACCTGTAGAGTGCACATGCATTTTGCAAAGTGCAACATATATTTGCTTTAGACAAATCAACACCACAGAACATTCAAGCTAATTTTTACGAGGGTGGGGGGGGGGGTTGTGAAATCTAGATAATTGCTATTTAGCAGCACACTATTTGGAGTGAGTTTAGGGGGGGGGGGGGAGGGGGTTGGGAAATCTAGCTAATTGCTAATTATAAGCACACTAAATACACTCAAACAAAATACATTCAAAATGAGTAGACTAGGTGGATATGTTCCCATCACTTCATGCTGGGGAGGTTATTGAAGGAAAATATACATGCATGACAAAAAATAACTGGAAAAAAATCCAGCATGTGTGAGGATAAAAAGGGGACATTCACACTATATTGCAATGATGGTAAGTAGTGTTTGAAGCAAGAAATACATTACATTATCAAAGATTACATAAAAGAACATGTGATGCTAATAAAAGAAAAATATCTTACCTTAATATAGTCCTTCTGCAGGACCTGGATGATGGCAGAACAGGTCTCTGGGATAATGATCCCCAGAGCCTGGGGGGAGATGCCTGTCGAGAACTTAAGGTCCTGCAGGCTTCTCCCTGTGGCCAAATACCGCAAGGTAGCGACCAGCCTCTGCTCCGGAGTGATGGCTTGCCTCATGCAGGTATCCTGCCTGCTGATATAGGGGGTCAGCAAAGCCAACAAACGGTCAAAAACGGGGTCCGTCATCCGGAGAAAGTTCCTGAAATCCTCAGGATTATTCTCACGGATCTCACGGAGCAAAGGCATGTGACAGAACTGGTCACGCTGAAGCAACCAATTCTTGGTCCATGAACTCCTCCTCGCCCTGTTCATGGACTGGTCTTGGGCTGAAGAATAAACTACAGCACCAAGCACATACAATGCACGAGCTCGACGACGAGTACGTACAGGTAACATGGTTTCAAAACGGTCGGCTGGTCAGAACGCACTAAACAGAACGCACTGAAGAACAGCAAGGCCTGTGAAGAACGACCTGAAAATCAGGAACGAGCGGCCAATAAAACAAAGATTTCTCAATGCCAACTGACCAAACGCACTGAAAAGCAGATACAAACCTCACAAGCACAGACTGAACAACAGTTAAAACGAACTGAAAAATACGAGTCTCACAAGCGCGAATCGTCTCTCACCAAACTTCTACTAACACGAGATAAACACGAGATTAGCAGAAGGAGCCCAAAGGGTGTCGTACGGGCTATTGAACTTCCGTTTTATAGTCTCGTCGGACTTGGTGTACGTCACCGCGTACTAGGCTGTCGTACTTTTGTGTGGTCGTGTGTAGGCAAGTCCGTTCGTAAGAAAGTCTGCCGCAAGTCCGCCGAAGGTACGTCGGAAGTATGTCGGACAGGCTGTCGGACTTTTGTAGACGAAAAGTCCGACCGTGTGTACGCGGCAAAAGTCCTGGTTCACATTGATGCTACTTTGAAATCGTGCCACTTCACTTGAAGTAGCACAATTTCAAAGTAGCAAGGTCAGCATGATTTCAACTGCTACTTGATAGACATCTGTGTGGCTTCATGCACAGGTGTCTATTGAAGTCGCACCTGAAATTGGCAAAAGTAGTGCAGGAACTACTTTTGCAAATCGGTGCGGCGCCGCAAGATCGGTGTCACACTGATTGGAACAGTGCCATTGCCTCCAATAGGCTGCGATTTGTCATGCTATTTGAGAGATCGCTCCAATGTGAACCTAGGCTTAAAATAACTTTTACTCTCAATAAAAACATTACTGTGCTCGCATTGCAGTGCTCTGTGCAGGCAAAGCAGAGTAATAACCACACCCCAAAGCACAAGTGTCCATAAACAGACTTGTAGGACACATTCATACTTAAATTGGTCTGAGAATGTGTAGATGTGAGAATCCCAGCAAGGGGCCCTGGTGATTACCTGTAGGTGCAGCCCCATTGAAAGCAATGGGAGGCTGTTGGTTCCCAAAGCTAATTGTGGGCACTCACATGTAATTTCTATGCAGTGGCTAATCACTCTCAGGTGATTGCTACATAGTGATTACATGCAAATAACTGTGATGAGCTGTTGGAGCCAGCAGCCTCCCATTGCTTTTAATTGGGCTGCCTCCCACGGCTAATCGGGGTTCCTGAATAAATATGCTGTCAGGCCAATATGCAAGTGTGAATGTAACTGTATTTGAGGCAGTAACGGGTGTGCCTGGCTAGGTCTGTTATTGAGTGTTAACACACTGAGGCAGTTTTCAGACGTTTTAGCGCTAGAAATAGCCTCTGAATAGCGCCTGAAAATCGCCTCCCATTCATTTCAGTGTGTCTTTTCACAGTAGGGCAGTGCGCTTGCGGGATGTTAGGAAAAGTCCTGCAAGCAGCATCTTTGGGGTGGTTTGGGAGCACTGTATTTAGCGCTCTCAAAACACCCTGCTCAATGAAATGAATGCCCATTGAAAAGTGCTTCGGAAACGCCGTAACACCGGTACTTTTAAACCCCTTCTTTGGGGTTAAAAGCTCCCCGCTGGTAGCAGAGAAGTGCCGCTTTAACAGTGCTAAAGCGCTGCTAAAACAAGCGACACTTTAGCGCTAACGGGGTCGCGGCCCCAGTGTGAAAGGGGCCTAAGTGCAATGGGTGTAATATTGATGCCTTTTCGACTACATATTTAGATACCCTGAACACATGCACAAACAGGAAAGTAAAGGTAAGACTATGAAATAAGAAATTGTAAGTGCAATAGGGTTGATTAAAAAAAAGAATAGAGAGTGTACAGTTTGTAAAGTGCAATAATTCTTAGCTTTGAAAAATGAAAAGTCACTTAGCATAGTAACTGAGGGGAGCCTGTGTTCACTCATCATGTCCAAGCAAAAGTGTTGTTTTTTTTATTTGCCTTGCACATGCATGGTGATAAAGGAATGAACCTGATTATAAATTAAATATAAAAATAGGCCTGAGTAAAGCTGGCCATAAATAGTTCAGCCGGCCAAGATTCAAACCATGCATGAGCAGGCTAATTGTACCCAAGTTGAACGATCAAACAATGTGGGTACAAGCAGACTTTTGGATTTTTCATGAGATTATTGCCAGCAGCTATAGCTGCTAGCAATAATTACTGTGTGTTATCCCAGCTGGGACCGCTCCCCCTGCCCCCCCCCCCCCCGCTAGGAAAACACAATAGCTCCACGGGAGGGATTCCCCCATCAACACTGACTGTGTTGATGAGGGAATCAAGCGATTTTCTTTCCTGCAACCGATGGTTGCAAGGAAGAAAAACGCTACTTCTATGGCCGGCTTTAATCAATAGTTCACTCTGTGTCATGAACTCTCCAAGACCTTTTGAGGTAGTTAAGGCAGGAAAGTTATAATATTTTATGACATGGCCATCTGGTAGAATATGTCAAAGGGTATCCTGTACATTGCTTGTGGAATATCTATAGTGTGACATGCCATATTTGGCAATCTACACCAAATTAGTTATGCTAACAAAGCTTTCTAATCTCTGTAAACACTGTTGACCAATCATGTATGTGCTTTCTACATTGTATAAATGGTTCTGTAAGATAACACCTTTTGGGACTTCACCCCTGGAGAAAAAAAAGGTATGTATCAATAAGACCGGGTTCACACTGGTAGGACACGACAGTCGTACCACTTTGGATCAGACTTTGCCCTGCGACTTGAAGTTCGACATGCATCCGACTTCAATGAACAGGGATTTAACTTTGATCCTCGACAATACCAGGCACTGTGTCTGGTATGAATCTTTAGGGGGAACTCCTGTAAAAAAAAATGGCATGGGTTCCCCCCTTCAAGAGCATACCAGGCCCTTTGGTCTGGTATGGATTTTCAGGGGAACCCCCACGCTGAAAAAATGCCGCTGGGCCCCCCCCCAGATACCATATCAGACCCTTATCCGAGCACACAGCCTGGCAGGTCAGGAAAGTTGGTGGGGACGAGCGAGTGCCCCACCCTCCTGAACCGTACCAGGCCGCATGCCCTCAACATGGGGGGGGTGTTCCCCCCACCCCAAAGCACCCTGTCCCCATGTTGATGAGGACAAGGGGCCTCTTCTCAACAACCCTGGCCGTTGGTTGTCGGGGTCTGCGGGCGGGGGGGGCCCCAGATCCTGGCCCCCCACCCTATGTGAATGAGTCTGGAGTACATTGTACCCCTACCTATTCACCTAAAAAAAAAATGTCAAAAACAAAACACATTACACATATTTTTAAAGTAATTTATTAAGGCAGCTCTGTCATCTCTTCCGATCTCTTCTCCCCTCTCCGTCCCTTCTGCCTCCTCCGCTGACGTATTCTGCTTCTTCCGGTTTTTCTCCCCTCTCCGTGTCTTCTCCTCTCTCTGCTGAAGTCTTCTAGCCCTCTCCGGTTCTTCTCCCTGTGTCCACTGTCTTCTGCCTATGCTGGGTCTTTTCCACTATCTTCTCGCTCTTTTGCTGGGTCTTCTCCGCTGTCTTCTCCCTCTGTTCTTCTTCTGATGTTGACTCGACGCTCTCTCCCGCTCTAATGCTGGGTGTGCGGTGTGTCACTACTTATATTGGCATAGGGCGAGGTCACTGGGTGTTGTCACCTGGAGGCCCCACCACTTATGATGTCACTGCCCGTGGCATGATGGGGCAGTGACGTCATAAGGGGTGGGCTTCCGGTGACCCCACCCCATGCCAATATAAGTAGTGGCACACTGCACACCCAGCATTAGAGCGGGAGAAGACCCGAAGAGGGGATAAGAACTTGCAGAGGCAGAAAATGTCAGCAGAGGTGGCGAGAGGGGAGAAGAGATCGAAAGAGACGATGGAGCTGCCTTAATAAATTACTTTAAAAATATGTGTGATGTGTTTTGTTTTTGACATTTTTTAAGGTGAATGGGTAGGGGTACAATGTACCCCATACTCATTCACATAGGGTGGGGGGTTGGAATCTTGGGGCCCCCTTGTTAAAGGGGGCTTCCAGATTCCGATTAAGCCCCCTGCCCACAGACCCCAACAGCCAATGGCCAGGGTTGGTGGGAAGAGGCCCTTGTCCTCATCAACATTGGGACAAGGTGCTTTGGGGTGGGGGCCCACCCTGCCCCAAAGCACCCACGTCCATGTCGAGGGCATGCAGCCTGGTACGGTTCAGGAGGGGGCGCCCCCCCTTTCCTTACCTGCCACGCAGTGTGCTCGAATAAGGGTCTGGTATGGATTTTGGGGGGGACCTCAACACCGTTTGTTCAACGTGGGGGTTCTCCTGAAAATCCATACCAGTCCAAAGGGCCTGGTATGCTCTTGGAGGGGGAACCCATGCCGTTTTTTTTTTTTAATTTGGCGTGGAGTTCCCCATCAAGATCCTCAGACCACAAGTCGCATGCCAAAGTCGGGTCAGTTAAGACGGCGATTCGACTTTGATCCGACTTCAGTGATAATCAATGGGCTGAAGTAGGATAAAAGTCGGACCAAAGTAGTACAGGGAGCATTTTCAAAGTCAGACCAGTTAAGATGGCTCCCATAGGGAAACATTGATTTTCACACATCATGCGAAATGAGCTCTCAATGTTGAAGCGTTTGTCGTACCAGTGTGAACCCAGCCTAAACATCTTTCTGTTCACCATAAGACAGGTGGTCTTAACTGAATTCCATAATGATGGGTATTCATCTTTATTAATCTAAGTAAACATACACTTTGCAAAGTAAACAGCTTCTACTCCTGCAGTAAATCCACTCCACCAGCTTCACATCTATTTCTGTCACTCCAATTGGGCTTTACATATTATAAAATACTTCTACAGGACAGAAATGAAAATTGTTTTTATTTTGTCTATCATTTTAACTCATCAGCAGTGGCGGCTGGTGATTTTTTTTCTTTGGGGGGGTGGCAAACAACCCCCCGGGCGCCGGTGGAGCGGCACTAGCACGACTGCCAGCTACCCCCCCGCGTGGCGCGGCATGGCACAGCACTTACACCTCCCGCCACCACCCGCTGTCATTACCGTGGATGCGGGTCAGAGCTGCTGTGGCCATCTCCCAGCATGGCGGGCTCCGGTGTCCCCTCCTGGAGTACTCTCCTCTCTTCTTCTCCCGCACTAGGCATCCAATAGGATCGCTTGATGTTTTGGCCAGTCAGGGAATGGGTTTCACACCGGCTTCCTGATTGGCTGGGAGGAGGATCAGTGTTGCAACAGCGAATATTCATTCGCTGTTGCAACACACCTGGGTGGGCTCAGGACACATGCTCTGCGACCTGAGATAACCCACGCTATTTTGAAGACTATTAGAGCCTATGGCTTTAATCAAGTGCTTAAAAAATACCCCTGGCCGTTGTAATTCATGTGCCCCGGAAGGGGCCAGACACATGAATAAGGGGCAGCCGCGGCGGCCGTGGATAGATTCATGCTATGCATGAATCTATCCACTGTATATAGGTGGTGGAGAGGAGAGAGCAGGGCAGCACCCAGGCACCCCTAAAGGACGGGCTACCACTGCTCATCAGTATGGCAACTCTCAGAAAGCAGAGCTTTTACTAAACTATAAAGATACATTTGCACTTGCCTGCACGGTAAAACGCTAGTGTAAGCACATCTCATTGTTTATTTGTTTTTTTATTTATTTTGTTAGCTTTTTTTGAAGTGTGACATTTCGTTCTTGTCTCTGCACAGCAGCACAGTGAAATGCACTGCTCTGCAGTGACATGCGGTGACATCCAGTAGACTATGGAAAAATACAGATGCTGCATTTTTATGGACTGCGTCACACCACTCTGCACAACAGACTGATGTTGTTGTGATGTGAACGGGGCACATAGAAAGCACTTTTTTTTCCATGTGTCCTAGCGGTGATCTGCATTCCAGTGCAATAAAATGCAGTTCACTGCACATAAAATGTAATTAAACACAGAAATCACTCTATTTTCTTGCCAACCCTTCCCTTAAGCTTTGAATATGCAAGATATGTGTAACCAGTTTTACAATATACTGTATATGCCCAAAATGAAAATTTTAGAGAAGAGACTATGTCACAGTAAAACAAGTTTTGACATGCAGCAGTTCCCTGAATAAAAGTAACATGTTTCACCCATAGTGTCAGTGTTCAGATAAATATTAGAATATAAAACTAATACAACCTGTAGTTTTTGGATTATTCAAAATTGGAATTGTTCTTCATTATGGTTCGAGCTTTACAGCTGTAGAGTCATACAACGGCAGGATGGATTTAAAAGGCACAAGCAGTTTCTGTGTTGTTTCGGCCCGCTCCACAACCCAGGGATCTTCTTCATCTGTGATGTATTCACTTTAAAACACTAAACAATGAAAGATTAGTTAAGAGCTTTTTTATAAAAGTTTATTCTAGGAAGTGTTTTGTTTGTTGGCAAAAGTAAAACGATCTGCTGTCAACGTGTCTGGTTTATCTTGGTTGACTTGTGAGCATATTGTTCTTTTAGCAAAAAACATTTTTAGAATTATTTCTCCACTGGGAGAACTGAAACTCAAATATAAGGGCAATGAGGGCATTCTGGATATCAAAGTGCCAAGATTCAGCTCTAAAGAATAACTAAAAAGAAAGAAAATCTTTGATTTATAATACAGTTTTAGTGTGATGGCATATGATATATTCAGGATACTGCTTGTACGGTATGTTGTCAAATGACAATCCTGAAAATAGCTATTCACTTTAAAACAGTGGTGGTCAGCTTATTTGATACAGGGTATCTCAAGGGCAGCTTGCGATCCTATCAAAGGGCAGATCATGGGGACGTGGTTTGGACATGGCCGAGTAGAGAGACACGCGAACAGAGCCCTGACCATTTCCTCCAGCGATCTAGCTATTAATGCAATTACCAGTGCAGCAGCTATACCCTACGGTATGAACGACTTAAAGAAGTAGAAGAAGTGTACACAGAAAGCAACCGCTCAACCTGAGATCCAAGAATTTTTTCCGTGCATGCGGGCTTCTATATCCCGGGTTCTAGCAACAGAGACACAAGGCGCATCTTGTATGGATTCAGCAATAATGGCATATAACACCTCACTTACCCCTCCAGACGTGCCAGGATCTCCTCCGGGTCTGTTGGAATCTATGGATGACCAGCGGCGCAGCCTTCCAGAGCAGCTGAATTCTCCATCTTCCGTGCGGGGAGACCCTAAACTCAGGGCTCTCCTGCAGGCTCTGCCGACACGAATGGATATGGAGGCATTGGTCTCTCGCCTTAGTGAGGGACACCCCAGAGACATACAGCTGGTCCCAAAGGAGGTACATTCATTTTCAGAGATTTACTACAGGAGAGACATCCAGGGCCTCGCTGAAAAATCGTATCTCCCAACTGGAAAAGGTACAGAGCTCACAAGCATCTCATGTGTCCTCTTTACAACTCCATTTTGAAGAACTCGAGGAACGGAGCCAGTGTAATAATTTGTGGTTTAGGGGTATCCCTGAGGTTATAGGACAGGAACTATTACAATCTAAGGTTCTGGCAATATGCCAGCAGCTGGCTATTCCTGTTTTTCCTCAAGATTTGGAGTTCGATAGAATACATAGAGCCCTTGGTCCTCGCCCAGCAGATTTGAAAAGACATAGAGATGTCATATGCCGGCGAAAATTTTACTTGATCTATCTTGGGCTACTCTGCAACGAAGGGCGCTTTTATGCCCACTTTTGGTCAGGCAGTCAGGAGCTACATATCGGTGGGGTTACCCTATTTTCTTAACGATAAGGAAAGGATCATCTTCATTTGCTCTGTCCTGTCCTGCTGATCTCCCGGATCTGTTTACCTTTTTGGGGACAGAAGCCTTTTCGATCTCAAACCGGCTGCAACCTATGATGAAGTCATATTGATGAACTGAATCTTTTCCTATAACAGCTGACCCCTCTCTCCAGACAGTTGAGAGGGGGGATCGTGGATCTTGCAATGCTTCCCAAATGGGAGACTGTGAGTCCTAATCTGGCAGAGGATCATTTTTTTTTTCTCTCATAGATGGCAGCAAATTGAAAAGTAATCCTCTTTTTTTTTTTTCCCTTTTCTCTCCTCCCGCTAGGATTGACTCTTTTTTTGTTTGTCCACCAGTGACTTATAGGCTACATGGATTTTATATGCACTATTGTGTGTAAATGTCTTCTCTGGGTTACATAAACATTTTTTTTTCTTGTTAAAATATAATTTTTATAAATAAGTTTTATAAAGTTGCACTTTATTGCATGATTATACAAATGGATGGAGAAATACGGTTCAGAGGTTAGCTTTCAGGCTATTTCCAACCACTTCCCCATATAGGCTGGCACTCACGTGAACCTAAGTGTTCAGAAGTGGTGCTTTTTTTAGGGGTAAAACATTCTCCTCTTTCCCCCTCCATTTGTGTCTCCCGTACCTTCCCAGAGGAGATGGAGGGGGTGTGCGTGGTCAGAGAAACGGAGGATGCTTCTTAACGATTTCATGAGCTCCTGTACTGATGTGGCGTTTGTGCAAGAAACTCATTTTAAGGCGGGTGGACTTCCCTTCCTCCAGAACAGATTTTTCCCTGTGTATATCATGGCTCCAATCAAGAAGCAAAATCTAAAGGAGCTTCCATTCTGATCTCTAGTCGTATTTATTGGTCCCTTATAGATAGATGCTCTGATATAAGTGGCTGTTATCTTTTTCTTAAAGGCCATATTGGCGGCACTAAGGTGTTGTTAGCTACTAATATATGCACTAAATCTACATCAAGATTCTTTTCTTGGTAAAGTTCTTTCAAAGCTAGTGGAGTTTGCAGAAGGTAAATTGATCCTGGGTGGGGATTTTAATGTTCCATTGGACCCTAGAGTAGTCACTTCTTTGGGTATTTCCTCTGTCTCTATTGGTCTAAGGAAACGCATTATGCGGACGTTACATGATTTGCAGTTGGTTGACGCTTGGTGTACTCTGCATGCAGGTGAGAGAGACTATACTTTTTTTTCTAATCCTCATCAACTATACTCTCGTATTGATCTTTTCTTGATCCCCCACACTTATTACTTGCCTTAGTCCTGGATATCTCTATAGTTCATATAACTTGGTCGGATCATGCCCCAGTTATGCTTTGTTTTTTTTCTGTCTAGCTCAACTTACTCCCCTAACTGGCGTTGACGGTTGAAGGAAAGTTTACTGAAGACTCCTGAAATTCGGGACGATTTGGTCAAAGAGCTTACAGCGTACTTTCAGACAAACGACACTCCGGGAAGTGATCTGGGCATGATATGGGAGGCACATAAGCCAGTAATGTGGGGGTTCCTTATCAAACATGGATCCCCTGTGAAAAAGGCCCAAGAAGCACAAATAAAAAAAATTGCTTGAGGATATCCAGGCTCTTAAATTACAACATAAGGACACTTGCACTCTCTTTGGGGAATGAACTTGCCCATTTGAGACGACAGATATCGGGCCTTCTTCGTTTTAAAGCTAAAGCAGCAATCCAATCAGGCAGGAAGTCATCATACAAATTTGGGGATAAATGTAGTAAATTGTTGGCTAGAAAACTTAGGGAACAACATAAGGTTTTGTATATACCCCACATCAAGGGGAGTAAGGGACAAATACTTTCCTTGCTGAAAGATATTGTTCAGGCGTTTGGGGAATATTATTCCTCTTTATATAATCTGACATTGTCTTCCCCATCCCCATCGTCCCTGGAAGCATATCTCTCTTTTGCACACCTTTCTCGTTTGCCTTCCCTGGTTCATTGCAATCTAGAAGCCCCTATTACTATAGAGGAATTACAAACAGTAGTAAAGACGGTTAAATCTGGGAAGGCATCTGGCCCTGATGGATTTACCAGACAGTATTATAAAAACTTTTTCCAATTGCTAGGTCTGTACATGATCAAAGTATTCAATGCTCTGGGACAGACGACTACATTTCCTCCGGATGCACTTTTGGTACATATTTCAGTTATTCTGAAAGGAAGGAAAGACCGTCGGACTGTGGTAGTTATTGGCCAATCTCTACTTAACGTGAACTTAAAGCTTTTCACTAAATTATTGGCCTCTCTCCTTCAATCTCAGCTCTCCCAGTTTGATCCATTTAGATCAGGTAGGTTTTATTCCATCTCATGAAGCTTTTTCCCATGTTTAAATGAAAAGCTAAAGGGCCCATTTGGGTACATTATCGTTAGTCACTTGTTAAAATATGAAAATAAGAATGAGTTCTATTGATGTTGGAATATTGTGTCCTGTTGTAATCAGTTATGGAATTTTTTTGTGATTTTGAATTGTATTAGAGATTTTGTACTATTATTCTTGGAATACTGATGTGGTAATGGACTCTGGGCTCTCTTGTAGAAATAAAGAATTTGAAAAAAAAAGGGCCGCACATAGTATTAAGTAAATGCAAAGGTAAAGAAATCTGTAAAAGACTATGGGCATCCTACATGAAATGCCGAAAGGCTGCGATCAGAGGTTGAAAACAAAATATATAGGAGTTTTTGGAGACTGGGAACAGGAGTGGGGATGGATGAGACCCCCTGTTAGGTCTTACTGCTATCTGACACTTCATTAGGGAGATTTCCCCTCACTGTCTCAATGACATTCTTTTCACCAAACAGGAAGTAAAAGAAACTCTCCAACAGCAAAACGGAGCTGGGAGTATAGGAAAAAATTGCAGGAGTTTGCACTTTGACTACTAGAAGCTGGTCTAAAGAATATTTTTCCTTTACTCTGGCTTAAGTAAACATCAAAACACAGGCTCTTAACTTCAAGGTCCTGAGGACCATACAATGGGTGCCAAGGGACCATATGTTCAGCACCAGGGCTTTAAAGTGGTTGTAAACCCCCACATATACCCAGTGAAGTGAATAGCCTCAGATGTGACTAGACATGTGCAGAACGAAAAATGTGTTTTGTTTCGTTTCGATTCGTTATCTACATAAATTTGTATTTTTGTTTTTTTGTTTTTTTTTTCAAAACAAAGTTTTTTTTATTAAGTAGTTTGTTCAAACATGTTAGAGTCGTAGCAGGTACATACATCTTGGTCATCATATGCAGAGTTTTACATTTCATACTGATATATGTTTGACTATTAGTTGGTCAGATGTAAATTGCAGTAATACAGAATACAGTATATCCCAATACATTAAAGGATGTTATCTATTGTCAGGTATCCGGTTATCAATTCCAGGGTGACATATTGTGTTTAAGTGCAGGTTTCCAATTCCTGGAACCATCGGTCCCATATTTTATTATATTTAGTGGGACAATTACGGTTGATATAGATACATTTCTTATAAGGTAAAGCACTGTTAACATCCACCTTCCAATCCACGAAGGTAGGGGGTAATGGTCTCATCCATTTTTTAGCAACAACTTTTCTAACTGAAAACAGGGTTTCATGAAGGAATATTTTGGTGAATTTGTCAATATTGTCAGGAAATATCCCAAGTATACACATTTTCGGGTCCAGTGACACTGGGGAGCCCATGGTGTCATGTAAAAATGTTATCACTTGTTATCACCACAAACCCTGTATTTTGGGGCAAGACCAGATGAGATGGAAGAACGTGCCCACCTCCTGTCTGCACATCGGACACCCGGTAGGATATCCTCTTTTGTATCTAGCCACCCTAAGGGGTGTGAGATATGCCTGGTGAAGTATGTATATCTGTGAGAGTCTGTCAGATAGCTTGGGTGACACTACCCTGCAGGTCTCCAGTGCCTCCTCCCACTCCTCATCCTCCATCGGGCCTACCCCCTGATCCCAGCAAGGCTTCAAAGCCTATGCAAGTTTAGTAGCAGCAGGTGTAGAGAGCATGTTGTAAAAAGTTGAAGTCAGCTTTCGAGGGTCTGTACTTTTAATAATTGCCATAATGGGATTAGAAGTTGGTTGGGGAAGGGATTGTGGGAATTGGGTTTGAAGCGCATGGCGTATCTGAAGGAATCTGAAATACATGCGGTTATGAAGTGTAAATTCCTCTCGGAGTGCGTTAAAGGTTTTGATGGTACCGTCGGACAGTAGATGATGTAAATAATATATTCCCTGTGTGGCCCATATCTCTGCGTTTTGTATATGGAGGAGCTCTAGAAGATGTTTATTGTGCCATAATGGAGTGTAGTCGTTATGTTGTGGTATTGCCAACCTGGCAGATGCCAAGTCCCAGATACGTCTATAATAGTATATGAGAGATTTTCTGTCTCCCTCAGGTTCCGCGCAACCAAGGCCCCCCGCTATGGCATATATCAGGTCCTGGGTGCACTGAGCCCAAGCTGGACACATTAGAGTGAGGAATCTATCTCTGTCTGTTTTGTCCTGATAGTATAATTGGGAAAGTTGGGACGTAACATAATACAGGTTAAAGTCAGGGAGGGCTGTGCCTCCCAGGTCCGTGGGATTTTTGAGAGACTGCCATGCAAGTTTATGTCTATTTGTTCCCCATACGAAGGGTTTAAGAAGGGCTTCAAGAACCCTAAAGTGTTTCAAAGGTAAGTAGACCGGGGAGTGCCAAAGTATGTATAAGATTTTGGGGAGAAGGACCATCTTAATTAAATTAATACAGCCCCAGATTCCGAGGGGTAACCGGGACCAGGCACGTCTCTTAGATTTGACGAGGGAGAATAGGGGTTCAATATTGAGGGAGATATAATCTGCTGGTATTCTGGAGATATGGATTCCCAGGTACTTAATAGTGTCGACTCGCCATAGCGGTAATCTAGCTTGAAATTCAGTAGGTGGAAAACTATCCAATGGCAAAATTTGGGATTTTCCCTAATTCATTTTAAGCCCAGAAAAGGTCCCAAATTGTTCAATCTTTTGCAGTGCTGTGCGGAGGTAGGGGCCCGAATCAGCTAGGTACAACAGTGTGTCGTCCGCGTACATACTGTTTTTTTCGGTTAAGGTTCCCATTGTGAGCCACCTGATCTCTGGGTCGGCTCGGATGGACATGGCTAGGGGTTCCGCAGCCAGGGCGTATAAAAGTGGGGAGAGTGGGCAGCCCTGCCTCGTGCCTCTACTGAGGTCAAACATCGAAGACAGCCATCCATTTGCCACCACCCTAGCTGCGGGAGCCCTATACAGTAATTGGACCCACTTAATAAAAATGGGCCCAAAGCCTTATCCCTCCAAGCATCTCCAGAGATATTTCCACTCCACTGAATCGAACGCTTTTGCTGTATCAAGGGTCACCACTACCCGGGAGCCCACTTCCATATGTGTAGCCTGCAAATTAATATATACTTTTCTTAAATTGAAGGAGGTGTTGCGACCAGGCATAAACCCTGCTTGGTCGGGGTGAATGAGGGATAATATAACTTTATTAAGGCGATTAGATAAGACCTTGGCTAAGATTTTAATATCTGCTTGTAAGAGGGAAATGGGACGGTAGGATTCCGGGTATCCAGGGTCCTTCCCCGGTTTGGGTATAAGAATTATGGTTGCTTCCCTCATGGAAGGTGGTAGGGTCTGAGTCTCTAACAAGTGGTTATATAAGGTTAGGAGTTTAGGGATGAGTATCTCGCCAAAGTGGGAATAAAATTCTATAGGGAGACCATCAGATCCTGGGGCCTTAGACCTGGCAAAGCTGGCAATAGCAGTCGTTATTTCGTCTATTGTAAGTGGCACTTCTAAAACATCAACCTGTTCCTTGCTTGGGGAAGGTGAGGTCTCTAAGGAAGGAGTCCATTGTGATGGAATCATCAGGTACTGTCAATGTATATAAGTCCGAGAAAAATTCTTTGAACATTGAGGTTACACTAGGCGGGTCCGTAATCTGTTGGCCTGTAGGTCCATGTAGGGAAATGACCACAGGGGGTCTGTCTTCATTGTGTACCAAATACGCCAGCAGTTTACCAGCTTTCTCCCCATGTTCAAATAATTTCTGTTTAGCGAAAAATAGTTTTTGTCTGGTTTTCTCAAACTGTAGTTGAGTTACCACTCTAGTCTGCAATTTGAGTTGGTGCGCTTTGTCCGGGGATGGATTATTCGTATATTCCCTTTCTGTAGAGGATAGCTCCCCTATCGCTCTGTCAAGGGCTCCAGCAGAATCTGCCTTGATTTTATTAATGTGAGAGATTAGGGATGTACGTGCGTATAATTTGAAGGAATCCCAGACCGCTGCTGGAGAGGCGGTCTGATCATTCTCTGCAAAGTACGTCTTCCAAGCATTTGGGAGTTCATTGTCATCTGGTAACAATGAGAGCCAGAAAGGGTTCAAGCGCCATGTGTATGCAGGTTTGTCAATGGGTACACTAAGGGTGATCCAATAAGGACTGTGATCAGAGAGTACTCTGGGGCCAAAGTGTGTATTTAGTAGTCGTGGTGTGAGCTTTTGGGATACTAAAATTAAATCAATACGTGACATAGAGTTGTGGGTAGATGAAAAACAGGAGTAGGACCGTGTGTGGGGAAATTTAAAGCACAATGTATCCACCAGCTGGAAGGCAGTAATAAGTTTTGAGAATCTGGTTTCCCCAGTGGCCCCTGTGGCAGGCCCAGTGGACCGGAGCCTATCTATCATGGGATTCAACGTAGTATTGAAGTCCCCCAACCATATAGCCTGTGTTGAAGGGTGTCTGGCCATGAACGAGAAACCCTCTAGGATAGCGGAGGTGGAAAAAGGGGGAGGGATGTAAAATGCAAGTATTAGAAAGGGTTCGCCATAAAGTTTGACAGATAAGAATACAAAGCGGCCCTGGGGATCAGTAACAACTTCATATAATTCAAAATGAACAGATTTGGCAATCAGGATTGAAACTCCTCTAGCGTGGGATGTGTGGGTAGAGTGATATGCCCACCCAACCCACGGACGTCGTAGGGCCATTTGCAATTTCCCTTCTACATGTGTCTCCACCAATACCACTACATCAGCTCGTTGTTTTTTGAGGAATGAGAAGGCCGCCGAGCGTATGATTTTCTCACGCAGACCTCGCACATTTCATGTAAGAAATTTCAGAGACCCCATGAATAAATTGTGAAAAGATAACGCATTTTAATAATACCAGACATCTGAGCCATTAAAAGACTACTATTCTTATCTTTCTGGGTCAAACAGATCATCGTAAAGGGTAAAAAAATCAGCATATAATAAAACCAATCTGTATTTTTACATCGTTGTGTTACCTGACTTGAAATTTGTTCCTAGGCTCCTTACAGCGGTGCAGGTTAGAAACAAAGAAGTAACCGGAAATATGTTTGAACCCCAAAGGGTTAAGAAATAATCTGGACTCACACGATCAGGTATCTCCGTCGTCAGTGAATAACAGCTCCAGGGTGTTGTTAAGATAGTGGCAGTAATCACAGCCCGCTGACAATCCGTTGTAACCCGCAACATAAAACAACAGGCGGGGAGTCAGGATAGTAATGTTTGCAGTTTTTGGGTCTAGGCTGGTTCTGCCATACTAAAAGTGCATTGCATGGTATGAAGAATGGATAAGGAAAGGCTTGGGTCTTCATGTCCGGAGTACAGTCAGTCAGCTCTTCCAGGGGCTGTTCGGCGTTCCAGCCAGTTGACCACATCCTCTGGAGCCTCAAAAAAGATGGCGCGACCTTCATGTTCCACCCTCAATCGTGCAGGGAACAGCATGGAATATTTAAATTGACGTTCTCTCAGCCTGCGTTTAGCTTCCATGAAGCTCTGGCGGCGGTGCTGGACCTCCGCTGAGAAGTCAGGGAAGATGGCGACTTTGACATTCCCGCAGGGGATATTACCCTTTTCTCTTGCAAGTCGCAGGGCCGCATCCCGGTCTTTAAAATTAAGGAACTTGGAGATAAATGTGTGAGGGGGAGCTCCCTGTGGAGGTGGTCTGGCTGGCATGCGGTGTGCTCTCTCAATTGCTAGCATAGGGGAGAAGGCCTCTCTACCATATGTTGTCACAAGTAACTGTTCAAGAAACATAGCTGGGTCCTTACCTTCTGCCCCCTCAGGTAGACCTATAAAGCGCAGATTACACCTCCTGAGTCTGTTCTCCATGTCGTCCTGCTTGACAAGGAGCTGGTGTATCTGCTTCTGCATATGATCTGACCCTGCCATCTTCCTCTGCTTCATCCCTGTCATGTCGGCGGTATTGATCTAATTTCGCCGCAGCCGCCTTTTGTGCTTTTGTCGGAGACATGACACCCGAAGGCTGAGGAGCTAAAGTAGCCTGTCCCGGGTCTCGTAGTGTGTCGGTGAGTCAAGGATTAGCCGAGTATCAGGATTCATTGACGGAGCTCTGTGGAGAAGCGTCCTACTCCATGTAGTGTCAGGCCACGCCCCTACATAAATTTGTTTAGTTAAATTTGTTTCATTCATTTAATTCGTTTTCGGGATTCGTTTCGTTTAAACTTTTTTTGAATCGATTCGAAAACTTTTCAAATCAATTTTGAATAGTTTTCGAATGCGAAAAGTTTTTGAATAGTTTTCGAATAGTTTTCGAATTTGAAAACTATTCGAATTCAAAAAGTATTCGAAAATGATTCAAAAATTATTCAAAAATCAAATTACGTCTGAATTCGAATTTCATTATTTTGGATTCATTAAATTCTGTACTTTTCTAATTCGGAAATTCGATACATCCGAATTTCCGAATAACAAAAATTCATCTGAATTTTAATTTGGAATGAAAGAACCGCACATGTCTAGATGATACACAGAGATGAAACAAATTTCCCCACATAAGGTTTACTTGGTTATCTGCAGTCTCCCTGTCACAGACACTAGCTTCAAGGACCCTTTCTGCCCACATTCACCCTATTATTTGTTATTGCTATATTTCTCTTTTTTGTTACATTTTTGAGGGTCTGTTTTCTTGTATTTGCGCTGAAGATTATTCCTGGTTTGTTTGATTCGTAACTATACATGTTTATTGAAAGAGCTGTTCACATTGGCCTCTGTTCCATGTACTCCAATGTAGGAGCCAATCTGGGATCACTGGGCAAAGCATTGTCTAGTCGTGAACTCCCATTAATTGTGTCACCTATTATTTCTGTCTGTCTGCTCATGTGTGTTTATACTTATAATAATGTGCAATGTACTTTGCTGTAGGCTTGTTACCGGATGGTCTTGTCACCCCCCTGACTAATCAAGGCTAGTTGTTTAATTAGCTTACTGTTTACAGTTTATGTTGGCTGTTCCTTAGTTATGGTAATTATATTCCTGTATATAGTTTCCTTTGCATACGATAATATGATCGGGGTCACCTGATCTGATGTACTGTGTGAGTTTTCAATAAAGTGAAATGTCAACTTTAATAAAGTTCCAGTTCCAGTGCAGATCATGTAAAAAATCTTTCTTCATCTGTCAGCAACACAGAGGAGGGGGCGGAGAGACTGCAATTACAGTGTGTGAGAGCTGATTGGAGGAAAGGCACACACCCCCTTCCACACAGCAGAAGAACTGTGTTCTGAATAAGCAAGCTCCATTATTAGCTCTTCTCCCACCCTACTCCCCGACACAACTGTATCTCATGTGTCAGGAAGACTTCTCAGAAGTGACTCATGCTGATAACAGAGGAATGAAGCACCAGAGAGAAACAATACTTAGAGCTTTGGAGAGAGATAAGTAAAAATTACAGATATACTGTATTGCCCCGTACACACGGTCGGACTTTGTTCGGACATTCCGACAACAAAATCCTAGGATTTTTTCCGACGGATGTTGGCTCAAACTTGTCTTGCATACACACGGTCACACAAAGTTGTCGGAAAATCCGATCGTTCTAAACGCGGTGACGTAAAACACGTACGTCGGGACTATAAACGGGGCAGTGGCCAATAGCTTTCATCTCTTTATTTATTCTGAGCATGCGTGGCACTTTGTCCGTCGGATTTGTGTACACACGATCGGAATTTCCGACAACGGATTTTGTTGTCGGAAAATTTTATCTCCTGCTCTCCAACTTTGTGTGTCGGAAAATCCGATGGAAAATGTCCGATGGAGCCCACACACGGTCGGAATTTCCGACAACACGCTCCGATCGGACATTTTCCATCGGAAAATCCGACCGTGTGTACGGGGCATTTGTGTTTTACTCAAATTCCATGACTGGGCTTTACAACCACTTTAAACAATGCCAGATGGTAATTCATGTTATTTTCATTTGTAAAAACACTTTAATATTTAATATTACATTTATATAAATTGAATATAGCCACTAATTCTCTGTCTTGTGAATTAACACTAAATGCCTGTTTTACTACAATAGGAAGAGAGCTGAAGTGCAAAATACCCTGTGTATATTACAAAATTCAGTAATGTACAGAAAAAATGACTTTTTTGTATGCTTGATATATGTAGGTAATTTGCTACTCTTTAAAACGTATTAAATGTTTTCAAGAAATTGTCAGGACAAAAATACAGTAGATGTCGCTGCTAGCCTTTTAAGGTGCAAGTAGTGAGATTGTCATTCTTATGTGTTCTTATCTGTGTCTTAGGGGACCCCAACACAGTCACACACAGGTTTCCCAGTTCTCTGTGAAAGGGAACAAACAGCAACTTATTCCAGACCCTCATCTTTATGGTTTTATTGATATTACCTTGAATGCCCTCTCTTGAGCCATGGAATGCAAGGCTGTCATTTTTAGCTATAAGCATTTCACTGCTGTTTGCTGCCAAGAAAAATCCGTTAGTTGATGTAAAGTATAATATGAGTCACATGATCGCTCATCAAATACTATTTAGGTCTTTAAATGTGATTCTCCATAACTAACTGAAACAAAGTTTACCAGAATTGTATCATTATTAAGAAGTCACCTAAATACCAAGTTGTTATATGAGGATACTGGTGCTGTGTACCATTGTATGATTTAATAATGGTTCACCATTATTGTCTTTCAGAATTGTCTGTATTTCCCAGAGAGCCTTGCATAAGGATGTTTTCATCTTCTTTTGAAAAAGGTGACATTGGGGGACCCATTACCAGTATCATTACAGTAAGTAAGAAAATGCAGCCAAAACTAGACAATTTCTGCTGTATGGGTTCTGATATTGAGCATACTTGAATTTGATTCACACTCTGAACTAAATTTAGAACCAAATCATATAAGCTGTTTGCAACACCTGACTTAAAATGAGATATATTCTTTCTAAGTATACTTTACAACTGTACTCCTGAATACAATAAAAATGGCAGAGTTTTATACAGCTGCTAAGCTACCTTCGAAATATATTCTTCAGAACAGCCAAGAGTTAAACAGAGTTTGACATTGATATGCTAGGAAAGTGACAAAGCTGCCAAACCCTATTTATTGCAGAAGTTTGTGAGAATGTTTGCAAATTGTACAATATGCTAAAAGGTAACTTAAATGTGTACAGTGAACTTTTTATGAATAATTTAACAAATGCATTGTGTGCCCAGGCTATGTAGGTTACGAAAAGTTTATTGAAAGTTCCATAGCATAAATATTTTATGAGTTTTGATATTACATGGATAGTGACAATTACGGACTAGATTATAAATCTGAGCTTCCAGGAAAAAGAATAACATAACTTTGCCATATAGAGTGCTTACAGACTAGGTTTTTCATCTAGGCACACACCATATTCATAATTATGATAGTAAAAACCCAGCTGTGTCCTTAGAGAGAGCATGTGTATATTTTTAATTAAGAACAGCTACATCAAATTGTTTCCAACATTCCGTCAGGTACTTTGTAGCATTAGTATCTAAGCATGCCGTTCGTTACAATTACATAGACTGAAAGTCATTAGGTTTAAGTGATAATTAGAATGATGCTGAAGAATATAGGACAATTACATTGTTAAGGCATTAATTGGGAGATTTTCCATTACTTAGTGGCAAACCAAGCAGCTGCAGTTCTCTCTATCAGCTATTTTTGCTCCAAAATCTTTCCCTTGATATTGACACTCTCTTGTGTCATAAAGAAAACATAATTTTCCTTTATCCTCCATTCATCACTAAATATTTTAAATAAGAGTGGTACAATGAAAAAAAAAAAAGAATTATTTGATTACACAGCTTTAGAAATATTCCACCAGGAAGCTGAATAGTCAAGGTTGCCAGGAAGCACATTGAGAATATAGGTTCTGTCACTAATTAGATTCAGTTAAAGCACTTATGAAATCTAACCAACCATGTACCATGTGTAATATAACCTGGGAACCCAACATCAGACCAAAATAATATTATGTTGAAAAAAATCACATGTAGACAAAAAAAGTACCACTCTAATGCTCCTAATGCACTGATATCAGCCACTATGACGTGTAATGAACCGGTGCAGAACGTATAAAACAGTTGGCTACTAGGCAAGGCTAGAAGTGCCTCCATGGGTGCCAGATTTGCACCATATGCAAATCTGTAGATGGGATGGTGGAAGGTGTTCTCCATCAGTGGTAACATGAATACATACTGGAATTAGCCATATAGCCATTTTCCATAGGTACATTAATGACATCATATTTATAACTCATAAGGGCTTATCTCCTCAATATTGTTTGGCCTATTTGAACCAAAATGATTACAATCTCCAGTTTATGGGAGAAAATAATTTTTCAGAGATTAATTTTCTTGACTTATCTCTGATGGTCTACTCACAAAACAGAGTTACTGTTAGAGACAGAGTTACTGTTAAACACCTTCCTCCAGGAAAGCATTTCTCCATGCAGACAGTTGCCATTCTAGTCATGTCATCAGAGCCATTCCTAAGGCACAGTTCATTAGAATTAGGCATAACATTTCCAGTCTTCAAGACTTTAATAGGGAGGCATGCTCCATGGAGGACCAATTTGTAGAGGGAGGATATAATAAATCGTCCATTTGGCGAGTGCAAGAAAATGTTAAAAACATGTCTAGAAGTGATCTCTGGTGAACTTTCCTCATAATAACAACTGTAACCATCATTGCACCAAGGAAGAGGCCCAACCCATGGTCTTTTCCACATCTAATAGCACTAGATTTCAGGAAATCAAATGTATAGTGAAGAATTACTTACCCATCTTTTATGGTGACCTGGCATACAAATCTATTTTGAGTCGTGGGACAAGATTTGTGGATAGGCCATATTAGGCTATGTGCTTTCACTTAGTTTATTCACTTTTGTTTTTCACGCTGGGACTTGGCTCCAAAATAGTGGTGTTTATAAGCAAATTCCATAAACCTCAAACTCTGCCCACCCAAAGCAGAAATAATTTAGCATTTTCAGCATTCTCCTTGTTGCCCATTTTGTTTTTATACTTGTGATCACATTTTTTAATTGTAATCAGGCTTTTTAGCAATAAAAAACCAACATTTTTTCATCTACACTATGTGGAGGTATTTTATTCTTTTTCCACATACCATATGAATGAGAATCCAGCTTCCACTACAGTCCCATGGGAGATGTTCCGTTTCCTCTGATTCGTGCCTTGGTTATCCATCGCGAGGACCTACCGGGTGGCCCCTAGAGATCCACGCAGAGTCTGACCTGGAGGGTTCTGAGAGTCGGGACATCCTTTCCAACGCCCTGAGGGGCACCCTGCCTAAGTGATTCCCTGTCGCTGACAAGGGAGTCCAGTATATCTGGTAAGAGTTTTTTACACACTACTTTTATCAAGATTTATACAGCTGATTGATGTGTTCTCCTTGGGAATGTAACTATCTGCCTATGCTTGAACATCAGCTGCTTTTTATACCTACTCATCTTCAATCAGTGGGACACTTTCCAACTATATATTGTTCATTTGATGGACTTTACTTATCCATTTTATGATGAGAGACTCATGAGTTATTTATTGTATAGATGGTGATACCATTTATGAACACTCTTTGTAGACCTTCACTGTTGGTTTTTATGCGCTACATTTTTTATATGGTATTTTCATTGTTGTTGTCACATTATATGTAGCTGCTCCTCTTTTCTGCACATTTTTATTTTTTTTTTATTTTTTTGATAGCGCAGTGTTTACCTACAAGAAATAATTTAACCAGATCTGAAAGATCTGCCATTGTCAGTCTCAAATCACGTGCCGATTCGGTGATATGAGAAGCTCGGTCGTAGTTCTGAATGCAAGTGATTATAGAGAAGAGTTATTACGTCAGCTGCAGGACAATTCTGGGTCCTGGATGCCGATCCCACTCCTGTGTTCAAACAACAGTTGTCAGACTTGTTGGATACAGGTGTGGAGATGGGAGTTTTAAGTATCAAAGTGGCGGAGTTCCTTATGGTTGATTCTCCTAAAGTCCCTCTCTTCCATCACATGCCTACGATAGTAGCAGGTATAGGCTCCCTTTTCGAGAAATAACCCATTGGATAGACCAATATCTTTAACCATTAGTTACAAGGCTGCCGGGTTACATTAAAGACACCACGTCAATACTGACAGATATACAAAAGGTGGAATGGAAAAATGGCTACCAATGGCTTACAATGAATCTCAAATCATTATACTCTTGTATTCCCCATGACCTTGCTATTAAAGATCTCCAATACCACCTGACACAATACAGTATATATGACACAGGTCTTAGAGAGTTCTTGGTTATGGCAGTTGATTTCCTCCTTACCCGTAACTATTTTATGTTTGACCGTGTGTTCTACTTGCAGTGTAGGGGGGCTTTGATGGGGGCCCGATTTTCACCATCCTTGGCGAACTTGTACATGGGTGGGTGAGAGGAAAATTTTCTCTTCTCCCATGCGAACCCATGTGCAGGTTCTATCCAATAGTACAGTCGATATACTCATAAATATTGTAAGATGTGTGCAGGCAATTCGCTAGTCTTGGCCTCTAGCTGTTATCTTGCACATACTAAACTATCTATTCCGATAGGGGAGTTTACCAGGGCCAGATGCAACTGCCCTACTGAAGAAGGATTTAATAAAGAATGCGATATTGTTGCCTCAAGACCTAAGTCACAACAGTACAATAAATAGAAAATTGCTAGAGCAGCTTGTCTGGCCACGGAAAAAAATGTATTAACCCTTTTAGAGAATGCTGGCCTTAGGAGAGGTAAAAACCGTAAATATAGTGTGAATAACAAGGAGAGGAGTCCAGTCACATTTGTCACTGCCTTCTCTTTGGAATTCAATAAAATGAAAAATATTATATATAAACATTTACCCATACTTTCCATGCATAGTGATTTGGCACCAATAATTACGGCGGGTTAGATTCTCTAGCCGTCGTGCTAAAACACTAGGCAGCATCTTGCCCCCTAGTTTATTTGAGTCTCATAGATATCAAAAAACTTGGTTGAATACTATGGGATTGTACATCTGCGGCAACAATACATGTTGCTTTTGTAGTAGGCATTCAAGCCAACATGGGACAGTTGTTTCTTGTGCCACTGGACTGGAATTTTCCATCTGCGAATATATCAATTGTGGCACTAACAACGTTGTTTATGCTGTGGAATGCAGTAAATGCAATAAGCAATATGTGGGATGCACCTCGAGTCCTTTGAGAATGAGAGTGAGTGAACATTTTCATGGGGCATCCTATAACAGCGATAAAAATGTATCTAATGTGTCTAAATATGGCATCTTTCTCTTTTTTAGGTTTAAAAAGGGTAAAACTGTCTTCTCGTGGTGGGGATATTCACCGCATAATCCTTTTACGCAAAGTTTGGTGGATATTCAATCTACAAATGAGAGTACCCCAGGGAATAAATCATCTTCACCACGATGTGGATCTGTTTCTTAAATAGTCCTATACAATCCGGTCTTTATTTATGTGTTTATTATTCTTTTATATGCATGTTTATGTATACCTTCTTATATATATATATATATATATATATATATATATATATATATATATATATATATATATTCAGTTTCTTCTACTATATATATTAGGATAGAATTGTAGCTTTTTCAAATATGTGGTGTATGGAGATATGATTCTCCACTCTCCTTCTGTCAACATTACACCTGTTGACAATTTGTGATTAATCATCTGTTGGCTAATCGAACATGTTACTATATGAAGGAGGGGTGGCAATCACTTCATATATTTGTATATAGATATTCATTTTTTTTAACTTACATGTGTGCTGTGAACAAGACTTATTGCCGAAACGTGTCTGCTACTGTCTGTATACGCACTGGGATGGCAAAATATTAAAAAAAAAACTGTTTGAGGTTTATGGAGTTACCAGCTGTCTTTTCTGCTGACTTTATTGTCTTTTGGTGGATGGGAGGACACCACAGCTTGGGCACCTGGACTACAACTTCCAGTTATACAGTATACCAAGGTTCCACTGCTCTGAGCGATGCATTGCTTTTGTTTGATTCATTGGCCCTGTACCCCACTCTGTGATATTCTGTGATCACAGAGCGTGCTAGAGAGTGGCCATAATTGGAGAGAGCAGAGGGACATTTTAAAACACCCTCCCATCCTCATGAGTGAGCTCTCTGGTTGTTTATGACAACGGGAGGACAGCAAGTATTTAAAGTATACCTAAAGCCAAAACTTTTTTGTAGTTTTAAACAGTAAATGTTTTTTGCTGAGAACATTTATCTGCACTTTCACAGGAAGTGAGATAACTTTTTTTTTTTAAGTGAGCAAAAATGCCAAAACATTTGTATCTAGTCCACAGAGGATTGCCCCTCATCCATTGTTCCTGTGACTACAGCAAAATTGCATTATTTTACATTTTTTACATCACCAGGACTAATAGAATCTCTGTAGATGGAATACAAACAGAAATAATAGTCTGATAGGGGTTTCTACACATTATTAAAACTTGAAAAAGGTACACAAATGCTAAGTGATCTCTTCGAGGAGATACCTAGACACTCTCGATCCCTCATCCTTTTCATTCTTTTGACTGCCAGGATATCTCCAGTAGAAGAAGTTTGTTGTGACTAAAAATAAAATATCCTGGATAATGCTTCATGAAAAACTGGCTAGTCTGCTGTAGGATAAACAGTCATGATTTAAAAGAACATGACCACTAGGTGTCCCTAGCAGATTAACAAACATAAAGTGAACGTGCAAATTAGCAGTATAAACATAGAATATAAGCCATATAATACCACCAGATATCTCCAGTATGTACACAATTATATATATTATATAAATTAGACTTTTAGTACAATGTCCAAAGAGTCAATATATTATGCATAGAGCAATGTCCAAAACAACTTCCATCAAATGATTTCCATTGGTGCATAAAGTTCAATTGATCCAACAATAGGTGACTAAAGATCTTCCTCCACCAACACCAGTCACACAGTCTACTCATCAGATCTATATGACTCTCATTACAGGAGTCACATACAGCAGATTGGCACAGATTGGATCCTGATGCTCGTCTCCATGATTCAGCAAAGGAAGCCTCCAAAGAACAATTAGGATCAAATGCCACCAAACCTCCAGGTATCGATAAGAAAGAGACAATCTCCCATGTTGAAGTATGTGAATTTATTTAAACCCCCCCCCAAAAAAAAAAAGCAGGGATGCTGGTTTGCGCTCCACCTGCATTCCACTGTGGGTGGAAGTGACATATCACGCTAGACTACATCCAACGCGTTTCATCAGCACGTCTGATGTCATCAGGGGTCACATGACTGGATACGTTGCTTCCATGCTTATATCGCCCATTGAGGATATCCAGCGTTATACATTACTTCCACCCACAATGGAACGCAGGTGGAGTGCAAACCGGCGTCCCTGCTTCCACTTTCTTTTTGCTTTCATATGCACTTGTAACAAGTGAATCTTTTTTGAGTTTTTAAATAAATGTACGTACTTCACCGTGGGAGATTGTCTCTTTCCTACCGTTACCTGGGGGTTTGGTGGCGTTTGATCCTAATTGTTCTTTGGAGGCTTCCTTTGCTGAATCGTGGAGACGAGCATCGGGATCCAATCTGTGCCAATCTGCTGTATGTGACTCCTGTAATGGGAGTCATATAGATCTGGTGAGTAGGCTGTGTGACCTGTGTTGGTGGAGGAAGATCTTTAGTCACCTATTGTTGGATCAATTGAACTTTATGCACCATTGGAAATCATTTGATGGAAGTTGTTTTGGACATTGCTCTATTCACAACATATTGACTCTTTGGACATTGTACTAAAAGTCTAATTTATAAAATTTATATAATTGTGTACATACTGGAGATATCTGGTGGTATTATATGGTTTATATTCCATGTTTATATTGCTATTTTTCACGTAAATTTGCACGTTCACTTAATGTTTGTTAATCTGCTAGGGACACCTAGTGGTCGTTTATTATTACTGAACTTACTGGACTTTATTCATATATATTTTGTTAAAGGAATGGGGTACGGGGTTTATTACATTTTTCACATTTATGGTTTTTTAACTTTACAACGAGCAGCCCCTATTATTTATTATACACATTCACACATTAGTGCAGGTAAGGGAATCATTTTTTGTTTATTATTATTTTTTGTTTCTTGGATTTAAAAAAAAAGTTTGGAACCCCTGTATTAGATATCTACTGTACAGTGACCTAAATTTGGGATAGCACTGGAGTTGTGGGAGCTATGTACTGGGTGGAGCAAATCCTTACTTCTTCACACCCTGCCTTTTCCCCTTTTTTTATCTTTCCTTTTTTCTAAATCCCATTTTTTTCCCCCTCTGTACTATCTGCAGGTCACACAATATGGATATAGGTCTTTTACAAATTGTTAACTAAACTGCATTTATAATTGTTACAATGAACCCCCCACCATACTCAGGGGTGGCAGGCTAATACCACCTACATCCATCTGTTTTTCTGAATACGCTAATAGCACAATTTGTGTACATTTGTTTAAGCCTGGTACACAGCGGGTTGAACAAAAAAAAGAAACTGTCAGCTCTGGTCGCAGCCTCTGTACTAAGATCTGATGTTAGTACAGCGATCTACCCACTGAGCTGCTGTGTTCTGACAGGGGGACGTTCCCTTCCCCCCCCCCCCAAGTACACTCCGATCAGCGCTCTCAGCTATTGGCTGCTGGTTTTCCAGCATGCTCGTCCGACAGAAGCTGGCCAAATGTGCCGAATGTCGGACGGTTTTTAATGAACTGGACGATGTCACCCAACATTCGGCTCATGTGTGCAGGGCTTAAGGATGGTTTAACCATTGCAGGGTTCTTTTTTTCACAAGAAAACCATTGCAGGTTTCTTGATTGACATTTTTCTTTAATCAGCACATGTCTTCATTCCAACACTCTACTTTCAAATGAGGACAATGATGAACCTTTGCACCTGCATACGTTCTTGTATTCTGATTAAAACCCTCAGGCTGGGTTCACACTGGTCCGACAAACGCTCCGACATTGGGAGCTCATGTCGCATGACGTGTGAAATTTAATGTTTCCCTATGGGAGCCGTCCTAACTGGTCCGACACAAGTTGTTCCGACTTTAGAAATGCTCCCTGTACTACTTTGGTCCGACTTTGATCCTACTTCAGCCTATTGACTATCATTGAAGTCGGATCAAAGTCGGATTGCCGTCTTGCATGATCCGACTTTGGCACGCGACTTGTGCTCAGATGTTCTTGAGGGGGAACTCCGCGCCAAATTTTAAATAAAAAACCGGCATGGGTTCCCCCTCCAAGAGCATACCAGGCCCTTGGGTCTGGTATGGATCTTGAGGGGAACCCCCTACGCCGATAAAAGCGGCGTGGGGGTCCCCCCCAATCCATACCAGACCCTTATCCGAGCAAGCAGCCCGGCCGGACAGGAATGGGGGTGGGGACGAGCGAGCGCCCCCCCCTCCTGAACCGTACCAGGCCGCATGCCCTCAACATGGGGGGTTGGTGCTTTGGGGGAGGGGGCGCGCTGCGGCCCCCCACCCCAAAGCACCTTGTCCCCATGTTGATGAGGACAAGGGCCTCTTCCCGACAACCCTGGCCGTTGGTTGTCGGGGTCTGCGGGCGGGGGCTTATCGGAATCCGGGAGCCCCCTTTAATAAGGGAGCCCCCAGATCCCGGCCCCCCACCCTATGTGAATGAGTATGGGGTACAGCGTACCCCTACCCATTCACCTAGGAAAAGTGTCAATTTAAAAAAAAACACTACACAGATTTTTAAAGCATTTTATTAGACAGCTCCGGGGGTCTTCTTCCGACTTCGGGGGTCTCTCCGGTTCTTCTCCACGCTCTCCGGATCTTCTGCCGGGCTCCTCCGCTCTCTTCTGCTCTTTTGCCGCTCTTTTGCTAAAGCGGAGGAGCCTGGTCTTCAATCTTCTGCCTTCTGCCTTCTGCCCTCTTCTCCTGATGTTGACACGACGCTCTCCCCGGCTGGAATGCTCTCTGTGCGCTCTGCTCTGACTTATATAGGCGGTGACCACGCCCCCTAAAACGTCACAGTCCCAGCATGCCCAGGGACTGTGACGGCATAAGGGGGCGGGGTCACCGCCTATATAAGTCAGAGCAGAGCGCACAGAGAGCATTCTAGCCCCAGAGAGCGTCGTGTCAACATCAGGAGAAGAGGGCAGAAGGCAGAAGGCAGAAGATTGAAGACCAGGCTCCTCCGCTTTAGCAAAAGAGCGGCAAAAGAGCAGAAGAGAGCGGAGGAGCCCGGCAGAAGATCCGGAGAGCGTGGAGAAGAACCGGAGAGACCCCCGAAGTCGGAAGAAGACCCCCGGAGCTGTCTAATAAAATGCTTTAAAAATCTGTGTAGTGTTTTTTTTTAAATTGACACTTTTTTCCTAGGTGAATGGGTAGGGGTACGCTGTACCCCATACTCATTCACATAGGGTGGGGGGCCGGGATCTGGGGGCTCCCTTATTAAAGGGGGCTCCCGGATTCCGATAAGCCCCCCGCCCGCAGACCCCGACAACCAACGGCCTGGGTTGTCGGGAAGAGGCCCTTGTCCTCATCAACATGGGGACAAGGTGCTTTGGGGTGGGGGGGCCGCAGCGCGCCCCCTCCCCCAAGGCACCACCCCCCATGTTGAGGGCATGCGGCCTGGTACGGTTCAGGAGGGGGGGGGCGCTCGCTCGTCCCCACCCCCATTCCTGTCCGGCCGGGCTGCTTGCTCGGATAAGGGTCTGGTATGGATTGGGGGCGACCCCCCACGCCGTTTTTTCGGCGTAGGGGGTTCCCCTCAAGGTCCATACCAGACCCAAGGGCCTGGTATGCCTCTGGAGGGGGAACCCATGCCGGTTTTTTATTTAAAATTTGGCGCGGAGTTCCCCCCTAAAGATTCATACCAAACACAGTGCCGGCATTGGCGGGGATCCAAGTCGGATCCCCGTTCATTGAAAGTCGGACACATGCCGGCTTCATGTCGCAGGGCAAAGTCGGATCCAAAGTAGGACGGCTGTCGTGTCGCACCAGTGTGAACCCAGCCTCAGGCTGGGTTCACACTGGTCCGACAAACGCTCCGACATTGGGAGCTAATGTCGCATGACGTGTGAAATTCAATGTTTCCCTATGGGAGCCGTCCTAACTGGTCCGACACAAGTCGTTCCGACTTTAGAAATGCTCCCTGTACTACTTTGGTCCGACTTTGATCCTACTTCAGCCCATTGACTATCATTGAAGTAGGATCAAAGTCGGATCCTTGTCCTAACCATCCGACTTTGGCATCCGACATTGTGTTATTTCCTGCCCCCTGCTGTAGCCCCTCCCATTGTGTGTTAGTTTTGATTGGTCAAAGGACAAGTGTACTATCTGAAAAGTCGGATCAAAGTAGTATCCTGTTCATGAAAGTCAGATGGATGTAGGACCAATGTAGGATCAATGTAGGACCAATGTAGGACTGATGTCGCAGAGCAAAGTAGGATGAAAGTCGTACTACTGTTGTGTAGTATAGTGTGAACCCAGCCTAATAAAAATACTAAGGCTGGGTTCACACTGGTCCGACAAACGCTCCGACATTGGGAGCTCATGTCGCATGACGTGTGAAATTTAATGTTTCCCTATGGGAGCCGTCCTAACTGGTCCGACACAAGTCGTTCCGACTTTAGAAATGCTCCCTGTACTACTTTGGTCCGACTTTGATCCTACTTCAGCCTATTGACTATCATTGAAGTCGGATCAAAGTCGGATTGCCGTCTTGCATGATCCGACTTCGGCACGCGACTTGTGCTCAGATGTTCTTGAGGGGGAACTCCACGCCAAATTTTAAATAAAAAACCGGCATGGGTTCCCCCTCCAAGAGCATACCAGGCCCTTGGGTCTGGTATGGACCTTGAGGGGAACCCCCTACGCCAAAAAAACGGCGTGGGGGGTCGCCCCCAATCCATACCAGACCCTTATCCGAGCACGCAGCCCGGCCGGACAGGAATGGGGGTGGGGACGAGCGAGCGCCCCCCCCCTCCTGAACCGTACCAGGCCGCATGCCCTCAACATGGGGGGTGGTGCCTTGGGGGAGGGGGCGCGCTGCGGCCCCCCCACCCCAAAGCACCTTGCCCCCATGTTGATGAGGACAAGGGTCTCTTCCCGACAACCCTGGCCGTTGGTTGTCGGGGTCTGCGGGCGGGACTGTGACGGCATAAGGGGGCGTGGTCACCACCTATATAAGTCAGAGCGGAGCGCTCAGAGTGCATTCCAGCCCCAGAGAGCGTCGTGTCAACATCAGGAGAAGAGAGCAGAAGGCAGAAGGCAGAAGATTGAAGACCGGGCTCCTTCGCTATAGCAAAAGAGCGGCAAAAGAGCAGAAGAGAGCGGAGGAGCCCGGCAGAAGGTCCGGAGAGCGCGGAGAAGAACCGGAGAGACCCCCGAAGAGAAGAAGGCAGCAGACCGGGCTCCTCCGCTATAGCAAAAGAGCAGAAAATAGCGGAGGAGCCCGGAAGAAGACCCGGAGAGCGCGGAGAAGAACCGGAGAGACCCCCGAAGTCGGAAGAAGACCCCCGGAGCTGTCTAATAAATTACTTTAAAAATCTGTGTAGTGTTTTTTTTAATTGACACTTTTTCCCTAGGTGAATGGGTAGGGGTACGATGTACCCCATACTCATTCACATAGGGTGGGGGGCCGGGATCTGGGGGCCCCCCTTATTAAAGGGGGCTCCCGGATTCCGATAAGCCCCCGCCCGCAGACCCCGACAACCAACGGCCAGGGTTGTCGGGAAGAGGCCCTTGTCCTCATCAACATGGGGACAAGGTGCTTTGGGGTGGGGGGGCCGCAGCACGCCCCCTCCCCCAAGGCACCACCCCCCATGTTGAGGGCATGCGGCCTGGTACGGTTCAGGAGGGGGGGGCGCTCGCTCGTCCCCACCCCCATTCCTGTCCGGCCGGGCTGCGTGCTCGGATAAGGGTCTGGTATGGATTGGGGGCGACCCCCCCATGCCGTTTTTTCGGCATAGGGGGTTCCCCTCAAGGTCCATACCAGACCCAAGGGCCTGGTATGCTCTTGGAGGGGGAACCCATGCCGGTTTTTTATTTAAAATTTGGCGCGGAGTTCCCCCTAATACCAAACAATGCCGGGCATTGGCGGGGATCCAAGTCGGATCCCCGTTTATTGAAAGTCGGACACATGCCGGCTTTATGTCGCAGGGCAAAGTCGGATCCAAAGTAGGACGGCTGTCGTGTCGCACCAGTGTGAACCCAGCCTGAGGCTGGGTTCACACTGGTCCGACAAACGCTCCGACATTGGGAGCTCATGTCGCATGACGTGTGAAATCCAATGTTTCCCTATGGGAGCCGTCCTAACTGGTCCGACACAAGTCGTTCCGACTTTAGAAATGCTCCCTGTACTACTTTGGTCCGACTTTGATCCTACTTCAGCCTATTGACTATCATTGAAGTCGGATCAAAGTCGGATCGCTGTCTCGCATGATCCGACTTTGGCACGCGACTTGTACTCAGATGATCTTGAGGGGGAACTCAGCGCCAAATTTTAAATAAAAAACTGGCATGGGTTCCCCCTCCAAGAGCATACCAGGCCCTTAGGTCTGGTATGGACCTTGAGGGGAACCCCCTCCGCCGAAAAAACGGTGTGGGGGTCCCCCCAAATCCATACCAGACCCTTATCCAAGCACACAGCCCGGCCGGTCGGGAACGGGGGTGGGGACGAGCGAGCGCCCCCCGCTCCTGAGCCGTACCAGGCCGCATGCCCTCAACATGGGGGGGGTTGGTGCCTTGGGGGAGGGGGCGCACTGCGGGGCCCCCCCCACCCCAAAGCACCTTGTCCCCATGTTGATGAGGACAAGGGCCTCTTCCTGACAACCCTGGCCGTTGGTTGTTGGGGTCTGCGGGCGGGGGGCTTATCGGAATCCGGGAGCCCCCTTTAATAAGGGGGCCCCCAGATCCCAGCCCCCCACCCTATGTGAATGAGTATGGGGTACATGGTACCCCTACCCATTCACCTAGGGAAAAAGTGTCAATAAAAAAAAACACTACACAGATTTTTAAAGTAGAGAAGAACCGGAGAGACCCCCGAAGTCGGAAGAAGACCCCCGGAGCTGTCTAATAAATTACTTTAAAAATCTGTGTAGTGTTTTTTTTTATTGACATTTTTTCCCTAGGTGAATGGGTAGGGGTACCATGTACCCCATACTCATTCACATAGGGTGGGGGGGCCGGGATCTGGGGGCCCCCTTATTAAAGGGTGCTCCCGGATTCCGATAAGCCCCCCGCCCGCAGATCCCGACAACCAACGGCCAGGGTTGTCGGGAAGAGGCCCTTGTCCTCATCAACATGGGGACAAGGTGCTTTGGGGTGGGGGGGCCCCACAGCGCGCCCCCCTCCCCAAGGCACCAACCCCCCCATGTTGAGGGCATGCGGCCTGGTACGGCTCAGGAGGGGGGGCCGCTCGCTCGTCCCCACCCCCGTTCCTGACCGGCCGGGCTGCGTGCTCGGATAAGGGTCTGGTATGGATTTGGGGGGACCCCCACGCCGTTTTTTCGGGGGAGGGGGTTCCCCTCAAGGTCCATACCAGACCTAAGGGCCTGGTATGCTTTTGGAGGGGGAACCCATGCCGGTTTTTTATTTAAAATTTGGCGCAGAGTTCCCCCTCAAGATTCACACCAAGACATCCGACATTGTGTTATTTCCTGCCCCCTGCTGTAGCCCCTCCCAGTGTGTGTTAGTTTTAATTGGTCAAAGGACAAGTATACTATCTGAAAAGTCGGATCAAAGTAGTATCCTGTTCATGAAAGTCGGATGGATGTAGGACCAATGTAGGATCAATGTAGGACCAATGTAGGACTGATGTCGCAGAGCGAAGTAGGATGAAAGTCGTACTACTGTCGTGTAGTATAGTGTGAACCCAGCCTCAGGCTGGGTTCACACTGGTGCGACACGACAGCCGTCCTACTTTGGATCCGACTTTGCCCTGCGACATGAAGCCGGCATGTGTCCGACTTTCAATGAACGGGGATCCGACTTGGATCCCCGCCAATGCCGGCACTGTGTTTGGTATGAATCTTTAGGGGGGAACTCCGCGCCAAATTTTAAATGAAAAACCGGCATGGGTTCCCCCTCCAAGAGCATACCAGGCCCTTGGGTCTGGTATGGACCTTGAGGGGAACCCCCTACGCCGAAAAAACGGCGTGGGGGGTCGCCCCCAATCCATACCAGACCCTTATCCGAGCACGCAGCCCGGCCGGACAGGAATGGGGGTGGGGACGAGCGAGCGCCCCCCCCCTCCTGAACCGTACCAGGCCGCATGCCCTCAACATGGGGGGTGGTGCCTTGGGGGAGGGGGCGCGCTGCGGCCCCCCCACCCCAAAGCACCTTGTCCCCATGTTGATGAGGACAAGGGCCTCTTCCCGACAACCCTGGCCGTTGGTTGTCGGGGTCTGCGGGCGGGGGGCTTATCGGAATCCGGGAGCCCCCTTTAATAAGGGAGCCCCCAGATCCCGGCCCCCCACCCTATGTGAATGAGTATGGGGTACAGCGTACCCCTACCCATTCACCTAGGAAAAAAGTGTCAATTTAAAAAAAAACACTACACAGATTTTTAAAGCATTTTATTAGACAGCTCCGGGGGTCTTCTTCCGACTTCGGGGGTCTCTCCGGTTCTTCTCCACGCTCTCCGGATCTTCTGCCGGGCTCCTCCGCTCTCTTCTGCTCTTTTGCCGCTCTTTTGCTAAAGCGGAGGAGCCTGATCTTCTGCCTTCTGCCTTCTGCCTTCTGCCTTCTGCCCTCTTCTCCTGATGTTGACACGACGCTCTCCCCGGCTGGAATGCTCTCTGTGCGCTCTGCTCTGACTTATATAGGCGGTGACCCCGCCCCCTTATGCCGTCACAGTCCCTGGGCATGCTGGGACTGTGACGTTTTAGGGGGCGTGGTCATCACCCGATGACCACGCCCCCTTATGCCGTCACAGTCCCAGCATGCCCAGGGACTGTGACGGCATAAGGGGGCGGGGTCACCGCCTATATAAGTCAGAGCAGAGCGCACAGAGAGCATTCCAGCCGGGGAGAGCGTCGTGTCAACATCAGGAGAAGAGGGCAGAAGGCAGAAGGCAGAAGGCAGAAGGCAGAAGGCAGAAGGCAGAAGGCAGAAGATTGAAGACCAGGCTCCTCCGCTTTAGCAAAAGAGCGGCAAAAGAGCAGAAGAGAGCGGAGGAGCCCGGCAGAAGATCCGGAGAGCGTGGAGAAGAACCGGAGAGACCCCCGAAGTCGGAAGAAGACCCCCGGAGCTGTCTAATAAAATGCTTTAAAAATCTGTGTAGTGTTTTTTTTTAAATTGACACTTTTCCTAGGTGAATGGGTAGGGGTACGCTGTACCCCATACTCATTCACATAGGGTGGGGGGCCGGGATCTGGGGGCTCCCTTATTAAAGGGGGCTCCCGGATTCCGATAAGCCCCCGCCCGCAGACCCCGACAACCAACGGCCAGGGTTGTCGGGAAGAGGCCCTTGTCCTCATCAACATGGGGACAAGGTGCTTTGGGGTGGGGGGCCGCAGCGCGCCCCCTCCCCCAAAGCACCAACCCCCCATGTTGAGGGCATGCGGCCTGGTACGGTTCAGGAGGGGGGGGGGGCGCTCGCTCGTCCCCACCCCCATTCCTGTCCGGCCGGGCTGCTTGCTCGGATAAGGGTCTGGTATGGATTGGGGGGGACCCCCACGCCGCTTTTATCGGCGTAGGGGGTTCCCCTCAAGATCCATACCAGACCCAAGGGCCTGGTATGCTCTTGGAGGGGGAACCCATGCCGGTTTTTTATTTAAAATTTGGCGCGGAGTTCCCCCTCAAGAACATCTGAGCACAAGTCGCGTGCCAAAGTCGGATCATGCAAGACGGCAATCCGACTTTGATCCGACTTCAATGATAGTCAATAGGCTGAAGTAGGATCAAAGTCGGACCAAAGTAGTACAGGGAGCATTTCTAAAGTCGGAACGACTTGTGTCGGACCAGTTAGGACGGCTCCCATAGGGAAACATATTAATTTCACACGTCATGCGACATGAGCTCCCAATGTCGGAGCGTTTGTCGGACCAGTGTGAACCCAGCCTCATACAGAAAAACAGGTTTTAGCTTTATGATATACTTTTATTTCACACAGGTGATTCACTAACTTTTTGCACTAAATTGTTAGGAGCAGTTAGGCATCAGGATTGAGAAACATGGCTTTAAATACTATATTCACAGATTCAGACGTTTAGCCTTATTAAGTTAACACATCACCGAAGAGAAGGACAGTATACAAATAGGAACATGTTCTTTTAATTAAAAATACTATTTGTAGTAAAAACAGTTTTACAACAGTCTAGAACTAGCATTAGAAACCCATAATAAGCTCATTTAAGAGCATGCTTTTCATCAGAGCACACGATTTCCAGAAATCTCCTTTCAGGCAGAATGAGGGTGAATGGTGTAAAAAATAGATTTATCAAACCAAAACACGTCCATTAATTTTCGAAGGAAAGGTTCCTATGTCTTGCAACCAAGACACCTCTATAAAGAGTTCCTTATGGATTTTTTTCATTATCGCTGTAAATCATATGTCATGTTATACCCTAAGAAATATGTTTCTCAAAACAAAGTATGAAGCTAGCTGAAGACTGTATACAAGTTTAATTTTAGTTGTTTCAAGGCAGAAATAGCTACAAATGCAAAACTAAAAATACCACTTGTATAATACATATACTGTATACATTATATATATTATATACACCAGAAAAAATTGTGGTTTTAGTGGAAAGGTTTTACACCTATGGGCCATGAAACATCTCTCTGCTGTCCTGTGCCATGTAGTGATGTGGCGGCCGGCAGATGAAACCGCAGAGGGACCCTTAACGCTTAAAGAGAGAAAACAGTTGAATCACCTCCTGCAGGAAAAGCAAGAATAAACTATTTTTCTTCATATGGCGAATATAAATAATTTTTTTTTTGTCTTCTGACAGGGTCACTTTAAGGCTTTACAAAAGACAGAGAACAATGCTATCAGCAAAGGGCCTAAAAAACCTATGGCTGAGTTCTGAGAGAATGCATCAGGAAATGGGGAAGAGTGAAGACAGCTAATAAAAAGAAGAGACATGGGAGCAGTGGCGGCTGGTGCTCAAAATTTTTTTAGAGGGGAACCAAACAAACTGAAAAATTATGAAAAATAATGAAAAAAACCCCATCAATTGCAGCCTCACTGTGCCATGAATTGCAGCCACTGTGTCCATAAAATGCAGCCACTGTGCCATCAATTGCAGCCTCTGTGCCCATCATATGCAGCCTCTGTGCCCACCATATGCAGCCTCTGTGCCCATCGTATGCGGCCTCTGTGCCCATCATATGTGGCCTGTGCCCATCATACAGCCTCTGTGCCATCATATGCAGCCTGTGCCCATCATATGCAGCCTCTGTGCCCATCTTATGCAGTCTGTGCCCATCATATGCAGCATGTGCCTGTCATATGCAGCCTGTGCCCATCATATGCAGCTTCTGCCAATCATATGCAGCCTGTGCCCATCATATGCAGCTTCTGTGCCCATCATATGCAGCCTCTGTGCCCATCATATGCGGCCTGTGCCCATCATACAGCCTCTGTGCCATCATATGCAGCCTGTGCCCATCATATGCAGCCTCTGTGCCCATCTTATGCAGTCTGTGCCCATCATATGCAGCATGTACCTGTCATATGCAACCTGTGCCCGTCATATGCAGCTTCTGCCAATCATATGCAGCCTGTGCCCATCTTATGCAGCTTCTGTGCCCATCATATGCAGCCTCTGTGCCCATCTTATGCAGCCTGTGGCCATCATATGCAGCTTCTGTGCCCATCATATGCACCCTGTGCCCATAATATGCAGCCTGTGCTCATCATGTGCAGCTTCTGTGCCCATCTTATGCAGCCTGTACCGATAATAAGCAGCCTGTGCCCATAAAATGCAGCTTCTGTGCCCATCTTATAGAGCCTCTGTGATCCCCCCTCTCGCCCACTCACCGTCTGACTAGCACACACTTACCCCATCCTGGTGGTGGCGGATCAGGCAGCGGGTCAGGCGATGCCTCCTGCATCCCCCATCGTTCTCTGTCCTCCCGTGCTTGCGTCTCTTCTTCCTTCTGCTAGGTGTCCAATCGGAGCGCCTCTGCCTTCAGCCAATCAGGTGACAGGTATTAGACTCATGCCTCCTCATTGGCTGAGAGGTGGTTCAGTGTTAGCAAAGTGAATATTCATTCGCTTTGCTAACACACCTGGGTGGACTGCGAGCGCACTGCTCTGCACTTGCAGTTCACCTTTTTTGAAGTCTATTAGAGCCTATGGCTCTAATCAGGTGCTTCAAAAACACCCCCCTGCTGCAATTCAGCCGCATCTGAAAAGGGTCCGGACACCAGAACAGGGGGTGGCTACAGTAGCCATGGATAGATTCATGCAATGCATGAATCTATCCATTTTACATAGAGGGGGTGGCTAGAGAGAGGGGGGCGGCGCCCGTGTGCCCTTAATGGACACACTGCCCTGTTCTGTTTTGGCTAAAGCTCAGCTAACCCAATTATATCACATGGTTTTGTCTCGCTTTAAAGGGGTTGTAAACCCTTGAGGTTTTTCACCTTAATGCATTCTATGCATTAAGGTGAAAAACCTCCTGCGATGCAGCAGCCCCCCAGAGCCCCCCTTTTACTTACCTGAACCCAGTCTTTCCAGTGATGGGGACGAGCACACCAGCTCCAGCCAGTGTCTCGGGTCCTGTTTGGATAGATTGATAGTAACGCAGATTTTGGCTCCCACTGCTGTAAATCAAATACAGTGACGTGGGAGCCGGGGGCAAGGCCGAGTCCTGCTGTCTGTGTAAATTGATGCCCGCACGATTGCCCCGAGGGAAAGTGGCTCTCCAACGGAGCACTCGAGAAGAGGAGGAGCCAGGAGCGCCAATGACGGACCCCAGAAGAGGTGGATCGGGGCCAGTCTGTGCAAAACCAACTGCACAGAGGAGGTAAGTGTCACGGACTTTGGGCTGCAGGAGAACCATGGCCTGGAGAACTCTGTGTTATAATGTGTTCTTAAGTTATCCAGTGCTCGTCACTAATTATTTGTGGCTTCTTATGCAAGTTAGTCCAGGGAGCCGGACTGTCTAAGGGGTTCATTGTTATAATAATAGGACTAGCTCTACTGTGTAAGGTGACCTTTGCTTGAGATAATGGGAGTAGCCCTTATCTGATGGTTTGCTGCATAAATTCAGTGTGTTTCTAAAAATAAAGCAGTTAATTTTCTGGTGTACTCCATGTGTTGTCTGGTCCTTGGGGTTTCCTTGTCAAAAGAAGTTTATTGAGTATACAATGTTATAAAGATACATAAAGTAAGTTTACAAGGATCTATAAAGTAAGCTCATTGTTTTACAGTAGGGTTTATATAGGTAAATATCATGAAATTTCAAATATTAAACATTGGGTTCACGTAAACCTAAATTAAAGATATATATAATTTCCTTAGTTACTTTTGTAGGTATTTAAATGATTTATACCTACTATACATATTGTTTACAAGTAGAGTGTATATAGGTCAAATAAATTCTGATAATGAGCTTTAATCGTAAGGTGGAGAAAAGGAAAGAGAAAGAAGAAAAAGGGTTGAAAGGTAGAGGTATGGTCCACAAGGTTGTCCCGCTCGTCAGTTTATTATTCTTTTTAGTTCTCTTTGAAGCCTTAGAATGGGTGTCTCTGTAAGTCATTTAATCTGTTACCATGGAAACAGGACAGAGTCATTGAAGTTTGACAGGAACTGTTGTTTTATCCAAGGATGCCAAAGTTTTTCAAATTTTGGAATTTGATTTTGATCGATGGCTACCATCTTAGCATGGGACATTGTATTATTCATTCTGTGAATTGTTTCTGCTAGTACCAATGTAGAAGATTTCCATGCCTTGGCCACTGTTTGTTTTGCAGCCGTTATTAGTTGGATCATTAGTTTGAATTGAGAGAGTGTTAACCATTCCGGTTTTAGATTAAGTAAAGTTAAATATGGATCTGGTTGTATTATTTTTTTAAATATTTTAGATGCAATCACGAAGACTTCCTTCCAGAAGGTTTGGATTACTGGGCACGTCCACCATATGTGTAAATATGTGCCTATTTCTGGGCATCCTCGAAAACAAAGAGCTGAGGTATTAGGTGAATATTTTGCCACTCTAGCGGGTACAAGGTACCAGCGAGTTAGGACTTTATAATTTGTCTCCAGTGCTAAGATGTTGGGTGAAGATGACTTAGATGTGAGCCATATGTTAGACCAGTCCGTGTCTTCTAAAGTTCGTCCCAGGTCCTCCTCCCACCTCTGAACGTAAGAGGGTCTATTAAGATTTGCTACTCCATATAATTGATTATAAAGTGATGAAATTGTACCTTTAGCAAATGGATCTTTTGTACAGATTGATTCAAAAATGGATAATTGGGATAATGGTGTATCCCCCTTTAGGAATGGTGTATAGAAATTTTTGATTTGGAGATATCTAAATATCTCAGAGTTTGGTAGATCATATTTTTCTCTAAGCGATGGGAATGAAAGGAATGATTTAGATGCTATGAAGTCATTTAGTGTCTGAATGCCTGATGTTGTCCAAGCTTTAAAAGAATTTGGGTAGATCCATGCCGGATAAAAGGCCGGATTTCTGATAAAAGAAAGGAGAGGATTGTGTGGAGATTGTAACTGATATTTGGTTTTTAGTTTATCCCAGAGAGATAAGAAGTGTTCAGTTATGGGATTATGAATTTTAAAGCGGTCTTTAGGATCAAGCCATAATAAATTTGATATTAATAGAGGGTCATTTTCTGAAGCCTCTATAAATACCCATAATGGGATTTCCTGTTTTGCATGGTATTTGGACAGACTGGCCAAATGTGCTGCTCTGTAGTAGTTAGTAAAATTAGGGTATCCCAGGCCTCCTTTATTTTTGGGAAGATGTAGTGTGTGTATAGGTATACGTGGTTTAGAAGAGCCCCATATAAACGAAGTTGCTCTTTTTTGTACTATTCTCAAAAAATAGGAAGGAATTGGAATAGGGAGGACTCTGAATAGATAAAGCAATTTGGGTAGAATAGTCATTTTGATTGCATTAATCTTCCCTATCCAGGATAAAGGAAGTTGCGACCATTGTTTTATTAGATTTGTGATCTGTCTTAATACAGGAGGATAATTGGTTGAGAATAAGTCAGAATGAGATGCTGTTTAATGAATTCCAAGATATGGGATTGATTTTTCTGCCCATGTGAATGGGAGTGCAGCCCTAGCCGGGATCAATTCCATGTTTCTGAGTGAAATATTAAGCACTAGGCATTTCTTAGGATTAATCATAAGGCCGGATAGGGCTGCAAATCCATCAAGAGCTGGTATTAAGTTAGGACCAGAGACCTGTGGTGATGATAGAAAAAGTAATATATCGTCTGCAAATATACATAATTTGTGTGTAATACCTCCTACTTCAATGCCAGTTATAGTTTGGTTTGTTCTGATGTATTGGGCCATGGGTTCGAGTATAAGGGCAAATAATAAGGGAGATAATGGGCAACCCTGTCGGGTACCTCTTTCGATATTAAAGGCTTCAGATTTGTATCCAGCATATTTTATATAGGCTTTGGGTTTAATATATAATGCTTTGATCCATGTTAAAAAGTGGGGTCCAAAACCCCATTTTTGTAATGAATATTGCATATATTGCCAGGATACTGTGTCAAATGCCCTCTTAATATCGAGAGATAGAAAACATAAAGGGATTTTCCGTTTTTTAGCAATATGTGCCAATAACACTGCCCTGCGTATATTATCGCCTGCCTGTCTATTTGGCATGAAGCCTACTTGATCTCTATGTATTAATTTTCCTATAATGCTATTGAGGCGTTTTGCTATTATTTTTGCTAATAATTTAATATCGAGGTTTAACAGAGAGATAGGCTGATAATTCACACAGGAAGTATCATCAGAAAGGGATTTTGGGATCATACAAACAATTGCCATTAGTGTTTCTTGCCGAAAAGAATGTCCATCTAGAAGTTTGTTAAAAGTTTCAGTGAGAATGGGAGAGAGTATTTCTGAGAATGTTTTATAGTATAAAGCCGAGTAGCCGTCTGGGCCTGGTCTTTTGTTAAGTTTTAGGTCTTTTATGGCGTTAGCAACTTCATCTATAGTTATAGGCTCATCCAAACTGCTTTTTTGATTCTAAGATAACTCAGGTAAGGTTATTTTTGAGAAGAAGGATTCAGCCTCTGTAGGATTAAATTCATTGTTTGTCTTGTTTAAAGTTGCGAGATGTGAGTGAAATTTATGGACTATTTTAACTGGATTACAAGTGTAAACATTTTTTGATAATTTCAAACGTATTGGTTTGAAAGATTTGTTAGTTGAATTTAATGCCCGAGCCAAATATGTACCTGGTTTGTTTGTATTCATGTAGAAATTGTGTTTGGAGCGTTTGAGGGATTTATCAACTGACTCAGTGAGAAATAGATCGTATTCCAATCTAGATTTTTCCAGATGAGATTTTGTACTCTGAGATGGATTATCTTGAAATGATATGTAGGCTGCATTAAAATTGAGTTCTAGTTTTTTTGCTAGATTTTTGCGTTCCCGTTTAAATAGTGCCATTTGTCTTTGTATTGTACCACGCAAGACAGGCTTATGAGCTTCCCACAGTGTTATTGGGGAGATGTCTGTTGTATTATTAATTGATATGTATTCCTTTAAAGCTTGTTCAATGGCCATCTGATGTAGTGGGTGTTTGAGCATTATGTCCGGTAAGTACCACGTTGGTTCATGCGCTTTTGGTATGGCTGAGGCTATAGTAGTGTATACTGCATTATGGTCAGACCACGGAATCGGAATTATATCTGATGCAATAATTTCTGGTATCATTCCTATTGTTAGAAAAATATGATCTATTCTGGTGAAGGTTTGATGAGGGTGCGAGAAATAAGTGAATTTCTTTTTCATTGGGTTACTTTCTCTCCATGAATCTACCAGATTGTATTTGGAAAGAAGTTGAGAAAAAGGTAATCTAGAGGTTATTTTGGATGGTGTAAAAGGTGATTTATCTAGAAATGGGAGGAGGACCTGGTTCGAATCCCCACACATTATCACTGTTCCTATTTTGTGTGTATTAATCACTTGTAATATATGTGAGAGGAATGGTGTAGGTTGTTTGTTAGGAGCATAGTAGGAAATCACCGTGATTGCTGTATCCATTATATAACCCATGAGTATCAGGTATCTACCTTCTGGGTCTTTAATTTCTGATGATAAGGTGAATGGTGTGGATCGGTGAAATGCAATTAGAGTTCCCCTTTGCTTGGTACAGGCAGAAGCCGTGTAAATTTGTTGATAAAAAGGAGAAATATATTTTGGAGTAGAATCTTTGGTGAAGTGTGTTTCTTGGAGGCATACTATGTGAGCCTTCTTGTTGTGGAAAGTACGGAAGGCTTTGGTCCTTTTTTGAGGGACATTTATTCCCTGAACATTCAGGGAAAGTATATTCAGTGGTGCCATGGCAATAGATCAAATAGTTTTGACTTACTTTTTGTTATGCAGAGCTGACTGCGCAGATCAACCTGTGTGGACTGAAGAGATGAATAGATAGAAAAGAAACCAGTGAATTCTGGAGTAAAGAGTAAACAAAAAACATATGAGATTAGATTATACATTGTATAAATTATTTTTTGCAAGTAATCATAATTTACCCGTGAAAGAGAATAAATATCTCTCTCAGGGGAATAAGTGCCTTCGTCACACTCCCACATAATATGGTTGGGAGAATGAGGAGGGCTAATGGGGGTACACGGATCTTCCGCTTACAGGAGAGAAGTGCTATGTCAAAAGACATCAAAATGATGTTTCATTAATTGGAGTGCAGAATATAGTTTTTGTTGAAATTATTTATTCCAGGGTGGTTGTATATGGTTAGTCTTGCCCTAGGCTAAATAATTCAGTTAGAAAGGTACTGTTAATAACTTTGGTATTGATGAAGATAGTTTGAATTATTTTGGGATTTTAACCCTTTTAGAGTAAACAATTACATATTTTATTCATATGTAACTGTTTAGATATGTTAACTCATAAAATTGAGGTTGTATTGCTTCAGATTAGAATAAACAAAAACATAATTCTAGGAACTAGTTAGGTAATAATATATTTGTTTTAAGAAAAGAAAGAAAAAGCTTCCATTACTTCTGGATTATTGAACATATTTGTCCTAAAAAGTAATAAATCTATTGTTATTACCTGATAATATATAACTGAACAAGAATTTCCTTATTTCACTTATATATTCTAAGGCTATATGAATCAGAAGTAATAAGAAATATAACTGGAATGTAACATGATCCCACACAGTGTGTGACTATCAGAATGCAGTTACATTCAGTTATAAATACAGGTTTTTTATAGAGAACCATCTCTTAGTATAATAAATGAAGAGATATCAGGAATTAGGATGTCAGTCCATTGAATCTTCTTGGTCCATGGATGATGTGGCATAACGGCCTCTTTTGTGAGAATGATGATTCCCATTTTGTTCTGAAATTTTCTGGGTGCTGCCTGAAGGTGAAGATGATGCCATTCTTCTGCGTGTGGGAGTGTTGCTGCTTGTGGGTTCTGTCAGATTTAATTTTAAAAGGGTTTGTTGTAGTTCATCTGCTGATCTGCTTCTGTAAATTGTACCTTGGTAGTTAAATCTGACTGAAAAGGGGAAGCCCCATTGATACATAATGTTGTGGCGTTGCAGTTCCATTAGTTGGGGTTTCATGGATCGTCTTTTAGTAATAGTAAGTTGGGATAGGTCAGCAAAAATTTGATAATTGTGTCCTTGAAAATTAAGTTCCTTTTTTTCTCTTGCAGCAATTAGTATTTGTTCTTTCGTTCTGTAATAATGAAATTTTGTGATTATATCACGTGGGGGTCCATCTTTCTTTTTGGCTGTGAGGGCTCTGTGTACTCTGTCCAGTTCTAAACGTTCAATAGGGATATCTGGCTTTAGTTCTTGTAATAGAGCAGTAATAGTAGATTGCAGGTCTGTCACAGTTTCAGGTATTCCCCTTATGCGCAAGTTTGAACGTCTGGCTCTATTTTCGTAATCTTCGAGCTTAGTTTGAAGTATTAAATTCTCTTTTTTTAATTGTTCCAATTCTGTTATATTTTCTTGGGTTGTAATTTCAATTTCATCCATTTTTATTTCTAAGGCTGCGGTGCGGTTTCCCAGCTCTCTTATTTCTTTGGTTAGGCTTTTTGTTATTTGGTCTGAGGTTTGTTTTAAAGCCTTATGAAGCATCTTTTCAAATTGTAATAATATTACTGGGGATACTGAGGAGGCTTGTGGAGAAGTTTGTGAGAGGATTTGTTCTGTATCTGACTCAAATGGAGAGTCTTGCTGTGACATTTTCTGTCTGTGAGAGCGCCCTGATGCTGTATCTTGTGAGGTGACTGGAGCTGCTTCAGCTGCAGTGAGTGCCTGTGAGCTCTTTGTGAGGTGATTTTTATTTCTGCCACGGTTTCCTCCCAGTACCATATTTCCTGCCCAAACTTTCACAGTTTGTTCCCAGGGGCAAAAAGGTTCAAATGGATACCTTTTGAGTCTGCAGGCTCCGCTTTGTCCTTCTCTTCTCTCCTCAGCGGTGTGGAGCTCTAACAATGCATGCCTGCTCCGCTAGGCTCCGCCTCCTGCCCCCGGTCCTTGGGGTTTCTATAGCCAGATCCATTGGTCTCATGTTCCAGGACTTGGGAAGCAGCTTCTTGGCAGAAATACCCAACAGGGTGTCCGGAGTGCGTCACAGTAAGTATGACATGTTTGTTATTTAAAAAAAAAAAAAAAAAGCTTTACATATCCTTTAAGAAAGTGCATCAAAACTGCAGGACATAATAGAAGTCTATGGGAAACTGTGATAACCTGAACGAAAACCACAATTAAGCTTCACTTTGGCCAGAGAGCAATGGTTGAGTGTGTAGCCACTCTAATTAGTTTGCTACATAAGAGGAACTCATGTGTAAAGAACATTCATATGTAGGAATAATAATTACTTATTTTAACTTTTTAGTGATCTAATTGCAGTAAAAAGTAATACGATTGGTTACTACAAGTAATTCCACTTTACACATCAGTTTTGGTCTTTGAACTGCCTTTCATATGCAATCATATGCAGCTTCTGTGCCCATCATATGCAGCCTCTGTGCCCATCATATGCGGCCTGTGCCCGTCATACAGCCTCTGTGCCATCATATGCAGCCTGTGCCCATCATATGCAGCCTCTGTGCGCATCTTATGCAGTCTGTGCCCATCATATGCAGCATGTACCTGTCATATGCAGCCTGTGCCCATCATATGCAGCTTCTGCCAATCATATGCAGCCTGTGCCCATCTTATGCAGCTTCTGTGCCCATCATATGCAGCCTCTGTGCCCATCATATGCGGCCTGTGCCCATCATACAGCCTCTGTGCCATCATATGCAGCCTGTGCCCATCATATGCAGCTTCTGTGCCTATCATACGCAGCCTGTGCTCGTCATGTGCAGCTTCTGTGCCCATCTTATGCAGCCTGTACCGATAATAAGCAGCCTGTGCCCATAATATGCAGCTTCTGTGAAAAATTCTGAAGGCAGTGTTTGTCAACTAGAGGGGGGAGAGGGGGAGGGGGCTCTCAGTTGTGGCCCCTGACAACACCAGAGGGTCACACATACTGTTCAGTATGTGTAATGCTAGCATTGTCAGAGACTGAGGATATGATGGAGGCACAGATGAGAAGAGATTGTGGACATGCTTTAGGTGCGGTTATAAAGATATGTTGCAGGAGACATTGGGAGACTAGGTACAGGTTCACGAGGTTAGAAGAGATCACTAGTATTATTGTTTTACATAACAATGCTCCAAATCCAACTTCAAACTACTGGGCTCCAAGGGCTACACAACCAACACAAAAAACCAGAGTTAGAGTGAACAAGTCTTGCTTTTTGTTTGCTGGGTTGCATTTTTGGGGCTTTTCCTTTTAGTTTTTCAATCACCTTTTTCTGTCACTTTTTAAATAGCTTTTTTTTTTTTTCTCTCTGGTTCCTTCAGGCTAACAATTAAGGGGGGTGGTTAATTGCTCACAGGTGCCTATATAACTGTGTGTAGGACTCATTCTGAGTGTGCTCAGTCTGAGGCTGTGGAACTCTGTGTAAGTGGAACTAGTCTAAGTGGTGAGTTAAAAACCAGAGTTAGAGTGAACAAGTCTTGCTTTTTGTTTGCTGGGTTTCATTTTTGGGGCTTTTCCTTTTAGTTTTTCAATCACTTTTTTCTGTCACTTTTTAAATAGCTTTTTTTTTTTTTCTCTCTGGTTCCCTCAGGCTATCAATTAAGGGGGGTGGTTAATTGCTCACAGGTGCCTATATAACTGTGTGTAGGACTCATTCTGAGCGTGCTTAGTCTGAGGCTGTGGAACTCTGTGCTAGTGGAACTAGTCTAATGCCGCGTACACACGGTCGGACTTTTCATCTACAAAAGTCCGACAGCCGGTCCGACAGACTTCCTGCGGACTTTCGGCGGACTTGCGGCAGACTTTCTAACGAACGGACTTGCCTACACACGACCACACAAAAGTTTGACAGCCTAGTACGCGGTGACGTACATCAAGTCCGGCGAGACTATAAAACGGAAGTTCAATAGCCCGTACGACACCCTTTGGGCTCCTTCTGCTAATCTCGTGTTTATCTCGTGTTAGTAGAAGTTTGGTGAGAGACGATTCGCGCTTGTGAGACTCGTATTTTTCAGTTCGTTTTAACTGTTGTTCAGTCTGTGCTTGTGAGGTTTGTATCTGCTTTTCAGTGCGTTTGGTCAGTTGGCATTGAGAAATCTTTGTTTTATTGTCCGCTCGTTCCTGATTTTCAGGTCGTTCTTCACAGGCCTTGCTGTTCTTCAATGCGTTCTGTTAAGTGCGTTCTGACCAGCCGACCGTTTTGAAGCCATGTTACCTGTACGTACTCGTCGTCGAGCTCGTGCATTGTATGTGCTTGGTGCTGTAGTTTATTCTTCAGACCAAGACCAGTCCATGAACAGGGCGAGGAGGAGTTCATGGACCAAGAATTGGTTGCTCCAGCGTGACCAGTTCTGTCACATGCCATTGCTCCGTGAGATCCGTGAGAATAATCCTGAGGATTTCAGGAACTTTCTCCGGATGACGGACCCCGTTTTTGATCGTTTGGTGGCTTTGCTGACCCCCTATATCAGCAGGCAGGATACCTGCATGAGGCAAGCCATCACTCCGGAGCAGAGGCTAGTTGCCACGTTGCGGTACTTGGCGACGGGGAGAAGCCTGCAGGACCTCAAGTTCTCGACAGGCATCTCCCCCCAGGCTCTGGGGATCATTATCCCAGAGACCTGTTCTGCCATCATCCAGGTCCTGCAGAAGGACTATATTAAGGTAAGAATTTTTTCTTTTATTAGCATCACATGTTCTTTTATTTATTCTTTGATAATGTAATGTATTTCTTAGCTCAAACACTACTTACCATCATTGCAATATAGTGTGAATGTCCCCTTTTTCTTCTCACGCATGCTTGATTTGTTTCATGTTCTTTTTTGTCATGCATGTATATTTGCCTTCAATAACCTCTCCAGCATACAATGCTTGTCACATATTCACCTTGTCTTCTCAGTTTGAATGTATTTAGTCAGCTGCATTGTATTTTGTTTCCCCTAAACTCTATCCAAATAGTGTGCTTATAACTAGCTTGATTTCCACCCCCCCCCCTAATAATTTGCTAGAATCTTCTGTGGTGTTGATTTTTAAAAAGCAAATATATGTTGCACTTTGCAAAATGCATGTGCACTCTACAAGTGCATTTGCTCCAGTGCTTTAGTAAATGAGCAGAAGCTCTGCTGATTTCCATCATCAAATCATATACAAGCCACAAAGTGTTTTCATTAATTGCCCTTGCATGTGGTTGTGCACTCCTTGCAACATGAAAGCCTTTTTACCTTACCTTATTTACTTAAAGCTGGGGAGCAACTGCACTTGCAGAGTGGAACAACTGCAGTCTTGTAGCCTTTTTAGTCCATAAATCCCTATGTGTCCTAAAATTAATATTTTTTGGTAATTTCACCACCCCCTAAAATGTAATCAATGTTCCATCAGAGGGGGTGAGCAATCTGATAAGTGTGCCTTTCAATATTCTTTCTTCCAGAAGATATACATTATTTAATGTTATACTGATGCTGTGGAATAATGTTTTTAATTGTATAATTTTCTTGCCATGTTCGTTTCAAAATTACTGATTTTTGTTTTCTTGTTTGATTCCCCAGTTTCCGTCAACGCCACAGGAATGGCAGACTGTGGCATCCCATTTTGCCACCCGTTGGGACTTTCCCAATTGTGGAGGGGCTATAGATGGGAAACATGTCCACATTGTGCCACCACCCCATTCGGGGTCATACTATTTTAATTATAAGGGGTTCCACAGTATAGTTTTAATGGCGGTGGTGTCGGCACACTATGAATTTCTATATGTGGACATGGGGAAGAATGGCCGGATGTCGGATGGAGGAGTATTTGCCCAGATGGAGTTCTGCCAGCGTCTCCAGAGTGGTGGCCTGGGATTGCCACCTGATGCGGATAACGTGGAAGGACTCCCCTTTGTCTTCATTGCCGATGAAGCCTTCGCTCTGAGCAAGCACCTCATGAGGCCATTCCCCCAAAGAACCCTCACCCCGGAGAAGAGTGGTTGAGAATGCGTTTGGGATTCTGGCCAGCCGGTTCCGCCTGTTTCAAACCTCCATTAATTTGGTGGAATACAAACTTAATTTTATCATTTTATCGTGCTGCATCCTGCACAACTTTTTAAACAAACATTCTCAAAATTATATGGTGCCAGTTGGGCCTGAGGCCGGACTTATCGTTGATAATCTTACGGGCCTGGATACTGTCCATACTGGCTTGGCCCCCCAAAGTGCCCGTCAAGTTAGACAGCAATATGTTAATTATTTTATGGGTAGGGGGGCCATTGCAATGGGCCAGGATATCTAAAGATTTAAAATAAAAACAATCTTGATGAAATCTTGAATTAGATTTATTGCTTGCCTTTCTTTTGGGCTTTCTCCTAGGTTATGGTCGAGCAGTTGTAGTGCCAACTGTATTTTCCTTGTAAATTTCTAAATAAGCTCCATTGCCACTGTAAACCACTTTTTTGAAATTTATAAACAAACTGATACTGAGCATTGAAATAACAAACCACACATTTATTTAATTCAAAGCAGATGTTTTTAATCTTTGGTATCCATTCAGTTATGCATTTAGTATAAAATGTTCCTAGCCAAAAATATAAAGATATATTAAATAAATTTAGAATAATATAATTAGAGTTAAATATTTTTAGATAATCAAAAATAAAATTTGTTGGGCATTTTGATTTTAGCAAACAGGCCTTTTTTTTTTGGTGTTTTTTAAAATCCT